>NC_054833.1:42418358-43043358 GCF_018345385.1 Vulpes lagopus | reverse complement strand
CACGCCGGGAGAGCGGCACGGCGGCCCCGCTCCGCGGCGGAATTCCGGAGCCTCGGGCGGCGCCCGCCCGCGCCCCTCGGAGCGGCGCCCGCCCGCGCCGGACTCGGGCCCCCGGTGCGCGCGGCGCCCGACTCCGCCGAGCCCCCGGCCGTCCCATCACAGGCTCCGGACGACTCCGCCGTTCCTCTCGGCGCGACACTCGCTCTCCACGGGAGAGGCCGGAAAGCCGCCGAGGCGGGAACAGCCTGAGGAAAGTTACGGGCGGCCCGAGGCGGCGAGCGCACGGCCGCGGGGCGCGCCCGCCGAGCGCGGGGCCGGGGAGCAGAGGGGCGGCCGGCCGCCGCAGGCCCCGCCCCGCCAGCACCCACTCACCCCCTGCCGCCGGCCCCGCCAGGCTTCGGCCGCTTTTTGCGACGCTTGCGACCGGAGTCCGGGCCCCCGTCGACGCCGGCACCTGCCCCAGACAAGTAACGCTTCAGGTACTCGGCCTTGGAGAGCGGCGGAGCTGCCGCCATGGCAGCGGCGGGGGCGGGGAGACGGCTCGGCGCTGGGGACAAATTTCCTGAACGCGAAGCGCACGGCGGGGGCCCCCGAGGGGGCGGGGCCGAGGCCGGAAGTGGTGGAGAGCTGGGGGACCCGCCCCGGGCTGACCGCCGGGTGCGCTTGCTGGCTCCCGGCAGGTGCGCGCGCCTCCGATTGCACCTCCACCTCCCCGTGCCCGTGCCCCTGCCCCTGGCCCTGCCCCTGCCGGCCCGACCGGCAGGGGTCTGTCCACCTGTCTGCCCCTTCAACCTACGATGCAGCTGGCGGGAGGCAAAAACCACGACCCAAACAAGATCTCTGTCCGCAGCAGCTCCAGAAGCACCATAGCGTCGTCAAGACCTCGGGCTCTGGAGGGACGGCGTCCCTAAGCTGGAGTTCGGGCTCCGAAACTTCCAACTGTAGGTCCGGGGGCAACTTTTTTAACGAACTGGGGAGTATAATGGCACCTAACTAAATGGCTGCGAGAAATGAGATACTTTTACTGCGTGAGATGCTTAGAACAGTGTCTGAAGCACAGTATGTTGTTTGTATTAGTATGTTAGGTGGAGGTTAGACTGCTCTAAATAGTCTTCCACGAACATTCGAGAGGTCAGGAATTCCAAACGTGATTACCATGAAAAAATATGGAGGTTTCTCTAACCTGTGACCTTCCCCACTTTTGATAGAATACGTAGCCCCCAACTATCTGTTGCCTACAATCTTTCCTGTGAAAAAGACCTGGCTCTATTTTCAGCCAGATAGAGAAGCTGAATTCTAATTATCAAGTTGGGAGGGGCCAGGGGGAGGGGACATACTCCTTTTCTTCTTGTGAACATTATTTTACATAAATTACCTCATTTAATAAATCTCTCAATTCTCAAGTGGTTTTATTATGCTTGTTTCACAGATGAGAAAAACCAAAGCTTGGAGAGGTTAAGGAAGTTGTCCAACTTTATACAGCCAAAATGTGACCCTTGGGAGAAGCTAGCCAAGTGAGGTCCAAGAGGTAAATCCAAAGTTTGTGAAAATGTTAGATCAAGTATTTCCCTTATCTCAACATGTTAAATTTTTGTCACTGTTTGAAAGTCTATTAGTCAAGAAGGCTTGCTTGTTATACTTTATAAATGCTCTGCTCAGAATCCAGGATACATGCTCAAAAAAAAAAATTATATATACTATAGGTGTGGAAGTCCCAGCCCTGATGGATGAACTTTTAACCACTGTGTTGCCCTGATTGGTCCAGCTGAGGCCCAGGACGGAAAGCAGACTGGGTCTCTGAGGGCTTGTGGGGATACCAGATTGACAGAGGGCTTCACTGGCTGGAGGTCCCCATGGGTCCCCCAGACACAACCCCGTGTTGGCTTCTAATCCACTTTGGTGGACCTCAAACTGAACTTTCAAAGCCCTGCCTCTACTACTTTGTGGTCAGCAGGCATTTGAAGACTTATCTTTCCATTCCATTGAACATTACCAGTACCTTCTCAGCCCCATCAACTCATCTCCTGCCCATTTGTCTTGAGTTCTACCACTACCCTTTCTAATCCACACCCACCTTTGGCCTGACAAGACCCAAGCTCAGATCCCAACCCTGTCTTCCTCATAGGGCAGTTAAGCAGGATCAAATGAATTTATGCCCAAAATCTGAGTTCTGCCCTCTATTTATTAGCTGCATCTAATAAAGCAAATGCAGGAATTTTGGGTTTGACCTCAAAAGTTCACTTTAAATTCCATGAACACAGGGCTCAGTTCAGTTCCGTGGTGTGCCTGGCACAAAGTAAGCAAATATCTACTGAAGGAATGAAATGCCAGCTCCCACCCCCAAGCTGGTGAAAATTTATTCAGGAGGTTGAATTCTACTAGCATGGTATCAAACGAGGACAGAGTGAATTCAGAGGCCAGTCCTGTTGAAAAGCCATCACTTTAATGAGAACTTCTCTTGCGCTGGGCTGCCTCCCCTCAGAAGACTCTTCCTGTCGAAAGCCAGTGTTTTTTTCCCCCAAGCAACTCCCAAACTCCAGATGTAGCTGTCTTCCATCTTCAGAGTTCCAACTGTATACAGAAAGAATTATCTGGACGGAAGGTAAAGACTTGATGGGAAAAAAGTGATAATGACATGCCCTCATGGTTCATTTCTGGGTTTCTTCCCAGGCCAATTCAAAACCTCCAAAATACAGGCAAGGAAACCAACAGGTTTGCACTTCCATCACAAACCATTCAGAAAATTGCCCACATCTCTCAGACCAGTTGACCTCCATACATGGGCAAGGCCTGGTGGGGAGGACACCCCCAGCTTTTCTCGACAGTAATAAATAATCCTTCAGTCTGAGCAGCACTAGAGGCTGGCTTGTGAATTACCCAGTGCTACCGCTGTGGGGCTGGGCCTGTGTCATAGCCCTCTGTCTTCATGTCATTGAGCCCTAGCTCCTCGTTTTGGTCAAATGTGCGCTTATAATGCTCCACCTTCATCTGAGGATCATCTTCAGGTGCATACACATTCTGCAAGGCCAAAGACAGACAATCAGTGCCTGTGCCACCCAGCTATCTGCCCTCCCCCACCCCCACCCCCAGGTGACTTCCAATTCCCACTTTCCCTAAAACTTAACTTAGTTTTTTATTCTAAAGGCTGCCAACTCCCTATGGCTAGACTCAACTAGCAAGCAGCAACAGAAACCAACAGAATCCCAGGAATGGGAACATCCAGCCCTTGGCAGAATTAGGGAACAGTCTGCCTAAAACACTTTCTACCTGGGGGCATCTGCGTGGCTTAGTCAGTTAAGCACTGGCCTTTGGCCCAGGTCATCATCCCAAGATCCTGGGATCGAGCCCATCAGACTCCCTGCTCATCGGGAAACTTGTTTCTCCCTCTCTTCCCAGCTTGCGCGGTCACTCAAATAAATAAACAAAATCTTAAAAAAGCCCTTTCTATCTGCACCTTCTTATGAAGAATATAGCAATAGTCTTAATAGTAAAGAGACTTTAAACAGTTTTGCCTGACCAATCATAAATGCTCAATAAATGTTAAAGTTATTATAAATCACCAGAATATCTCCCCAGTCAGCTGAAAGCCTCTCAGGTTTCCTATTTCAGCCTCTGGACAAGGTACCATTTCTCCTCAGTCTACAATTAGATTTGCAAAATGACAACTCCATTGCTGAGGGCAAGAGCTGGACTAGAGAAGAAGAGTCTAGGAGTATCTTTTATTCCCCCTCTACACACACTTATAATCTCTCCCACTTCCCCCCCCCACTTCCTTATGTTTCAAATTCTAAGAGATTCCTTGATAAAGAGCAGTTCATTCAGAATCAAGTCAGTTTCCAGAGAAATAATGCATATTCAAAGAAGGTCAGAAGATATATCTCCATGCACTAGCAAGGAAGGTCTACCGTACCTGAAGGTAGCTATTTCCTGCTGGATCATTCATAATAAAGTGGGCTTTCATGTTACCCTGAAGAATCTAAAGGAGGGAGAATACAGCACATGAATTTTACATGGCTCCTGGGAGGAAGAGTCTGTGTCTGCCAGACAGGAACCAACCCAATTTACACCTCAGAATCCCCAGAAGTTTTACAAACTGCTGAAATGAGGCATCTCTCAAAGTGGAGTGGAGAATACCTAAAATAAGGATTGTATGAAAGCTACTTAAGAAGCAACTGACATCCCCATTTCTTCTCCCATTCACACAGGCCAACAGCTGCCCTCCCCCCACCCTGGCAAATAACTGCAGGATTCTGTAGAGAAGTTCCCACCACTGCAGGCAAGGCCCTGGGGAGGCTGGGGGTGGCGGGGTGCAGGCAGCAAGGACAGGAGGTTAAGTGAGCATGTTGTTATTGGAAACAGACATACACTCCCAGTTCTCTTCCCACACTCAGCAATCAGGATACTGGCAGCCAAGTCATCCTTCTCAGGCCAGGAAACAGAACACCCGCTGATGGGAATTTGAGGAGCCCAAGAGGAAAAACCTAACGACTCTGGCACTGGGGTTACCTCCACAAAATGCCTAAGCTAAATCCCCCTATAATGAGTCCTATGTGAAGAAGATTCAGCTCCATTCCAATGTTTCAGTCCTCTATTTTTTTTTAAGATTTTATTTATTTATTCATGAGAGACACACACACAGAGAGAGAGAGAGAGAGAGAGAGAGAGGCAGAGACACAGGAAGAGGGAGAAGCAGGCTCCATGCAGGGAGCCTAACCTGGGACTCAATCCTGGGTCTCCAAGATCACACCCTGGGCTGAAGGCGGCGCTAAACCACTGAGCCACCCGGGCTGCCCTCAGTCCTCTATTTTTAAACTGATAATCCATGACTATCAGACACGTGAGCAAAGCCCCAACCTTGAAGGACAGAACGTGAAATGGAAAAACAAAAACAAACAAAACAAACAAACAAAAAACCCTGAACAAACAAAAAACAACTTAAATGGAAATGGAAACTATGCAGGGAAAATAAACCATCAAAAAAAGAAAAACCAACATTAACATTCTCAAGAGAAAAAAAAAATTACCACATCCTTATTTATTTTTTTTTTTTTAATTTATTTATGATAGTCACAGAGAGAGAGAGAGAGGCAGAGACACAGGCGGAGGGAGAAGCAGGTTCCATGCACCGGGAGCCTGACGTGGGATTCGATCCCGGGTCTCCAGGATCGCGCCCTGGGCCAAAGGCAGGCGCCAAACCGCTGCGCCACCCAGGGATCCCTTACCACATCCTTAAAACAACAGGATGCTATTTGGAAAAGGGAGAAGGGAGAGTACTCAAAGACCAAAAGAAACCTCTTGGAAAAAAAATCCGTGGAAATGAAAAACCCAACTGAAACTACTAGAGAAGAAGCTCTAACAACATAAGGGAGAAAAACAAGAAAGAAGAGGACACGGCATATGAGAAACCTAGGGAATCCCCAACATGTTGGTTAGATGTTTAGAAGGTGACAGGACAGAGTATGTGGCCTCTTGCCCACTGGTACCCCAGGACCACAAGTACTGAAGGGCCAGAATCATCTCACCTGGTCTAACTTCTGGCTGAACTCCTGCAGTTTCTCCATCTGGCCAGGATTGGAACTGTCACCCAATGTGAAAGGGTTCTTGGTCACCTGTAATAAATGGCATCTGAACTGCTCGAATCCTGGCTGCTTCTTAGGTTTGACCGTAAAGCTGGTGGGCAACGGCAAGAGGGTGCCCAGCCAGGGAAGCTTGGTCTCCACACCATCTTTCTGATCTAAGCAACCACTGCTAAGAGCACAGAGGTTAATCTGCCAAGATGACAACTGGCAATATGAAACAAATACTATAAAAATGTCCTTCCAGCATGAACTCTAGTTCTAATTTGAAGAAGAAATGCAAAGTAAAGTGTAATTTACAAAGACAAAATGCCTGACAACTGGGAACCAATTAAGTAAAATGTTTCAAGACAATAAATATATGGGCTAAGTCAACACACAAATATTTATGTTGGGGAGTTTCAGGTGCTGTAAGGACCCTCTTCCCCTCATTTTACAGTGAAATAAGTGACTTACCCAAAACCACAAAGTATCTACATTGTCCCAAAAGTAGGACTGGGAGTTTCCATTCAGAATCTCCCATAAACTTATCCTCACAATCCAAAATACTATTTAATTCTCTCAAACCAGCTTTAAGGCAAAGAAACCCCCAGTTAACAGCTCCAAAAACCAGGATGCGTGAAGCCTTCTAGCCCCTTCACCGCAGCCACAGTGCTGAAGCAGCCATGCACTACACTCAGGTGACTCACCAGTTCCTGGATGTCTTTCAGTAGCCCCTCTAGTGTGGTGAACTTGCCCCCAAGGACAGCCATTCCCAGTTCAAATTCCAGCTCTGGGATTTCCACACTACACGTCTCAGACTAGGAGATGAGAAATCAAATTAGGCTTTAGATCAGGAGCCTCTTTGAGAAAGCTAACCAGAGTTCTCCTGCCAAATACCACTGATGAGAGTTTGGGGAGTCACCTGCCCCAATCTTCTCTGACTCTCCACTTAAAGCTAGGCTCATTCATTTCTATGTGAACCACAGAAATGGAACCAATCTAATAAAAGGACTTTCTGAGTCATGGCTCCAAGCTGCCAGGTATCCTGTCATTAGAGGCCAGAGACAAGGGCCCTTACAGACACTGGAGGCAAAAAGCTGCCAAGTCATCAGAGAGTTTATGGGTCACCGTCTGAATCTGTACCTCCTACTGTGGATTAACTCCACTGAGGGATCCTGAAACCCAGGGTAGTAAGGAGGTACCCCACAATGTTAGGACATAATTTTAAAAGACGATTTCCCCTAGATAGAGCCAGCCTACATAAGACAGACACTCTCCCAAGCAGGGGATACCTTGAGCACATCTCTGGTCAGATCTGAGGGATCTGTGATATGGAAGCTGATCCGGGTGCCCAAGGGCTCTATTGCTCCTCCAGACTTCACCTGCACAGACGAGAATAGTCAGGGAACAACAGTAGAGAAGATTCTGAACCTCATTTAGTGCCAGGGAGGCCTCAGAGGAGATGGGCTTAGACCTCCAATCAGGCCCCCTAACAGCTACCAAGGACAGAACCTTCTAACCCAACAGTGGCAGCAGTCGCCTAAACCAGAAACACCAAGAGATGGCCAAGAGCCTGCCAAAACTTACCTCAAATTGCCAACAAATTCTGAATTTACCTTTTTTTTAAAAAAATGGACTCTGGGGGTTGAAAGGGACTTTCAACTGCATCCAACATGTGGATGCACCTTATAATATTCTGGGTTCAGAACCAAAACAGCTTATGCTTGAATACACTTGGGGAAAGGTAATTTACAATCCTTCAAGGTACCTCGTTCTATTTCCAGAAAGATCTGGAAAGTTTTTTTATTACTGAGTCAAAATTTGCATCACTGTACTTCCCACTCTCTGAGAGGTGGATGAAAGAATCTCCCCCCCCCCCCACCGCCCGCCGCCAAAAGAGACAGAGAGAGAGAATGCCTCCCTCTTCCATATAATCACTTTCATGTCTAAATGAATTATGGTATCTCTAATTCTACTTCGCTAATTCCCAGTCCCTTCAAGGGCACCTGACCCTACATCCAAGAGAAAGACCCAGCTTCCTCCCACCTCATCCCAGGGTAGGCTTAGGAAAGATCAAAGTTAAACAGGAGTTACCCTCACCTTAACAGTCTTCTTCCCAAACAATGGAGCCCACCCACCTCATTGGTCCGATGGCCGCAGTTCTCACAGTTGGTAGCCATGATGATAACCTCCTTAAAGTGTGGGATTTCTGGAAGATGGAGGTAAGGAAATTTGCCTCCTGGAGAGCATGACCACCTCTGGAGAAGAACAAATCTGAACCCTAAACACACAGTTGCTAGGCCTAGGACTACAGGAAAGAGAACACAAGAAGTAGCCTAACTCAGTCCTCCAGAAGAGGGCAAAGTTGCAACCCATGGCAATCTTGGTCCACAAATATCTGAAGATATGAGTCGAGCCAAACACAGGACCCTAGAAATCAGAGTCTGATTCTCTCTTTGAACCCGAAAGTTAAGGGGCACATTCCTTATCACTTGAATTAAAACAGGCACTTTCCCTGAAGGGAGCACTGCCCAGCCTGCCTCTCATCTGCCTGCCTGGGTCAAGTGAAGAGCAATGCAATTGCCTGACGAAAGATACGAACTAGCTTCATGTTGGTTTGAGCCGGAGCGTTGCATTCTGGACAGTTTGTGTTGAATTGCAGCACCTGGAACACAACATGGGGATGTAGGGTGAGCCCTGCTCAGGCTCCAGATGTTTAATCCAGTCGGCACACTGGTGGTTGCCCATACTGGCTATGAGAAGAGAGACTGAGTGGCGTCAGTCTCCGCCCAAGGCTCTGCTCCTTCCTCCACAGCAGCCAACGGGACTCACTTCATTTCTGAGATCCTCCTCCTCTGGCTTCTCTTCTGGTGCTGCCTCGGCCTAGCACAGCAGAAATATAAATCACATGTTGGCACATACACCTCATCCTCCCCTAGAGCCTGCCTTGGAGTGAGAGAAAGAGACTCTGGTTGGCTTCTGTCAGCTGCCACTTCATTGGTTTAACAGAGACATTAGGAAACAAAGCCCCAATCCAGAAGAACAGAGCTTAAGACTGGATCACAGCCACTGCCAGCTTTTATTATAAGCTTTATCCTGTCTTGACAGGAGCTGGAGATGAGATGCACAGACATGCGGAGATAGGGTACATAAGGCAGCAACAACAAAATAAGATTCTGCTGGGTCCAAGCAATCCAGAAAGCAAGCTAATACCAGAGCATTCTTCTGGCTTCTTCAGTCTTACCTGAAGCCCGAGCATCTCTTCCTGCTGTAGAGTCCGATTATAGTGCGTGATGATCAGGGCATGATCTTTCTGGGGAGCGTGGGGGTTTTCCACAAAGCTGTTCCCTGAAGGATCATCAATGATCTGACAGATGGGTGAAGAAGGAGTAATTACAACAAGAAATCACATATGCTCCTCTGCCTACCATCAGAGCTTATAATGGTCACCACAGTGGAAAAAACTCAGACAGTGTTAAGGGTCTCTCCTTCCCTAAATCTACGGCACCTAGAGTTCCTCAATACTCACCAGAGTGAAAGGAGAGGCCACTTGCTTTAGCTCTTTCAGTTTGACAATGAACTCATCAATTCTTTCAGCTACGGGCTCTTCATTTGCCTGACAGGAATAGATGGTAAACAGACAGTCATGCAGCTCGGCTCCCCAGCCCTGGTGACAGACCTTATGCCCCCACTGCTGGTCATGCCTACATCACTGCCATCAGGAAGTTCTTGTACCTGTCTCGGTACAAGGAGGAACAGAGAAACTCAGACTTCACAATAAGTGAAGCAAGTAAGTTTGAAGTTCACATGTGGAGCCAAACGAGCTTCATTTTCTCACTCATTCAACCATTTAGGCCAGACTCCCAAGCCAGGTTAGAGATACAACAGTAAATAAACCAGAGTCCTCTTATGGGGCTCCCCAGCCAATTAAGAAGACAAATGACTACCTATGCAATTATATTATTTGTGTCATGATAGATGTACGGTACAGTGGAACGTGCAGTAAATATAGATAAATTCAAGGGCATCAGGAAAGGCTCTTCAGAAGTAATGTTCTACTGCCTGCCTGAGAGGAGGTCTGAATATACACTGGGGAAAGGGAGTGGAGAATATGGGAGACAGAACATGGACAACAGCCTAGCAGGGACAGCAACACCATGTGTGTCCCCTCAAAGTTCTCCAACATTCAGTCGGAGATGGTTCAGCTGCACGGGAAGCGGAATCCCCTATTGAGACACATATTGGTCATCAGCGCCACGAGCTGCAGCAATCAGAAAACCCCAGCTCACCCTTCGTGCGGGCTGATCCTGCTCCAGGCCAGAGATGGCACGGCTGATCAATCCTTCAACAGTGGTCAGAGCTGGAGAATGAGAACACGTGACACGTGAGTCCTGACCATGCTGTCAAGTGCCTGTATGACTGAGCAATTCACAAGAACTGTGTGGGCTTTGACTGCAACTGTAAAATGCGGAGGCCTGGAACAAGGTCCTGTTGACCTCTAGTAACGGTGACACTAAGGCTCTCTAAGAAGCACCTTACAGCCTTACTATCATAATCTGCTGTCTCCGGCTGTTTTATTCTAGCTTTCTGTTTACGTTGAACCAACGAGGATCACAGTGGAAAGGCGGCCAAGGCCACACCGTAGCCACCAGACCTGGCACACGGGCTTTTACAAGAAAGGAAGACCACAGTGGGGCACGAACAACCCAAATACCCTGACCCTATACCGACCTCCCTTCTGACTGAAGGCAGGAATTTCAAAATCCAGCTCCGGGATCCTTGTGGTGGCAGAGTCCGTTTTCACCACTTGTCTGTTCATGTCCTGGGCAGAAAGATAGACTTTCAGTGCAGAGGGGTCTGGACAGCTGTCAGGAGACACCAGAGCGCAGCCTGCAGCTCCATCCGCTCTCCAGCTCTCCATTCCAGCGGGTCCAGACGAGCGCACGTGTGGAGCCCTGGAGCCCGCCGCCCAAACGGTGACAGTGCTATTCCTCACAGCTACCGCTGTGAGGGGAATTCCCATTCCCTCTGACGAATGCCCTAATTACCAAGCACCTTCACCAGCCCGATCTCCCCCGAGCATCTGACAGCACCGACACCACTGTACAGAGGGGGAAACCGCGGCCCGGGCACGTGAGGTGTTTACTCCGGGCCGCCGGAGCGCCGGCCCCAGTGCCCAGGCCCTCTCCAGGCCGCAGGCTGCCCGGGGCTCCCCTCACCTCCTGGGCCCCGACGGTCAAAGTGTAGCGCACTCCCTGGTCCTGGATCCTGCCTGCCGACTGGATCTCCGTGTTGTTCCAGCCGCAGTGCTCACAGGAGAAGGAGCTCACGATTACCTCTCTGAAGAAGGGGATCTTGGCGAGCAGGAGGCGCGTCATGCCCTGCGGAAGCCGAAAGCTGCTGCAGAGAAACCAGGGGCCCCAGGGCCCCGACCGCTGACCCCACGGACCGCCGGGCGTGCCCGCCTCCGGGTCCCCTCCCCCTTACGTTGCGGTAACAGTTCATGCAAAGCGACTCGATCTCGGTGGGCTGCTGCTCCTCGTCCTCGGCGCTGATAGGCCGGAACAAGCGCTCGGGGGCCGGAGCCTGCGCCGGGGCGGCCGAGGGGGCGGCAGTAGCCGCCGGGCGCCCCGGCTCCACGGCCCCGCTCGCCGCCATGGCCGCCACGCGCAGAGCGGGCCTCCGCTTCCGGCTTCCGCTCCCCTCGCGGCCCCACCCCTTCCTCAGGCACTTCCGCCAGCTGCCGCCCCGCCCCTCCTTAAAGAGGCCGCAGTCGCTGGGCCCTCGGGGCCGTGCGCTCAGTGCTGGGATTCCACCGTCCAGACTTCCAAAGGCAGCGGACTCAGGCTTTGCCTCCACCGCAGTTCAGGCGTTGCTTCCCCCAGGACGTCCTCTCAGACCCAGGGCACTGTTCCGCTCCTTTGCTATAGCTCCATCGTACACGACTCTAACCATTGGTCCATGAACCTGCCTGCAGAGACTTGATGGCAAGGCGCTTGGCTTGTCCCTCTGTACTCATGAGGACGTGCTGTCCGACACGGGCTCTGGCCCCCAACTACAGTCGGACCAGACGTTGCTTGGGCTCTAGATCCCCCCCACCCCACCCCCCAAGTCCCTCAAGCATTCTGGCCCTTTCTGTCCTCACTCCTTATTTCTGCCCTCAGAAACACCTGCCCAAATTCCAGCCTCAAATACACCGTCCGCGTTTTTACTCCCACCCCCTCGTCCCCAGCACATCAAACCCCGGCTGACTCATCCCTCCCAGTTTCCCAACTAACAACAACAAAAACACCTCTTTATTTGGTAAACTTTCCTTTCCAGTACCTCTTCTCCTTGGGCACCTCTCACCCGGTTCTGTTGCTAAACGTGGGTGTCAGGGAAGAGGTCCAGCCTGTAGGCATGATTAGGCCAGATTCATACGGGTGCTGAGAACCCTGTGCAAGGCCGGCTTCCAGCGGAGGGAAGGCTGCTGGACAGCACCTTCCAAAGGTGCTGGACAGCATGTGTTTACCCTTTCCTCTTCCTCCCACTTCACTCATCCCTGATTTCAGAGTTTCTCGAGGGATCTAGGAGGACTTTTGTTGCCACCAAGTGAATCTGTATATGGGGAACGGGGAGTATAAGATCTGGAGTTCTCAAGAAGAGGGTCAGTCATGAGGAGGCCATTCAAAACCTGGAACCTGCCCTTCATGCTTGCTGTCCTGTGGTAAGGCTGGTGAGCCATGCAGGTGCAGAGGGAAGATCTCTAAGCCAGGCCCACACCCAGGCATGACAGACAGCTGTGATCTAAGGCAGAGCCTAGCCAGAGCCAGGGTCCTGGGAGAGGGTCCATGAGACAGGGCATTGAGGAATTGGAATGAGTGATGGATGTGCTTTGGGGGTAGTGGTGAGGCCACTACTTTCAGACATGGCTCAAATAAGAGTCACACCAGGCAAATAAGCTTCCACCATATGCCTCTATTTCATGAGTCAGAAGTCTAGGCTTCAGCCTGGGAGTCAGAAGTGAGGGGCCCCAAATGGAGAGGACACACATCATGCTTCCCCGAGGGTTTCAGAAGCCCCACAGTTTGGAGGGCTGGGTCAGCTGTTTAGATGTAGAGCTATGTAAGGAAATGTAGGCTCTGCTCCCTCCCATTGCAACCCCCACCATTTGTTCCCCTGGCATCAGAGCCAGCAGCGATATATATACACACTTTCATGTGCTCTTGTCATATTTTCCTCCCTTCTCCCTTCTCTTCCCCCAAAAGAAGCTGTCATGGCAGCCCTGGGGAGAAAAGAGCTCCTCTCCGTAGACCAGCTGTAGCAACGGCCACCAGGCGGCCAGAAGTGATCAGAGTCAAGCCCTGGGAAGAAGAGGCACAGGCTTCCAGCACCATGGCAACAGGCCTGCACGTAATTACCTGCATATAGAGTGCCTCTCTCCCTCCCCACTCCAACCATCCCGGATTGGAGCAACTCATGAGGATTCCCAAATGAACACGGGAAGCTGGGTTTGCAAAGCCTGATGAGTGTAATGCATCCAGATGGGGGAAACGCAAGAGGCTGGATATGCCAGGGACAACAGTCCCTTTGGCGGCCTCGCCTATCCTGTGCAGGGCCCTCCACCCTCTGCCGGACAGGCCACTGTCAAGGACACAGCCAGCCAGAGGCTCAGATCCTGGGCTCAGACAAGGAGCAGAGCAGTGAGCCTGGACAAGTAGACCCTCAGGGCTCCTCTAGATGACTGAGACCAAGGTCATGAAGGCTGTAGTTTATGTCCTCCCACAGGTCTTGGAGACGGGCCTGCAGCTTGCTCCGGGCCTCGCTGCTGTCAGCTTGGAGAAACTCTGGGGCGAAGGCACTGTGGCCTGGCGGGGGCGGGGCCAGCTGCAACTGGACCTCCTGGGTCTCCTGGTCGATAGCACGGGTGAAGTCAGCGATCTGCAGGAAGGTGTCGTGGCGGAAGGCCTGGAGTCGCTGGTGCACCTCCTGGGACAGCATCTGGGGGTCGGGGTCCGCCCCCTCATCCGTGCCGTCAGCACCAGCGCCCGCAAAAGCGCTGAGCTCTTCCCGCAGCTGGTCCAGGTTCTGCTGGATGCGCGCGTGCAGAGCCTCGGCCTTGAGCGTGAGCTTGCGCGACAGCATCTGCACGCAGCGGCTGAGGCGCGCGGGGCTGGCGGCGGCCTGCGGGGCCACGCTCCGGTGCAGCTCCTGCACGTGGCGCCCGATGCCGGTCACCAGGCGCTGGGCGTAGGGGCGGAAGAGCGCCTTGACACGGCCGGTGTGATGCACCACGCGGTCCTGCAGCTCCCGCAGCAGCTCCCGCGCCTCGTCCACGCCGCCCAGCACCTGGGCCTTGGTGCCCTCTCCGACCACGCGCAGCTGTTCCTGCAGCTCCTGAACGCGCAGCGCCACCTGCTCCATCAGCTCCGCGGTGTAGGGCTTCAGCTGCCGCCGGAGGCCCTCCAGATTCCAGCCCACTTGCTCGTGCACCTCGCCCATGTAGGGCTCCAGGCGCGCCCTCACCTCCGCCAGCTCCTCTTGCAGCTGCTGCCGCATGCCCACCAGGTCAGGTGGGAGCCCCGGAGGCTCCCTCCCCTGCCCACTGAGAGGGCTCAGCTTTTCCAGGAACTTGTCCATTTTGCTGAGGTCTTGCTCAAGGCTGTCCTTCAGGCTCCTGGGGTAGGGGACAGACATCCAGACCATCATGCTGCTAGCCCCATCATGGCCTTTCCCCCAGAGACATCACTGTCTGATCATTTGGGGAAACCAAGGCTGCAGGGTGGTGGCCCCAGAGCCAGGGCTCCAGTCCTAGCTGCGGGCCCACCACACACCCCTCACAGAAGTACAGACACATGGCACATGCATATTCAGACCAACACTGCCCAAGGAAACAGATGCATCTGGACTTTCACACAATCCTTTCATTCTGGGGGCCATGGCAGGGGTCCGCTGCACGGCTCCAGGTCCCACCCCTGGGGAGGGGCAGCAGCTATAGTGAGATCAAGGCAGAGATGGGGGGCGCTGCTGTGAGCAAAGTGGGGGGCTGCACAGCCCAGGAAGGCCAGGATGAGGCAAAACTAGTACAACTCCATTCCTCTGTCCCAATGAGGACTTAATAAGTTGAGGAACCAGAAGCAGCACACCATCCAACTGCTCGGCTGTCACCTCCCTGCACCCACACCCCTTCTCCTAGCCACTCACGTGGGTTCCCATGCCAGCTTCTGCTGCTGGACCTGCTCCAGCTTTCCTTTGTCTCGGCTGCTCTGGCTGAAGTAGTCCCAGAAGCCTTTCTGGGTCTGGACAGTTGCAAACGCTGTAGAGAGGGAGGGGGGGGTTGGAGACTGTGTCCCCACCCACCCCCCAGGGTGGATGGCCCCTGGGCCAGCCCCCACCAACACCTGCACCTTTAAGTCAGGGTTGGAGCCTCACCTGAGAGCAGAGTCAGAGCCCAGGCCAGAACTGCAACCATGATTGCTGTCGTCTACTCAGAAAGAAGATGGACCGAGGCCTGGGTGAAGAAGCAAAAGAAGGACATCTCCAAAGTTTACCCCAGAGCCAACCTGCCCAGAATCTGTTCACCCTTCCCGGAGATATGGGGAGCACATTGCTATTGGGGCTGATGAGGACTGATGGAGGTGAGCATGGCTGGGAGGGAAAGGGTGTCTTGACAAGAGGAGGGCTTCATTTTCACCTGGATCACACAGTGTGGAGCTCAAACTGCTTTGTAAAGTTCCCCCACCACCACCCTCCCCAGACCCCATGAGCAGCTCCTTCAGCCACTTCGGCCACCACTCCCTTGCTTACCTACCTTCCTGCCTCCCACTCAGCAGCTGGGAAGCTTGAGTGTCCCAAGGGAGTAAGAAGCAACTCTGGCCAAAGTGCTCCAGGATGTCCTTAGCACCCACCCCCAGCTCTCTTCCGAGACTCCGGCAATCCCCTCCCTGAGGACTCAACCTGCATCCCTCCACCCAGCACCTGCTCACCTCCTCAATTCTGGGCACAAAGAGCAGACATTCGCCTTTATACTCCAGGGGCCTGGGCCTCTGACAACAATTGCCCTGAGTAAATACCACGTGGAGGTTCAAAGAAGGATGACCTCAGCTGCCTCCCAGGGCTCACCTCCTGCCCTTCCCTGGCATCCAGAGGGTTAATGAGTGCCCTAGTGTCAGGGGGCTGCTCCAGCAAAAAGGTTCTTCCTGGAAAGATTAACAAGGAGTAAGGCTGAACTCCTCACCCAGTTCCCCCCAAACCCCATGACCTTCACCCTTCCCATTGACCAGCTGGCTGGCCCACCAACAGAGGAAAGCCTGTCTGCTGAGGGCGCTGCTCTTACTCAACTGCCCAGAGGCACTGAGCCCTAGCCAGACAGGGACAGTGTCCAGGGGCCAGCCTGAACCTGGGCAGCTCATGACAGCTTCACTACAGGCCACTTAGGCAGCCTGGGAAGAGCCAACATTTACAGGGTTAAGGGCACTCCCATCTTCCACTTTGTGAAATAATCCTGGAACTGCAGGGAAGTCAGATGTGGCAGGGTGAAAGCAGTTAAAGACCTCAGGGCCAGGGACTGTGGGCCCAAAGAACTGGAGCAAGAGAAGGATTCTTCCAATGGGGAAAGTCCGAACTCTACACCCACCCCCGCCCCAGGGCTTCTGAGAAGGGGAAGCCGGGGAGGCCCGACCTTTGTCTGATGACCACTCCATATACTTGAATACACTAGGAACTGCTGATTTTTGCAACTGAATGTACCTTGAATTGGTTCCCTATGTTCCATTACCAGTCACATCACAGCCTCACTTGCTTCTCTCCTTGATCACGTGCATAGCCTCTGACAGGTCTCTCTGCCAAAGCCCTGTCTACTCTGTGCATCCTTTCTGTGGCTCATCCCAACCCACTCTGGTCTCATCTCCTCCCACATAACACCCTTGGCATTCCCTGAGCATGCCATCACTTTCAGGAACTTGAGGCTTCGTGCACACTGCTTCCTCAGTTTGAAGTAGCCTATACCTTGGTGAGTTTATATTTTATTTTTTTCAGACTCAGTTTGAACTAATTAATATTAGTTAGAATCACCATATGATCCAGCGATTCCACTTTGGGATATATACCCAAAGGACTCTTGAAAGCAGGAATTGGAACAGATACCTGTATCTCCATATTAAGAGCAGCACTTTCACAATAATCAAGGTGGAAAGAGCCCCAAGTGTCCATCGGCAGATGAGTGGATAAACTAAATGTGGTATATATACACAATGGAATATTATTTAGCCTTAAAAGGGAAGGAAATTCTGACACATGTTGTAACATGGATGGATCTTGATAACATTATGCTAAGTGAAATAAGCCAGACACAAAAGAAAAAAATCTTGTATGAGTCCACTTAAAGGGACAAAGGCAGAGGCAGAAAGTAGATTAATGGTTACCAGGGGCTGGAGAGGGAGGAAAAAGAGATATATTGTTTAAGGGCACAAAGTAGGTTGGTGAGTTAGCACCTAGTTCTTGGTTTTGGCATCTCATGGTTGTGAGATCAGACCCTGCATCAGGCTCAGCATGGAGTCTGCTTGAGATTCTCTCTTCCTCTCCCCATCCTGCTTGTGCTCTTTCCCTCTCTAAAATAAATCAATAAATCTTTTTTAAAAATGGGACAGAGCAAAAGTTCTGGAGGTGGTTAGTGGTACTGGTTGACAATAGTGTGAATGTACTTGATGCCACTGAACAGTTGTGTACTTAAAAATGATAATTTTCACGTTACGCATATTTTACCATATTTTTTTAAAAGCATTTTTTGGGGGCAGCCCCAGTGGCCCAGCGGTTTGGCACCGCCTTCAGCCCAGGGTGTGATCCTGGAGTCCCAGGATCAAGTCCCACATTGGGCTCCCTGCATGGAGCCTGCTTCTCCCTCTGCCTGTCTCTGGCTCTCTGTGTCTGTCATGAGTAAATAAATAAAATCTTAAAAAAAAAAAAAAGCATTTTTGGTATCCTAATGGTTTTTGCATAAGTTATGATATCAAATCTACCTGCACTATAGTGTTTGTAGACTGGTATCATCATCAATCCTTTTTTTGGGATCCCTGGGTGGCGCAGCGGTTTGGCGCCTGCCTTTGGCCCAGGGCGCGATCCTGGAGACCCGGGATCGAATCCCACGTCAGGCTCCCGGTGCATGGAGCCTGCTTCTCCCTCTGCCTGTGTCTCTGCCTCTCTCTCTCTCTCTGTATGACTATCAAAAATAAATAATTAAAAAAAATCCTTTTTTTTTAGAGATTTTTTTTTTTATTTGAGAGAGACTGGGTGCATGAGCATGCACACAAGGGGAAGGGCAGAGGGAGAGGGAAAAATAGATCCTTAAGCGGACTCCCTGCTGAGTACAGAGCCTGATTCTGCAGGTTTGATGCAGGACTTGATGTTGGACTCGATCCTATGACCCTGAAACCCTGAGATCATGACCTGAGCCCAAATCAAGAGTTGGATGTTCAATCAACTGAGCCACCCAGGCATTACCTCATCACCACATCGTCTAAGGTCTTGTCTGTAATGTAGAAGAAACACCTGGAACCGTGTTTCCCAGAATCCCTTCCCCTCTCTGGGCCACTGACTAGTCAGTGCGAGAGTCAAGAGGAAAGACTATTATTCTTCCTTGGGACTTGCAGGCAGAAGCATAGGCAGACAGACTTGGAGTTTAAAGCAGCTTCCACAATAGCCAAACTGTGGAAGGAGCCTCGGTGTCCATCGAAAGATGAATGGATAAAGAAGATGTGGTCTATGTATACAATGGAATATTCCTCAGCCATTAGAAACGACAAATACCCACCATTTGCTTCGACATGGATGGAACTGGAGGGTATTATGCTGAGTGAAGTAAGTCAATCGGAGAAGGACAAACATTGTATGTTCTCATTCATTTGGGGAATATGAATAATAGTGAAAGGGAATAGAAGGGAAGGGAGAAGAAATGTGTGGGAAATATCAGAAAGGGAGACAGAATATAAAGACTCCTAACTCTGGGAAACGAACTAGGGGTGGTGGAAGGGGAGGAGGACAGGGGGTGGGGGTGAATGGGTGACGGGCACTGAGAGGGCACTTGACGAGATGAGTACTGGGTGTTATTCTGTATGTTGATAAATTGAACACCAATAAAAAATAAATTTATTATTAAAAAAATAAAGCAGCTTCTGGATGACCTTCTTAAGAATCACACCCATTGGCTTTGTAGACTAAGACAATTAGGTGAGCTTCTCATCTATAGTTACTAACAGGTGAACTTTTGAGAATCTCTTCTTCAAGTGCAAGCTGAGATGATCACTCCTCCGGCACTTCCAACAGTTTTATAAACCTTTACTTCTCTATATTAAAGCCTTTCACACTTGAAATACACAGAGTGGTTTCTGGCTTTCTTTGACAGAACCTACATTAATACAAGAGGTAGATGCAAGACACACTCATGTTTCCCTATTCGATACCATCTTATTTTAGTTTCTAAAATGTTTGGGTTAAATGTTTGGAGGTATTTGTGCATGTGTATGTGTTATGTGCTTTGTGTGTGGAACCATTTGAAATAATGATAGCATACATCTCCTAAGAATAAGGACAATTCTTGATAAACACAATACCATTATCAGACCCTGAAAATTAACATAATTCTCTAATATACCTAATATATTTAAATATATTCAGATATTCAAATTTACCCAATTCTCCTGAAATGCCATTTGTAGCTATTTTTTCTTTCCTTTTTTTTCTTCATAAATTCAGGATCCAAAACATCTTATCAGATTGTTGTGCCTCTACGGTCTTTTTAATTTAGAACGGTACTCCCCAACCTTTGACATTCACTTCCTTTTAAGAGTCCAGGGGAGATGTCTTATAAAATGTTCTGGATTTGACTGTTTCCTCATCATTAGATTCAGGTTAAACATGGTTGGCTCCAATCATTGGGTGTGAAAACAAGTTTCCTAAAAGCACTTACTTATAGAAGAAATCTGCTACTACATATAGATGGAATAATATAATCTTTTTTTAAAAATTACTCTTTTGCAGCCCTCAGAGAATACTTGATTCAAGCAAGGATCATCAATGAATGTTAAAACCATAAGGTGAAAAACTGTTGGGGAAAGGGGTGCTTATGTGCCTTCAAAGTATCACCCCACAGATAGAAAACCTATCAATTGTTAAGTGTACTTTTACAGTGAAGAAATTTGGTGGATCATTTTAACCAAGTGATCAAACTTAGCATCACGAAATAGTAGGACAATCTGACATTTTGTACTTCCAGATGTGGTGCAATAAGATGGGCCAGATATAAAGTGTTTCAAACCAGATTATTTCCACAAGAACCTGTTTGCCTTTCCCTTTTCTCCATGTTTCTTTGTTGCTTAGTATCTGATATTCTCAGCTGAATCTTTAAAAGAGAGTTACCATTTGGATTTGTTGGTTTGTTTGTTTTATTCAGGAATTGCCAACATAATCTGGATGTAGAATAAAAATAATTTTTAAATATATATTTGTAAAGATTAAAAGGTACCTTATTTTTTAATGTTCAGTAGGAGCAGTTTTGCTATATACACATGAAATGCACAAGCATATGGATTTCAAGTACAATCTCAACATGCACCAAATGAGAAGATTTCTTAGGCAGTCTTCCTCATTTGACTTGTTCTCTGAAGGAATATTAGTGACTCCTCATTCTAAATACAGAAATTCCTCAACTTATGATGGAGTTCTGTCCCAATAAACCTATCCCAAATTTGAAATATTGTAAATTGAAAATACATACCATAAGAAAATATTGAGCCTCACTGGCTCAGTTAGTGGAGCAGGTGATTCTTGATCTCAGGATTGTGAATTCAAGCCCCCACTTTGAGTGCAGAGATGACTTAAAAATAAAATCTTTAGGGCAGCCTGGGTGGCTCAGCGGTTTAGCACAGGGTGTGATCTTGGAGACCCGGGATCGAGTCCCACGTCGGGCTCCCAGCATGGAGCCTCCTTCTTCCCCTGCCTGTGTCTCTGCCTCTCTCTCTCTCTCTCTCTCTCTCTCTCTCTCTCTCTGTGCCTTTCATGAATAAATAAAATAAAATAAAATAAAATCTTTAAAAAGAAACTACATTTAATACCCTTTACCTAACAATATTGAATTATTGGAGAGTGTACTGAAAGTGATAAAACAGAATATTTGCGCGGGTACAGAATGGTTGTCAGTGTACCAGATGTTGACCCTCGTGATTGTGGGGCTGGCTGGGAACTGCTGTTCACTGCCACTGCCCAACTTCACAAGAGGGGATCATACTGTGAATCTCTAGCCTGGGAAAAGATCCAAATTCAGAATCTGAAGTTTGGTTTTTATTGAGTACATATATCTCTTTCACACCATCATAGAGTTGAAAATTTTTAAGTTGGGGACCATCTGTGGTAAGTCAAACTTTATGCAAATTGTTCTCCTTCAGTCTTATCTGCCAATAACTCAGGTGTAAACTGAGGTGGAGCAGTTTTTACTCAGTGTAGCAGCAGGTCCCAGGGTCCATCCCAGAATATACCAGAGACATAGGCAGAATAGAGTAACCATCCATTATGGGTCCATTCTACATTGTTTATGCTTCTATCAGCAGGCCTAAATGCAAGTCCACTTAAACAACAACATAAATACATCTCAAATGCACTTTAACAAAGGGCATTTAACATGGCATTGAAATAGCCAAGCATGTTTAGTAGTAATCTGTGTAATCATTAGTCTTGAAAGATGATCTGTTCACATTGTTTGTCAGAAAGAAAAGTAATTAAATAGGCCATCTGGAAATGAAAAATATAGTTACTAAAATGAAAAACATCATTTGGGTACAGTTGAAGACCAAATTAGTAAACTAGAAGGACGATCTGAGAAAATCACCCAGAAAGAATCATAAAGAGAAGGAAGATATGAAATGGAAGGTAAGAGACATAGAAGGTAAAATGGAAAGGTCCAACATATGCCTCCTAGAATTTCTACAAAGAGACTAGAGAGATGTTGGAAGAGGCAATATTCCAAAGAAGACAGCTAAGTAATTTTGAAAACTGAAGAGAGATGTGACCTGAATCCTCTGTTGGAAGAAGCATCCTTGAGTCATGAGCAGAATAGATGAAAACAAAATCCAAATGAAGACACATTATTGTGAATGTGAAGAACATCAAAGATGATATCTTAAAATCATCCTTAAGAGAATGGACTGATTATCTACAAATGAAAATGATTAAGCGGATGGCTGATTTAGCAGCAATATATCTTCAAAAAAAGCTGAAGATAAATTAATGGCCAGCCAAGCATTATACTCGGGTAGACTATTATTCAAGAGTGACAAGTTGATTTCTGGGGAGAACGTAGAGCATTGATCACTCACAAAAACTCACTGAAAAGGAAACAAAATTCAGAGAGGACTGGTACAACAAATAGACACAGAAGGAAGGAACGAAATTAGTAAATGTTTAGGTAAATCGAAAATGCATTCATGATTTTATATGAATTTATATAAACATATATATATTTAAACATATGTATACTTAAACCATGTAATATTAGTTCTTAGCAACTAAAAATTGCTAAAATACTGGCAATTTCAGATAGTCCAACCTAGCATAAAAATATCTTTAAATGTAGTTCAGTCGCATTTGCTGCTGTATTTCTAGTACTTAGACAACTACTTGTCACATGGTAGGGGGCCTCAATAAGTATATATTGATGAAGGGACTACTTTGGAGGAAGTGTTATAAGCAACGAGGACTTAAAATATTACACCAAAGTAGTGTGGAAAGCGGGAAAGCAGAAATCAAAGTTAGAGCATTCTGCAGTCTTTGCGTTATTCTGTAAGAAGATAGGGATATTGATTATCTTTTAGACTTTGTGGATATTAAAATTTTAAGGATAACCCATTAAAAGAATACAAAGAATGTATACCTTTCAAACTAGGATATAGGAATGAGATTAAAGAACATCAGATTGACTTTTAGTAAAGAATAGTGGATTGATTGCATGCATTAGCCTGTGCTCTTTTCTGAAATCCCAATAAAGTAGCATTAAAGGGCACTTTTTAAAAAATGTATAAACACACAAAGAGAATAGAAGACAAGATTTTTTGGAAGTTAGAAAGCTTCTAAATGGTCAAATAATAATAACTAGACACACCTGAAAAGATTAATTTTGTAGCAGTGACGGAGAAAGCCAAGAAACACCCTGGTCTGTACTATTGAATGCCCTGGAAGTTCAGACATTAACAGGAATAGATCCTTCTAGAACCATGGGTGACAGTAGGGCTCAAGATGTGGCGACTGGTTGCAAGTCTGTTTGAGAGGCAAATGTGCCCCCCAATGCCACTCAGCCGGATTACAGCCTTCCCCCAGAGCAGCAGGAAACCAGAAGTTTATTAACCGGAGAGGTTAAGGCCGGGGCGGGCGGGGGGGAGGGGCGACAGGGGGAGGTCTCTGGCCTGGAGAAAACAAGGTGCTATTGGGGCCAGGGTTCTTCCACCCAAAAAAAGGGAATGTAAGTAAAATTTTATATATGAGAGATGCCTCCCTCCACACCATCTTTTCCTTTGGCCAAAACGTTGGCCAGTTAGACTTTACCATCCAGGAAGGAGACTAGAACACTCCCCTAAGAAATTTGGCTATCCCAAGAAAATAGGCTAAAAGAAACACTTTTGGGGATTCTTTGTGATCTTAAGGGTCCATCCTAAAGTGAGTCATGGACTTAAGTCTTCATTTCAGCTTCATTATTTTCTTCCAATTTACTATAAAAATTTTCACACATACAGAAAAGTTGAAAGTACAGTGATCATCGTTAATACCACCTAGGTTCAGTAATTGTATATTAATAATATAGTAATTAATATTTTGCCATGCTTGCTTCCTTTCTATATATGCATATTTCATATGTATGCTTGATTTCTGCTCCCTAGCCTGCTTCACTCTATTTTTCAGATTTACACAAGTGGGCAAGAATCTGGGGGTAAATTATTGAAATGTATAGGAAACCAAATAAATAGCAACAAAAGGCAATTATTAAGTGCAAGTAGAAAAAAAAGTACTGGAAAAATTACCATAATATACCACATATGAATAGCATGTATATAATCATGCTAATACAAATATTGGCTATGATATCATAGTTTAAGACCTATGGTATGACAAATTGAAATGTGTGTTGTGGGTAAGCTGTATATTATATGTGAAAGAAAACCCCATTTTTATTGACCATAGTGGGCAATCATAAGCCTAAAGATAAGTTGAACCTAAAACTGGAAAATCAGTAAGTAATAACATAGAATTTTCTAAGGTGTTTATGCAGAAGGGAAAATGAGGATGCATTTAAGGGATTTTTACTTTTTTGTCCTAAGTTATAGTATTTGATTCTCTAAACTGTGAAGCTTGATAAAACAAAAACTAAATTTAAAAGTACATACAATTATTTTTAAAGGAATATAATAAAACTAATAGAAGGGCCAGCAGGAAGATGAAAGAAGCAAAAAAAAATTACCATGGTAAAAAGAAGATACAAAATAATATGATAGAAATAAATCGATAATCCCAATAGAAGGGAATAGATTAAACCAGCCCATAGAGGACCAACTCTGAAGCTAGACAGTGTGGGTTACAATGCCAACGTGGATTAGTTCTGTGACCTTGGGCAATTTACTTTACTTCTCTGAGCTTCAGTTTCCTCATTAGTAAGCTGGGAATAATTATAGTACTTCCCTCATAGGTTCTGTAGGAAATAAATGCATTTAATATATTTAAAAATGAAGTAAAAACATTCAGAGTGCTGCTTGGCACATAGTGAGCACTGTGTAATGGTTTACTATCATCATTGATAACAATCAGATTTATAAAAATTAGATTTTTATAAAAATTCTAGCCATTAAAGACTTAAAGAAGCATACTGAAGATACAACATCAGAGAAAAACTTTAAAGTATGGCAGGAGAGAGGGACCTTAAAAACCGATACAAGACAAAATTTAACAAAAGGAAAGCAGGTATAACAATATAAATATCAGAGCACATAAGCTTTAGGGCAAAAAAGGATGAACAGACCAAAGAAGTGTAGCAGGGGGAAAAAAATAAAGACAGGAAAAAAATTACCAGGAAAATAAAACCTAACGTCATAGCCTCAAAAGAGATGAACTGAAAAGCCTCTGAGTCTCAAAGAGAACTTGACACATTTGCTGAGAGATTTTCGTACCATTTTCTCAAATTGAATAGAATCGCAGAAAAATGAAAGATGTGAACAATAGGCAGCAAACATGATATATAAAGGACCCCGTACCTCAGGAAATACAGAACCCTTACTATAATTGAGTACATACTAAGCCTCAAAGGAAATCCAAGTATTGTTTGTAGTAGCAAAATAATAACAATAAAATAAATTGAAAAAAAATGAAGAAAAAAAAAGGAAAACACCCTAAATGTCCATCAATAGATGGATGAATAATTTCTGGTATATTCGCAGACTGGAGTACCACATTCCCTGGTAACAATGAACACATTCTAGAGAAAGAAATGTGGATATATCCCCAAAGCATAATATAAAGTGAAAGAAAGCAAATTGCAAGAAGATACAACTAATTTTATATTATAAATTTTTATAGCATGTGAAACAGCGTTGCTTATGATTTGGGCTCCATAAATATCCACAAAAGAATAAAACCGTGGATGGAAACTGGAGTCGTGGAGACTTACCAGCCTCAAGCTCGTGATGGCCTTGGGGAGGGAGAGTAAACAGGTGGGGGCAGAATGGCAGAGACGTGCACTGTATCTACCGCATTTTGTTTCTTCAGAAAAATATTCTAATATTAGCATCAGTATTTCTCAAATCTGGGGGGATCCCTGGGTGGCACAGCGGTTTAGCGCCTGCCTTTGGCCCAGGGGAGATCCCTGGAGACCCGGGATCGAATCCCACGTCGGGCTCCCTGCATGGAGCCTGCTTCTGCCTCTGCCTATGTCTCTGCCTCTCTCTCTCTCTCTGTGATGACTATCATAAATAAATAAACTTTAAAAAAAAGACTAATTAAAAAAAAATCTGGGTAAGGGGTGCCTGGGTGTTACTCCTACTATCCTATGCACTTTTATGTATGCTTGAAATTGTTCATTATGTGATTTTAAAAAGAAGCGAGAGGTCAAGTGGATGGAGAGAGAAGGGATGGGAGAGGCTGAGCTCAGCGCACCCCCGGATTTTGTCCAGGGGAGGCTCCCGTGAGCCCCACAGAAGCAGAAGCAGTGGGCAGGTGGATGTAGAAGCTGGGCCGTGGAGCCCTGAGTAGAAGTGAAGGAAGGAAGGGACCTGAGTTGACCTGGGGTAGCTGCTTTGGGGAGCAGGAGAAAGAACGGAGTGAGAACTCTCAGAAAGCTGACCAGACCCTAGCCGCAGGCCCATTGAGAGCTGGACACCTTGAATTCACAAGGGCATGAATCCGAACAGAATTTTCTCTAACAGAGCACCACAATGTGAAGTTGAAATGCAGAAGCCAGCCTTATTCTGAATGAGGTTTTGCTAGAGGAATGAAAGAGAGAGATGGGGCACCTGGCGGCTCAGTCGTTTGAGCAACTGCCTTCGGCTCAGGTCAGGATCTTGGGGTCCTGGGATGGAGTCCTGCATCAAGCTTCCCTGCTCAGTGGGGAACCTGCTTCTCCCTCTGCCTCTGCCTGCTGCTCTGCCTGCTTGTGCGCATTCTCTCTGTCAAATGGATGGATAAAAATCATTAAAAATAGAGAGAGAAACAGAGGCCCAGGGAACCTCGAGAGACTTGAAGCACTGAGCAGGATGGAGGGTGAGGCAGGAGCCCAGGAGGGTGGTGAGGGAGGCAACAAGAAAACAGAGCCCTGGCAGTGTGCACGGCTCGGGGGATGTTTGAGAGAAATGTGCCAGAGGCAGAGCAGCTCTGGGCCCCCCAGTGTGCATGTGTTTGGTCATCTGAAATGAGTCCGAGGAAAAAGATAGTTAAATTGAGGTCAAGGATTTGAGAGGGGAGGTGTTTGGTCGCGTTTTCCACATAGATTTGGATGTCGCTAGGACAGAGGTGAGCTCCCAAGAAAAGAGATAGATGCTTCACTAGGAGCCAGCCGCCCAAGGCTCAGCAAATGTGGAAATCAGCAGTGAGGGCGAGGCAGGAGCAGAGCCCAACAGAGCCAGCCTCAAAGATTTAGTGGTCTGGAAACAGCAACGAGACCTGAGGACCACCAGCCTCCACAAAAGAGGGCCGCAGGGGAAACCAGGGGTCCTGAGCAAAGACCAGGTTGCAGCAAAGGCTGGGGGCGGGGGGGGGGGGGGGGGGGGGCGTGTCCTAGGCAAGGCGGAAGACACAGAGGGGTTTGGTCCAGAGGGTGATGGAAGGAAGAAGCAGCAGACACAGCCGGAGTAAGGCGTGGAGGCAGGACGTGATGCAATCGTAGCAAGGGGGGTGGGGGGCACAGTGAAGAATTCAGTCTGGCTGGCGCTCAGCAGCTGAGCAGCCTGGGAAGGTAGCCTGGGCACACTTGCAAGTCTCTCTACCCTCAGAGTCCGGCCCAATAGGATTTGAAAGCTTGATCACAATGACCCCTCTGTTGTGCACCTGCCACAGCCTGGTATTTCCTTTTATTACCTGTAATGCTCCAAGGTAGGTACTGTTATCCTCATTTTACTTACAGAGAAACTGAGGCTCAGAAAGTTTCGGTAACTTGCTCAGGGTCTTGCCCTGCACCAATCCCGGGTCTGTCTGACTCTGGAGTCCATGCTCAATACACCATCTCATGCTCAGGATGAGAGAACCCTGCTCTGAGGACCGGAACCACAGCAGAGCCTCTACCTCCTTACTGGAAGAAGCCAGGAACCCACTGTGCTCAGTAGAAAGCCAGGTCCTGCTCCCTCACCCCAAGGGGTTTATGATTTGGGAGAAAGAGGACTGTTGAAATGCAGGGAAGCCAGAGTCCATGTGGAAGCTAATGTGGACACAGGAACAGTAGCTCAGGGCCAGCCAGAGGAAGGACAGCCAAATCCAGGCATAGTTATCAAGTTACCATGGGGAGTGGAATCCACCTCTGCCTCCTCATCCTATCCCACACTTAATGTGCCCCCTCAGGTCCCCTCCTCTCCTGTCCCCCAGCGATAGAACCAGCTCTAGCTATGGCCGGAACAGCAGGTCCTTAGGTCTTTAGCCTTGTCACTATGACCTGTTTACCCTCCACAGTCTGTGATCCATCAGCAATGAGAGATGCCCCGCAGCTAGATGTTTGTGTCAGAAACACCTGCTGGTGGCGCAACAGGGAGGTGGGGCCAGTGACGTAGACTCTAATACCACGAAATGTACTGGGCACATTTTGAGTCAACACTATGATGGCGTGCCAACAGAGATAAGGGTTTTGGTTATTTATTGGTTTGGGTTTTGTTTACAAATATCCTTTCTCATCTCCAAAGATTTGAAGCGACTGACAGTGAAAATTGAGATGATGATGTTGATGATTGATGATGATGATGATGATGATGATGATGATGATGATGATGATGGTGGTGGTGGTGGTAGAAGGGGGACACCCTTAGGACTAGTGAAAATAAAAATAATAGCAGAAAACCTGATAACCTGATAAAGCACAAGATCTAAAAGACACAAACCACAGAGGCAATAAGAGATGACAAAGTTGTAATTGTTGACTTTCATATTGGTTTTGGGTTTCCTGGAAGCCCATGAAGAGGGAAATTCAGTAAGTTACATAACTGTCATAATCAGAAGAAGGAAGCACACCAGACTCAGAGGGAAAATAATGCTTTTCCAAACACCAAGTAGCTAACTGAATATCTCTACGGGACTTTATATACAGGGACCTTCGAATTGTATCAAAAAGTCCCTGACCAATGGTAATTTTGCATCAGATCAAGGTGGGGTCACCCAAATATCTAAGCTTCTGGTGGCCTGACCAGATCTATGGCTGGAATCTAGAGTGCCTGCCCTGTTTGAGTAGGAAGTCCTGTCTATTAAAATATTAATTTACATTAGTAGCTTTTTATTTTGTTAATATTTAAGAGTACAATATAGAAAAAGTAGAAAAAACAGAGAAGCAAAAATATATATAATCACCCACAATTTCGCCATCAACTCTTATATTATCCTACCATATTTTTTTTTATCTAGGCATGTATTTGCATACATTTTTGAACAATTTATTTTATAGGATCGAGCTATTTGGTGACTGGATCTGTCATTTCAAGAATATATCATGCTTATACATCCATGTCAATAAATATTCATTCACAATTTGATTTTCAGTGGAGATGAATATGGACATACCATAATTTAACAATCTCCTTCTATACACTGTTTTGTTTTAAAATCTTAAAAAGCACAACAACAAGCATCGTGATAGCTAAATGCATGCGTTCCATGGTTACTTCCTTAACATACATTTTTTAAAATTTTTATTTATTTATGATAGTCACACAGAGAGAGAGAGAGAGAGACAGAGACACAGGCAGAGGGAGAAGCAGGCTCCATCCACCGGGAGCCCGACGTGGGATTCGATCCCGGGTCTCCAGGATCACGCCCTGGGCCAAAAGCAGGCGCTAAACCGCTGCGCCACCCAGGGATCCCTTTAACATACATTTTCAAATAGAAGAACGTTTTCTGGATGGGTACCTTCCTATTCACAAACCCTTCTCAGTAATACCAAAGACCTCTTGGGTAGGTCAGAACCAGTGGCTTAGACTCTGGAGGAATGAATGCACCACAAAGCTCTCAATGGTCTTCCACCTTTGCTACTTTGTAGGCTTCCAGATAAACATAGCAAATTGAAAGCACGTATCTAATTTCACTTTTTCTAAAACCTCCCTCAAACTATGGTAAAAAGAATTTTTTTTTTTTTTAAGAAAAGATGGATCCCCATAGGAGCAAGAACAGAAGAAAAGATGCCAGCGAAATTGTAAAGCTAGAAAACAGTCCCATTGCAACTAATTTAGCAGGCCTGAGAGAGCTGATCTTAAGTTGGCAGTGGGGAAAGATGAGCTCCAACCTGGCTTATTGCACCAAATTCACAAAAGTCTTAAGGAATTGTAGCAAATACGCAGTTAGTCCACGTTGCACCCACGTGTGAATTAGAACTAACCTCCCCATTCTCGAGACACGCTACTGCCGTCTGCCAGAAATATGTCATAATAAATACAATTTCATAATGTCTACAGAGTGAGAAATGTACCCTCAGAGTTGGGCAGTGCACATCGCGTACAGCCATACATAACAGCCCTGAACTCAAGACACCAGTTACCACGAAAGTAGAGATGAATGAAGAGGGTGTTATAAAATATGAAATATTGGGGATCCCTGGGTGGCTCAGCAGTTTGGTGCCTGCCTTTGGCCCAGGGCGCGATCCTGGAGTCCCGGGATCCAAGTCCCACATCAGGCTCCCGGCATGGAGCCTGCTTCTCCCTCCTCCTGTGTCTCTGCCTCTCTCTCTCTCTCTCTCTCTCTCTCTCTCTCTCTCTGTCTATCATAAATAAATAAATAAATCTTTAAAAAAAATAAAATATGAAACGTTAGTTGAAATTATTTTTTTAAAAAGTAAAACTTTAGCTCCTTTATCCCACCTTGGCAGAAGACTAGATGTTTATTTTTCTGAAAAGGGAAAGACTGAAAAAGAATGCCAGGCAGAGTCGAGAACAGGGTTGCCATACTAGAAATAGAGGGATTAACCCAAATGATACCCTCTGAATGCTAAGCCCCATCCTGCTCCATCCACTCAGCCCCAAGAACACTGGTATCCAGGCCTTTACTCTTCAGGCTGAAAAGTGGGAGAAACTTCTAAAGGACATATGACCAACGCAAAAGGAAATACATAAATCTTTTTACATTAGGGGTTCCCTGACTAAACATTCCAGTGAATCACCCAACAGTGAAGCTCACAGTCAACAAGTACTACCCACGTACTTGGAGCTTCACATCAGTTTTTAAATCCCCACTCTTAAATTTAAGCAGACAGCAAAGATTACCAGTCATTCGAGGACAGATCCTAACATGAAAGATAGAGACCCAAAACAAACAAACATTTAAAAAAGAACTTGAACAAAACCACAGCTAAGCCATTTAAAAATACCATGAATATCATCAGTTAAATATATTACATTGATCAAACAAGAACAGGATATTATAAAAGAACATTCACAGAATTTTAAAAATCCTCTTGCAAAATAAACATGTGATTGCAGAAATAAACAACTGAATAGAGGGTGAAGAAATCTCTCAGAAAGGAGAGCGTTACAGAGCAGGAAGACATAAGAGAAAAGATAGAATTAATTAAAAGGCTTTTCCAGAAATTTCCTGTCGTTGGAAGAGATAAAGAAAAGGCCATGCAATCAGCTTGTAGAAAATTCAGCATTATCTGGTAAAGATGAATATATCCATGCTGTACAACTGAGCATGAGACAAAGATTCATTAAATGAATTGATTTATTCAACAAATATTAATTATGAACCTACTAAGTTCTAGCCATTGTGCTAAGATTGCTCACCCCAAGGCAGCAGTGCAGTATGGCACATCTCTGGCTCAGTTTTTTCCTCAAGGTTTGCGGTTCCAATGCAAGGAGTGTCTGAGAAGATTTCCTGTGGGCAGATCATATATATAAAGGTTTTATAATTATTCTTTGGTTCAAAAGAGGAATAAAAATACCACCAAAGCCATATTGAGAAAGAACAAGCTTAATTTTAATGATCTTTAACAGAGCTGTTCCAAGATAAAATCCATTCTTTGGGAGATGGTAAATTGGCTGCCAGTGGAGGTGTTCAATACAGGACTCATTCACTCAACAGCTGAGTGGTGACCGTGTGCCAGGCACTGTGCAAAGCATGTGGATTAGTTGGCTATTCTGCATAACAAATCACCCCAAAACTTAACATCTTATGATCTCTCACAGTTCCTGTGGGTGTGTGCCTAGGCTGTGCGGTTCTGGTTCAGGATCTGTCATGAGGTTGCAGGTAGGATGTTGGCTGGGGCTGTAGTCATTCTAAGGCCTGACCCAGCATTTGTTTCCAATGTGGCTCACTCATGTTGGCTGGCAATGAGGGGCTGCTCTTCCCCACTGTGTGGCCTCTCCACGGGGCTGCTTGAGTGTCCTCACAGCAGAGTAGCTGTCTTCCCTCAGAGTCAACGATCCAAGGGAGATCCAAGGCACCAACAGTACCCTTTCTGACCACCCATAGGAGTCATACACCATGACTGCCACAGTAGCCTATTGATCACACAGGTCAGCTCTCTGGCTATGAGAGAGACCATGCAGGGCATGAACCAGAGAGGAGCCATGGGGAAGGCTGGCTACCACAATTATGGGCAAAGGAATGGGGTACCTGTTAATGTAGAGTTGTGTGTGTGCATTAGAGATGGTGTCAAAGGGTTGGACGGAGAGGAGCACCTGGGTAGCTCAATGATTGAGTGTCTGCCCCAGGGTGTGATCCCAGGGTCCTGGGATCGAGTCCCACATCAGGCTCCCCGCAAAGAGCCTGCTTTTCCCTCTGCCTATGTCTCTGCGTTTTTGTGTGTCTCTCATGAATTAATGATAAAATCTTCTAAAAAATTGGACAGAGAGACAAGGTGATTCCCTCCAAGCCTTATGGCCTGTGATCTTGTACATAGGTCCTAGCTCATATCACTCCCTACCACCTCAGAGCCAGTTGCTCAAATCCTCTCCGATGTGAGCAATGATGGACTCTCTCTCTCTCTTTTTTAAAAGAATGTTGTTTTTTATTTTTTCCACTCAGTTTAAGTCCCAGAGATCTACTCAATTTGTTTTTTTATTGGAGTTCAATTTGCCAACATATAGCATATCACCCAGTGCGCATCCCGTCAAGTGCCCCCCTCAGTGCCCATCACCCAGTCACCCCAACCCCCTGCCCACCTCCCCTTCCACCACCCCTAGTACCTTTCCCAGAGTTAGGAGTCTCTCATGTTCTGTCTCCCTCTCTGATATTTCCCACTCATTTTCTCTCCTTTCCCCTTTAATCCCCTTCACTATTTTTTATATTCCCCAAATGAATGAGACCATATAATGTTTGTCCTTCCCTGATTGATTTATTTCACTCAGCATAATACTCTCCAGTTCCATCCACGTCAAAGCAAATGGTGGGTATTTGTCGTTTCTAATGGCTGAGGAATATTCCATTTACGTAGACCACAGCTTCTTTATCCATCATCTTTCAATGGACACCAAGGCTCCTTCCACAGTTTGGCTATTGTGGACATTGCTGCTATAAACATTGGGGTGCAGGTGTCCTGCTGTTTCACTGCATCTGTATTTTTAGGATAAATGCCCAGCAGTGTGATTGCTGGGTCATAGGGCAGTTCTATTTTTAACTCTTTGAAGAACCTCCACACAGTTTTCCAGAGGGGCTGCACCAGTTCACATTCCCACCAACAGGAATGCTGGAGTCTCCAGCTGTGCTCCTCCATCACTAGCTGCTTATTGTCACACAGCGAGATAACCATGGTTCTGTCCTTCATGCTCTGAGACACAGAAGTCCCCAGATGACCCCACACTAGTTGTTTCTCTCCCCAGAGCATGCCATTGCCTGTGCTCCTCACCCTAGGAACACAGGGTGTCCTATGATAACACCAGGAAAACACAGCATCCCCATACAGGAGCTGCTTTCAACCGAGCTGGGGTGATTCCTCTACAGCAGCAAGGCCCTGGGGTACCGGAGGAGAACAGGCCCCAGAACCTTCCTTTGCCTTGTTTTCTTTCTTCTCCCTAATCAGGGCAGTTCCATACACCAGATACCTCGGGGGTACTGACCCCTTTGACGTTTTCAGATGACTTCTGACCTTCGAGCTTTCAGGATGAGTGCAGATATGTGGCTAGTGTCTCGGGCTGGCCCACGTCAGTGCTGGCTGACACTCCTTTGGGGAAACTAACCCATGCCTGTAGAGGAGTCCAGGCCCCCTGAGAAGCTAGAAGTAACTGGGGGAGCTTCAGGCTTGAGATTGGGCTGGGCTCTGGGAGTCCTCCTCGGGGAAATATTGGTGTAGGGATACATCATGGACCAGGGAACACTACACTTGCTGGGGCCCCTAAGTATATGGTTCTTCTGGGTTTAAGTGCTTTGGTCTTGCTACGTGGTAAAGACTGGATCTTGGAGTAGTTCTGAATTACCACACAATCCAGCAATTCCAATTCTGGATATGTACACAGGAAATTGAAAGCAGGGACTTGAGATATTTCTGTGCATAACAGCGTTGTTCCCAATAGACAAAGGATGGAAACAACCCAAGAGTCCATCGGTGGATGAATGGATATACAGAATGTGGCCTATACATACAGTGGAATATTATAGAGCCTATAAAAAGGATATTTTGGTAAAGGCTACAGCATGGGCGAACCTTGAAAACATCATGCTACATGAAAAAAGCCAGACACAAAAGGGTAAATAATCTCTCATGGAAGGCAGACTTGGGTGCCCACCATCACTTGATAAGTGAGAAATTCCCCAAACAAAGCAAGGGAGATTCAGAGTCTGGGCAGCCAAAAGCCATGGCATCACCAACAGATCTCTGCCAGGTCAGGGATCCAGGAGACAGGGGACCAGGTGAGAAACCTTGGTGTAGGAGGGAAAAGACATTCCTCATTCCTCTCTCCTCACCTAATGGGATTAGGGCCATGACAGGACCAGACACTAAGGTCTCCAGGAGTCCCAGAGGCAGTGTGCTTAGCCAGAGGCGCTCAGATGAGGTCTGGGAATATCCCTGAAGCTTCCAGATCCACTCAGAAATCTGCTCACTCTCTGCCCTGCTTCCTTTTAGTGCCTTGTTCTAGTTGGCCCTTGCCCAAAGCCAGCCAGTAAACCTCCAAGTGCATGGTGGGTTGTCAAGGTATCTTTACAGGTAGGTTCCTGCCGTGCTAGGAAGCCAGGTGTGCAGGGGGCAGCAGCTGCCTTACTGACCCGGGGTGTGAGAGTGAGAGCACCTAGGGCCGGGAGGGACGCCGGGGTCTGCATTTGACCAGTTCTGGTGGCCTCATGTTATAGGATGTACAATCTGGTGCAGAGGGGGAAAGGAGTGAGCACGGAGGGGACACCCCTTTCTTTTCCCAGGCATCTGTTGTGCCATGGCTGCAGCCACGGCCGTGTGTGAACAGTTGTTGCACGTGGACCTTGCTTGATTTTGTGCTGAGTGTTTAACATGCACTGTTTCATCAAACACTGCAAAACTCTGTGGGTTGAGCACCTCTGTTATCCCTAGTTTCCAAAACAGGTCAACTCATCTGCCCCAAATCATCCAGTAGTGAGTAGAAAAGCCAAGAGCCAAACTCAGGTTTACCTCGTTCCCAAGCATAATCCTGAGCAGTTGCTCAGGCTGACACCAGGAGCAGAGTGGCCTGGGCCTGTGGGCCCCCATCCTGGAGCTACTGTGTAAGGGAGGCATGGAGGGATAAAGGGATGGAGGCCCCAGAACATACTCCCTGGGCCTTGCCCCACTAGGGCATGTTCTGGGTGTCCTTAAGGAAAACCCTACAAAGCCTGCACCCCACTCTGGGAAGGAAAGGGGTGCTCAGCTGGACTTGCAGACTTAGCAGTAACGACTGGAATGTCGAGTCATTTGGGACAAAACTTGAGTTGGCTCTTCTTTGGGGCTCCTTCCTTGAGGAGGTCTCTGAATCTGTGAGGGTTGAGGGAGAAACCACTCCAGCTGCCCACAGCTGGCTGTGCTGAGACTGTTTTGAGTCCAACCCCTCTCTCCCTGCCCCCTACCCCTCTCTCCCTGGCTGGCAACCTCGGCCCTAAACATGCTAACCGCTTCACACGATGCTCCTAGGCAGAGCATCCCAGGACCCTGCATCTGCTCCACCCTACCTCCCAGGCCTCATCCCTGTCTCTAGGTTGCATTCCAGAACTCTGGATACCATGGGATTAACAGGCAAGGAATTTCTGAAATAAGCATGGGTCAAGTCTATAATGGGCGTGGGATAGGGGGGAATAAACAAAAATTCATATATAAAAACAAATCAAGTTAAAGGCACAGAAGAGCTTATGGAAGGAGGGACAGTCTCCCCACTGCCACGAGCTCTTGAAAGCCAGGCACCAGGTCAGGCCCACCTCCGCGGCTCCCGCAGACTGAAGCACCGTGTCAGACCCATGGCCCACAAGAGCTCTTTGGCTCATTGCCCGCTGCCTACAACAGTGACGTGCACGCTGAGGGCATTCGATAAATGTTTGTGGGCTGAGTGAGTGTAACTGGGCTGCGTCTTTTGTCTTTGGGTAACACGTGACATCTTTTTCCACCTCCCTTAGAGCACCCTCTAGACCCCCATCAGCACACCCTGCCCTCAGCCCTCCTGCAATCTCATCTCCCCAGCCCTGGTGTCCCCCCTGCACCTGCTAAGCTTTGCTGAGCAGTGGTTTTGCGCCCCCTCCAATGCACCGAGTGAGAAGTCCCCTCGCAACCACACTGGACTAGTTTCTGAGCAGCTTTATTGAGTAGTGAGAGGTAGTCTCATTTTCCACTGGACATACGTCCTCAAGCTTGTGCCAGAACTGCCTTGGGGCAGACAGACAGACAGGTGGCCGGGCAGGGCAGGTGTCCATGGTAGGCCGTGAGCACCATGGACAGCTCAGCTCTCTAAAGGGACAGCGCTCTGCTCCTGCTCCTGCTCCTGCTCCGGGAGGGCCACAGGCATGTCCTGGCTCTCTTTCTCCTGGAGGGTGCTGAAAAAAGAGTTGACCTTGTCCCTCAGATCCTTCTCCAGGAAGCTCAGGTGGTCTTCCATATCCCCCGCATAGGGGCCCAGCTTCTGCCTAAGCTCCTCCACCTGCTGCAGCAGGGCTTTGTTGAAGGTCTCGCCGTAGGGCCCCACGTTGCGGCGGAACTCCTCCACCTGCTGGTCCAGGCGGCTGCTCAGCTCGGCCAGAGACTTGTGCAGCCCCGCGGTGTTGTCCTTCAGCTTGCCACGCACGTCCTCAGCCACGGGCGCCAGCCTCTGCCGCAGCTCGTCGGCGTTGGCTGAGATCTTGGCCTTCAGCTCCTCGGCGTTCTTCTTCATCTGGAAGGCCAGCCCCTCGAGCTGGTGGTTGAGCTTCTCCTGGACATCCTGCGCGTAGGGCGCCAGGCTGCGGCGCAGCTCCTCCACGTTCTGGTCGATCTTGACCTTGAGCTCGTCGGTGTAGGGAGTGAGGTGCCCCTTGAGCTCCTCCACGTTCTGGTCGATCTTGGCCTTTAGCTCATCGGCAAAGGGGGTCAGCGAGGAGTGCAGGTCGTCCACGTTCTGGCGCAGCGCGCTCTGCATGCGCTGCGCGTGCGATGTCAGTTGGTTGCGCAGCTGCTCCGCGTGGGTGTTGACCTGGGTGCGCAGCTCCTCCGCGTACGGCCCGAAGCGCTGCTGCAGCTCGCGCATGTTGTCCCCGATCTTCTGGCTCACCTCGCTGGCGTGGGGCAGCAGCCGGGCCCGCAGCTCCTCCAGTTCCTTCCGAATCTCTTCCTTCAGCTTCTCCGAGTCTTTGCTCAGGCGTTCGTGCAGCTCCGTGGCAAAGGGCACCAGCTTCTTCTGCAGGTTATCGGTGTAGGTGTTCACTTGCCCCATCTTGTCCTGGAAGAGGGCACTGCAGGGGAAGGACACAAGGGGGCCCCCGTTACCCTTGGCATCACAGGCCGGGACCTCCTACACACCTGCCTGAGACAGGTGAGTGTTCGGGGGTACTGAGTTCACGGGTAGATCACAGTTTGGGAGAGTGGATGTAATAGACTAAGTTATTACCTTGTATCTCTGACTGTCCCCTGACTTTGACTCACGTACCCACCTCCAGTAGTTTGCTTTCTGCCCCACCCCACCCCCCAAAGTAAAAAGGGCAGACGTCAAAGTCCATCCCAGCTCAAGTGTGCAGTGACATAGATCACATTCATTAATACAGCCTTATGCTCTGGACCTCTTCCAGTCTTTCGGGGATTCAAAATACTGGTTTCCCTGCGCTTGCCCACCCTCAGAGGCTGCCCAAATATCCCCACTTGCCTCCCCATGATTTCACAGGGGCCCACCCTTCTGGAATGCTCCCATGAATTTCTCTCCCTCCCTTTCTTCTATGACTCTCAATGCTGAGATGTGGCCCTTGGTCACACTCTGGAAATTTCAAGCAGGAAGATTCCTTAGGGATTATTAGTCCAACCCCTCGAGTGCAAATGTAGATCTCAGATCTGGAGAGGTCAGGGTCACTGGGTGAGTTAGTGGCAGGGCAATAGGTACTCTAAGATCGGGTCTCCTGCCTCTGAGCTCGGCCCTCACCAAGGCACTGCGTGGTCTTTAAGAAGCCCCACCACCGGGGATCCCTGGGTGGCGCAGCGGTTTGGCGCCTGCCTTTGGCCCAGGGCGCGATCCTGGAGACCCGGGATCGAATCCCACGTCGGGCTCCCGGTGCATGGAGCCTGCTTCTCCCTCTGCCTATGTCTCTGCCTCTCTCTCTCTCTCTCTCTCTCTCTCTCTCTCTCTCTCTCTCTCTCTCTCCGTGACTATCATAAATAAATTAAAAAAAAAATTAAAAAAAAAAAAAAAAGAAGCCCCACCACCCAAGTTGTGCCACTCTTACTTGAGCTGCTGGGTGAGCTCAGACTGCTGGAGATGTTCCACAGCTTCCTTGGCATTGTTGCTCAGCTGACTGAAGTAGTCCCACACTACAGTGGCCACCTGGTCGGCACTGACCTCAGCCCGGGCACCTAGGCAGAAACAGAGTGATTCATGAGGACTTACCTCCTTCCTGGCCACTCTGCATTGGCCCTGAGCTGCAGACTGGCTGATGGTGGGCGAACCCCACCACCCATCTCCCCCTCCGTTTCCCTAGTTGAAAGTCACAGGGGCATATAAAAGGGTTGGCAACAGTGCCAGTGGGCAGAGCACCCTGAAGAGGCCAGCCCTCCTATGAACCGAGTGGCAAGTGGGCAGCAGCCTTCTGCATCCAGCTGCGGGATGAAGGCATTTGGAACTGTCCTCTTACCTGAGCTCTGGACTCTCACACTGCCCACACATGGAGCACATGGAGTCTGCCCAAAGGCCCCTTCCAAAGCCAGCTTCTACTCACCAGTGATGGCCACCAGGGACAGGGTCAGAACCACAGCCTTCAGGAACATCCTGGGCTTCTCACTGGACTGGAGAAGCCTCGTGCTGCACTGGATCTTTCTGGAATCAGATGGGACCAGAGAGCCAGCACCTGTGCTGCTGTCAGAACTGACTCAATCTCAGAGCCAGCCAGACATATAAACCCCATCCCAGGCTGCCTTCCTGCCTCTTTCCCCAATGTAACTCCACGTTGGAAGGTGACACATTCCCAGGAGGCCTCTTGGACTTTCGTGACCCAAGACAACGTGGCAGCAGTCAGAAGAAGCTGTTCTGTGTATATGCCCCACCCTGTATGGAAGGGAGTGTGGGGAGCCAGGAGCTGTGGGAGAAAGGAGGCCTAGGGAACCCCTGAGCCAGGGACTAATGCCCCAGAGGCCCTGCTGGCAATTCTGGGTCTGAGCCAGATTGGGGGGGGGGGGGCAAAGTTCACATCTCCTGTGTCTGCCCCAGGGAAGAGAGCCTTCCTCTCACTCCATCCCCCATGCAGACTCTGTTTCAGAGCACCAGACCCTGGACTGGGACACCTAGGGCCACCATCAGGAATGACAAGCTGAAATCCAGAGCTCTGTCAAAGTGTGCCCAGGAAGCAGGGGCTCTTGCAAGCCTTTGGGCAGATTGGTAGAGTGGGCAGGGTCCTGTATTGTAAGTGGGCTTCCTGTCCCACCACTGTCAAGCTGTGTCACCTGGGCCTTATGATTCAGCTTGGCCTCACTCGGAGCCTCAGTGTCTCCTTTGAAACATGGGGTTGCTGAGCTTATGTAACTGAGATATTGCTCGTGGCATGAATAGCATAATGCCTGGTGCAGAGAAAGCGCTACCAAGTAGTTGCTGTTATTAATAATAATAGTGCTTTCCTGACTTGGACCATGGCAGGAGGTCCAGTAAAATGCTCACCCCTCCAGTGAGAGTTGGCAGGGTCAGGCCAGCCCTCTGGGGCTCCCAGGGAGGGAGGGGCACAACTCAGGGAGAACCGCTGGCCTGGGGCCTGATTCCTGCCCCCAGCCCGGCCACACCCTGGGCAGGAGCAGTCAGCCTATGCTGAATCGCAGGACCTGAGCCTCTTGGGGGACATCTCCCTGGGGGGTGTGGGCGGGGGCCAGGAGGTCTTCTACAGGATTTCTCACCTTCTCTACAAATAAGCTCATACACACAGTCACAGAAAGCTACCCACCAAGAAGAGAACGCAGCCTGGTCAGCGTGGGTCCCTCTGCTGGACCAGAACCCCCGACTAACTACCAGACGAATCCCGTCCTACTGCACTGGGCCTGGCGCGTAGCTGGGCTCCTGGCACCTGCCCTTACGGGTCAGCCCACGTGCATTAAGCCTGATTCATCAGGCCTCCGTGTTTCATATTCCAGCAGTGGCTGGATGTCTCATTGGATTGAGGACAGCTAAAAGGCCTGCTGCTGCTTGCACCCTGCGGTGTCCCCACGCCACCCACGCCGCCCAGGTGACCCCTCCAGTGTCAGGGAGCTCCACCTTCATGGAGCGGCTCTTCCCATCTCCTAGTAGCTGGTGAGGGCACAGATTCTGGAGCCAGAGTCCCTGGGATTGTGTCTGGGCTCCCTACTTACTGGCCATGTGACTTCAGGGCAGAGCTCCCAATCTCTCTGAGCCCCGGCTGCCTCGGTGAGGCATAGAATGGTACCTGCGTCCTGGGCTGTGAGGATTCAGTGAGACCACCCATGTCGTGCTGGGAGCAATGCCTGACGCACAGTAGGTGCTCATCAAGCACTAGCCACGTCCCAGCCCTGGTAGCCTTACGTCCCTGCAACACTAGCCATGACGCCTGCTCCTAGCTTCGAGTTGGGCCCAGTCCAACCTGGGGTGAGTACGAAGGTCAGTGCTAAGTGACCCCATCCCTTCCCCGGGGGCCAGAGATGAAAAAAGCAATGAGTCACCAAGGACACCTCAGCTACAGTTTGACCTCTTGGACTCACAGTCTGACAGCAAGTACCACCAGCATGTGACAGGTCTTGTCTCACTTGCGGGGTGTACACACAATGGGAGTGTCTGCACCTGTCTGAGGGTGTCTGAGAGCATCTGCCATGATGTGTACAGATTCACATAAGTGTGCAAATAAGCCAGCTGTGTGTGGGCACAAAGCTAGGGCACGCGGCTGAGGGACTGGGATGGACTGGTACAGGCCTATGTGAGCAGCCACAGCCACGAGGGGGGTGTGCTGTGTCCTGACGTGTCGTGGGCGGGTGCTACTAATGAATGCATTTATTTCCCAAAGTCAGTGCGCATGTTTTGTACAACCTGTGAATGGATTTGTGCTGGGAGCGGGGAAGAATGAGTGCCCAGTCTCAGAGTGTTCGAGCTGCCGATGGAAGTAGGAGACTCTGCATCCAGCTGGGCCTCTGGATCTCTTTGGGCGCAGACGCTGGCTTCTCCAGGTCCTCTGGCTGGCTGGGCTGAATCGGGGCTCCCAGTCCAGCCGACTGGCAGGGGCATGGGTCACAGGGGTTTGGGTGCTAAGCCTCACGCAGACACAAGTAAGCTGAGAGAGCCTCCCCAACCCCAGGGGATCATTTTCGGCCTCTGCTGGTCAAGCCTCCTCCCACCCTCCCCACTCACTGCTGGTTACTCTTTAGATCCGGTCTTGGCCCAGGCCCAGAGCAGTCTCCTCATTCCAGAGGAGCCAGTGTGGGAAGGAGAGAGACAATACGGAGGGCCAGGCAGCTTAGGCTGGCCACTGAGAGGGCTCCTTCCAAGACAGCCCCTCCCGCGACCCCCAGAGGGGTCCAGACCCCCAAATGCGCCGAACCCTTTGAAAGAGAAAATAGCCCAGGATTCATGGCAGGTCACGTCCTTGCTGCATGGGCCCGCACACCTGGGTTCTCTACCCGGCTCAGCACCACCGTTCTGGGTCTCTCTGCCCCCATCTTCTGACCTCCCTGGCCTCAGGGGGCCCATTGCTACAAAGGAGAGAGAGGACAGGTTCCTCCAGAACCTCCACACACAGGCCAAGGGAGTTGGAGGGTCCAGGGCCAAGAGATCCAGCCAGCTCGTTCTAGCAGGCCCTAGGGTCGAGGACTTTGTACTCCAGCCCCCCTGGAATCTGGATTCCCACTGTGGCCTTCACCTCTGGGGCTGAGGGACAGGCCAGAACAGGAGAACAGTTGCTCTCTACCCTCCCCAGTGCTCAGATTTCTCAGTGACCTAATCAGCTTCCTCCCCACCCCGTCACCAAAGTCTGCTCAGGAAGAGGTACGGGTGGCTGATAAATCCCCGAGGGTCTCATCTCTCTAAGCTGTTTGGTTTGGTACCCGTGTAGGTATTTGAAGACCTGGATTCTTGTTCCCAGCTCTACGGGTGATAGGCTATGTGTACTTGGGTGCATCTCTACCCCCTTGAGCCTTAAATTTGTTACCTACAAAATGGGGTTATTAGTATCAACTTCCCAGGAATCTATTTGCATCTTAACAGAACACAAGACTTAAATCAAAGGAATGAATTTCTGATGGAGAAACTTCAAGTCTCAGCCAACAATAAAGAATTTTGAGGGTGGAGCCAGGCCACTTTCCCAGGCCCTCGATTTCATATTGTTGGGTTAGTCGCTTCTTCCTGCGAAGATGGTTGCCTGCCAAAAGCCCTACTTCTACATCAGAGGCTCCTCCTGCCTTCAGACTGTGCTGTCTAGGGATGGACAAGGTGTTTGGGAAGAAGAAAGAGGTTGATCCAGCCCCTTCCATGAACCAGTTGCTTTGTACACATTTCACTTACTCTGCACCACAACTCTTGCTTATCGGTGTTCTATTCCCTTTTCTAAGGGAGGAAAAACTGAGGCTCTGAGATGTCAGGTGGGTCATAGGAGTCAGTGTCAAAGGCAGCATTTAAAGCCAGGATTCCTTGGCTCCCAAGTCTTAGCCTCTCCCATCCTGCTCTCCAGGCTACGGCTCCCAGTGTGGGTCCCGGGACACTTCACTGGGAGAGAGGACTGAGGCCTCTCCTGGACAGCCCCCCACAGAGCTCCCCTGCACCCTCTCTCCACCGACTGACCAGACTGCTTTCTTTCAGCTCCCGGGCCAGCCAGGGGGCGATGAAGGCTGAGGTTTCAAGTTTTGGAAACCAAGGCCCAAGGTGAGAGGGGCTCAGCGCTGGAAATGGATCCCGGCTGTCCTAGTTCATGCAAGGCCCCAGCCTTGAGCTGCAGGGAGTGTTATCAGTGGGTCCAGAGGGCAAGGGGTGGTGGGGGTAGGAGGTGGGATGGGGGTTAGGGGGGAGGGGAGGACAAAGGCCTTGGGCTCAGAGTAGTGTTTTCTGTTCTCCCACCAACCCCTGCTCTGGGCTCAGCCTGGGGAGGCTCCTGGGGAAGCGGCAAGTAGGACTCAAGTGTGTAAACCCCACACAAGCCCCTGCCCACAGGTCTTCTGCGACTTCACTCTAGACAAACCCCTAGCCCATGCTGAGTTCTTTGTTGGGGAGCCTGAGAAGCCCATCCCCTCTCTACCCAGCCCCCACTCCCTGCAGGCCTTTCCCAGGGTGTGGGGGTGGGGAGGGATCTGAAAACCACGCATGAAGTGCTGAGATGGGGCCCGCTTGTCCCCTAATCTCACCCCTATCACCGGCCTCTCCCTGGGGAGCCAGGCCACTTGGGATAAGTGGGGTTTCCCCAGTCCCTGAGCACCCCCCTGGCCTGCAGGGCAGCAGGAGAGCAGCGTGGGCACCGTGGTGCTCACAGATTTCCCAACTCTCCCGGCAGGCCTGGCTGCATCTGGGCACCCTGCCTCAGGCCAGGATCTAGACTGGTCAGCAGGTGACCTTTGTCCAGCTCACTGAGCCCTCTGTGCCCGCTGTCCTGGAGACCATATAAAACAGGTCAGAAGCCTCTTGCTTGTCTGCTCCATTCATCCCAAGAGGCAGCTGCTCCAGGTAATGCCCCTGGGGAGGAGGAGGAGGGAGGGGGGAGCAGGGGCAGAGGGGGTCCCTGCCTGACTGCCAGCACAGTCTGGGAGAGAGCTCGCTGGAGCCCAGGAAGCCTCAGGGCTGGGGGAGCGGCCCCCACTTGCAGTTTGCATGCTGGGGGGAAGCGAGGCTCCCCGGAGAAAGCTACAATGTCGTGGCCCCGCTGGCACCTGCCCGCTCTGAGGGCACACTTGCCCCTCATCCTGCGTGTGTAGGACTGGAAGGAGCCTTAGAGCCCAGTCCCACCCCAGCCAGGCAAACTGAGGCCTGGACAGGGCCAGAGGGCTACCCCAAGTCCCCCCACGTGTCAGTGGCAGGAACTAGGCCAGAACCCTGTGGGGGGGCCTGAGGCGGGTTTTCTGCTCTGTCCCCAGCCTGGCTCTGCGCCGGCCCCGCCTGAAAGCCCTGCGTCTCCCACATTCGCTGGCAGCAGGCCCTTGCTCCTCTGGCCCGACCCAGCTCAGGACCCAGCAGAGGGGCCACGCCACTTCCCCAGGGAGGGTCCGGAGGCAGAGGGGCAGGGGTCAGGGTGCCCCTCACAAGGCCCTTCCCTGCAGGAACAGAGGTGCCATGCAGCCCCGGGTCCTCCTCGTCGCTGCCCTCCTGGCGCTCCTGGCCTCCGCCCGTAAGCAGCTCGTGGGGACAGGGCTAGGGACAGGGCGGCCGGGGGGGAGGGGGGACCCTTGGGAATGGCTTGAGGATCCCGGGCCCCGGGGGGGTGGCAGGGCAGAGCCAAGGGCTCCCCAGAGGCGGATCCACCCACTCGGCCCTGCTCTCCTGACAGGAGCCCTGGAGGAAGAGGACCCCTCCCTCCTGGGCCTTATGCAGGGTTACATGCAGCACGCCACCAAGACGGCCCAGGACACGCTGACCAGCGTGCAGGAGTCCCAGGTGGCGCAGCGGGCCAGGTATGCCCTCACCTCTCCGCACCAGGGCCGGCTCCCTGGACCCCCCTGCCCCCACCCCAGGGGGCCCTGCCCCTCTTTGAGCCTCCAGGCTCTGCCCTGGGGTCCCTCCAGGGCTCTCGCTGCCAGCAGGAGAGGGCAAAAGTCAGGGCACCCTCCCTACCTCCTCCGGCCCCTCCTCCCTCCCTGGGCCTCCTTGCTCCTGCAGCACCCTGCCCAGCTCTGAGGAAGGCCATGTTGGCTCTTGCTTCCATCCTCCTTTACTGCTGGAGGTGGGTTGAGAGGCTCCATCCAACCCAGTTTCAGCTGGTGTGTGTGTGTGTGTGTGTGTGTGTGTGTGTGTGTGTTTCAGCCTGTGCCAAGCCCTGGGGCCGGTGTGAGCAGATGTCCATCGATCATTCCTCTCCCACCCTGCCTTGCTTTCTAGTCCTCTCGTCTCCCAAGCTTCCGCCCCCACGTCCAGGTCACCCTGGGTGGGGGGGGGAGCAGTCACCAGCATTTACCTAGCTGAGGCAGTCCCAGACCCTCATGGTCCTCAGAACTGGCTGCAGAGTGGGTGTTATTTTTGCCATTTTGCAGATGAGAAAATCGAGGCTCAGAGAGGTTAAATGACTTGCCCCAGGTCGCACAGCTAATTCATCCTCTGATGATTTTCTTTTCTTTTTCTTTTTTAAGATTTATTTATTTATTTATTTATTTATTTATTTATTTATTTATTCATGAGAGACACAGGCAGAGGGAGAAGTAGGCTCCATGCAGGGAGCCCAACACGGGACTCGATCCCGGGTCTCCAGGATCACGCCCTGGGCCGAAGGTGGCGCTAAAGCGCTGAGCCACCCGGGCTGCCCTCTGATGATTTTCCAAATGACAGACCACTTCCCACTGCGCCACCCCACTCAGAGCCACTGGGCTGTGCAACCCTCATGGGCATCATTTGCCTAGAACAGAATGACAGCCCTAGAACAGAATGGTGGCCTCCCGTGCCTCTCCTCTCCAGCTGGCTTTAGACCCAGGCTGGCCCAAAGGGCTGCCCCAGCCTGGACAGACTAGGGTCCTGTCACCCCCTTCAGCATCTCTTCTGCCTGGAGTGGCAGCTGAGAGCGTCCCCATCTGTGGTCTCAGGGGCGTTGCTGGGTGAGATTAGAGGGTTGGAGGAGAGGCAGTGGGGATCTGGTGGGGGCCCCCACTGCCTTCAGATGAGCTCTCACCCCTACCTCCATCACTTCCCCTCACTGATTTAACCCCCAGGGGCTGGATGACCGATAGCTTCAGTTCCCTGAAAGACTACTGGAGCACGTTTAAGGGCAAGTTCACTGGGTTCTGGGATTCAGCCTCTGAGGCCAAACCAACTCCAGCCTCTGATGCCTTCTGAGACCTCGAAACCCCAAGTCTTCCTGCCCACCCACCCTGCCAGCATCTTGGGCAGTCCCGAAAGTCACTTGAAAGTGACAACATTCTCACCTCCCACCCTGCCCCAGACCTGGCCCACCCCTAAGCTTGCTGTCTTCCCAATAAAGCTGGATGAGAAGTTGCCGTGAGTGGGACGTTCCACGCGCGCCATGTATGTTTGGGCGTGGAAATGGGCCAGGGCTCATCTGTGGGCGGGCACTGGGCAACTCCAACTCAGGCAGGCCTGGGACAGTGCCTGACCCGCCTCTCACTAGCTGGGTGCTGTCTGGGCCCAGCTGTAAGGTAGGATAACTGCCCCCGCAAGTTTGTACAGAGGAGCAAGTGGGGTAACAGGTTTGACAATACTTTGATGAACTACCAAATGCTGTACAAAATGACTTAAGTGTGTGAGCTGTGCCAGGCACCGTGCCCGGCCTTGTTAGATCATCATCAAGGTTGGGACTCTGCTGTGTGTGCACCAAACTTACAGAGGTGGCCTGTGCTACCTATGCCCTGGGCCTCTCCACTGTACTCCAGGGAGGGGGGCCAATGGGGAGTGGTTGGGGTAAGACACAACTCGATTCTGGCCTTGGCCCCATTATTTTATATCAGCCTCAGTTTCCTATCTATAAAGTGGGTGCAACAATACAACCTCCATTGCAGGTTTGTTGAATGAATGAACGAAAGAGGTAAGACTGTGCACAACACCCAGCACATCAAAGTACCTGGCAAATGGTCATTATCGTTGCTACAAGCTGAGCTGAAATCCCCCTGAGACCAGAATCGGAGTTGGGGGGGATCCAGTGTCCCGGGAGCTAAGAAGGGACCCAAAGTTACCCAAGAGAGGCTGTTTCCCTTGTGTCCCCACCACCCAGCAGATGTTCATATCAGGGAGTCCCAGAACCACAGGCTGCTTGAGCAGCCCCCAGCTCTTCCGATGGTAAAACTGAGGCTCAGAAAGATGAAGGCCCTTGCCCAGTGTCAGGGAGTCAGCAAATGACAGAGCCGGACCTCAAGCCCAGGTCACCTGCTCTTCCTACTCTGCTCAGCTGATACATTAAAAACTTAGTGACGCCTACACTGGGTGTCAGAGGGCTCCTTGTCACCTCTTGGTGGCATCAGTGCACCCAATCCCACTTGGAGTCATCCACTCTCTCCTTGGCAATCCACCTGGGCTTCTCTTCTGGCCCAAATGGGCCAGGGCAGTACCCGCACCTGGAAAGTGTTCTCACCCGAATCCGGGCTTCACACCCCTTGCAGCTCTGGATGGTTAGAACTCCAAAGCCCACTTATTTATCCAAGAATTTTCAGGACACACTGGACATGAGGGGAGTGGCGGGGGGGCAAAGGGCTCTTGGGGGGACAGTAGGGAAAGCTCCATTAGTGCACTGCCCAGTGAAGTGATGTGTGTGCACACGGGGGGGGGGGGGCGGGGGGGACACGTCCCTGAGTGTGAAGAAGGGCCAGCTGCGGACAAGGACATTCTACTTGAGAATGTGGGTGCATGTGTGCCCAGCGGTGGGTGTGCACTTGAGTGCCCGGCCACACAGTTTTGTTTTTTTAAAGAGCCGGGATGGGTCTGGAAAGGGCAGCCCAGTCCATCCTGCTCTTGATCCTTGGCGAGTGACTTCACACAGCTTCAGCTTTCTCATCTGTACCGTGGATGTGGGGGCAGATGTGGGGGCGGCGCCGCCAGGATTTGGGGAAGGAGGTGGTGGGATGGAGGACACGAAGGCATCTTGGAGATAAAAATGGGCTCATCACCTGCAAGAGGTGGAGGTTGTTGTGGTGACCCAGGCTTGGGGCCCCCCCGCGGGGGATAGCTGGCTGACAGCTGTGGGAGGAAATACCCTCCAATCCTGGAAGGGCAGGGGTGTGAGGAGGGGCCTGCTGCCCTTGTTAAAAAAAAATAAAAAAGGAAAGGGGCGCATCTTTTTCTTCATTTTTTGAATCACTAAAGGAGGCAGGAGGGCAGCCCCTGTGGTGCAGCGGTTTAGAGCTGCCTGCAGCCTGGGGTGTGATCCTGGAGACCCGGGATCGAGTCCCGCGTCGGGCTCCCTGCATGGAGCCTGCTTCTGCCTCTGCCTGAGTCTCTGCCTCTCTCTCTCTCTCTCTCTCTCTCTCTCTCTCTCTATGAATAAATAAATAAGATCTTAAAAAAAAAAAAAAAAAAAAAAAAAGGAGGCAGGAGCAAAGGCCAAGCCCTCGCGGGAGCCGGGCCCATCCTTCAGCCCCAGGGGCTCCCTGAGGCCCACCGCGCTGGCCCGGAGCGCGAGGGCTGCCGGAGGCCCTGGCCTGGGGCTCCCCGGGGCGAGGGCGCCCCCTTCTCCCCGCAGAAGCAGCCCTGTTTGCGGCGGGTCCCAGTCGGGGGCTCGCAGGTTCGGGCTCAGGGCGGCGCCCCTCGGACGGGTCCTCCGCGTCCCCGCGTGCACCCCTGGCTCCGCAGCGCGGTCGGTCCGATGCCCTCGGGCCGCGACACCGGCAGCCCCCCCAGCCCCCGGCCCCGCACCCCCGCTCCCTCCGCCCAAGAGACAACGTCCAGGGTTCGGGGCACATTTTATTGTTTAAAAATCAGCCGCGGCCTCCAAACCCGCATTCCGAGGGCCCGGCGGACGGGGCGGGAGGACGGACAGACGGACGGGGGGGGGGGGGGGCGGACAGACGGACGGGGGGGGGGGGCGGACGGACAGACGGACGGGGGGGGGCGCGGACGGACAGACGGCCGGACGGGGGGGGGGGGGCGGGCGCGTCACTGCGCGTTCAGCTTCTTGGTGGCCTCGTCGATGGCAGCCAGCAGGCTGACCTTGAAGCTCTCCAGCACGGGCAGCAGGCCCTGGCGCAGGTCCTCGAGCGCGGGCCTGGCCTTCTCGCCGAGCGCGCTCAGCTGCTCGCTGGCCCGGGCGTGGTACTCGGCCAGGCTGGCGCCGCCGCCCTCCTTGAGCGCCTGCAGCCGGGCCGCCAGGCGCTCGCGCAGGTCGTCGCTGTAGGGCGCCAGCTGGGCGCGCAGCGCGTCCACGTGGGTGCGCGCGCGGTCCCGCAGCTCCTCGCCCAGCGGGCTCAGCTTCTCCTGCAGCTCCTGCAGCTTCTGGCGCGCGCCCTCGCGCAGCTCCGAGCCCAGCGGCGCCACCTTCTGGCGGTACAGCTCCACCTCCTCCTGCCACTTCTTCTGGAAGTCGTCCAGGTAGGGCTGCACCTTCTGCTTCACCTCCTCCAGGTCCTTGCTCATCTCCTGCCGCAGCACCTCCGTCTCCTTCTCCAGGTTATCCCAGAACTCCTGGGTGACCGGGCCGATCTGTTCGCGCAGCTTGGCCACCGTGCTGCTCAGGCTGTCCCAGTTGTCCAGGAGCTTCAGGCTGCAGGGGCGGGCGGAGCGAGGGGGTCAGGGGTGGCCTCCCGCGGATCCCCGGACAGCGCCCGAGCTGCGGGCCCGGCTCCCCGCGGCGGCCGGCGGTGAGGCCCGAGCAGCAGCTGCCCCCGCCGGGCGCCTGCCCCAGGACATGCCCTGGTGCTGATGGGCCGAGGAGCCGGGAGACACGGGGCTGGGTCGGGTGCCCCGTGCTGCCCGTCCCCAAAGCCGGGCCTCGAGGACCAGTCCCTATACTCCAGTCCATCCTCGCTGGCCGGGAGCAGAGGAGGAGCTAAGGGTGGGGGGCGCGCTGCCAGGGCGCACCCGCTCGGATCTAACCCCTTGCTGGGCGCTCCGTACCTTGTTCTCCCTAAAACGAGTTCTGAGACGGTGGTTATTGGGGGGATCCCCTTCCGGTTTCTCCAGGCCTTCCGTGGGGATTTGGCTGGTCTGGCTGCATTTTCCCGCAGGCCTCTCTGTGCCCCCCAAGCCGGCCACCCCTACCCCTGCCCCCTGCACCCCAGGTTGGGTCCATACTTCAGCTGTTTTCCCAGGGCGGAGGCTTCAAACTGGGCCACATAGTCTCTGCCGCCGTCTTTGACTGCGTCCACATACACCGTGGCTAAATCCTTCACCCGATCCCAGGGTGACTGGGGTTCATCTTGCTGCCAGAAGTGCCGAGCCTGGCTCCCTGGGGGTGAGAGGGGAGACCCAGGTCAGGCCCACTCCAGAGGGCGATCGGGGCTGAAATGCCAGGCTTGCAGTCAGGGGCGATGGGTCCGGGAGTGCCCCGGAGGGTGGCCCACAGGAGCGTGGGAGAAGGGCCCCCACAGTGGTGGGCTTCCTAGATTGGGGTCACCTACCCGTGAGGAAGAGCACGGCCAAGGTCAGCAGTGCGGCTTTCATCCTGAAGGGACACAGGGGACCTGCAGGAGAAGAGGGTCCTTGTGAGTGGGGCGGCCGGTAGCGTGGAGGAGCCCTGTGCTCCCCCACCTGTTCTTCTGGGGCGGGAGAGGGTCCCCAGGCAGGGCACAGCCCGCAGCCAGGCCCCCGGAGCCCCAGACACAGGGCCCGGGCTGGGGGACGGGCAGCGGCACTCACCGGGCGCTCAGGAGCCTGCCGGGCCGGCTCTCCCCGCCTATTTATGTCTCCGGGCAGGGGCCGGGCAGGGAGGCAGATAAGCCCAGCCCAGGCCTTGTTGCTGCTGCTCACTGGTCTCAGCGATGTGGAACTCAGAGTTCAAGGATCATCCCTGTCCCCGGGGCCGGACAAATAGAGTGGGCAAACAGGAGGCTGTGCGGGGGCCACCGGGCCAGGGATCAAGGGGTCAGACGGGGACTGGGGGTGGGGGGTGGGGGGGTGGTTGCAGGCTTGCAGGTCCCCAGGATCGGGGTCCTCTGCACCCATCCCTCCTGGTGGTGGTGATGCTGGGGGGGATGTGTGCCCCCCCCCCCCCCCCGCTGTCCCCTGTGCCGGTGGAGCCGGGGAGTGGAGGGACTGAAGCAAGAGACAGCGGCTGGCCAGGGACCGCTGGGACTCCTCCGGTCAGGAGGTGTGCTCCCCCACAGCCCCTTAGATTCCAGGGAGATTACTTTGCCCCCACCCTGCCTTTCTTCTCCAGAGGCAGTGGTCTTCCCACCAACACGCTGTGGCCTGTTTTGTCCCAACAGGTCAGCAGACCTCTCTGCAGGCTCTCTCAGGCCTCCCAAACCCTTGACCCAAGGGGCCTGTGGTGCCAGGAAGTGGCCTGGGGACCCTGGGGAGGGCTCCGTGCTTCCCAGGTAAAGACTTGGGGGGGGGGGCTCTGACATTTCAAAAGAAAATCTAGAGACCCACTCGGAGTTGCCAACTTTTGATTTTGTCGTGTAAAAACGTAACCACTGTCTCCCCCAAACGCCACCCTCTGCCGCGCCCAGCACTTCAAAAGAGGAAAGATTTTTTCTTTTAAACATCATGAAAGGGCACAATGTCAGAACAAAGGGCAGGCACTTCAGTTGAATCCGTGTATCTTTGCCTGGTTCCTGTTTACATTGGAGTGCACACAGTGAGGGGGGATACCGGACTTTAGGGGTCCCCGGAGCGGGGGTGGGGAGGAGACCTCTGCAGTAGGACGCCGCAGGGGACCTGGTTACTCGCTTCACTCTGCCCCTGATTTGCAAAATCCTGGCGGAGGATCGCGAGCCAGTGCTGTAATGTCTCCGAGCGTCGGCTTCCTATCAGTAAAATGGAGACAAAAATGGCTCGAGCCGTTGGAGGCCCAGGGAGCCCCGGTAACGCAGAGCACCCTGCAGCGCCGCTCGGCAGGGGTTCTCCCGGGAGGCCCAGCGCCTCGGACGCCAGCTCACGGCAGGGCCTGAGTCAGAGCCATCAGCCGGCGGCCTCCCCCGCCCCGCCACCTTGCACACCAGGAAGCTGGAGACAGGGGAGCCTTGTGCCCTCTGCCTCTGGTCTCTCAGCACGTCGGAGGCAGGGATGGACTTTGGATGCACCGGGATAGAAATGCAGCCTGCAGCATCTGCCCAGGAATCTCCCTGCTGTCCGCCAGGTCCCAGAGCTGCCCGGCTCCGGGCTGCTCCCACGGTAGCCGGTCTCTTGCCCTTTAGCTCCGATAAGAGGCTTGGGGCTGGACAGGCTCGGGTTTGAACCCCAGCCGTGTGACCCTGGGCAAGCTGCAGCAGCTTATCTGTTGAAGGAGACAATGATGGACCATGCCATCCCTAGCGTCTGGGCAGGGGGGTACGGCAGGCGGAATAATGTCCCCCCCCCCTCCCCGCCGCCCCAAGATGTTCAGGTCCTAATCCCCGGACCTGGGACTGACCCGTGGCAAAAGGGGCTTTGTAGATGTGAGATTACAAGGACGTTGAGGTGGGCGATTTTCCTGGGTTATCCAGGTGGGCCCAGTGTCAGCACAAGGGGGTTATATACACAAGAGGGAGGCAGGAGCGAGAAGAGACAAGGGGCCAGCAGCGCAGGTCAGGGCGATGTGCAGGGAGGAGGCCAGAGCCCGGCAGTGTGCGAGGCCTCCGGAAGCTGGAGGAGGTGAGGAAACGGATGTTCCCCTGCGGCTCCAAGAAAGGCAGCTCTGCTGACACCAGGATTTCAGCTTTGTGTGACCCCTTGGGACTTTTGACCTCTAGAGCTATACTGAGGTAATAAATGTGTGTTGTTTCAAGCACCAAATTTGAACATCCGTGGCAAAACCAAAAGGTAGCTGGCACTTCGTAACCCTTCTGTGTCCCATAATCCCAATTTCCGGCATTCTATCCCCTTGCTCCCACTGAACACACTTGTACTGTCAGCCCAGAGCTGACACCTCAGCTTCTGGAGGCAGAAGTGGCAAGGACTCAGATTTTCTGTGTGGCCCTGACTTGCAGATGCTGAGATCTGGGGCCCCCGTTCCTGACTGACCCAGCCGCGGAGTCCACGGGGCCCTGCAGAGGAGCTGGTCTCACCGAACAGTCCGCCTGGGCCGTCCCTTGACTCGCCCAGCTTCCGGCCAGTGGTTTAAGGAGCAGAGGCGAGGCTGGTCCCCTCAGGGGGCAGCTCATGGATGTCTTCGGCCAAGAGAGGCCCCCTTTCTTTTTGGGGGTAGAGCTCGCCGCACCCGGCACTTGGGGGATCTCAGAAACTTACTGGTTGGACTCCAAGCTACGTGCCATGGTTGCGCCCTTCTCTTTGGTTCACTGCCGAAATGATTATTATGGCTAAACCTGATTCCAACATTGGTGTGGTGCCTTAGTGGCCAAAGCACTTCCACGATCGTCCCTGGAAAGCCCGGCAGGCAAGTATTTTCGCTGTTGCCTTGCGTATGAGAAGACAGCCGCTCAGAGCTGCCAAGAGCTGCCCTTGGCCTCCAGCCGCTAGTACTTGGCGCTACCAGGAGCGGGAGTCAGGAGGCCTGGCTGGCCACCGGCAGCAGGGCTTCCCGCCCTCCCAGCCCGTGTGTTCTGATCAGGGGCTCCTCAGTTTCCCAGCTCAGGGATCTCAAGGCGTCGGGGCTACGGAGTGCTTTGACAGCATCCTCACAAGCAGCAAATGTTTTCTTTCTCTATCGACGCGCAGAGAGAGAGAGAGAGAGAGAGAGAGAGAGAGAGAGAGATCACAAGCAAGGGGAGAGGCAGAGGGAGAGGGAGCAGCACTCCGCCCTGAGCAGGGAGGCCCACATGGGGCTCGAGCCCAGGACCCCAGGATCATGACCTGAGCTGAAGGCAGATGCTTCACGGACTGAGCCACCCAGGCGCCCCCGCAAGCTTTCTTTTTTTTTTATTATACTTGATCACTAGCGTGTCTGTCTACTGTTTCTGCTGGAGTGCAGTGATTACTAGGATTTCAGAGAGGAAGCCCCTGTGCCTCCCAGAACCGGCCTGCGGTGCAGCCGGTCCCTGTGAGAGGCGTCCAGGGCCCACGGACTGCGCTAGCTGCTTAGCGAAGGCCCCCCAGTGTGGGCGCCGTGTCACCATGCCCTCTTTCCTTGGTCTTGGGACTCTCCAGAATGTCCGTTTCCGAAGAAGGTTGCCAAGGCGGCTGGCCCTGGCTTCCTCGACACACGCGGGAGCGCTGCTAGCTGACTGCAGCAGTGGAGTTTGCTCAGAATGATTAGCGACTCATTTCACAATTCACGTCCCAATGTCACACTGGTCAGTCTGCACTGGGAGGACTCTGTCCCCTGCTAGGCTTGGCACATAACAGACACTCAACAAATATTTGCTTGATGAGTGACATTGGCACACTAAAGTGTCACCAGGATGGTAAAGGGTCATCTGAAGGGAGCCTTGGGAGGAAAGTCAAGCGTGAGGAACTGCCGAGCATCACGGACCCCACTCGAAATGACTGAATGGGGAGACTTGGGCTTGGGATGTTTCCAGCTGAGCAGGGGAAGAAGGAGCCCCCACCCCCACATTTCCTTTTTGACAGTTTTGTCGCAGCTCCTGGTGATAGAGCCCTGAGTTAGGCCATTCGTCGGGGCCTTGTAACCCGGAGCCCCAGGCACAGGTGGCTCATCTGTGACCTGCACAAGCCGAGGCTGGGCAGCGCACCAGCCCTCTGAATTCCTGCCTTGGATGGGGAGGAGTGCGGGGTGGGTGGGCAGCAGAAAGTCAGAAGGAAGGTTGGGAAGGATCTGTGGACATGGCTTCTGCTTTCTAGAGCTCAGATCTCTGGTCTTTGTCCAGGAGGGCAGCACCCTGCTTCCTCTGGATGCTCATCCCACCTCTGGCCCAAAGGTGCCCTGGCTGAGTTCACGGGGGCGGCACCGCTGTGAAGGTGGTTACAAGATGTGAAAGGCACCAGGCTATGTCGCTGCGTGCTCCCAGAGACACTCACTCGAGCCTTCCCTGGGTGGGTTCCCATTCAGAGGATTTCTGGAAGATGGTCCTTGGAAGGCCCTTTCTGTTCTAAACAGTCCCACAGGGACTGTCTGGTCCACCATCGATGCAGAAGCTTTTGTAAGTTCCCTCTTCTGTTCTTTCTACAAACCCAGTCTGTACTTCCAGCTTCAGCAATCTTCCTTCAGAGAAGCACCTTGACCAGCTGTCTCTTAGCCATGCCTGGGACCATGCTGGGAACTCTACCCTGCCCTCTGGAGTCCAGGAGTAATAAAAGAGGAAAGCCAGAGGAGGAGTCCCCTTTCTGGCCCAAACTTATTTGGCAATCCCATCACTGGGCTGACTGGCTAAAGGCCCCAAGTCCTTGAGGACCTCCTTCCACTCCTTTAAAAGCACCCTTTCAAAGAATCTGTTTTCTATACAACTCAGCAAACTCAGATGCTCCCTCCTGAGGGGGCAGAGTCCAAGCTGGGTGCTTGGGGACACAGTGTGGGCTGAGTGCAGGCTTCTAGAGAATGCTCCTTGACAAGGTGGGGTGAGATAATGGATTGCTCAAAGCTCCACCCTATGCTTGGTAGGCTTCTTCAGCCTCCAGCCTCCACCCACCTGGATGCTTCTCCCAGCTAGACTCTGAACCACAAGGCAAGTAATATATCAACGTAGGATCGTAATCCGGTTTTTATTTTCACAACCCCCGGTATTAAGTTTGTAAATTGAAAATTGCCCATCAGGGGGATGGGCAATAAATAAATAAATAAGACTAAAAGTCTTAAAATAAAATAAATAAATAAAAAAGACTAAAAGTCTTAATGCAACAATTTGGGTCTGGAGATCTTTTTAATTCATTTTTAGTTCAACATAAATGAGAAAGAAAAAAATACTTTTGACATTTTCAAAGAGCAGAAATATGAAATTATATTCATATACATTCAACATATACGGCGCATATCGGTTACTACGATACAAAGCAATGATCTTTTACAAGTGTAGTTCGCAAGATGGCACGGTTAATAGGCTCACTGGCTTTCACCCGGGCGGCTGCTGGAGGATGGCGGCCTGCTCTTCCATCAGCACAGTACCATGTAAACAGAACAGGCTGGGCGCGGGGGTGAAGGGGCAGCTGGGGGCATCGGTGCTGGAACGGGCCCAGAGAAGGCAAACAGTAGCTGTTCGGGCCTTCTTGGAGCGTCCTTCCGGTGAGGAGTTGGTGGCCTCACCAAGTGGAGGGGACACTGGGGACCATGGAAACGCGGGACAGATGCTGAGAAAGGCTCTCGCATTGCAGAAATCCATTTGAGGGGTGCTGGGTCCAGGAGCTGAGCTGCCAGTATCTGTGAGAAGGACAAGCTGCATGGGGATCCTGTCAGCAACATCAGGATGGCCATGCTGGACACCCGCTTTTCTTCTGTGCAAATTCAGGATGAAAGACTAGGAGCGGACTGGGGACCCTTCACTCTCCTTTTCCAGGAAAAAGGATCAAGAGTCAGAATATTGGACATCTCTTTCTTGCTTTGCAGATCGAAGGAGCTAGGCCAGATCCTCTGTCGGCCCCCAGCCAGCAGAGAAGACTTTGGTTTCTAACAGTGAAGAAACACAAAGAGAGCGGCAAACAGTTGCTGTTGCGTGGGCACTGCTTGCCCTGGGGGGGGGGGAGGGAGGGAGGAGACCACTACACCTGTCACTAGCAGGTAAGAGCTGCTCACAAGTACAACGTCTACAGAAGGTACTCTGAACAAAAGGTGCAAGTCACAATTCCAATAGAACAGAATCTGGTTAGACATTTCTCTTTTAAACAAAAATTCCTTTGTTTTTATTTATTAATAATAATAATAATAATAACAATAATATCAACATTTACCCAAAACAATTCCTACATGATCAAGAATTAAAATAGGGGCTGAGGATGCCCAGGGAGGAAGAGAAGGTTAGGAGGGAGGCAAGGCCCAAGACAACCTCCTGTTCTTGCCTGTGTCAAAGAGGCTGTAAGGGAGAAGTGTATGTGCGCGTGCGCAAGCGTGCACGCGTGTATGAAGAAACAATCCTTGTATAGCACATTGTCAAATGAGAATGACAGGTGACACAAAAAGCATAGTGTACCACTGTTGGGTGTTCAGTCTATGGGTAGAACCAGCAGGATGACAAAGGCAACCAACTTTCCAGGTTGTAAGAGGGGAGCTGAGTTATACACCAAAGAGAAGGCTCACACTGAGACACTCTAACTGGCAACCCCTCAAGGCCAGGCCACTCCCGGCCTCCATGCTAATGTTCCGATGCGATCCTGGCTGGGCCAGACAAGTGTTTCCCTGGATCCCAGCAGGAAAGACCTTCCCAGGGTTCAGACTTGGGGGGTCTTTTTTGTTTGTTTGTTTGCACTCTCTTTCTGGTCTCCAAGTGCCGGGGGCCATCGCCCCTTCCTCTCTCCCTGTCCCTAGCACTAAGATTCCAGAGGCTGTTATCTGTTAGTATTTGCTCCTGTGGGTAAGCAACACAAAGGAATGGAGGGTGCTCTGTGGGTGGAGGCTGGGGAGGGGAGTGGCTCTGGGTCTCCTGGCCTCTGTGGTTTTAACTGCTTTGTTCTTCTGTCTCAACAAAGGAAAGAAAGAAGGAAAGAAAGAAAAAGAAAAAGAGAGGGATCAAGAAGAAAGAAAATCACCTCCAAAGGAAAACATACCAAAAAAAAAAAAAAAAATTCAAACCAAAACCAAACCAAACCAAACCACCAACTCAAATATACCAAATACACTTTCACAAAAGGTGACAAACGTGGGTATCCTGTTTATTTCCTTGGTGACTTGGTCATACAAGCAAACATGGCAAAACCCGCTCTGAACCCAAAAGAACCACACACTGATGAACCAATGTGAGGAAAGGAGCCATGACATTCTGGGTGGACAGAAACACAATGGCAATTTGGCGCAACGCTGCTATAGATACTGTTGGTTAAAGTCAACCTTTTCATTCCCGAGCTGTACACAAACCTGCAACAGAGAAGACACAGAGGAGAATCAGTCCGGAGCAAAAGGCTCCAACGTTCACCTGAAAATTTTCACGAAATGCAACCGGCTCATGTGACCTCAGGTTAAGAGGTTTGCCACGCGGAGGCTCTAAGATGGGTTTGCAGGTGGCTTAATGTTCGTTCACGGTTTTCCGTCCCAGCTTTCAAAGACAGAAGCCGTGCCACCCCCTGCGTGTCTGGGCTACTCCAGCCCAGCTGGCCAGCATGCCTGTTTCCTACCCCTGGCTTCTGATCACGGAGTTGTCCCCGTCTGGAATATTCCCCCCATTGCAGCACAGCCTTGAACACTATGGCTAGACATGTTGTGCCACTGGGTTTCCTGCTTCAGGACTGTAGTTCAGAACCGTCTTTTCCATATCACCAGGGCAGAGGTGCCCTGTCCTCCCAGGCTGTAGCTCACTTCCGTTTCTTGGGAGGCGAAGGCACTTTCAACACGTGTCTTGTCCCCATAATTAAACCAAGAGACTGTGGCCAGCAGGTATTCTCTGTGTTCCCCACTCACACCCCGGAACCAGCACAGTGCTTCGTGTGACAGAGCAGGACGATGGGAGGACCAGGAGGGGAGGAGTGGCCCCGTCCAGGTCACTGGCCACCGCGCACAGAAGGAAGCCCCGATGGATCAGGAGCTGGCATGGGGCCGAAGGGAGATACTCACTCTCTGTTCCCTGTTACACGCCTGCCTGTTCCATGCTGAAGGAGACCTCGGGGTGCTTGTAGCTGAGCAGAATGTCTGTAATGCACGTGGATGGATAGCAAGAGGAGTTTAAATGCTGGCTGCCGTCTGTCAGGTCCGGGTGCTCGTGACCAACCAGACTCTCCCTGCATTCTGCGAGGCCAGAAAGAACATGTGAGATCTGCAGGGAGCTGGGGGCTGGAGGTGGTAGGTGGGCAAGGGCGGGGGGGAGAGAAATGTGAGCACCCTGGAGCCCGACTCCCAGTCCTGAATTCAAGCTCACAGCATGCTGTCTGTGTGTTAGTGGCTATGGGCTGAGCCAGGACTCCTGCCGCCACCCCGTTCCTTCACTATCTCCCTGTCAAGCACATAGACGCCGCTCCTGCAGAGATTCACCTCTGGCACGGAGCTGGCCGTTGTACTGCCTGCAGGCACTGATTATGGGCACTCTCTGTGCTCCAGGCATCATTGTAGGTACTTTACACTAACCCAATTAACCTCACAGAACAATCTAGTTTGGGCCACTCTATGGGTGGAGGACCCTGGGGCCCAGAGAGGCTAAGTGCCTTGTCTGTAAAACCCGTAAAGGGCAAAGTCAGGATTTCTTGCAGACTTGTCCATTCCACAGCTTATGCTTTCTATCTCTTATGCTACCCTTCCTTCACTGGTGCTGAAGAGAGGGGGACACAGTCACTTCCAACACAACACCTCCCAATCACTAGAAAAATAGTATTAAGGCAGCATCTTAGCAAAGCATTACAAAGATAGACGTGATGGCCCTGCACTCAGCCAGCAGATACGCTCCTCCGTGCATTCATTCTTGATGGAGAGAAGTGCGAAGGGCTTTGTGTCCAGACCCCGTGGGGAAGCTGTGGCTTCCCATCTTCCCATGAGCCCTTCATACAGAAGAGGCCAGTCACGGGTGAAGACGGGAGGGGGGCAGCCTGCATAAGGCCCTTACCCTCATTCTCCCCATCTTGAAACTGCTGGCTCCCCATGAGTGAGGACTGGCTGAGAACAGCATCTGACATCCGGGCAGAGCTAAGTGCTTTTCCAGCCACGAGACTCATTCCTGGCAAGTTATCCAGTTGCACCTGTGGAAAACAAATAGGAAAAGTCGGGATACCAGAGACTGTGCCACCCTCAGGTGACCCTTAGGGATAGCGGTTCCCTCGAATAGAGCCCAGGTGAAGGGCAGCCTCGGGCACCACTCCCAGACATGCTCCCTCTGAGGTGGGTGCCATCCACAGGCTGCCTCACTTTCCCCCATGGGGTAGGGGTGTGTGTGGGGGTGCCGGGAGGGCATAGTGAACTTCCACTGGTGGTCACATGCCCTCAGCAACTACATGGCCTTCCAAAACCGGATTTCTGACTTATCCTCGGCACCACGCAGACTTGGCCCTAGGACAGCACCGCCCCGGAAGCACGGCAGTGCTCTATACCTGCCCTTTGCAGAGCCCCCAGCCACAAGTGGCTAGTGAACACCTGCAATGTGACCAGGGTGACTGAGGCACTAGTTTATTTTATTTCATTTAAAACATATTTAAGTATGAACGGCCACATGTGGCTAGTTGCTACTGTATTAGCGCCGCCCTAGGAGTTGGCTCTAGAACAGCAAAGCTTTCCGGAGCCGGATTAGTTCCCTTTATCTGAGAAGGTCCAATGGAGCCGTCAGAAGACTAACCAAGAGCCTAGGGTTCATGTGCTTGGACTGGAGCTTAGACTGTTCAGGGAGAAGTTCAATAACTCAGACCAGAAGGAAGAGAGCAACTAACTACTCTGGATTCCTCAGGCTAAGGTTGGGAGCACAGATTTGACTGGTCTGTGATTCAAAGACATGCTTGCAGAGTTGCCAGGGGTCCTGGACTCTGGTTGAGGAAAATGGAAGGGTCGACGTGACCCCATACCACTAAGGTCTGCTGTCAGGCTTTGGGCTGCTAGGATCCCACTTTCGAGAGGCAGGAGGGGGCCGACATACATAAGCATCATCACTGTTCTGGATCGTGTGGTGTCTCTGGAGGGTCCGGGGCCTGTGGTGCTCATTGACAGGGGGGCGTGCGGGGTACCCAAGTCCATTGCGATCCGGTAGCTCCATCGCTTGTCCCGGAGAACTTCGATCCATGCAGTTCCCTATGACAGACTCTGAGGAGACAGAGAAAACAGGGTCAGCAGATCTAGAGTTTCTCCCCATGCTGCCAACTCCCATCAAAGAAATGTCTTGCCAGAGACAATAAGCAGTGGTGAGGACCACACGTGAGTGGTCTGCTAATCCTCGTCGGCTGGTGCTGGTGCTTGTGGGAGCCTGGACCCGCCTGCCAACCCCAGGGATCATAAGCACTCCCGAGAAAAATCCCATATGAGGGCGGCTGGCTGGACCACACCGAACCTTTTCTTTTCTCTTCATTCCTCTGCTGATCTGACAGTGTTGTGTTTCCCAAGCCTACATCCACATAAGAATCTTTCCTGGAACCTCTAGCCTGGAAGAATGGCCTCTGTTCTGTGGAGGCCTTCTCGTTCCTTCCCTGGCTGCCACATTAGTGCACCTGCCCAGGCCTTCTTCTGCATTTTCCACTGCTGTCCCCAGCTGCTTCCATGGCTCCTCTACTCTTTATATTTCTACCTTGACCTCCTTTCTCTCCTCACACTTACTTTGGTAATATCATCTGTTTTCATGGCTTCAACGCTATCGCCTCTTTACCTACCTCTAGGGAAAGAATTCTTGAAACGCTCTTTTAAGAAGCTCCAGATCCGTAATCCCAACTATTTACTAGAGAGATGCCTTTCCCTGCAGAGCTAACTGACATCTAACACTTAAACATGCCCAGCTCCAAACTCATCAACACCCCCTACCCCAGGTCCTCTTTCAGACATTCTTGTTTCGGTACCTTATTTCCTTAATCTTCCAGATATGAGCTCATGGGATTCCTATTTGTTCCTCCTGGTTCCACATCACCTCAAGCCTAAAGAATCTACCTCTGCAGTGCTGGTCACTTCAATCCCTCCCTTTCCAATCTCACTGTTTCCACCAAAGCCTCACCACCTCTTGCCTGGATTACTAACCATCCCTCCTAACCATCCCTCTCTAACCATCCCTGTATCACCACTCTACAAAGATTAATCTTTTCATAGAGTAGCCCAGTTTGTTTTCATGATGCTGTCCCAGCCTATCTTCCAGTGAGTACTTCACACTGCTCTCCCCTACGTGCTAGCCTCTCGTCAAATGGGAGCACTCAATTCTTCCCCACCCACTCACAATTCCATGACAGTACCCTCACTCTTCCCTCTCCCAGAGATGCTTGCTTCTCCTTTCATTCCAGCCAATCCAAATCAACTCATTCTCCTAGGTCCATCTCAAATGTTAACACCATTACGCAACTTTCCCTTTCAAACAGAAAAAGATCTTTGCATCCTTTAAATGTCAGAAAATTTTATAAAACTTTATTACTGACATTATTCCCGACACCATGTTCCACTGTGTATTTGTCCTAGTTGTTCATATTAGCCTGTAAAGTCTCTGAGAATAAGAACTGTATACTATGTGCGTCTGTGAGCCTTTGGTATTTCAGAACAGTGTCCTATACCCAGGAGGTATTTAATACTTAGCTCTTTACCTGGTATTAATAAATGCTCTCTTAACATGGGTTAGTGTCCTGTCAGAGTCATGCACCCTATGGACTGGATTTTGGCGAGAAGAGAGTTTGAGAGAACTGAATATGTCCTCTTGACCAAGGGTAGTCAAGAAGAAGAATGCCAGGGCCACACCTAAGTTGACAGGATCCTCCTGGTAGCACTTTTGGGGCCTACCACTTGAACATATGTTTTGTTTGCTTGCTTTTTTTCGATCAGGGTTCCTCACAACTGTTGAGTGTCTCTTCTGATGAACTCTCCCGTGGCAAGACCAGGTTTCTAAAAAGTTGTTGATAGGAGACACAGCCCTAACACTAACCATGCCATTCCAATGTCTATTTGAATACTGAAAGATGTATTGCGTGAGAGTTGGGTGAAGGGTTCAGGTCTCCGTATTCAAAAGGTCTCCTACAACAACGGAGGTGAGGCTCAGCTTAGGGGCTGAGGTAGGACGGGAAGGGAGGGGAGCCGACTGATGTGCACGTGGCTGGTGATGCAACACATTCTGGAGAAAAATGAGAGGATGGAAGCTTGTCGACTGCCAAAGGTGAAGGCAAGTGAGCAATCTTTCAGAAGTTCTCTGAGCAAAGAGGCCAAAGAAACAGCTGGAAGCCAATTCTTTCACTACTGAAAGCTAAAGGCCACAAGAGAGAGAGAAGGAGAGAAAGGAAAGCCTCCACTGGGACTCGGGACTCGCTGTGTGGGCTGGTCCCCACTCATCTTACCCATGCCCCAGAGTCCTCTCTGTGGGCACAGCTCCCGCACTTGCCCTAGGACCAAAGAAAACCACCAGCAGGAAGTGGTGCGACACTGGCTCTGTGGTCTGCTTTGCCAAGAAGCTACATAAACAGCAGCAGCTTACTTTTTCAAAGTACTTTCTAATGCCTATCTTCTCTTCTGTGAGAGCTCACACCATCCACTCACTTCCCTGGGGTTCTTTCCCGCTGGATGGCAGAGCTGGATGCCAACCTGCACCCCCCTGCTCCACCCAAGACGACACGAGAGCTCTCCTGTTTAAAGATTTCCTCAAATGTGAGGCAACAGCCAAACTAACAGAATGGACAGGCTCCAGATCTTGATATTGAGCTCTTCCCACCTCTTTGGGAGGCCTCTTCGAGAGTCTGTAGTCTCCTTTCCCTCTCTGTTTTTGAATTTATTTTTATTCCTGAGAAGCAGGGGGGGCGGGGTTCTCCAAACCCAAACACCCACCCTCATCTTGGCCCTGCTGCTGGGAAGGTCGTGTGGATCCTGTTCCCCTTGTTGCTTTCTTCCCAGCCCTGGAGTTTGGGGCCAGCACACCTGACAAGTGCCAGCACGGCACAGCCAGCCATTGCTTGGGAAATCACACATGAGCCTTCCTGACTCCCCGGCCTGGAGCTCAGAAGACACAAGCCATGGGGTCAGAGAGGCATGTGCTGGGGTCCTGAGGACTGGGACCTTGAGCAAGCCCCCTGACTTCACTGGGCCTCAGCGTATGGGTAAAGTGGGACTTATTCCTGAAAGGGGTTGGTGCACTGTAAGCAGAAACAAAGACTGAGGTGACTTATACTCACTCAAGAGGTGTTGGTTCTGCATGCTCAGGGTGTGCTGAGCCAACTGCCAAAAACGAACAAGGAAACCCTGCTTCCCAAACTGTGGGGACAATTTACCTATGTGTAAGGAAACCAATGAGTTACTGACACTTGAATTTCCAGAGATTGGTGTAGGAGACTGATTGAATTTCCTCTGGTTTAGGAGAGACAAATAGAAGTTAAAAACCAGATGGAAACAAAGCAGATTAAGAGGAGTCAGGCAACCAAGTTTTCGTATAATCCAAGGCCAAAGAGCCGGGAGGACTGACAGCTTCTGCTTTGTAGACATGTGTGCATGGTGTAGACCCAGGGAGAGGAGGCCTAATGGGAGGAATGGAAAGCTGGGCAGGGGTGGGGTGGGGTGGGGGGGGTGGGCAGTCCAAGCCCTCAAAGTCAGGGTCCAGCTCCATCCCCAGAAGTGCACGAGTCTGGCTAACACATGTAATCTAAACCATTTCCCCATCAGAAAGATGAGGGCTGTTGGCGGGCTCAAAAGACATCACAGGTGAAAGGCTCCTTAATAAACTGTAAGGGATTATAGGAGCATAGTATTAGTTTTAATAAGGATGCTAAAAAAAAAATAATAATAAGGATGCTGAGTCCAGTCCTGAGTCACCAGTCCTTTGGGACACTCCACAGAGACCTGCTGACCAGTGAGAGGGGTGTGTGTGTGTCAGTGGGGGCAGGTAAGGTGACTGACCTACTGACCAAGGGACAGGAAATCCAGGCTCCAGTCTGTGGTCCCTTATGCCAGATCAGCAGCGAGAGGGACTGTCAAACTCATGGAAGGACATAGAAATAACGGGAAGAGGCCATCTGCGAGCAAGCGTTCTCGGGCACTGACCAAAGTCAAGCGGAGAAAGTCTGAGGGAGGGGGTGGGGGGTGAAGGGGGCGGCCATCTGATCACGCAGGGGGCAAATACACAGAGGGACACGGGTGCACACCACCCACCCGCCCGGGGGACTCCAGGGCAGCTTGCACAACTCTCTATTGAATCTGTCAATGTTGACTCGCCCTTACTCATTTACTGGGCTTTAAGAGAAAAGGAGAGAGGAAAAAAAAATGACATGTGTGCAGATTACCCCTCCAAAGGTTCTGAAGGGTGGACCCTCCCGGCCTGTCACTATCTCAGCCCTCTGTAAGGCCTGAGTCCACAGATATTGCTGAAGCTGACGAAGCTCTAGGGGAGAGGATGTGGTTTTCTTTGTGAGCTCAGCGAGTAATCTCACTGTGTAAAATGGTTATGCTGTTGTACTTAGTTATTTGCCAAGTAAAAAAATCAAGTGTATGTAATGCCACAGAAGATCAGACAGCCTGGGGCTCGGACAGCCCTGGAAGTTCTCCGCACGTGGGCTGTACCTCTAGTGCCCCATCCTGACTGGTAGCAAGCAGCCACAAAGGACACAGGTAACGTGGGCACTGGTATGTGGCATTCAAACCCCTGGACTATCACCAGTGATCCCTGTTCACCTACCCTGATGAAATTTCAGGAAGACCACGCCAGCTCTGTTCTTTAATAATTATTCCTCTTACAGCACATTTTGTAGAACTTCGGGCCAACACTGTTTATGAGCTTGTCTCCACCTTACCCCCAACCCCCTGTAGAGTATAAGCTCCCTGAGGGCAGGTTCTTTATCTTTTCATCCCTGCATTCTTCACAGCTCCTACAGGACCATCTTGTGCAACCTAGTCATTCTGTAAGCTGCTGAATCTGCTGTCATGGAAAGAACAAATGAAGGGTCTTGGGACTGGACTCATGTATTACTCAAGCCAGCAGGCATTCCTTTCTATCCAAAGAGATCAACAAGTACGAGACACCCTACCCCCACCCCGGCCTGCAGGGTTGGGGGGGGTGGTGGGGGGTGGGAGCATAGCTTTATAACCTTCATTGGTAAAAGTGACAGCAAATTATCTGGTGGTTCTTTGGTAAGATAATGCAAGGAGCTCCCAAGGTTTTAAGAGAATCACATCAGATTAAAGAAGGAAAAGATGGTGGATACACAGTCTTTACCGTAACATGGATTGTAATATATATATATTATATGTATGGTGGTTGTGAAAAAGAATAAGAAAAGAGTAAACGAGCTGAGAGCCTCAAGCAGAAGTACTATAGTCATGAACTCCACTTTCCTTCTCTTAGGGGGCATTTAGCTTAATGTCCTTTGTTACACAGATGAAGAAAGGGAGGAGAGGAGAGGTCATGTGCCAGGCCCATGGTCAGAGAGGAAGCTCATGTTGTCTAAGGTAAGGACAATGGGGACACCTCAGGGTAGACATCATTTTAAACACACAGATGTCCATGCCTTCAGGTGACTGGAACTCTTAAGCAGAGTGGGGCTCCCTGAGGCCAGGAGTGAGATAATGCCTATTGCATTATCTCACTATATTGGGTTATAAAATCACACTAATAAACTTGTGGATTTTTTCATTAAAGACAATTGTAGATGTGGCTTTGGAAGTCACAAAATAGGAGTAGATGTTAGAAAGAGATGAGATGAATAATATTCAAGCAAGAAAAGGCATACTCCATAGCTAAGTTAAAGAGTAAGTTTGGGACACCTGGGTGGCTCAGTGGTTGGGCGTCTGCCTTCAGCTCAGGGCGTGATCCTGAAGTCCCGGGATCGAGTCCTGCACTGGGCCCCCCCGCAGGGAGCCTGCTTCTCCCCCTGCCTATGTCTCTGCATCTCTGTGTCTCATGAATAAATAAATCTTAAAAAAAAAAAGTAAGTTTAGCATCAACTGGGTAGAAAGAAGGGAGAATCTTCTCTACAATGTATTAGCAATCAGGGCAGGAGCTAAGATTATAGTTTCTAGAAAAGGTCAGGAAAGGAAATTAAGAAAAAAGAGGGCTTTTGGAGAGGGGAAGGTACTGGCAAACCTGATCATGAGCACACTGTGGGTAGTGCTGAGCTAAAAGTTTTAGGGATATACTTATGGCTTGATTCTTCCAGAGACCAGAAAAGGTGTCTGTAGGGGATCATTGGCTGATGGTGGTAGATGGGACAAGGTAGGGAGAAAAAAGGGGGAGAACAGAAATAATGAGAGTAACCCGGCTGGGAGAAGTAGGGCAGGTTTGTCAGAAGAATCAGAACCGTGAAGTTCTGGCTGGAAGGAAGGCCTCAGACTTCCTGTGGCACCCTGTAGCTGGATCCAGATCATGCTCTGGATCTTTGAAAACCTCTGCACACATAGAAACAATCTGTAAAATGGTATTCCAAGCCAATTTAATTTTTACTGCTGCTATGGACTTTGGGTCTATTAATTATCAGATACAATTCCCATTTGCATTTAAGGACTGTACTCCCTTTACGTCTGCATCTAAAGTAAAAACATACTGCATGCTATTACAGAATACACAATTGTCCTAAACTTTAATAAATTAGTGTTTTACAAGTGGAAAAAAAAAGAAAGTCTCTGTGCTTAGCCCCTACTCCTTCCTTCATGTGCACTACACTTTTCAAACCCACCTACCCTACTTGCTTTCTCCCCAGAACAAAGCCAAGGCACCCTGCGCCTTGGTCTTTCCTCTTGCTTCTCCCTACATCCAAATGGTGAATTCCTCTTCATCCACCAAAGACCCGACTCAAATGCCACTTATTGCTGGAAATTCCCATTCCTCTGGGAACACTCTCCCCTTTCTGGCGTTCCCAAAGCACCTGTACCAGCCAACTATATCCTACCTCACTGAAGATACCAAGGAGACCAGCAAGTCTGCTGAGCAGGGGGTTCCTCTGACAATTATGGGGCACAGGCGAATTCAAGCCCCCCCCCCCTTCACACTGGAGGCAAGACTGAGGAGAAGTGAGAACTTCTGAATGTTTTGAAGAAAAACAATTAAAAAGGTGTTTTCATGCACAACAATCCAGGATGAGGTGGTGGTGGGGGGAAGCAGGAAGTGTACCCTGCTTGCTCAGCTCTGCCCTGGCCTCACTGCCCTGCACACCCATGATGTGCTTACTCAGCATCTCCTGTAGGGAATGGCCTAACTCCTGGGTTCGGACGCCACTTCACAGCTGCTGACCTCAGGGGCAAGTTACTTCATCTGTGCCTCATTCTTCTCATTGGTAAAATGGGGACAGGAAGAGTTGCTGCCTCATAGGGTTGTTGGAGGATCAAATGAACTTGTATGTGAATAACAGTGGGTGTCTGGCACACAGAAAGCACTATAGAGATGTTAGCCACTTTCTTCCTTTTTATGCCAGCTATAATAGTATGCTAATCTGGCGAAAGCTTTCTTTCACGGAGGAAGCTTTTCCACGGTATCCCTGATACTATCATCCTGGCTCTGCTGGAACACGCCCAGTGCCAGAAAGCTCCTAGGCTGCTGAGACAGCTTATTCTAGAAAGTTCTTAAGGTCTTCCTCAGGAGTTGATATTTGCTGACATCTTTACCTTGATCATCATGGTCCTGACACATAATGCGGACCCCTAAAAAGTCTAATCCCTTCTCCCACCTACTTATGATGGTTCTCTTTAGTTTTGTTTTTTTTGTTTTGTTTTTCTCCCAAGCCTAAACATTGCCAGGTCTGTCAGCCATTGCACATATGACCTGGTTCTGATATCTCCTACCATCTGATGTCCACCTCAAAATACAGCAGCCACAGGTGAACACAGTGTGTCTGACTGGTGCAGGCTTCTGAGCTGGATGGCACCCATCTGCTCAAAAGGTCAGGATTTTTAACTGTTTTAGGCCACCACACATCCCTCCCTATCCGCATTAATAAACACAACTGGAAAGCACCACGTCATCTTCAAAAACTGACTCAGAGCAAGGCTTCCCATTCTGCTCTGTTCCACGGACCTAATCCCCAGGAATTTGTGTGTTGACCTTAAAGGACAGGACAGGAGATGTGGGCAGCTCCTCAAGAGGGAGGACAGAAAATATGTGTGGTTTTAAGGTTGTGTATTTTCTGGACAGACTCATTTTCCGTGATCTATGTTGATGGCATGGATGTCAGTGCAATTTTCGTCTCAGATGAATGCAAGGATAACAATGGAAGATGTTCTGAGTATGACTCACTGCTGGTCACCCTAGTCTCCTTCAGGATGGAAATGAACGTGCTCATGCATTATATAAAGAGATGCAGGAAAACACAGCGGATCCCTTATGACGCGGGGATATTCTGTAGTGAGCGTATTTGTGAGAGGAGCAGAGTAATGGTAACACTTTATATTTCCATCACGCTTGGGGGGTAGAAAGTGCTGCTCCCATTCTCACAGGCACGTGTGCGTATGCATTACGCATTAACACAGCAAATATGTGCACGTTTTTATCTTCCCAAATATTCTGCAAAGTATCATTATTCCTCCTGCCCATTTTTCACAGAGGAGAAACAAGAACGTGAGCGTTTAAGTGACAAGGTTATGGCATTCATGATCCAGGAGACTCTAGAACTGAGGGGCTTTTTTGACTCTTGGTCCAACACCATTTGCACAAAATTGTATTTCCTCAGCATTGGCTGATTTTTGTTCCACTGCAGAGGTTAAAGCAAGCTATTTTGGAGACTGGAAGTTCTGGATTCCAGGGAACCATGGTATGTATAGGAGAAATGGGAACTGCTCTTACCCACTGGGTTATGTAAGTGCTAATTTTCTATCGCTCTCTCTTAATTTTGAAAGCAGACCCACTATGGACCAGCACCCACCTCCTATATCCTTCTCCCCCATAAGGTCCTGAAGGTCTTTTTAGGAATTCTTTTTCTCTTAGGAACACAGAGCCCTGGCTAGAAAAGGACACTGTCCCCGAGTTCAGTGAGTTAGGGCAGACTGGCCCAGGGCTCTCACTCTGAGAGGCTCTTACCTCGGCTAGACACCTTATTCCTACTGAATGCAGCGGCTGGCTGATGTCGGTAGGGATGCAGCCCCAACTCCTGCACGTGACTCACAGTTCCCAGTAAAGACTCGGGGTCCCCAGGTCCGCCAGTACTCAAGAGCAGGGGGCTGTCATGGCAAGCTTTGGTCACTGTATTTGAGCTCTTTCTGTCTGCAAAGCCGTCCTTGGCCGCCTCACAGGAGCACTCCTCCTCCATGCTCTCGGAGCGCATGAGGGCCGGCTGGTGAGTGTAACCATGGGCTGGGCTGGGGGACGAGGCCTGGGACATGCACTCCTGGGCCCGGATCTGTAGGAGATGCTGGGGGCTGGTGTGCTGGTGGTGATACGAGTCAGCGTTTGGATATGGTAAAGCTTGGCGCTCTGTCATGGTCTGTCCCCCGAGGCTGGGAGCCAGGCTCCCTGCGTCCCCCTGATTCATGTGCCGGAACAACTCCTGGTATTCCTGGTGCTGCTGCTGCTGCTGCTGCCGCTGCCTTTTAACAAGCTGGGCGAACTCTGCCGGGGGCAGCCGGATGTCCGAGTGGCCGCTGAGCGAATGCCGGGGAGAGAGCAGTCCCTGGAGGATGTGGGGTACCTGCTGGTGTCTCGTATAGTCTGGCGGCGTGGGAGACAGCAGGGCCTGCTGCAGGGCCGACGCCGTGTAGTGCGGTGGCTGCTGGTGTGCACTGGGAGGGAAGGTGGGGAATTGGTCAAGTGGAGGGACTTTCAGGGCTTGGGCTGGAGGGAACCCCGCTCCTGTTGAAGGGCTGTAGCTGCTGGGGGAACCCCGGGACTGGTCCGAAAACAGGTGGGGGTGTAAATGCGCCTGGTCGTAGTGAGCAGGGGAGAACCGATTCACGTTCAAGCTGCAGACACAAAAGGGAGTGAGTACCGGGCATCTATGTACCAAGCGTGTTAGACTCCCCTGGGAAACAGCTACTACCCCTTTCTGGGTAGGGAGCCCCCCTGGGACAGGGAAGTGGGGTGTGATGGGAAGACGAGGATGCACATGGCCTCCCAACTCATCCTCATTCACTTCTCCAGTAATTTCCAGGGGACTTAGGGCACTGTGGAGGGGACAGCTCCAGATCCAGCCTGAAGACAGCCACTTGGACTACTTGACAGTATTATCTGAGCTACCAAGAAGCACCAAGCTCTTAGAGTAACAGTGACAGAGGGGAAAAAATTTAAAAAAAATAAACAAGGAGAACTGGCATTTTTAGAAATTCCTCTACCAGGCTGTTTTCTTCTTTGCAGAGAGGAAGGCAGCTCTGGCATTTTCCTTCTCTGTCTCATTAGCAGCACTTTGATCTTGGTCAGTAAACAGGTTTCAAGTTCATTCCAACCCCACTCCCCTGATTTTAGAAAGGGTGAGACAAGCCCCCACCGGCCAGACTCACTCTCCTCCACTTCTCTCTCGCCTAGCTAAAGGGCCTTCCTCCCACGTGGATCACCTAGACAGACAGCCAGTGACTTCATGCAGCCTCACCTGTGTGCCTCTGCGCTGTCGGCACTCAGCTGCTTGGACAAGGGCCGGTGCCCGTAGCTGAAGGCGGCCATCAGGTTGGTGCGGTGCTGCATCTGAATCTGACTGGCGCTGGGGCTAATGGAGATGCTGCGCCCGGCAGAGCCTGCAGTGGTCCCTGGCATGTTGCTGAGCATGTCAACAGGCTCCTGTACTTGGATGGTCACCTGCTGTGACTGGGGGGGCTGCTGTATGCCCAGGCAGCTTAGGGCCACGTTGGGAGGTGGGGAGCAGCTCTCGGGCTGCTGCTGGTAGACTGCACTGCGGGATGGTAAGCCTGGAAACTGGGAGGGCGAGGCAGCGCCTGGAGAGAGAGGAAGCTCGGAGTGACCAAATACCCTGGGGCACCTGCTGACTGGAAGCAGCAGGAGCTGATGAGGATGCTCACACTGGACACCATCTAGATGAGTACTTAGCAAACTTTAGCATGTGGAAGACTCATCTGAAGAACTTGTTCAAACACAGATTTCTGGGTCTTATCCACAGAATTCTGGGTGGGGTCCAGCTGGGGCCCCCAGAATGTGGATTTTTCAATAAATTGCTCTGAAAGCTGGTCCTGGGTTATTCTTTGAGTAGCTCTGATCTAGGGCAGAACTTATCAAACTCAAATGTACATACAGACAAATGGCCCAGGGATCTTGCTGATATGCAGATTATGATTCAACACGTCTGGAGGGGGACCTGAGACTCTACTTTTCCTGCTGATATGGTTGGTCAGGGGACTCCACATCGAGTAGGGAGGGCCCGGAGACCAATCTAGACTCCTCAAGGGATCTAGATCACATGGCATTACTTAACAGATTACCAGTTTGGGGAATACTAAATCCTCAGATCACCGGTCTCTGAAGACCCATACCAATTCAGGTAAAGTCATCTCAGCCTCCTCCTAAACACCCACAAGAGAGGATCTCACATATACCATGGAGAACCAACTGGAGGCATAACAGTAGGCAGGTTTTGGTAGCAGCTTTTTACTTGGCAGTGTTGGAGGGGGTTTTATTGAAAATATAAATAACAGTTAACCTTTACCAAGAACTATCTTGTGCCAGAGGCTAAGTGCTCTTTGTATATTTATTATTTAATACTATTATTATCCTTATTTTATATTTGAAGAGCCTAAGGCATGCAGAAGTGAAGTCACTTACCTGAGGCTGTATGGCTTAGGCACCGGTGAGACCCAGATTCACACCAGGGCTGTCTGGCTCTAGAGCCTATACCCTTAACTACTATTGTGCGCCTTTGACGCTCAAGACCAGGACTGATATTCTCCAAGTGGCTTATCATGGTTCAGCGCGAACCTCCGCACTCACCGTGAGACTGGATCATGGCACTGCTCATGGGGGGAGGACTATTACTGGGTGGTCTGAAGAGATGGTTGTTAGGGTGGTTGGGGGGTGGGCTCGAAGGCTGAATCCTTAACCTTAAAAAAAAACAACAAAACCAGATAAGTAAATTTCCTGAGGTGACAGTACAACCCTAATGTTACTCTCATACACTACCTATCAGCAGGAACTTTTTTTTTAAGTTTTGCTAGGCCTCCAGGCTAGAAAAACATACCTACACCACCCACCACAATGCATGTAAGACCTATCTACATCTTAGTTTCCTAGACCAAGAGAGGCAGAGGTCATGGAGGCCTGTGTCCTGGCCTGTATGACTGTCAGGTTACTTTGTCTGTCAGGCTAAGGAAAGGAAGTGGCACAGGACTGGATCCGGTCAGGATCTCATGGAGGCAGCTAACATTTAAATTGCTCTCTCTGCTTTTCACAGAGGTTCTCCCCAGATGAAGTAGTCAACCTCTCCCATGACAAGCAGGCCAAGGATGGCAAGCTACAGAGACAACACGTTAGGTATGAAACAAGTGATTCCTTACCTCTGGAGCTGGTGGGTAAGGAGGGCTGGCTGATTTTCACAGGCAGCCTGAAGAGGTGAAGATGGCTGAGGAGGACAGATGGAATCCTAAACATATGGGGGAAAGAAGAATATCTGTGAGCTTGAAGATTAAGCAGAGCTATTCTCAGGAAGGGAAGAAACAGGAAGAACTCTCTGTGACCCAGGTTTACACTTTTGTGGTTCATCAAAAAGTCTGATTACCTTTACTCAAACATGTCAACCATAAACATAACTCCACTCTGCCCTGTGTGATCTCCTCGAAAATTCACAGGCAAATCAGCCTGCAAGCAAGCTCCAAACAAGTTGGAGAGAGCAAAGAGTGAAGGCCTACTTGAATCTGTTGCTGGAGGATTTGATGGTGCTGCTCCTGCTGGTATAACATATGCTGCTGCTGGGTCTTCTCCAGGGCTCTCTCATCAATCTGCCCCCCGTACATCTTCTGCAGCTGCTCACACTCCTGAAGGGAAAGCCGTTAATACAGATGGGGTGCAGCCAGGCCCACCCCATGCAGTGATGTCAGTAGATGCAGATCTGCTGCAAGGTCTCAGGGGCGGAAAGAGCCCCAAGAGAAGAACAGTGTCCTCAATGAGCAACCAACCCATGTATATGGGTATTTGTGTACTAAATACATTCACATTCCATGCTGGGGGAACGAATGGAAGACACCAAGGGTGGCCCGTGTGCCAGTGGAGGTGTCCAGTGTGAAATCTTGGTACAGAGCACCTGTTGCTTGAGGCCTGGTTATGAGGAAGGCAGAAAGAAAACCAGCCCTTTACAGAAGTCTGGAGGTACACTTCCTTCCTCTGGGAGCACCATTCCACACCCACCAGAAAGCATGCCAGGTGGCAACCATGCTGAGCAGGCTCCAGCAAGACCCAGTGCCCGAAAAGAAGAGAAGAATGCCAAGGTTGCTGGAATTACCTTCCCTAAGGCTTCCCACCAAAACCCATGCCCAGAAATCCCTCTCTAAAAATTACAGGGACGGGAGGAAAATCTAGGCCCTTCATGGTGGGGCGGCAGGGGGCGGTTACGTTTGAGTCTGGGGAAAGCCGTACATACCAACGGGTAAGGAAAGAGCATTAGGAAGCTACAGATTTGAGCCTCCACATGAACAGGGCAAAGATTTGCCACCCTGGTCCTCCACACGCTATTGCTCTGTGTGCCCCACGCTTCTCCAGAGGTACCTGCTGCCTCTCCCATTACCTGCTGCAGCTGTTTGATGCTGCTGCTGTTGGCCAGCTTTTCCAGGTGAGCTTTGAAGGCCTGGATGCTTGTAGCCCCATCTGAGAACCGGCGCACGGGAGAGAAACGCTCCGTGGGGAGGTGCAGGGTGTTGGAGTCCTTGTAGGTAGAGCTGAATACATGGGAAGAGAAGGTTAGGGGCAAGGACTCAGGGCCTTTGACCAAATCACCCAGGGACTGCTTGCTGTTCCAGAAGAACGCAAAGGTGGCTGGCTGCATGTGTAGCCCTGCACATTACGCCATTTCCAGGCCATTTCCAGAGGCTGGTTGTGTCCCTAGCCTGCTGCCCTTTAGAGAACTCCAACAGCACATCTTCCATTTCCACTTACCTTGAGCTGGCTTACTTTCCAAGCTTGGTGAGGTCCTGGGATCAAATACATCCAGTTCTTACAAATATACTAGGTCAGAGAGAAGAGCTTCACAGTAGCCCTCGGGCCAAGCTGCATAGGAATTCTGGTTTTTATATTATGTCTGTCTAGTGCCTTTCGAAACCTAAGATCCATTGTTTGATCCACTTTTCCCTGAGCAGCATTCTCCGTGTGACCAGAAGAAAACTATGATCGGCTTTGTGGCCAACGCCTGGCCCAGAAGTTAGAGGTTTTATGCTAGAAAGTGGAGGGTGGAGGTCCAAGCGGGATGACAGGGGGACTCCTGATCCCCAGATGGAGATGGCACACTCTTAAGGAATGTGAGCCTCAAGATCCTGCATTGCGTACCTGGTCAACACAAATACAGCTGGGCACTGTGAAAATTAACTTCTCAGGGTAGCACGCCTCCCCCACAACCTCCCAGCGAAAGAGGAATCGTGTGGACCAAATCCCACTGCTCAGTCGGAACGGAGCTGGTATCTTACCGAAAGAAAGAAAGAAGCTGTTGATAAGGAATCCGTAAGACAGCATGGGAGTTAGAAGCTAACACCTCTCCTTGTTAGCTAATCAGAAAGAGATGTTTATGGGTTGAGGTAAGCAGATAAAAGACTGCCAGGGCAGCATTCCAGCAGCTGATGGAAAGGATCAGGGTTTCATGTCCAGGGCAGAGATGATACCACACTGAACTATGGGTGAAATGATGGACCGCCTTGCCAGCTACTCACTCTGGACTGAAGCAGAATGCGCCTAAGGAAGCAGGTTGATAAGCGAGTTCAAATACAATGCAGACGGGGACGGTCTGGCTGTGGGAGGGTGGGGGGGTGGCTGATGGCTGTGTGGAGTGGTCCAGAGTTGTGGCCGCGTAGGCAAGCCTTGAACCCTCTCCTTGCTAATGATGACTTCGGTTTCTGGCTCTACCTGAAGCTTGACACAGTGGTGCACTGATGAAATGAGCACAAACATACGTGTGTAACACAAAAGATGCATGATTTTGGCAGACACGCTCCAGAAACAGTGATCACAAAAGCCGCTTTCGGGAGCACTTCCTCAGTACTTCCTACGTCTGTTTCTACTTCAGGGGTCTGGAGTCAAAACGAGCAAATACTATTCTCTCCTAAAACTGGACTCATGCTTTAGATATTTTCTGCTACTGGACCCATTTCTGATTCATTCAGAAAGCGGTGTTCTCCAAGCAGGTAATTCAGCCTGTCTACACAAAAGAGACAGAGCAGCTCTCCCAGTCCAGGCATTTGATGACTTTTCCAGAAGCCCCAGGTTGTGGGAAGACTGACCCTGGTCAGTTGGGCACAGGAGCTTCAGAGGAACAGTTCTTTTTTTTTTCAGAGGAACAGTTCTGATGGAGATGCTCATTTCAGAAGCACTCACAGTATCCATTGTGTTGTCTTTTTATTAGCAATCATGTTCAAAGTCAGGACAGCCCCGTATCAGGCTGACATTCCCGCTATACCTTTCAAACAGGAACTTGGTTCCCCACCTTGATAAAAAAATCATCCTGTGTTCATTTTTCCAATTACACTTTATAATTTATTTTAGGTTTTAAGTTACACATTTCCAGGATGGAAAAGGTTGATCAGACCCCTCTTCTGTCTCCATGCTGGACTTCATGAGTTACACCCCCAAAGGAAAGATATATACGCTATTCTTGCATTTCCTCCAGGAAATGGGAGGAATTCAATAATCTGTCTAGGCCCCCCCATTTCCAGTGCCCTACAGCCCAGCGAAGTTGCTTTTGTCCTCTGCAGACTACCTTCACCCTCCTGTGTTGCCGTGTTTTTACAGTAACCCCATCCATAGGCTGAGTTTGCGTAAGTGCCTCGCCTTGCACAATCTGCCACTCATCAAGCATTCATTCCAATTCAAACTGGCTTGGCCACAGGAAACCCTTGAAACACTCCACCATGAGTGTTCACACGAAAACAGACAGCAGACACATTTCCAGCAGGCAAGGCCTTGACAGTGACTGTACGCAGGGCGGCAACCACACACACACACACACACACAGAGCTGTGGCCTGTGTGGCCTTCCTTACTACACACGCGTGGACAGGATAGAGGCTCTGTGATAGAGGTTCTGTGAGAGGGGTTGGTTTTCATGTTTCCCCGACAGGAGTGTCTCCTGAGGAACACATAAAATTAAAGGCTACCCAGAGGACTTCCGCTCAACCACAGACCCTGATGAAGGCTAAAAAGCTGTCAGGCCGTGGAGGCGGGGACGATAGAAACAAGGAGAATAAAGAAATAAAGGTTGTATTGGGTAACAGTGTCGAGCTCACAGCTGTTGAGAAATCATGGAAAATTTAAGGGGGGTAGGCAGGGGGAGGATGGAGTGGGGAGGGGCATCTCTCCAACAATCACTCCAAGTCCCTTTTCATATAGTGCCCTCACAATGTAGGTCCTGAGAGATTTTCCTTAGGAAAATACTGTCTCTCTGCACCAGAGTTTTTATTGGAGAGCCATCATTCCTGCTACTCTGACCAGACCATTCTTACTGTTTTTCATGGTCATCTATAATAGCTTATCTTTCTTCTCTCAGAGTGCCAACAGGGCACTATTTAGTCTCTGTCTGCGCAGAGTCCATGGTCTCTGCTGATTATAAGGACACCCGATGGGTAACTAGCCACAATAAAAACATTGTGTCAAGCTTGCCAGTGTGAGCTGGTTACAAGATTTCATAACAACACATTTATAAACTTCATTTCCTTGGAACCTGACTGCTTTTCAACTTTCTCAAGCAAGACTGCTTTCATTGTCTTTCCAACAAGATTGAAATAAAATCAGCTTAGCAATTGTTGGTGGCCTGGAAAGTGTGGCCCACAAGCTTGGAGACAGCTTTAGAGCGGACACAGCTAAGAATTTTAGTCATCGAAATATTCATAGAAAGTAATCACTTTCTTAATCTAGCAAAGTGCCACACCCCTGTGTTTCTAGGTGTCCTGAGATTCAATTTTACAAAGCTTTCTTGGCCAAGAAGGTTAAGCTTGTTATTTCTTCAAGAGGATGAATTACAAATGTAAGAGAGACCTTGTGAAAGATTTTAGCCATCAGAATATGATTGTGAGAATGACTTCTCGAGCACGACATTCAAGAGACTGCAGTATCTCTGCTCTACCATTCACAAAGGGATGAACCTTCCTCCAGGTCCAAGCTCACTGTTATGTTCAGTGGTAACATGGTAAGATATGCTCATTCTTTTGAAGGCGATGGGTTATTAACAGTCAAGTCTATTGATAAGGCTACAAATCCTCCCATGTCCAGCTGGCCTCTGAGAACTTCACCTCCTCGCAGGTTTCAAGTTCAGTTTCATCTATGAGTCAACACCTAGAATTATGAGAAGCAACTGCAGACCATAAACATGTCCATGAGGTAATGGGAAAGAAGAATCTCACGATGCCCCGCATAGTGCTCAGTGAGAGGAGTTGAGAAGATGTACGCTCAGGATGCTACTTTAAAGTCTCGATGCTAGTCACCTTCACTGGAAGATTAGCAAGAAGGGTGCCTGCCCGATGAGCCTCAAGGAGCTCACATAGCTCATGTGGCTACTCACCGATGCTGATCAGGTACCAGGTGAGGGGGCCAGACCCGGGAACGGAAAGGCTGCTGTCCTAGCTGCCGTTGTAGGTCCGGTGGGATCTCAGCTGTAGGGTTGGTCATGGCCAGTGTATGTCTTTTGGACCTATTTGCCAAGTACCTGCAACAAGCAGGAGCACATTTCATAGTAAAAAAGACAGACAGGAATATTCCTCACCAAGAAGCATCAGAAGTTAATCCAAAGCACTCAGAATGAAATCGTGCCAGAGCTCCAAAAGGGCTCCATGGCAAACAGATCCCTGGCTGGATGAAAGGGAAACATGGTCAGCTGGCCAATAAAAGCTGGCTTACCACTGAAGTGGCTGAATTTTGAACCTAAGAGTAGCCACTAAGAGAAGAGAGAAAACAGATGGAGCTCACGAAGAAGACTGATTTTCCTTCCTTCATTCCATTTGGTAAAAGAATTTATTTCCCACTTGTTAATTCGATTCCTCTTTTCCCTCCAAATTTCCAAAATTCAAGTCAGAGGAAATGAGCCCTAAGGATTATTCCTAGAGATGAGCCAAGAGAGATGTTCAGAAGGGTTTCACATACATCTCTAGATCCCAATGGCCCCCTGGGTTTGAGATTGTCCTCACTTACAAGTCACGGAAAACAGATCCTTCCACTTGGGGATGAGTGTTTCCAAAACTACCCCTTCTCTCATGCCCCATGATTGTAAGTCAGCCATCAGAGAAGAAAAACTGATGTTGTCCCAAGGGAACCACATTCTCTAGAGGATGAAGAAATGAAACCACATAAAATGTTCAGAATTGGTTTTTAGGGGAAAAAAGGCAAGGCAAGAAAACAGAAGTTTCAAAGCTAAGGAATTGACAAGGTGATGACTTTCATTCTAAAGATCTATCGATCCACTACTTAGTTAATACCAAAAATAAGCTACAGTCCCCCTTCATGTAGCCAATGGCTTCCTCTATCACTGCTGCTCTTCTTGGGCATGCATAAAAGAAGCATTATCCCTCTCCATGACGTCAGGACCGATGGGCACTTTACCCTTTAAATGTTGGTCTATAGAAGAAAGAAGGTGGAGCTGGAGGAAGTAAAGTCCAAGACAACATAAAGTGAAACGCTACTTGTCTAATTAAGGTAGAAAGGCAGTAAGTTACCGAATTTTTTTTTTCATGACACCAGCAGGGCCCATTTGGCACATCATATACCCTAGTATCAACAAACTATAGAGACAAAAGCATTGTAAGGAGGGGGAAAAAACGTTACAAAGATTTTCTTCTATTGGCCAAACTGTAGGTAACCCACCTGCCACCACCCTGTTCTCTACTCTTCTTTCCAAATGGGACCAGTTTCTTTACGAAGAGCAGCTCTCATACAGAGCTACTATGGGTAAAGAAGAGAGTACTGGCCAGCAAAGTGGTCTTCATTCTTAACTACTTTGCCCATTTAAGTTAAAAACAGTTAACAGACTGTAGAGCCATTAGTGGTATGTAAACTTGCCAAAGAGTAAGCCATCAGTGGTTTAATATCCATTTGATAAAGACACCCAAAGTTTCCCCAAGAGCCCATGAAAACCATTTTATTTCAACTTCCCTCAAGGGAAAAACATATAATTTTGAAGAACACCTGTATTTCTGGGAAAATACATGCTGGATTCTGGTCAACCCCCCCACCCCGACCCACCCCAGAAAATAAGAAAGACAACTCCCACAAGGGGGCATGCATGGAGCTGCAGACCACAGCTAATGGGACTGAGGTAAAACAAACAGTACAGCATGCCTGATGGTCACTGCCGTTCTCTGAATTAGGCATCTCTCAACAAGGTTCTGCAAACAAGGGATATTTGCATCTGTCCCTGGCCCGAATCCCATATTCTTTTTTTCATTATCTCTTTGTTGGTACAAGGGGATGGAAGAAGCACACAGCAAACAGTACAAGAGGTATTCATTCTCCTGGAAAGGAAGAGTCCATGCCAGAGGTCCATGGCCAGACTAGCTAGGATCACTGTCATCTCAAATCTCCAATTCCTTCTCAGTAAACAGTTCTTGGCAGGTAGGAGCAGGCTTTGCGCCTTGTGAATACTATCAGAGTTGCAATATGAAGGCAGGGGGTAAGGAAGGAAGGAGGGAGGAGAAAGAAAGTTCTTATGGTTATTGCTGTCACTTAGGGGACTTCCAATGGCGCTTACAGAAATGCCATTTTCTGGGTAGTCTTCTGTTACTTCCATGTGGGGAGGAACATGCCATCTGGCTTGAGCAAAGAGACCACACAAATGTTGAAGCTGCACTGTACCACCTCCTTGGGCAGAGGTGACCTTTCGTTGGTTGCAGGGGGAGCCTGCCCAAGGACGTTCTGCAAGCACTGCCAGATGTCACATTACCTCTGCACAGCTTCCTGATCTGGCTCCCCATCCGAGCTCTCCTCGTCCACAGGGGTAACTGCTGGCACTGCCTGCAGAGAGACAGGAAGGAAAAGCTCAAGGTGGCGCTTCTTTCATAATACCTCGTTTGAGAAACCAGGTGTGGGATAGGCCTTTCTGTTCATTTTCTTATTTATAAAACTGTTTCTAGGACCCCTGGGCTATCTGGATCTTTCACATACCTTCCTAGCTTTCCATTTTTTACCTCAAGCAGGTGATTTCAATTGGGATTTCTTCCTCTGATTCATTTTTGTTCATTTATCCAACAAAGAGCTGAATGCCTACCATGTTCCAGGATGAGATGTGAATTAATATAGTTCCTGCCCTCACTTTATAGTCTAGTGGAGGACGGAGAGAAGGGGACAGACAATTACAGAACAACATGACCTGGTCTTCTAACAGGGCCCCTTTGGGAATCAGGAAAGCATCTTGGAGGCTTCACTTCAAGTGACACTTCACTTGAAACCTGAAGGATAAAGAGGAGCTGGCCACATATAAAGGAAAGGGTCACAAGCTTTGGGGTTTCTAGGCTGAGAGAAAAGAGAAGGCCTGCACAGATGTCTGAGGACCTGAAAATACAGGAGAAGCTTGTTTACCTGGAGCATCTAGGAACTGGCCTGTTGTTTCATGTTAATGTTATCACCAGTGTTTAGACAGATGTCTTTCTTGCAAAAATGCATAATGGTTCTTTCGCAGTACATTTTAGTACACAACATATAATTGTGTGATTGCAATTCAATGCTTTAAAATAGCTATTACCCACCAAAACAGATATGTGAAATGAGAACCACCACAATGCACGCATTATTGTGACTCTCCTCATCTATAGGAGGACTCTGGAATGCTGTACATCCTTCACAGCTCCTCACAGCCTAGTGGCTCACATAATCACCATGCCTCAGACACTAGAGTGAAAGGCCATCTTTGATTAGTATGAAAGAACTTTAAAATGGAAGATCATTATAAAACAAAATGAAAACTTTGGGAATAATTCCATTGTTGAAAGGCTGCTAGGCTGCCTGGATCCCTTATTGCAGTACCATGAGGCTGGAGTGAGAACAGGGCTAGGCAGGAAGTGGCTATGGATGGGGCAGGAAAGGGACACGGTGGCCAGTTATAGATGGCCTTGAATGCCATACTAAGAGGCATATTCTGAGGAAGGGCAGTGGTGAGTCACTAAAGGATTTTTGGCAGGTACATGATGTTACAAGATTTATATTCCAGAAAGCTAGCTTGCTTGAGCTGCAGTGTAGAAGGGATTGGTGGTGAGGATGAGGAGAAAAGATTGGAGGCAAGGAGGGTGATGAGAAGGCCACTTTATTAATCTCAGCAAAGGATGACAGTGACGAGAGGAAGGAGCAGGGGAGGAGGATGGGAGGCGGGCTCTGGATAACTGATTTGATGTAGGGCTGAGGGAGAGGGAGGAGTTAAATGGAAACCCCACACTCCTAGCTTGCATGACCAGTCCCTGTCACCCAGGAGGAGAAAAGGGTTATATGCAGTCATTGGACGACATGTCAAATTCAAATGTGAGGACATGTCGAATACTGGTAGGACAGCCAACTAACTCTACATGGTCATCCATATGAAGTGGAGAACACAGAAAGAGCATTCTGAGCTGGACAATCACTTGGTAATGGAAATGGGAGTGGAAGAGATCAGCCAGAGAGGGTGTGTAAAATGAGATGAAAACAGGGCATGAGGCAAAACTGGGGTTTCACCAACTTAAAGGAATAAGTAGAAAGGGAACCTGAAAAGGAGAGGCAGGAAGAAAATGAGAATGTGGGATCAGAGAAGCCAAAGAAGACAGTATTTCAAAGAAGAAAAATGGTCAACAGTGACTGATATAGTTGGAAGGCCCCAAAGATAAAGATTAAAATGTCCACCAGATTTATCAACAAAAGCTTGTCAGTGATCTTGGTAAAAACAGTTCCAGTGGACAGAGTACGTCACTCTGCCTCCCACAAAGCGGTTCCAGATCCTTCATAACCTGCACTGATCTGGCCCATTCCTGCATACCTCCAACATCTCCTGGTCCGTGATACTCTGGCACTTAATCACACATGGTCTTTTCCTAGTATTCCAACATTTCACATATGTTGATCTTGTCTTCCCAATATGGTAAGCTCTGTGGGGCTAAGAACTATGAATACAATCCTTTCCTTTTCCTGACAGCCCTATTACTGAAAGTGTGGTCCATGGTGGACCCGTGTCAGCCCACAAACTGCTGTTACCAATCCATGATAAGGTTAGCACAGAAATTAAGAGTAAGCTTTTAGAAATTTTTATAGCAATTTAACAGGGTAATTCTGTCTGCTAAAATTTAGGCTTATATTTTGTATATTTTAAAAATTTTATTTCTCCAATAATTCACTTTATTTTTTTATTTTTTTCAATAATTCACTTTAATTGCATTTTACAGAGGTATGAATCTCATGATGGATTGAAGGGGAAAAAAGGTCTTCCATAAGAGGAATGTTGTGAAGCACTGCCCTAAAAACACCCGGTAAAGGCTGTGGATATAGTTAGCACCCAATTGTATGGTCCTTTGAGAATGAATGAAGAAACAAATGAATGAGTTGACCTATGACAAGAAAATCACCAGAAATAAACAGAACCCAGCAGAAAAAAAGAATTTTTGAATGTGATCATTATATATAAAAAAGGATGGGATTGAGAGACACCGACTGACCAGGTTAGAGGTTATGAAAGCCAAAAAATCAGTGATTGAGGTTGTACCAAAACTTCGAAGTAGTGTTAATGGAAGGAGAAAGGGTCAGTGAGAAGGTGATTCCTGAAACCAGCGTAAAGAGCAGTTCATTCTAGAGAAAACTGTTAGGGACCACTGCCCTTGGGCAGGGAGGAGTTTCGGTGGGAGGGCTGTGTCAGTGAGACCACTGTTACCCCTCCCTGGGCTGTAGCATTGTGGTAGCACCTAACAGCGTGTCTGTAAGTGGCCCACTGAGGATGACCTGTTCTAGGAGCAGGCTTTAGGGTGGCAATTATTAAGTAAAGAAGGTGGCCAAAAATTAAGTCTGGTAAATTCTACGAGCCTGAAAGAAACAGGAATACACTGAGCATCATAAGCTTAGAGCAAGAAGAAATTCAGACACGTAGGTTGGCGATCTGGGTTCCCAGACCGAGGCCCACAGCTTCTTTATCAAAAGCTTCTGAGAAAGTAGGTCATGCCCTGTGCTGCTACTCACTGGTGTCATGGTGACAAGTGGGGAGGGTCCCCGTGGGCGCTTCAGCAGCTGCTGGGCATGTAGTTGGATGTTGGCTCCTCCATCTGATGCCCTCCGGCCGAGGGGGCCCATTCCATTCAGCAGCTGTAGGGTGGGCGGCTGTAAGAGGGACTGCTCCTGTCGCAAGCAGAGTGGGCAGGACAGGGTGGTGAGGTGGGGAAGGAGGGGCGAAAAGGGAATGGGACTCTAATCCGCTGAAATGAAGGGATCCTTTCAGTGTGCTCAGACTGATCTGCCCCTCTCACCCAAGGGGCTGTGCAAGAGACACCATAAGGAGAGACCCTGAAATCCTGGGCAAGGTCCCTCAAAGTCTCTCAAGGGAGCTCAGATGTGTTTCTTGGGGGCGAGCTCTCTCCCACACCCAGGTACCTTGTACTCAAGCTGCCCAGTTGGTTGCAAATTTTGCATGGGCAACAGGTTGTGCATGAAGTTCATGTTAGGGGCCACCTGTAGGAACGGAGCCTGCGGGTTGACTCCAGGAAAGGCAGGCAGGAGCTTCTGCAGATCTTCCAGAACTTCCGTGCTGACAGGAAACAGGATGACAGAGAGGTTTAGTTAATATTCTCACTCCAAAGTGCATATAGACCCAAATGGTGAAACTGCTGAATTCAGCACTTTTTTTTTTTTTTTTAATTTTTACCTTTTTTACTTTCCTCCTAAATCTTTACTTCTAAGACCCCAAAGCAAGTAGAAGCCTAGTGTACGGAACCTGGCTCTCTGCCATTTTACCCTTTGGGACTGGGGCTTGCTATTCTTCATTGACCACTCATGTAAAACCAACAGCTCTGAGCCAAGAGGAAATCCTGGCACCAGTCCAGCTGAAGTTTTTCAAAGCCTAGAGGTGAACAAGCAAGCTTCTGGAGGACATAGAGCATCCACTAAAACAATGGCTACCCGAAGTAGCAACTGATTCACCAGGGAAAGAATGCAATTATTCCTGTCAGTGCTGATGGGTCAGATAAGCCCGGGATGTGCAGGGCTGCTGTGCTGTGTAAGGCTTACAGCACACTTTAAAATAAGAGATCTTTCCACTAACAGGGTGACACAGGACTCCACCCCTTTGCAGCTGACAGAGTCTTTGAAGCCAGAACGTTCCCCTATTGCCTGTTTGATTGTAGGCCGAGAATGAGAAATGTAAAGCAAACAATCAGCAGGCCTCGAGAGGCTTTTTTGGAAATCACTCAGAGAAAAAAGGTATTTATTATAACACCAGCTTTGCCCCTAACTGAACTCTCAAGAGAACTCTTGCCATAACCTCTTACCAACACAGTAAAGGAAATATCCAGAAAAGAGGTAAGGCTATTTTTAATGTTGAAAGTCTTCAAATGTAGAACAAAAACAGAGAACCAGCCTTCGGTACATTTCCCATGTGAGGGCATCAGCGAGCATACTGAAAGACTGTTTTGGGAAAATGCTTTGGGAAACTGGGACTTACTTGGGATGTTTTAGGATTCTCACTCGCTTAATACAACTTTTAACTTACATAAATTACATTGTATCATTTGTCCTCCCTTCTAAGATGAGTCTTGCATTAGAACATATAGTAAACAATATCTCTAAAACCTGTCAAACTTGGATGAATTTTAAGGGGTACTTTTATGACTTAGATCAGGAGAACTCAATTTTTGTGAGCCAAGACGCTACCATGCTTTTCACCAAAGTATTGTGATCAACTGACATGATGATGGCTATTGGCTCACCATCCACAAGGGATAGCTCTGTCATTCTGTGGCCACATCAAGTCTGATCAAGTCAGGACCCTGAACTGGGCTAAAAAAAAAATACATGTCTTAGCCACTGGATTTGATCTCATCTGGGAGCTACAACGAAGTAGGAAAACTGAGCCATGGTAGGAACTGAAAGTCAGGTGAGACTTCTTTGCTTCAGTATTAACCAGGGCTGTTGGCCAGATACTCACCGTGGGTCAGCCACACCCACTGTGTGCCTCCTCATGGACAAATAGCGGACCAATGCTTCAGGGGAGGGCTCTTCACCCTCATCACTGTCCAAGTTCACGGTCCCATCCGGCTGAGGTGGAAGGAAATAGAATCAAATTAGAAATAAAAAGGAATTCAAAATAAAAAGCCAGGGAAGCCTTGGGGAAGCAAAGGTATGGGGAAGAAAGTGATTTTTGGCAAACAGCCCTCTGAGGTCACTACTTGCCTCCACGATCTGGTTCTCTGGGTTAATCAGCTGCACCTGGGGAACACTGATGTTCATAGTGGTACCAGTCTGCTCTGCCTGGAAAGTAGCACATATGTACACACTCTTACTTCACATGCTAGACAGAAATCATGGTGGTCTTTCAAAGGATTCTGGGTTACCAAAGTCTATGTTTTTACCCCTGAGTCTTTGGTTCCTCTGCCCTTAGAAGCTACAACAAGGAAGCATTCTTTAGAGAAAACAGTCTCTCTTGATGACTGGCTATTTAAAAGAAAAAAAAAAAGATGCAACTCTTGTTGTCCATACTGAGTACTGGGATACCCTTCCACCCTCTCTCTGCCAAAGAAAGGTTCTGACTTCTGCTTGACCTCTGACAAAGGAAAAGATGACAGGTGGGAGGGGACGGAGGTAAGGAAGACCAGGAAACTCTCTTACAGTTAGTGAGTGAGTGATGGCTAACCATCCCCTCCCCGCGATGTTACTTGACCTAAATCAGGTCACTGGAGTTATTGCCCACCTGGACATTGACTGGTGCTTGAAAAGCCATGGCTCGGGGCATGCTAGGAGGTGCTCCGACACGCAGGGTTTTGTGTCTCTTATGTCGATCACACAGCAGGCTGTAGATTGCACTATAGTGATCATAGGCATCTGATCTTAATGACTACCAAGGGAGAAGGGAAAAGAGTAAAAAACCCTGGTGAAATGGCATGTCAATAACCAAAACCCTCTCAACAGTACATTCGAGGACCAAAGCACCTTCTTGTCGAGAGTCAGAGAGGGGCAGAGGGAGAAGAACAGGAAGAAAATGAAAAGACTAAAGTTCCCAGGAGAGAGAAAAAGCAGGAGAGGCGGGGCAGAGGAAATATGGTTACCCCTTGCTTTGCCCTCCACGCCCGGAGAGATACCTGTAGTGTCCGCTCTCTGTCCAATCCCATGTCCTCCATGGCCAAGAGGACGTCCTCATTCAGGGGGTCTATCTGTCTTTCTTCCTTCAGCTGCTGGCATTCGGTTATTAACTGTGACATTAAAAAGAGGCAAACTATCAAAGCCCTGATTAACCACATTGGGATGGCAGATCAGATATAAGAACTAGCTGTTCCATGTCCCGAACCTCAGACAAAGCCTCAGCACAAAAGTCCTAGGTATTCACGCCATAGGCAAAGGTCCCCACTTTGCTGAGGTCCTCTGCAATGGCCACAATGGCTTAAAGAAAGGTATGTCATGGAAGCCACTGAACTGAACACACAGCGACAAGAGGAAGGAGCTAGCCCCATGGTTGGGGAGCTACAGAAATGTGCGCTATACGGTTTCAAAAGCCAAGGAGGGATTATGATTTGGGGACCAGTGTAGGCAACTGGGAACACTACCAACAACTCAGCTGGTTTACAATTCCCTCTTGCTTGCTTCCCTGGCTTCATCAAGTAACACACCACGGTTTGTCCAAAGCACCCGCCCTTTTCCTGGCCTGATTACAATCTCATGCAAGAGATAGCCGGAGCTCTGAGAGGAGTTCCCTGAGGCACGCAGGACTCAGCTCACCCTGTCAAAGTTGGGATCGGTGTCCCCTAGCTTCATCCACTTGTGCTTGCAGATCTGCTCCATCGAGAGGCGCTTGTTTGGGTCTAACACCAGCATGTGGCGGATCAGGTGCTCACACTCTGCAACAGACAAACGGGCTGCCCTCAATCTTGGGGAAGGGCATACCAGTGTGGCCAAGGCAAGGCAAGCAGAGGGACTCTCTGGCACCCTGCTTCTCCTTTCTCTCTTTTGCTCCTTATTACTGGTGTCACTACTTATTCCACAAGGGACTGGGCAAAGGCAAGGAAGAGAAGAAAAGTTGGGTTAATACCTTTGTTAAAAGTCTGACCAGACAGTTTAGGGGAAGATCCATGGGTCTCACTTCTTTATATTATGTACAGCCCCATTTAATGCAATTAATGAAAAACTGAATCTCCTCTTGGGGTACCTAGGTGGCGCAGTTGGTTACGTGTCTGACTCGACCTGACTTCAGCTCAGGTCCTGATCTCTGGGTTATGGGATCAAGCCTCACATCGGTCTCCATCCTCAGCTTGGAGTTTGCTTAAGATTTTCTCTCCCTCTCCCTACCCCTCCCACTTGTGTACTTGCATGCACGTGTTTTTTCTCTCTCTCAAATAAATACATAAATCTTAAAAAAAAAATTGTCCTCTAAAGAGATTCGGTATCTTGCAAGGTCCTCAAAACATTGAGTTCTACCTTCCTATACATATTACTATGAGATACAAATGCTTCTGACTTGGTGTCCAGAGCTCTCTTCAAACCTCAGAATTTAAATTTCTGATGGTCCAACGTGTGGGACAGAGAAACACAGGATGCCTCCCTACCACACACTGGGACTCTGCTGCTATCCTTATTTATCATTTTTCCACATGTATTTAAACACTGACAGGTGCATACAACTGGGATCTGAGCTATAGAGATTCCCATCAATATTCTTCGATGGCTCATACTACATACTATGTTACAGAACATACGATGGATTCACAATAGAGAATTCCATATTCTGATTTCAAAACCACTCTCTAAGTTTTCTCAGGTGTAAACTGGGGGTACTGAGGATGATGAAGGAGTAGTACTTGTGTCAGAGGCGGCAGCGATGATAACAGCAAGCAGTACTTACACTCTTTGGAGCATTTAACAATTACTCTTCTCTCTCTTACACCTCACATCAACCCTAGAGGGAAGGTACCATCATCACTGCCATTTAGAGATGGTAAAAAAGAGGCACAGAGAAGCCAAAAAAATGTGTCCAAGATCACATGGAAGTCAGATTTCAAACCACACAGTCTGACACTTTAGCTGCTGCCCTTAACCACGCGCTATGCTGCCTCTGGACTGTGCAGAGCCGTGGGCAGGATTCAAACTCCTAGCCACTAATTTGACATCTAAGCCAGTATCATCTCTTGCTTAGACTACTGCAAAAGTTTCCTAGCCAGTCTTTCTGCTTCCACTCTTGCTCCTTTACAATCTGTTCTCCATGGAGAAGCAAAGGGTATGCTTCTAAAACATAAATCTAGGTTCGTACCACCTTGCCTACAACTCTCCAATCTCTTCCCACAACCCAGAGAATGACATCCAAAGTCCCCGGCCCATAGGCCCATGTCTCTTCCTCTGGCCTCACCTCCTGCCACACTCCCTCTGGCTCACAGAGCTCCAGCGACACCGACATTCTCTCTGGACTACACACGCTTAGCACACTCCCACTGGTGGCCTTTCCACTTGCTGCTCCTCAGACCCTCACGTGGCAGCTCTTTGTCACTCAGGAGAGGACTTAAATGCCACTTCCTCAGAAAGCTCTTCCCACCTCGTCAATCTAAAGTGGGCTCCCAATCACCCTCTCTTCTACCACACGAATTTCCTCCACACAAACAACTTCTTTTGAAGCCACCTGATTTACTTCTTTATTGTCTAGCTTCCCCACCACAATGTAAGGCCTGTGTCTCTCTCACCGATGTTTCTGGTACCAAACCTCCAATACCAGAGATGATCATACCTCACCATCATACCTTGTAGGAGCCCAATCAATAGCTGCTGAGTATATGAATAAATATTTATTGAAACTCTAATAAAAGGAGATTGTGAAACTGCTTTTTAAAACTCTAAAATTCTGAGGTGGGGGTGAGCAGGTGGAGGAATTGGGTAAGGGAACTAAAAGGCACACATTTCCAGTTATAAAATAAATAAGGAGGAAGCAATGTACAGCACTGGGAATGCAGTTAATGACAGTATGATGTCACATGGCCACAGGTGGATGGTAGCTAGATTTTTGCGACGATCATGCTGCAAAATATATGTATACACACACACACACACACACACACACACACACACATATATATATGCTGAATCATGTGGTACGCCTGCAACTACCACAGTGTTGTATGTCAGTTAGGTTTCAATTTAAAAAACAGATACTTAAAAAAAGACTGTAGAATTCTCTGTAAGATACAGGTTTTAAAACTATTTCCATTTCAGGACATTGGTCTTGAAAATAAAACTGGCCAGTGATGATAGCAGTAACCAATCAGTGCTAATTTTAAAAGACTTTTTATGTCTAAGGCACTGTACTTAACTTTATTTCATTTACTCTTCCCAACAACCCTAAATTAGCTTCTATTATTAGGCCTCTGAATAAAAGAAGCAAGTGAATGTGCTCAACATTGCAAAGTAATGTCAGGGCTGGTGCTGGAGAGGAAGGCTCCTGACTACCCTTGATACATCCTCATGTGCACATAAATCCTGTTTGATCTATTTTTCCAGAGTGAATTCAGCTCTGCAACCCTACAGTTTCTGTAACATGTGGCAAACACCATTCTAAATCACTGTATGAAAAGGGATACAAAGAGTAATTAAGACAATGTACTCAATTTTAAATTTATTCTTACTTAAAAAAAAAAAAGATGTTATTCATTTATTCACGAGAGACAGAGAGAGAGGCAGAGACACAGGCAGAGGGAGAAGCAGGCTCCACTCTAGGAGCCCGACTCAGGACTCGATCCCAGGACTCCAGGATCGCACCCTGGGCCAAAGGCAGGCGCTAAACCGCTGAGCTACCCAGGGATCTCTGAAAATGTTCCTAATTTAAGAAGTTACTACAACTGGGGTGCCTGGGTGGCTCAGTTGATAAAGCATCCAACTCTTGGTCTCAGCTCAAGTATTTATCTCAGGGTCATGAGGTCAAACCCTATGTTGGGTTCCACATGGGCGCATGGAGCCTCCTTTAAAAAGTTGTTTAGTTGGGCAGCCCGGGTGGCTCAGTGGTTTAGTCTGCCTTCGGCCCGGGGTGTGATCCTGGAGACCCGGGATCGAGTCCCACATCGGGCTCCCTGCGTGGAGCCTGCTTCTCCCTCTGCCTGTGTCTCTGCTTCTCTCTCTGTGTGTCTTTCATGAATAAATAAAATCTTATAAAAAAAAAAAAAAAAGTTGTTTAGTTTTAGTACTAAAGACCCCCAGGTACAGAGGAGGTCTGGGCCTGGTTGGAAGGTGGTGAGAATTTTGTTCGAGCCTCTAGATGGCGCCCTTCTGTTTTCTTTCAATTCCCACACAGCATGTTCGTGTATAAAAGGTAACCATGTCAGTCCTCAATCAGATGACCAAGGCAGAATGACGTTCAGTTACAGGCTTGCTTTAAAACAGGATTTTCAAGGCAATTTCCTTAAAAACAAAAGAAATGAACACCAATATAATAAGCCTTGCTTAGAAGATGTAGCTAGTTTGATTTTAGGATCTGAAATCTTTATTCAGTGATCCTTAATCATGATTTGGTTTCAGATGCCTTGAAAACTCTCCAGAAAAACACAAACAAGAATTTATACATAAAGGGGTGCCTGAGTGGCTCAGTTGGTGAAGCGTCTGCCTTCAGCTCAGATCATGATCTTGGGGTCCTGGAATGGAGCCCAGCATCGGGCTCCTGCTCAGTGGGGAGTCAGTGTCCTCCTCTCCTTCTGACACTTCTCCCTGCTCGTGTGTGCTCTCTCACTCTATCTCAAATAAGTAAATAAAATATTTGAAAAAAAGCATTTATACACAAAAATTTGCACGTAATTTCTGTTCAAGGGGCCCCCCAAACCATGCCATTGATTCCCCTGATGTCTACAGGTCCCAGGTTAAGGCCTCTTGGTGGCAGTGACAATACCTAGGAGACAAGTTTCTATCCTGTATGGCCTCCATAATATCCTGCATGCAAAGGAAAGAAATCTCACGCTTTCCATGTGTTGCACAGATGGTAAAATATGACAAAATGCAGAAAGCCAGATATTATCATCAACTCATACTTCCTAAGTGTCCTACATAGCTCATGAAATTAAATTCAAGCTAGATTTGAACACACCATTTTACATAAAATATGGACACAGGGTGAAAACAAAGGTAATCGATGCTCCCAACCCAATACCACAAAGCAACCACGGGACAGTCAATTCAAATGAATGGGAGGAAGCTAGGGCCTCAGATGAAAGGCTACATGCATCAACTTTTCCAGCTGCCAAGGACTCTATTTTCACTTCGGCAATAGCCGATTCCTTGTTCCCTCCCTCTGCTAGGACATGAAACCGAAGTGCTTTGGGCCGTGCAGGAATAGTGTGCTCTGCCTGCATGTGCCAGAGGAGCCGGCAGCGCCTTCAGACGTCGCTTTCATCTGCTCCGCACACGACGCCAGGCAGTCTCTGCAGTACAGATCGCCACGGCCCTGAAACTTGATCTGCCACCAGAATGCTAACTAGAGGATGCACAGCTCGGGCAGGCCCTGCCCTGTGGTGCTGACAGGCCTTTGGAAGGCTCTGGAGAGACAGAACTGCCATAAGGCCAGGCCCTAAAATGGAAATTGCATTGAGACCACCCGTGTAATTCCATCTAAGAGGGCCAGGTCTTCAACACCTTTTTTCTTGTTGAACCTTGATGATAAACAGTTTTTCTTTTAAGAGTTAGAAAGCATTTGGCCTGGGTTGGGGGCAGAGATGGGGAGAAGTAAAGGGTGAGGAAGGGGAATTAAAACCCAACTTCAGATTCACCAAAGACAAGTTGACAGGAGTTTGGTCTCCAGTTTCCAGACCATAAGGAGAAATGAGCAACTTCAGAATTTCCAGACTTAAAGTTTGAGACCATGGCCCTGAAGATGGGTTAAAGGCCAGGAGGCAGATTTATCTTGGAGAAGAGAAGGTATAGGTCAGCAGCTAGGGGCATACTGGGTGTTCTTCAACTATGGGGAGGGTTCTTGTAAAGAAAACAAAGGGAATTTATACTATGCTGTTCCAGGGGCCTGAATTTGAGATCATTAGAACATAATAAATTCAACTTAGGACAAATCTTTCTAATTGTTAGAGTTGATCCACATTCCTGGGTCAGAGTGTTAGGGATCTGAGGAGGGGCCCCTTGGGGAAGCGAGAGGGACTGTCCAGTGGGCAGGGCCATACCTGGGGCACGGCTAATTTTATGCATTTTATAGATCAGTGTTCTGAATAAGAGTTCACTTGCAAAGTTAAGTCCAGAAAAAATATCCTGGATAGGATGAACTCCTCGGTCCCCTCCAGCTCTGAAAACCACATAACTGTGGAAAGGGAATGATCTGTCCTGGGAAATGGTGTACTTATTACCACTAGATAATCACTTATTATCATTAGCGTTCAATCAGAAGCTGACGATTGAGATGTCATCAGAAGGGCTCCCAGCATCATGTGAGGAAGACAGAGAGTCCCTTAAGGACAGAGACTGTGTCTGCCTAAGCTGTGTACCCTGGTGCCCACCACAACACCTGATAGGCTAACATGCTCTCCAGAGGCCAGTGAGAGAAGTACTGGATGGCATGCTGCTACAATTCCTTCAAACGTTCCTCAGCAGTTCCTAAGAATCCACAACACAGTAAGCCTTTTCCTTGCTTCCAACCAGGAAAACCACACAACTATCCTTTTACAGAAAACTGGGATGTGGCAGTGTGTGGGGGCAAAAGCCCAGATCAGACAGTTTCCAGGGCTTGCCCTCGTAGCTTTAGAGTTCTCTGCCTCACATAGTGGTACTTACTCACTGATCTTTTCTGAGGCAAAATACAGAATAATCTGTAAATCAGATTACCACTTGGGGCAACATAGATATCTGCATGTGGGCAAAGCCTTAGCATCAAGATTATGTTGCAAAAAAACCAAAACAGCTCTTAGCAGATAAGTCTTCTCCATAAACCCTGTGGATTTGATTGAAAGTATTAGTAATATATCCTTACCATGTTAACAGAGAGTGAGACAGAAAAGAGCAAAAACACAACATAGGGAAAGAGCTAATGAAAGATTAATAGAGTAATTCCTTCAAAAATACTACTTAATAATAATTACTAACATTTATTGAACATTTATATGCTAGGCAGAGTACTAACCCCTTCAAGCTAATTAAGCATTAATTCACACACCAACCCCTATTACCATCACACCCACTTATTTTATAGATAAAAAAAATTAAAAATCAGAGAAGTTAAGAAACTTGACCTGAGAAAGAGATTAGGGCCAGGATATAAATTCTGGTCAGTCTTACTCCAAAGCCAGAGTCTGAACCCATATAGCACCTAAAATAAATTAATTCTGGATGTTTTATGTAGTAGCTGGCATATCTTTTAAAAAGCAAATCAAAGGGTGTCTGGATGGCTCAGTTGGTTAAGTATCTGCCTCTGGCTCAGGTCATGATCTCAGGGTCTTGGACCTGATAGCCAAGCTTCTGGATTTGGCTTTCTGCTCAGTGGGGAGTCTGCTTCTCCCTTTCCCTCCATGTGTGCTCTCTCTCTCTCTTTCCCTCCCCTCAAATAAATAAATAAAATCTTAAAGAAAAAAAAGCAAAGCAAATGGATTTTCCTTTTCTGATGATCAAATCTCCCAGGTTCCATCGCCCTAGAGCCACCTACAAGCCATGTTCAGAAAAAAAGTGGGCTACAAACTAGCTAAAGACAATGTTAAGGGGGATAGTAGGTTGCACTGTGAGGAACTGAGAAGGCAAAGACATCAGGGTGAGTATTAAATGCACCAGCGAAGAGCGAACCCAGGGGACACAGCAGGCTGTTGGTGCTGATGGTGGCAGACGGAAGGCCAGAAACAACAGGATTCCTCAATCAAGGCACCACAAAAGAGAAGAGGTGGACAGAAATCTGGGGAACTGAGTCATCAGCATCTTCAGGCTGATCCTATGATGGAGCGAATGGCAATTGTCCCTTAAGTCCCTCATGTGATGCCAAAGGATGAGGACATGGCAAAGCAATCATTTTCAGCTCTGTGGGCAGAGGAGTGGTCTGAAAGGAATTGAGTCATAGATTCTTTCTGACCACATAAAACTGCTCTGAGCTGAGGAAACAGAAGACATTTGTGTGCCAGGAGGCATGGGGAGAATGCAAGGAAGGGGCAATTGCTCAGGAAATTCTTGTTCCTTCCAGGTGCTTGGAAGAAGGGTACGGTCTGGTGTCTCATGTGAGTAACATTACAGTTGATACTAAGTGTGTTCAAAGGTAATTCCAAAGAGTTATTTTCAATAAGGTTAACAAACTTCTTAAAATACTTAATTCCCAAGCAATTCAAATTTCAAAGAGGGGTCTATTTCTTCTCCAATCTCAAAATCCAGAAAGGAAGCAAAAATAAGTTGGCTATTAAAATCTCTAATAGAGATTCCTGGAAAACAAATAACCTTAGTAATATTCTGTTACCCATTCACCTTGCCTAGCTCGGGGAGCAGTCTGGGGAAGAACAGATACCATGAGAGCAGGCAACAGATGAATAGTCCTAAATGACAATCTCTGGATGGAGCAGTATGGCACCAATAAGAGTCTGTGCCCTTGTGTATATGTTTTGGACTTCATGAATGTCTATGTCTCATACCTCCTCTTTAATTCCACCTGCATTTTCCCAAAAGGAAAATCATGCACCAAACATGCTGTTCTTCTTAATGAAAAGAAAATATAATCTGCCACCATGTCCTTGTCTAGTCATAATCATGGCTAAAACAGTGTGACTATTTTGTAGCATCATGATCCTATAGAAATAATTAAAAAGTCAATCAAAAACACATCAGAGGGGTTTTTGTCAAGATATCTTCCTTTGGTAAGAAGCTGGCCAGAGTTAGGGATCCTCACTCAGCCTGTAGACTAAGCTCCAGAAATGATGTTTTTTAAATACACCCAAGGAAACCCTGTCATTGTCAGCTGTCACCTAAGGTCAAGGCTACTTTACATAGTAACTATTTTAAAATCTAAACAAAGTAGACAAATGGTCTTGAAACAAGACATTTCTATGTATAAATAACATACACTGAATGTGCTAGACTTACAGATGCATTCAGAGACTGTAAATGTTAAATACAATCACACAAAATACAGGGCTTTTTGTCGTTGCAATGAAACTTTGTTATATTAGATAGTGCTGGAACAATGCTGCTGTCAGATTGGAAGACATGTACTTTATAAATTCAATTATGATACGTTACTGTCATGACAGAAATATATACACATTTCCAACTTGCAAGTTAGCTAATTAAGGGGGGGTTATTGAAAGTACTAGTCAATACCACAGTTTTACACAACCAAAGAAAACACATAATCTTGGAATTAACTATACTGGAACTTAATCTTCAGGAGTGTTGGCTGTAATAAGATTTGACTCATTAAAAAACAAGCATTGAGATCAGCTCCTCCTTGTTAGAATGGCACTAAGAAGGGTAAAAAATCTTGTTTCAAAATCATTTGCTTTCAGTTCTTTAGGGGAAAGAAAACTGGGAGTCCCAGTACTGAAGTATTCAGTAAAATTCCTAGAAGGATAGTCCAACAGTAAGAGAACAGACAAGGAAATGGAGCGTTCTTGATTTAAATACAAATCCCAACAGCACTGGTTTCTGCAAATTATTATCAGAATGTTCTGGCATAAAAATAAAGTGTCTTATAACTAAACCTTATGAGACGCTTCCTGGGGGAACACAGAGGCCAAGGGAACGTGGCTTGGCATGACTGAACCAATAAAGATGGGGCTGGTGAGAAAAGCTTCTCATGGTGAATGAATAAACTTAGGCTGAGAGATTTTTCTCTTTGGTTTTTAATAGTTTATCAGCCTTAGATAGACTGAGAAGAAAACAAGTATCTGGTCACCTCTCTCCATTTATTAGAAAAATAACACCTATTTCTTGAATGTTTTTTGTTTTCCATTTTTTCTAGGTGGCTGTGATACTTTGGAAGTAAGATTCAGAGATCATGAGTGCTGGCTTAAAGACCTCCAGCCCCGATGTGGAAGAGACCTCGGCACGCTAGTATGTTCTACTAGAAGCTGTCCAACTTGAAGTTCACATTTTTTAAAAAGAATGGTGTTGCCTGTACTGTTCTAACACTATTTGAGTATGTTTTCAAGTCCTACTATCAATCCTTAGAGTAGAATACAATTCTGGCTTAGTTTTGCTCCACAGTCCAATAGATAGTTGATATTCTGTTTTCAGTACATAATTGATGTTGATGGACAAAGATAGCTATTTCAGGATTTTCTTGATACTTGAAATAACTTGGCAGGTATTTCTTGAGAATTAAAATACGATCAAAGACAGGTGGTTCCTGAAGCCAGACTGCTAGTGTCCCAATCTCAGCTCTGCCCCTTCCTAGCTGTGGGATTTGGGGTCCATCACGTCTTGATTTGCCTGTCTATCAAATGACAGAGTAGCCTACTTCATAGGGTAGTTCCAAATATAAAACAAGTTAATGCAACAGTGCCTGGCCCATTGAAAGTGTTCAATAAATGTTAAGTATTACCCAAATCTCTGGAGTCCTTCCACTTAGAATTTTCTCCCTTTCTCTATTTTTCCTCCGTTGGGCTGCCATAAACTCAGAGACAGTCTGCTTACAAGGGGCAGTAATAAATAAGGCAGTGAGCTACTGTAATCTCCTGTCCCATCCCCTTTATACAAAGTGCTTTTAGCCAAGCAAGATGTTGTGTGGTTCTTGATGAGTAAGCCAATCAGGGCAGAGATGCTTGCATCAGAGTACAAGCTTTTTGGCAGAAGCTGCATAGTACAGTCTCCATCAGAAGCATTATGGAAGCCTGGGTCTTGTGTTCCCAGTGATAAAATGCTTACGCAGTATTACAATTAATTAATGCACACTGAAGTCTAATCAATAAGGACTCAAAAATATTGTCCACAAGAGATCTCTCTGCACTCATTGTCATGGCAGTTTTTCCACTGTAAATTAATTTTCTTTCAGTTAAATGAATGACTGATCTTACAATATTCGCTATCAGGTAGTATAACTGGTGAATAAGACAAACTAGGCTTTAAGAAATAGACATCTGGAGATTTTAAAAAACATACTGATGGGATGCCTGGGTGGCTTAGCAGCTTAGCATCTACCTTCAGCTTAGGGCCTGATCCCGGAGTTCCAGGACCAAGTCCCACATCGGGCTCCCTGTGAGGAGCCTGCTTCTCTCTCTGCCGCTCTGTGTCTCTCATGAATAAAGTTTGCATTAAAAAAAAAACAAACATACTGGTAGTTAATGAGTTTGGTGCTCAAAAAATTTAAGTTGTTGGCTTCCTTCAGTGGGAGGGGGAGTCAGAGAAAGCACCCATCAACACCTGTGGTCAGGTGAGGTCTCATCTTCTGTAACAGCTCAAAACCCACCAAGTTTCAATTTTTAATTCTTCTCTAGTTTAGGCTCAAAGTTTTTACCTAACCACTCCAGGATGCTCTCAGAATTTTAATCCAAAAACACTGGTCTAGACCAAACTTATTTCACTTGAGATGTAGAAAGTCAAATCCATAACAGATCAAAACCTTTTTAAAACTAGAAGCCATATATATAACAAAAGCACCTAAAACCAGTGAATAATTTGGATCATGAGTGAATTGCCTATCTGTTTAATAATAAAACCCAAGAGTCTGATGTAAGAAAGATTCTAGGGAGGGAGTGATAATTCAGTTTTTCACCAGGAAATAATTACTGCATATTTATACCAATACCAGGTGCTGTCAGGTTTTATGGGAGATGATGATGCACAGAATACAGTTCTGATATAAAGGAGCTTATATTCTAGGGGAGAGGGGAAGACATACACGCTAATTATAAAGCTAGGTAGTACAAAATCGTTCAGCCTCGAAAAAATCATCTTTTAAATATACCACTATCTTCCAACTTGGAATTAGGTCTTTAATGGATCTCGGGATGTTGGTGGAAGGAAGCCTATATCAAACACACAAGGCGAGGCACAGAAATATCCACTAGCTGTGAGGACACTTCATTCCACACATTACTGACAACAGAGAGTTTAGAATTCTTGAACTAACTGTGTCCATCTGTACAGCATGGACCCACACAGCTGCAGATATTCTGGAATTCAACTCCATTAGAAGCAGCTAGAGATGGTGTGGCCTTACGCGTTTGGCCTCCCAAGTGCTAATTTAGAGAACAGCAGCTCTGCTGGAGCATCTAAATCCTCTAGGCAGAAAAATGGATCAACTAGGCTCAAGTCTATGACACCAGCCTGAGAAAAGAAAAGATCTGGCTCTTCAGGACATTCTTCAATCCCGTATCTGCAAAAAAAAAAAAAAAAAAAAAAAAAAAAAAAAAAAAAAATCCCGTATCTGCTGCAGCATAGGAAGAGCCGAGCTGACAGCTGGAAAGTAGCTAGCTCCAGCCTCAGAATTCACTCTAGCTCTGCTGAGGGGCCACCGTGCCCAGAAACTAGAGGTGTAAGCAGAGAAGGAACTTGGGGACAGCCTGGAGGTTTCCTTCATGTGAACTTGAAACTTTATGGTACTATGAGGTCTGAGTTAGGAAAAGACTAGGCAGCTATATGAGTTCCTTTGCTCCTATGCCTTGTCCTTATGACGGCACTGTCTGCTGGGCCTTGGGGTTTAGGGCTGTGGTGTTAGGCATGGCCAAACAGGTGTGTCCCCGACGGCAGGAAAGCTCAGATGGCTAACACAGGACTGTCTACTCATTTCCTAGACTGGTGGTTTCTCATTCTCTGTACTTCATTTTATGAAAATGTTTATTCCAACTTATGAAATTACTTGTCTAAGATGAAAAAGTGAGCACAATTAGGGTAATAAGATTGACATTCTCTGAGTCTTTAAACTTTTGTGTTAAATTTTATTATAAATATTAGTTCTTTCTAAGTAGTTAAAATGCTATGTGGTTTATTTCTAGGCACTAATAGATAAATGTCGTTGATAGCATGATAGGCTTTTTTTTACCAGCATCCACTATCTGAAGCCAGCTCTGGTAAGGCTGGAGTACCCATCTTTTGCCATGAGGCAAGGGGACAGGGGTGGAGGGCAGGGGGAATCCAAGCTGCTTACCGGAAATACTGTGGACACTGGAAAAGCAGAGGAAGTGGTTTGTTTATCTGGCCCTTTCTTTGCAACAGTGTGGTGTCGTCAAACAAACACTGAATAAATGACTATGTTAGTCATTTATTAACTGTGTGGCTTTAGGCAAGTCAAATAATTTCTTTAAACTTCAATGGCAAAATGCTAAAATGGTATGTATCAATACCAATCCCAGAGAGTACAGTTATCCAGCTCAAATTAGATCAAGTATAGGAAATACTTTGTGAATTTGAAAGTCCTAAAGAAATGTAAATCACTATTACTGTTATTATTTGAAAACGAATGTACATTCTGGGGGAGTTTTAATAATTAGCATTTTAATGAAACTACACAGGCATTTGTTCATTCATTTAACAAATACTGAGTGCCACTAGAACACAGGCACTTTCCTAAGCCCTGGGAATAAACTGAGCAGTGAACAAAAACTAAAGTTTACTACAGTCAAGAGGCAGTGGGCACAGGGAATAGGGACACAATAAATAAATGAAGTCAGGCAGTGGTACATGCCATGTAAAAAATGAAGTGGAGTTCGAAAGAGAATAATGAGGGGTAGTCGGGAATGGCCTCTCTGAGGGGACTTTTAAACAGAAACTTCAAGTAAAATGAGGAAGTAAGCCATATGGATATTTGAGGGAACAGGAATGTGTGTGCTTGGTGAGTCTGAGAAACTGAGGATGCCTCTGTGACTGGTGCTCAGAACCTGTGGTGAACAGTAGCAGGAAATGAGATGAAAGAGGCAGGCCAATCACAGCTATACCTTGTTGCCCATCATGATAATGGCTTTTTGAACTTCATTCTAAGTGTAAATGCAAACCATTGAAAGATTTTAAATAGCATTCTATTTACTATCTACTTACTATTTACTAAGTCCTGCTACATGCCAGATACTATGCTAGGCTCTAGACAACTGTGAAGAAACACACTTCATCTATATTTCTCTAAGCTCAGTCTGGTGTGGAAGATGTACAATAAAAGAAGTAATTACAATAAAAAGTTTGGTAAGTCTCATGATTTAAAAAAAAATAGTCCAGAGATCTGAAGACTGGTAGAAATTATCTTGATTCTTTTTCTAGCATGTGAGTTTCTTATTCAAGAATACAGGAGTGGGTGGAGTCGGGTTGGAGGAGGAAGAAGTATTCTGGGCAAAGGGAACCGCTCCACAGAACATCACTTGTTCCGGGAAGTGGGAGGAAGTCAGGCTGACCAGGTAGAGAAGGGGAGCTGGGGCTGCAGAGATGGGTAGGCACCAGGTCATAAGGTATTCCTAGACCACTGTTTTTCAAACAGCAGTCATGACATCAATAGAGTAAGTTATAATCAGTAGGGGTTTTTAAAAATATTTTATTTATTTATTCATGAGAGACACAGAGAGGCAGAAGACACAGGCAGAGGGAGAAGCAGGTTCCATGCAGGGAGCCCGATGTGGGACTCGATCCTGGGACTCCAGGACCACACCCTGGGCCGAAGGCAGGGGCCAAACCATTGAGCCACCCAGGGATCTCCTAATCAGTAGTTTTTAATGTAACAGAACAAAATATATTGGAGTGTACCGCATATAATGAAGGCAAGTTTTGTTTTTAAAAAGCAACTTCTGTTCAGGAGTATGGATATGTGCAGGTTTCAGGTCACAGCATGAAACATTTTTTACTGCGGTCATGGTCAAAATGTTTAAAAGTCACAGGCCCTGCCACATTAAGAAATGAACTTTAGCCTAGAGGCAAACCATTTCAGAAGCAAACCACTGAAAAGTTTAAGCTGAAAAATGGTATGATCAGATCTGTGCGTGTGTGTGTTGTTTATTTTAGAAAGATTCTTCATACAGCATGTGGAGAATGGAAAGGGAAGGACAAGACAAGAGCCAGAAACCCACTAGTTGGCTATTTTTTTTCCTAGGCAAGAGCCATTATAGAAGTAGCTACATGAAAGGAGGGCTGAATGGACATGATCTGGTAACTGATCAGCTGTGACAACAGTGAGACAGAGAGAGCAATCAGGCTAGTTTCTGCCTTGCTCACATGGTAACGCCTGCCATTCACTAGGATAGGCAACCAAGGATAGGGAGGGGAGAGTTAAAGTCAGTTTTGAAATGTTTCTATTGATGTGAATTCAAGACATAAAAGTGAAGTTGATCAGTAGCAATGGGTTGGCTAGGTCATCCTTCATCTCAGAGAAGAGGTCTGGGCCAGAGAGTTAACTGAGTGTTAATAGGGGACTGAACATCACAGTCCTCAATGAAGCCATGGCTGTAAGATGGCTCAGAAAGATGGTATAAAAAGAAAAAACTTCAAGGGTGAACAGAGAAAAAGCAATCTGGCAGAGATGACTGAGAAGGTGCATCCAGAGGCACAGGAGGAAAACTGGAGAATGTAGTGTCTGAGAAACAGTGAGAAAAAAGTGTTTCAGAAAGTGGGGAGTGACTCCAAGATAAGAAAACACACAACCTGATTTAAAAATGGGCCAAACACTTGAACAGACAAGTCACCAAAAGACAGATGGTAAATACACATATGAAAAGATGCTCATCATTATACATCATTAGAGAACTGCAAATTAAAGTAATAAGAAACCACTATGCATCTATTAGCACAGCAAAACTCCAAAGCAAAATATAAAATACTGGCCAGGATGCAGAGCCCAGGAACTCTTGGGAACTCTCACTCACTGTTGGCGGGAATGTAAAATGCTGAGGCTACCTTGACAGACAGCTTGGCAGTTCTTACAAAATTAAACATATTCTTCCATTTTATCCAGCAACCATACTTCCTGGTATTTAGCCAAAGAAGGTGAAGATGTATGTCCACACCAAAAACCTGTACATGGAGTTTACAGCAGCTTTATTCATCACTGTCCAAATGTGGAAGCAACCACGATGTCCAGCAGGTAAATGGATAAATGGGATAAAACAACATTAAAAAGAAATGAGCAATCAAGCCCTGAAATGCCAGAGAGGAACCTTATGTGGATATTACTAAATGAAATAAGACCACATACTGTAGGATCCCAACTACTATATATGACATTCTAGAAAAGGTAAAAATAGGGGGACCATAAAATGGTCAGTGGTTACCAGAGGTTGGGGGAGTGGGTCAACAGGTGCAGAGGATTTTTAAGGCAGTGAAACTATTCTGTATGATAGTATAATGGTGGATACATGTCATCATATATTTGTGTAAACCCACAGAATGCACACCAAGGGTGAGGGCTAATGTAAACTATGGCCTTTGGATGATAACCTGATGTAGTGTTGATGTAGGATGACTGAATATAACAAATATTCTACTTTGGTGTGGGATACCGATCATGAGTAAGGCTACGAGTGTGAGGGAACATCGGTATATGGGAACTGGCTGTACTTTCTGTTCATTTTTGTTGTGAACCTAAAGCTGCCCTAAAAAAAAAGTTTATTTAAAAAAAAAAAAAGAAAGAAAGAAAAGTAAGGAGTGGGTCGGTGCTAAGTGCTGCTGGACAGTCATGAAGATAAGCACCAAGGACACCCAGTGGATGATGACAGGATCACTGGTGACTGGCCAGAGCAATCCGCTGGCCCCAGGCTCTGCTTCCTTTTATAGTAAAATTGGGGATAGCTGTGCCTATTTCTTTTTGCCATTTTGCCTCCATTCCTTTTCTGTTGTAGCCACATGAATTAGGTTTGTCCTCCGGCCCCTCCACCAAAACCATCCTCCAATGTCATCGCTGTTCGTCACATTCCTGCTTCCCATGTTCAGCTCCCACTCATCTCTCACCTGGCAATTTCTCAGTCTCTCTTCCTTAAACACCTTTTCCCTTATTTTCTAGAACGGCAGACCCTCTGGCACACCTTGCTAGCAATTCCTATGCCGATCCTTCTTCATCTTCCTGATCTCTGACCATTAGTGTCGCCTGGAGATTAACCCCTGGTCCTCTTCTTTATAATCACTGCCTACAAAGTGATCTCATCTCAAAGCTGTAAATATTATCTATACTCTGATGATTTGTGAATATACATCCTTGGCCCAAAACTCTCAAATAAGCTACAGCCCTAGATTCGACTGCCTACACCAGATCTCAGCTGAGAGCTATAACGCACATCTCAAACTAAATTATCTAAAACATCTCTCCAAAATGTAAGCGTTCTTCTCTAGCTGTTCCCATCTCAGTTAGCAATAAATGCAGTTGGTCAAGCCAAAACTCCTGGAGTTTACCTTTAGTGACCCTTTCTCTCACATCAAATCCAGCTTAAGTGCTGTTGGAACCAGACTGCCTAGGTTCAAATTCTAGTTTAGCCACTTTGTAGCTGTTTTATCTTGGGAAAATTGCTAAACGTGTCCTGGCTTCAGTTTTATCACTTGTAACATGGAGGTGATAGAGTTACAAATCTCATAGGGTTGTCATAATAACAAAATGAGTCAATGTTTATAAAATGCTTTGAACGGTGCCTGCCACAAAGTATGGAGTATCTCTTGAATCTGACCACTTCTTACCGTTTCTACCTCTGCACCATGTCTGGGAACAAGCCACGAGTATCTCTCATTTGGATTATTGCAAAAGTCTCCTTTCCTCTAGCCCCTAGCCCTTTTAACCAGCAGAGCAGCCAAAGCAATTTATTTATTTATTTATGATAGACATGGGGGGGGGGGCAGAGACACAGGAGGAGGGAGAAGCAGGCTCCATGCCAAAAGCCTGACGTAGGACTCGATCCCGGGACTCCAGGATCGCGCCCTGGGCCAAAGGCAGGCGTCAAACCGCTAAGCCACCCAGGGATCCCCCGCCAAAGTGATTTAAAAAAACAAAATAAAACACAACAACCAAAATTCAAAGTCAAATGTTTTTGACTTTTTGTGTGTGTTTGAAAATTTTGATAATAAAAGTTAGGAAAAAAACAAAAGTCAGATTATGATATCATTCTTCTGTCAATGCCCTCTGATCCTTGGCATTTGGCTCATGGTAAAAACTCAGGTCTTTGCATTGAATGGGCCCTATAAGCAAGCTCTCTCTCACCTCTCTGACCTTATCTCTCTTGATCCATCACCTCTTTCATGCCCAGAGGCCCCTGGCCTGCTCCTTAAACACTCCAGCACACTCCCTCCCAGGGATCTTTGCACTGGCCGCTCCTCCCAAGCTGGAGAGCTCATCCTTAGGCTGTATGGCTCCTTCTCTCACCTTCTCTATGTCTGTGTTTACATGTCGCTTTCGCAGTGAAGGGGTTCCCTGGCTGTACCTTTGCAAATACTCTCCCACCCACCAGCCCTGACCATCTTCTCTATTTTACTTTTCATTTTCTTTTTTTTTTAATTTTTTTAATTTTTTTTTTTTACTTTTCATTTTCACTCATCATTATCAGACACTCTATTAAGCCATTAATTCTAAGGAGACTTGAAGCAAATCTAGAAAAAGGGTCTTCTATTCACTCTAAAATGCAATGTGCTTATGCTGTGTTGCCAACATGGGCCATACACTCTGTGCCATTCCTTAAATTGAAAATGTGGTTAAGCGAAATGAATGAGGGTGCTCACTGCACGGTCTCTAAGCTGCTCCTTTCTCACGTGCATAGAAAAGGTGATGAAACACTAGAGGTTCTGTGTATTTGGTGTCTGTCTAGAGTGTTATCTCTTTCCAAGAGCCACTTACTACCCCACCACTCACTCATTTAAAAAATACTTTTTTCTTTGAGTCTGGGGGATAAATGTCATGGAAGTAGGAAATGTAGCAGCAAGAGTGAGGTGCAAAGCCTGCCTCCATCCTGGGCATTTACCGCCCATCTCCGCAGGGCCCCGGTACGTGGAGATATTATTGTGAGAAAGGGTGGGAAAGGGGGCCAAAGACAGGGTGGAACAGGAATATTTATTGCCTTGCAACTCTATGATGGGCTGTTGACTCTCTCCAAGGAATATTTAATGGAGTCTTCAGAGTAATAGCCTCACAAAACTACAGGCCATTCACAGATAAGGTAATTAAAGCTCAGACAGACTTGGCAACTGGCCACACAACACAAGTAGCTACATGCAGAGCTCGGCGCCAAACTCAGGCCACCTCAGGCTGGGCCCCCTGACGCAACAGCCTGTACACTATGTTCCTAGAGATCCTTGCTTCTGGAGGTACCAATACAGCAAACTGGGGTAAGAAAGGTTGTTATGTGGGCTGTTTGTGCTCCATGACTTGATCCCCACAGTAAGTCAGCATGTCTAACTCCTATAAACCCAGTCACTGCAAGGTGCTGGTCACTCCCTTACCTGTGGACATAAAAAATGGGATGCGGAACTTCCCACTCAACACCCGGGCCCGCAGGTTCTGCAGCGTGCTCCCATCAAACGGCAGGGCACCACACACAAGCACGTAGAGGACGACTCCAAGGCTCTGTGTCCCAAACAGAGAGCACATACGATTAATCGCATCAGAGGAAACGAGAGGCCATTACAGTGTGTGTATGAAGACAATGGTGAGTCACGCACAAGATAATGGAACATGCTTTTTCTTCTTTTTTGGTCAGAAATAATATGGGGCATTGTCAAGGCCAATCAGCTTTAGGATAGCTGACGTTCTTCTTTGCTTCCCAACATTAATTTTGGGCCACATATCTAGAATTTCTCTCGGTACTCATCCTCTAGGGAGAAGGCAAGTGGCAACAACAGAAAGAATCTCTGTTCTTGGCCAGGGCACCCATCCAAGCTTGCTCTTGGGCTTGTTTTGCAGATGCAAAAGGGGGAAATCTGAAATCTGTGGCTCAGCCCAAAAGACAAGAGCTGGAGGAAAGACTTTGCACATGGAATCAGGAATTCGAAGAACAGGGAGTCAAGGTCTCAATGCAGCATTTGGTGTCACCCAGGGTGAAGGCAGCTGTTACCAGCACAGGATAAACACCCAGTGGGGGCTAAGAGAAGACAGTACATACCCAGATGTCCACCTTGGGCCCATCATATTCCTTTCCTTCGAAAAGTTCGGGTGCAGCGTAGGGAGGGCTACCACACCAGGTCTTCAGTGGCTGCCCGGGAGTGAACAGGTTACTGAAGCCAAAATCTAGAAAGACAACACACATAACTCATGTTACTAGCTTCTAGTCACCGAATAAAGGCTCTGGATTGTTACATTGGAGTATCAAATGTGAAAAAAGAACATTTGGAAACTCTACAAGCAGCCACTTGAAATGAACATAATAGTGAGAGGGAGACAAAGGTGACCTGGAACACAGAAGATCCCTGGTTAACTAAAAGTACGAGTAATGGGGTTTATGTCAGCAGAACCAATACCACTCCCTTTGGGAACCTCTGCTGGGTGAGCCAAGTGAGCCTGTTCCTTTCAGAACAGAAGTGACTTTGGGTAGTGATGTTAAGATTGCGTCAAAGTCAGTAACTACATGTAAGCCCACTCATCTGGACCCAGAATTTTCCTATCATTTTTGTTTCCTATGACAAACCCATTTATGACCATGGGAGACACAGCGACTTGAAAATTTAGATAAAGTCGTGTTATTATCATGAAGGTGGCTTTTTCGAAGGAAAGGATAGGCGACTTAATTACACACTGAAACAAGAGCATCTACATTTAACTCCAAGTCCCTTTGTGCTTCAACTACCCCCCTACTTTTCTTCCCTTCTTGCTGTTTTAAGAGAGAACCGATGGGCAACAGGAGAGGTAAGGTGTGGAGAGGAATGCTCAGAAAATGAGCAAGGATGGCAGGCCGAAGGGACAGAGAGTTGTAGACTTCTGAATACTTTCATGTATGTAAGTATTTACACTAACAACTCACAACTCGTCCGGAGGCCAGCTCCCTCCTGCCCCAGGCCTACCGCATTCCCGGCAGTCACGGTGCCTGAAAATGCAGAGCGACTCCCTACTCTCCCCTTCCTAGTTTTACGCCCCTTGATTATAATATAAGGGAAAGGAGGGGAACTGAGTGGGAAAAATTAGAGAGGGAGACAAACCACGAGAGACCCCTACCATGAGAACAAAGGGCTGCAAAAGGGGAGGTGGGGGGGGGGGGGTAACTGGGTGACCAGCACTGAGAAGGGCACTTGACAGGATGAGCACTGGGTATTACACTATATGTTAGCAAATCAAACTTCAGTAAAAACAAATTTTAAAAAAAGACAACTCTGTCTCTATCTGCTATTTGCTTTGCTCCCTTTCTTCTACATCACGTGTTTTCTTGCAAGTTCTGTGCCGATTTTGCCTCTCTCTCTCCTTGTTCTAAGGCTGACTCTTCTGTTCCCATAGCTTCCATTATCATTTGTTTGGTAATAATTCTCCAAATTGCTATCTCTGGTCCTGGCTCCACTCCTGATATGAACTTCTAATATTTACCTGGGAAGAAAGAGCTCAAACTCGCCATCTGGGAGCACTGGCGTTTCCCTGCTCCCTCTTATTTCCCATTCCAAAACTGGTAATAAAACTTTTTCTGCCTCCACCCTGTTCAGTGTGTCCCAAATCCATTTCCTTCCTTTTATTTCCACTCCTTACACCTCAGCTCATACTCATGTTCTCTGCGACCAAGGCTCATGCATAGCTCACTACCTCCAATTCATTTCTCTCTAGGCCACCCATTCACAGCGGGGACAGTCACGCAAATCATGCTGCGTTAACTCCTCGCTCAAAAATACGGGTGGCTCCCACCGGCTCAGAGAACAGTGTAACCCTCTGAGCCATGTCCTTCAGCTCCTCTGGGCCCAGCCCACCCATCTGTCCAACTTCTCCCGCCCTTCAGCATTGCTAGCCTGCTCCATCCTCTGCTCACATGCCTGCCTTTGGCTGCTTCCTTTCTGTGCCATGCCTTTTCCTTTCTTTCCCACATTTGAAAGATCGCTCATTTCCAAGGTCCAGTCAAATATTACTTCCTGTATGAAGCCTTAACTGATTTCCACCACAAAAGGCTATGTCAATGGCTTCCTCCTCTGTGCTTCCGTAGCCCTTTCATTATACCTCTATATCCCAAATACTCTGTCGTATCTTACACTTAGTTGTGTTGTGTGCTTAGACCCACTAGTAAGTAAGCGGGAGGAGTACAGCAGTACTCACTGTTTTCACACAGTGCTCTCATATAGAGCCGGGACTCAAGAAAGGGTCACTGACTGAAATGGCAAGAAAATCCCTTGGCTGATCCTGTGACCTTCTGGCTCCTGGAGCCCTCTCATCCTTATAACGGCAGCTGGCCAGCCACTAGAGCCTCTACCTCTTAGCCCTCCTGCCTACAGTTCTAAAATTAACGTCATGATCACAAGGGGCTTAGAGGTCAGGGCCATCATTATAAACATTTACAGCTACTTCTATAAGAAATTGAATATCCTTTCATCAACAGGAAATAAATGCCTCTTCTGTCAAGTCTTCCCTGATCTCCAGATAGCCTCTACCTTCTCTGTACCCCCCATTACCTTGTATTTCTCCCTTATTTTGGTTATTTCCACATACATGTATCCTATTCTTCTAGCCCCTGAAATACACATTCTTTCTTGTTCCTTAAGAATGCCTTATTCATCTACGACTCTCTCAGATTACCCAGTATAACAGAGTTTAAACACAATAGGTACTTAGTAAATGTTCACTATGAATGCAACTGCATTTAAAGCTCCACCAATTTTTAAAAGCCAATAACTTTAATTTACTAAAGTCTGTGTGCACTGAACCCTGTTAAGATTTTGCTTGCAAGAGTGAGGACAGGTTGTTAAAAATCCTAACAAATGAGATTCAGCAAAGCAGATGTCTTTGGGAATTTTCTAGAAAGAGGATCCTTAATTATTTTGTTTTATTATAATTGGCTTGTAGACTTCACAGATCCTTTTCCATGGCTGTCCTTCCTCTGCACCACGTCGAAGAGACGTGCAGATACTGTCTGTGATAATGGATGCACCTTGACGTTGGTGTGACCGGTAAGCAAATCCAGAAGAGAGAAACGTGGAGTATTTTGTATTTTGAATGGAGAACACAATAGGGCAACCAATTAATTAAAAGCATAAGGTTTTAAATTTTCCTAAAAAGCAGCTTAAAATATACAGGACATTTCTCATTTTGAACCATGGATGATCTACAGTCAGTAACCTTTTTACCCATTTACTCTTCTGTGGAGGGGAAGGCACAAACTTAATGGCATGAGTGTGTTTATTCTATCTGCCAAACAGGAAGTCTTTACAAAGGAAACAATCTCAGAGGGAACCATCCTTAGTGGTGGCTATAAGCTTAGAGGTGCTGGTATGAGAAATGAGCATGCAACAATGAATGATATGATTGGGCCTGACAACTACAGGGATCCGCATCTGGGGATGCACCTGCTTCAACAGTGGGTTACAACCAGAGCAGTGGCTTCAACAGCTGGACTGATGACCAACAGCAAGATTTTAGTAATATTCAACAACAAACCCCCCTCCCCGCCCCCGCCCTGCTTGCTCTTATTTCCTATTACAACCAAAAATTCTCTAGTCTTGTAAACCAGTCAAGGGGTCTCCTGTAACCACTTCACATGTTGTTGCCACCCGTAACTGCACATTTAAGCAAAATCTGCCTCTCCTTGACTGCTGTGACTTTATTTTTTCCCGTTAAAGCCAGCTTCCTCCAATGAATGATCCTGGGGTATCTCAATTCATTCTTTAATGTATCAAACCTAACAGAGGGTGACCCACCCTCCTTGTCCAATGCACACATCACTATAAATTCACAGCTTCACCGACAGCAGACGGCTGTCCTATCTTCCCTACTGGAACCTCCTCACAAGTATTTCACATCCGTCTTCAATACTGCTGTGCGGCTTGTAAGTTACAACTCTGGCTGGCTCATTGTCCATCCACCTATAACATAACTTACTTTCTGAAGATTTAAGTTACTGATGTGGGAGAAACCTCAAGTCATTCACATACTAAATCTGGAACTCATTTTGAGAATCTATTCCTTTTAATCTACACTCCAGGGACTGGCTAACAGAAATGGGAAGAATACCTCCTCTTTATCCTCTTAGCTGCTTACCTAGGAGGGGCATTTTACCACACATTTTAAGAAGACTGGAGGGAAAAAAAATGAAAGCAGTTAAAACTCAAACCAGTCTACTTTGGGTTCTGTTGGTAGTTTCGGGAAGTAACTCCCTACTGCTGGGTTGTTTTGGAGGCAGCATGGGGCAGGTGGGGACACAGTCTCATCCTTGCTCCACATGTGGCCTGTTTCTACTCAGATTTTTGTTCACTATCCTTATTGAGATAAATGTCACATTCCATAAAATTCACCCACTTAAAAGTGTACTGTTCAGTGGCTTTTAATATATTCATAGTTGTACAACCATTACCTCAATCAAGTTTAGGACATTTTCATCACCCTAAAAAGAAACCCTATGCCCATCAGCAGTCAGCCCCCAATTCCCCCCCAACTCTCCCACCGCTGAGCTCAGCCCCAGGCCATCAGTAATTAACTTTCTGTCTCTGTGAACTTGCTTATTCTGGATATTTCCTACAATACGTAGACTTTGTGTCTGGCTTCTTTTCCTTAGCATAATGTTTTCAAAGCTCATCCATGTTGTAGCTAGCATATATCAATCCAGTACTTTGTTCTTCTCTTTACCACTAAATAGTATTCCATGATACGGTTATACCACATTTTATTTATCCACTCACCAGCTGACAGACATTCAAGTTAGTTCTACTTTTTAGTATTATGAATAATGCTACCATGAGCATTCTTGTATGTTTTTTGTGAGTGTATGTTTTCACTTCTTAGGGTGTATCTATCCCTATCTCTCTATCTATATATCTAGGAATGGAATCGCTAGGTTATATGGTATGGTAACTCCATGTTTAAATTTTTGAGGAATTGACCAAACTTTCATCCAAAGTGGCTGCCACACTTTGCATTCCTACCAATGTACCACTATTCCAACTTCTCCACATCCTTGCCAATACTTGTTACTGCCATTTTTCTTTTTAATTACAGTCATGTTACAGGGGTATGTGGTATCTATGATTTTGGTTTGTATTTCCCTATTGGCTAATAATGTTGAGCATTGTTTCATGTGCTTATTGATCATTGGTATATCTTCTTTGGACAAATGTCTACCCAAGTCCTCTGCCCATTGTTAAGTTGGGTTGTTTTTTCACTATTGAGCTGTAAGAGTTCTTTATATTCCCTGGATGCAAGTTCACTGACATGATTTGCAAGTATTTTCTCCCATTCTATGGAATTGCCCCCCCCCACTCTCTTTATTGTGTCCTTTGATGGCACAAAAGTTTTTAATTTGGATGAACTCCACTTTACCTAGCTTTTTCTAAGGTCACTTATGATGTTGGTGTCATATCTAAGAAACCATGCCTAACCCATAGTTGTGAAGATTCATCCCTGTGTTTTCTTTTAGAAATAGTTATTTTTATTAATGCAATGAGCACTAGTGAATCTACCACCCAAATAAAAATATATAATCCTGATAATTACTTACATCAAATCAAAAGCACCACCTGTCCCATTCCCTTGTCCTTTCCCAACCATTGATTTTCATCCTCTCTGCAAATCAGAATCACCAATACAGTTTTAGAAAACGTGGAGTGATCCACAAACCTCGCTTCAGCCTTACTGGATCTCCTGGAAATAATTTAGACATCTGAATGTAAACAAACAAAACATAATTCTTTCTGCAGAAGTTTGAAGACCACTCTTACTGGCAATGAGGAGTCAATGGAACTTTTAGAGAGAACAGGTGATACAGTAAAATTAACCTGAAATCAAGACTAGATAAGATGTGAGGTGAAGAGGAAGGCCTGTGATAAAGAACAAGTATTTTCAAAAAATACTTTGAAAAAAGACTGGACAGTACTAAGACAAGCTGAACACATGAGATAAAAAGGAGGGGAAAGTAGAGAGCATGACCATGCACGTCTGGCTACATGAAAGCCTAGAGAGTAGTAGTTGGTTTGGGAAGAAAAAAATATTTTTGTTATATCTTGAGTTAAGGGAGGTGAGAAGAAATTCAAGTTGACATGTTCTGAGGAACTGAGTCATAGTATTGAATGGATAAGCATTTTTTTTTAAAGAATAAGTGTAGAAAAAAGGATGGCTGGGAATTAAGGCTTAGAATGCACCCCAAAGTACTTCCTGCTCTCTAGGTGCAGGAAGAGAAAGAAGATGCAGCCAAAAGCAAACAGAAAGATCATTACAACAAAGAAGCTGAAACAGGAGAAAAGCACGTCAAAGAAGGAAAGGTGGTCTATAGTGAAATATAATGTTGCCCAAGTAATTGTGACCTGTGTCTTGGGGAAAAGTAGGGTGACATAATTACTCAAGATTAGAAATGGGATCATTTCCCCTCAGAATTTCTATTTGTCAGTTTGTCTTAATGAAATGCTACGTTGTAGGACTGGGCTACAGATATAATCCAGATTCATTCTTAATTACCTAGACATCATACTGGGAGCACAATAAGGTATTTCTGACCATGTGGGAGGACAAGTAATAAACAACAGTTCTCAATTATCAGGAAATTCAGTCAGGGTACCTAGAAAGGAGCCACCTGGCCATGCAGCTGAGTGGCATAACCCTAGAAAGAGCCTGGTATCTGGGAAAACCTAGAACTGGACTGGCCTGGTTTCTCTCAGAGCACTTTTCCCATTTATGTGGCACTCTCAATTATATAGGACAAAGGAAGGAGAAGTTTTGTAAAGGACCCTCTGTCAAGTGCTGTGTGACTGCCACGTATTTATTACTTCATTAAGATGAGCATTATTTTTGTTTTATGTCCGAGAAAGTGAGGTTTGTTAAGTAACATGCCCAAATTTGAAGGTTTTTAAAAAAATTTTTTATTTATTTATGATAGTCACAGAGAGAGAGAGAGAGAGAGAGAGAGAGAGAGAGAGAGAGAGAGAGGCAGAGGGAGAAGCAGGCTCCATGCACCGGGAGCCTGATGTGGGATTCGATCCCGGGTCTCCAGGATCGCACCCTGGGCCAAAGGCAGGCGCCAAACCGCTGCACCACCCAGGGATCCCCCCAAATTTGAAGTTAAAAAAAATTCCCAAGAATGAAACCAAGCCCCTAATGCCAGCCTGGATGCCCTCAAAGCCCACACCCACACTATATTTTCAGCATCTTGTGTATGTTTATATTGAGATAAATGTTTAATAAATAAACTATTTTTACATTTCCAAATTCCTTAGTTCTTACATTGTTTTTCATTTTATTCTTCACTCTCAACCCTTTAACTCTGCTTATGTAATTCCCAAAGTCATACAATGCTTGAGGCATACTGCATGTTTCTTTAAAAACAGTACGCTGGAAAGAAGTTACATATCACTGAGAAAAGGCTGGATTTTTCAATACATGGCACAGGAACAGCTGGTTTTCCATATGAAAAAAAAAATTAAATAGGACACCTTCCTCACATTATATGCTCAAATCAATTCCAGGTGGATCACAGACTCAGTGCAAAAGGTAAAACTACTAAAGTGTTATAAAATAATAAAGGTGAATATCTTTATAGCCTCAGGCGATGGAAGGATTTTTTTTTAAAGATTTTATTTATTTATTCACGAGAGACAGAGAGAGAGAGAGAGAGAGAGAGAGAGAGAGAGAGAGAAAGAAAGGCAGAGGCACAGGCAGAGGGAGAAGCAGGTTCCATGCAGGGAGCCCGATGTGGGAGTCGATCCCAGGTCTCCAGGATTAGGCCCTAGGCTGGAGGTGGCACTAAACCACTGAGCCACCCAGGCTGCCCTGGAAGGATTTCTTAAACAAGAAACAAAAAGTACTCATCATAAAGGAAAAAGTGGTAAATTTGGTTACATAAAAATTATACTAAAATATCTATTCATTGAAAGACGTTTTAAAAAGAGTAAAATGAGAAGGGCGCCTTGGTGGCTCAGTTTGTTGAGCGTCTGACTCCTGGTTTTGGTTCAGGTCGTGATCTCAGGGTCTTAAGATCGAGTCCTGCATCAGGCTCCATGTTCAGCGCAGAGTCTGCCTGGGATTTTCTCTCCTTCTCCCTCTCCCTCTGCCCCTTTCCCCACTTGTGCACTCACACTCTCTCTCAAATAAATAAAATCTTAACAAAAAAGAGTAAAATGAAAAAAAAATTAAAAAAGAGTAAAATGAGAAGCCACAAAATGAAAGAAAACATTTGTAACACATATAACAAAAGACTCACATCCTTACTAGTGAAACAAAACGTCTATAAATCAGTAAGACAACCCACCAGAAAAATGGGTAGAAGACTTATTTATGCACACATCATAAAAAAAGGTCAAAAGATGTGGGATAGAGTTCAACCTTGTTATTAGAGAGAAAAATAAAAACACTAAAACCACACTCACACACTCACTTACACACTCACCAGACTGCAAAACTTGTAAAGTGGAGTAGCAGCCAGCACTGGTGAGGGGGTGCAGGAATGGAAACGCTCAGGCACATGCAACACTGGTTTTGCATTACAAGTAAAAGCTGGAGACAGATACGATGTACAACCTAACAACTTTACTCTTCCATTTATACTCTTAAATGTTTAGGAGTAAAACAAGGGTAAATGTTTAAGAACATTCAATGCAACTATTGGTAAGAGCTCCAAACTCCAAATATACATCATAGATATGATGGAAAAAATGACTTGTGGTATATTCATCTCATAAAATACAATAAAGAAATAAAAGTGACTAAATCACAGCTATAAAAACATGGATAAATCTTATAAACACAGTGTCGTGTGAAGTAAGACACAAAATAATATATTTGGTATGATTCCATTCATACATAGTTCAAGAACAAATTATATGAAGGTTGCGCCCACTGCACATTATATCCAATAAATATGGCACCCCGAGGAGCAAAACTCCTAGGGAAGCATTATACAAGTGGAAAACACAAAAATCAAGACAGTGATTGCATTTTAGAGCAAGGATGAGGTTGGGATTGGGAGGCACAGTCTGGGCTGATGAAATGATCTAATTCTTGATCCAAATGGTAATTGCACAGGTATTTGCTTTATAGTACACTTTAATTTAAGTATATGTATATGGCTAATGCACAATTCTGACTATTTATGCAGCATTTCATAATAAACAAGAAAATAATAGAGAAAAATGAGAAAATAATAGGATCCTTTTTCTCCCTCACTTCTATTTCCTGCCATCCAGGGCAATTTCACTGGGATCTAAGCTCCATTATCATCAGGGCTCAGAAGAGCAGAGATGAAGCTGTTTTTCTCACCACTGATTTCTTGCCTCCTAGAACAGTGCTGGGAGGAGACATGGCACTCAGCGTTTTACAAACAATTCACTGATTAATCAAGAACAGAGAGGGAGGGACAAAAAGAGAGAAAAGGATAAAAAAGGACAAACATGCTTGAGAATTCACAGCAGCTCTTTGTGAACTGTCAAGAGGCCAGGAACTGGGAGCTACTTGCTAAAACAGAGAACTCCCTGAAATTGTTGTTGAAGAAGAGTAAACTATGAAGACTTTATATATAATGATAAAGTTTACAGCTGTAGTCAAATATAACTTAAAAGGAGTAAATATTTTAATGATCTACATAATCACTTCAGAACTGTGAGCGATAAATTTCTGTTACTCATATGCTACCCAGGCTGTGGTATTTTGTTACGGCAGCCAGAATGTACGAAGACACATCACTTATAAATAATTTAAAAATTCATTTTCTTCTATGTTACTGTCTTCCCTAATTTAACAAGAGCTACTAACGAAAAAAAAAAAAAAACCAACACTGAGGAGATTTAAATCTCCCTTCTTTTCCTTTAATATGTTCAACCTAAGGTAAATGGGCTTAATAAAACTAGCAAACCAAAAAAAAAAACTTGGATGGCCAGAAGGAAGAGGAGGGAAGGGGGAAAAAAACCCCAGATAATAAAACAAATAGACAAAACTGGATAACTGAGAGTTGACATAATTTTGCCGAATATTTCAGTTAATTAATCTGAACTCTCTCCTAACTTTAAAACATATTTTATTTTCTGATCATAACCTTTTGATTATGAAATACTTTAAGTCACAAGCCAAAGAACAGAGAGAGCCTAACAATTTCTTTAAAACTACAGTCACTTTGTATTCAGTAATTATCTTTTCTTAGCTTTCTAGAACTAACATCATCCTAAGGAACACTCGAGTATTCCCCCAGCACATGTCAACCTGGGATCAATCTAATTCAGGGACACAAATAAAATAAACCACACTATCATAAGCTCAAGTTTGGCTCACATGGCTCAGGGAGAAGAACACTACCAGACCAGACACTGGTCCAACATACAGGAAAACACAAAAGAGGGGGCAACTTCAATATAAGTAAAATACAAGAATAAAAAACTTCAGAAACTTAAGGCAAAGAAGAGAATAAAGTCAACGTATATTCAAAAAGTTAAGTATATACACTCTGTGGTTTCAAAGTGCACTTATGACATTGAAGAAAGGACTGAAGCCCTATGAAGAATTTCTGTGCTCCATTTTTTTCAAGTGCACATAAAACATTGACCAGGACAGATCCCATGTTAGGCCACAAAACAAGTCTCAATAAATTTAAGAAGACTGAAATCATATCAAACATCTTTTCCAATCACAAGAGTATAAAAGCAGAAATCAATTACAAGAGAAGAACTGGAAGAAACAAAAATACATGGAGGCAAAAAACATGCTCCTGAACAGCCAATGGGTCAACAAAGAAATCAAAGGGGAAATAAAACAATGCCCGGAGACAAATGAAAATGGAAACACATGGGATCAAAATCTTTAGGACACAGCAAAAGGACTTATGAGAGGAAATTTTAGAGAGATACAGGCCTAACTCAAGAATCAAGAAAAATCTCAAGTAAACAGTCTAACTTTATACCTAAAAGAATAAGAACACACAAAACCCAATTTAGTAGAAGGAAGGAAATAACAAAGATCACAGCAGAAATAAATGAAATAGAGACAAAAAATATATATATAGAAAAGATCAATGAAAATAAGAGCTGCTTCTTTGAAAAGATAAAACTGATGAAACTTTAGACAGACAAATCAAGAAAAAGACTCAAATAATTTCAGAAATGAAAGAGAAGTAACCACCAACACCACAGAAATACAAGTTTAAAAGAGACTACTACAAAAAATTACATGCAAACAAATTAGACAACCTATAATAAATGAATAAATTAGTAGAAACATACAATCTTCCAAGAATGAGCCAGGAAGAAATGAAAACATATGAGCAGATCAACTACTAGTAACTAAATTGAATCAGTAATCAAAAACTCTCAATAAACAAAAAGTCCAGGACCAGATGGCTTCACAGATGAATTCTACAAAACATTTAAAGAAAAGTTAATACCTATTCTTCTCAAAGGTTTCATAAAATACCCGAGGAAGGAATGCTTCTGAATTCATTCTATCAGCATCACCTTGATATCAAAACCAGAAAGTGACACTACAAAATAAGAAAACTACAGGCCAATGTACCTGATGAACACAGATGCAAAAATTCTCAACAAAATATTAGCAAAATGTATTGAAAAATACATTAAAAGGATCGTTCACCATAATCTAGTGGGATTCATCCCAGGGATGCAAGGATAGTTTAATATATACAAATCAACCAACACTATATATGACATTAACAAAATGTAGGTTAAAAAAATCCTACGATCATCTTAATAGGTACAGAAAAAGATCTGGATGAAAGTCAACATCCATTCATTATAAAACTCTCAACAAACCCAGTATAGAAGTATATCTTAACATAATAAAGGGTATCTATAACTAATCCACAGCTAACATCATATTCAATAGTGATAAGCTGAACGCTTTTCTTCTAAGATCAGGAATGTCACAAGGATGCCCACTCTCACCACTTTTATTCATCAAAGTACTGAAAATCCTAACCACAGCAACCAGACAAGAAAAAGTAATAAGAGGCATTCAAATTGGTAAGGAGTAAGTAAAACTGGTGCTATTTGGATAACATGATACTCTAAACAGAAAACCCTAAAGACTCCACTAAACTATTAGAATTAATAAATGAATTCAGGAAAGCTGCAGGATACAAAATCAACATAGAGAAATCCATTGTGTTTCTCTACACTAATAATAGCAGAAAGAGAAATTAAGAAAACAGTCCCATATACAGTTGCATCAAACAGAATAAAATACCTAGGAACAAATTTAACTGAGATGGAACTTCTGTACTCTGAAAACTGTAAGACATTAATGAAAGAAATAGAAGACAAAAATAAATGGAAAGATATATCATGCTAATTGGCTGAAAGAATTAATATTGTTAAAATGCCCATACTATCCAAGCAATCTACAGATTCAGTATAATCCCTGTCAAAATATCAATAGGATTTTTCATAGAACTAGAACAAAAAAATCCTAAAATTTGTATGGAACCACAAAAGACCCTGAACAGTCAAAGCAATCTTGAGAAAGAAGAACAAAGCTGGAGTTATCACAACCAGATATCAAACTATATTACAAAGCTATAGTAATCAAAACAGTATCAAAGCTATAGTAATCAAAACAGTACTGGAATCAAAAACCCCTATAAAGATGAATAGAACAGAGAAGATAGTCCAGAAATAAGCCCATACTTCTATGGTCAACTAACCTATGATAAAGAAAGCAAGAATATACAATGAGGAAAAGACCATCTCTTCAATAAATGATGCTAGGGAAACTGAACAGCTACCTGCAAAACAATGAAACTGGACCACTTTCTTACACCATGCACACACACACAAAAACCCTCAAAATGGATTAAATAAAGACCTATCTATAAGATCTGAAACCATAAAACTCCTAAAAGAAGACACAAGCAGTAAACTAAAGGACAATAGCCTTAGTAAAATTTTCATGGATATGTCTCCCCAAGCAAAGAAACAAAAGCAAAAGGGACCATATCAAACATAAAGACTTTTGCAGAGTGAAGGAAACCATCAACAAAACGAAAAGGCAACCTACCAAAAAGACATTGACAAAGTGGATGTCCAAGAAGGGATTAATATCCAAAATGGACAATGAATTCATACAACTCAACACCAAAACCCCCCAAATAATCCTATTAAAAATGGGCAGGAGCCTAAATAGGCACTTTCTACAAAAAAGATATACAGATGGCTAACAGACACATGAAAAGATGTCAAACATCATTAACCATCAGGGAAGTGCATATCAAAACCACAATATCATCTTTCACCAGTCAGATACAACAAGTATTGGCAAGAATGTGGAGAAAAGGGAGCTCTTATGCACTGTTTGAGGGAATGTAAGTCAGTACAGCCAACTCTGGAAAACAGTATGGAGGCTTCTCAAAAAACCAAAAATAGAAAAACCATACAATCTAGTAATGCCACTTCTGGGTATTTACACAAAGAAAACAAAAACACTGATTGAAAAAGATATAGGCACCCCTGTGTTTACTGCAGCATTATTTACAATAGCCAAAATATGGAAACAGCCCAAGTCTCCATCAATGGATGAATGGATAAAGAAGATGTGGTGTGTGTGTGTGTGCGCACACACACACACACACACACACAGTGGAATATTATTCAGCCATAAAAAAAGAATGAAATCTTGCCATTCGTGACAACACGGATGGACCCAGAGGGTATTATGCTAAGTGAAATAAGTCAAATAGGAAAAAGATACATGATTTCACTCATAGGTGGAATCTAAAACACAAAACAAACAAATGAACAAACAACAACAAAATGAGAAACATACCCATGAATGTGAAGAACTGGGGAGGGAGGAGAGTAAGGGGTGAAGTAGGTGAAGGGGATTAAGAGTTACAAACTTCCAATTTAAGATAGATAAATTATAGGGATGAAAAGTACAGCATAGGGAATACAGTCACTAAGATTATAACACTGTATGGTCACATTAGGTAACTACATGCATCGTGGTGAACATTTTGTAATAGTTTCAGAAAATTCTCAGGTACAAAGATGCCTGTAAAGATACTTTATATCCCTGTTTATTGGCAATGGGAAAGACTTATGCTCTACAGATTCAACATTACAATGATGAATATTCTGAAGAGTTACAGAAGAAAACAGCAGCAGAAACTGGTTAAGATGGATACTCACACCCACACAACAGAAGCCATATGGGCGGAGCTGTTCTCTTCATGTGGCCTATGGCCATTTATTTCTCCACTCACAAGTGGCTCCTAACGTAATTTGTTAAGTCTCTTTCCAACCCCCAACACCCTGGTTGGTTAGCATTTGTCTGCAGGCTGAAATGGTATCTTATATCCCCCTTCTCATAATACAGAGCAGCAGACTTTAATTTGAACCATATGTCTGTCTTCTAGGGATGGTTTAAATACCAGAGCTTTACTGTCAATTTTGAGACTTGAAATGCTTTGTTCTGGGCAAGATCAGGAGCCCGGAGCACTATAGGATAGTGATACTGTCTCCCTAAAAGTAAGTATATCATCAACAGAGTATGTCTATGTGGTTAAGGGGAAACAGGAAAGAACAAGTGGCACTAATTTAAAACTCAGGATGACTGCAACAGGAAATTTTCTTATTCGGTCCACCACTTCAGAGCAATGCCCTTGACTTCTTTTTTGGCTGACCAAGGAGCAATGCAAAGCAGATGTAAACATATGAGGCACAGCCCACAGCTGGTTCCAATGTTCACCATGTCTGTTAAGGTAACACAGTGCAGCTAAAATTGACAGCCAACTCCCCCAAGAGTGACTTGTGCTTCCCTGCCTTGCTGTTATAAGTAAACAGCTCAGAAGGAAGGGGCAGAGGAACAAAGTAGAACAGGAAAATGTTTATTTATGCTAAATAAACAACCTCACTAGAAGACATGGTGACAAGATTCTTCACGTTTTAAAACCTGAAAGCTTCTGAGGACTCATAACCCTAATTCCGCACTTGCAATTACAAAGACTAAGGACAGAAATAATTCTGGCCCTTGATTAATTTCCCAGTAGACTCAGGGCATGAGAGGGGTGGAGGAGACAAGCTGTCAGGTATTCTCGCTAGAAATGACTCAAAGAACCAAAGACCAACATTCCAGAAAGAACAGTACATAAACAAGATTTAGACTGTTATATGGGCTGTAAAATGGAACATGACACTGATATGGAACCAATCTTGCTTTTCCTATACAATACTACTAGCCTAGAAATCATGTGACCCAAAAGTGTTACTTGGAATTCTGCAAGACAAGAGGCAATTGTGTGAATCTCAGAATTACGGCAGTGAAGAAGGCTGAGCTTCGAAGTTCCCAGGAGTCACAATATTAGTTCACTCTTAAAAATGGGTCTTGGGAAGTCCTCAGCGTTTAGCAATCACTCCAACCCCTGGCTGAACTTCCTGACTAGGAGCTAATAGAGAAGTAATGCCAAAAACTACTGACTCACAGCTTGAGCATTTATACACAAGAGAAATTCCTTCACAGGGGGGAAAAGAATCAAGTAATCAGCTCTTTTTTGGTGGTAGGAGGGGGATATTTGGTTTAGTTCAAGAAACCAGGGCAGGTCAGAATTAGATCAGGGGAGAGGGTACTATGCATGAGACTGAAACATGGTATCTACTTTCCAGAAAATGTATTAGAGAAGCAGTGCAGTGCCATTTTGTTGCAGGTGCTATTATATCATATACAGGACTGCCCCATATCTGTCCCTTAATCTTACGAATCTTCTGATCCTCCCCAACTTCCTAGCACTATATATTTATATAGCCTAATACTATCTTTGTGGAAGATGAAAGCTTAAAAATAAAAATGCTGGGCCAGCATTACACTGGCTTTTTCAGTGAATGACTTACAAATTTTCTCCCAAAGCTTTAAAATACCTTAGCAGTTAGGATCACTGAACTCAGCTATTTTTGAATGAGGTAATAAACCAAACCCTTTTGCTCTATTATACATAGCACTACCCCAACCCTTCTCTCTCTCTCTCACTCACACACCCAAAAACCCTCTCCTCGACATAGGATTTTTCATCAAGCTCAGTACTGAATAGACATATAAAGGAAAGAGCTATAATGAGACACTTTCTGTAAGACCTGTAAACAATATTCATTGGAATTCTTGACTACATCCAATACATACTATTACAGTCATAAGGTCCTATCACTAGAACAATGAAAGTCCAATCCTTCAATCAGGTAAGTTTCCAATATTGACAGGCGAGCATTCTATACAAAATTTTAGTGTGCCTTTTATGAAGTATGATGAATCAAAGTTCCCTTAAACACTCAACAGACACTAAAAATATCAAATGGAAATATAGTATATAGGTATAATAATAATGTTTCTCAAATTAAAAATTAAGATGTATGGTCTAATTAGTAGAAGCCTACTTTTGGAGAAAAGATCTAACTATCACAGAAGTTCTAAGGTGTCCCCAAGAAATTAAAAACAGGTAAGAATACACCCTCTTAAATTAAAGCTAACAGGATAAACATAACTTATGTGAGAGCAAACACCTGAAAAATAAATAACCTGTCTAAAAGGTAATGTGCAAATACGGATACTGGAGTAGGGTATTCCCCAAGTTTTTGAGGGACCACTAATGAGTTCTTGGTCTAAGGTGAACAAAACACACATAATCCTTGGCCTCATGAAACCGTCCTGTGAGGGAGACACACAACACAGTTACACATCTAACTGTATAATTATAAGCCAGGGAGTGAGTTTCGGGGAAAGTTCAGGCACAAATGGCATATAATAGAGAAGAGAGGCTTTCCTGAAAAAGAATCTATCAAGAGTTCAGAATCTCACAATTTGATGAAACAAACAAAACAAAACAAAACAAAAAACCCAAACCCCATCTACAAAGTTATATTTGGACGGTAACCTATTTAACCATACAAATATTCAGTGTTTTCCAACTTTTTTGACTAACAAACTCCTTTCAAAGGAATATACTACCTTAAAAAAGAATTTAAAAGAAAATTAGGAAAAGGAAAGAAATGTAAAAACTAATTTTGTCACTTCTGTATAACATGATAAAGTAACTTTAAAGTATCTCATTCTACATTAGTACATTATTAAAATCTGATTTAAAAGTTCATTATAAAAAATAAAATAAAAGTTCATTATAAGTAATATTTATATTTACCAAAAAATCACCAACAAAATGAAAAGGTAACCTACTGAGTGGGAGAAAATATTTTAAATCACATATCTGATAATATATAGGATATGTGTGTGTGTGTGTGTGTGTGTATAAAGAACCCATACAATTCAATAGCAAACATAACAAAAAACAATAAACTAAAAAACCAAGTAGAAGATCTGAAGAAACATTCTTCCAAAGAAGACATACAGTTGGCCAACAGGTATATGAAAACATGCTCACCATCAGCAATCATCAGGGAAATGCAAATCCAACCCACAATGAGATATCACTACACTCTTGTTAGAATGGCTAATATAAAAAAGACAAGAAATAACAGGTGTTGGTGAGGACGTAGAGAAAAGGGAGCCTGGGTGCATTATTGGTGAGAATATAAATTGGTGCAGCCACTGTAGAACACAGTATGGAGGTTCCTCAGAAGATTAAAAATTGAACTACCATAAGATCCACAGCAAATCTACTTCTTGGTATTCAGTTGAAAAAATGAAAACACTAATTCCAAAAGCTATATGTTCCCCCATGTTCACTGCACTGTTATTTTCAGTAGCAAAGTAAACAATATAAGTGTCTGTCGACGGATGCATAAATAAGGAACACCCAGTGTGTGTGCATGCAATGGACTATTACTCAGCCATTAAAAAAAAAAAAAAAAGAATGAAATCTTGCCACTAGAGAGTACTATGCTAAGTGAAATACATCAGATGGAGAAAGATGAATACCTTATGATTTCACTTATATGTGGACTCTTTAAAAAACAACAACAAGCTCATACATATAGAGACCGGCAGTTGCCAGAAGCAGTGGCTGGGCGTAGGTGAAATGGGTGAAGGTGGTTAAAAAGTACCAACTTCCAGTTATAAAATAAGTCATGAGGGTATAATGTACAGCATGGGGGCTATAGTAAGTAGTACTATATTGCATATTTGAAAGTTAAGAAAGTAGATCTTAAAAGTTTTCATCACAAGAAAAAAAATTTGTAACTACATAAACGATAGATGTTGGCTTAACCTATTTTTTTTTAAGATTTATGTATGTGTTTATTCATTAGAGATACAAAGAGAGTGGCAGAGACAGAGGTAGAGGGAAAAGCAGGCACCCTGCAGGAGCCTGATGTGGGACTCGAACCCAGAACTCTGGGATCACGCCCTGAGCCGGCTCAAGCCCTGAACCACCCAGGTGTCCCAGGCTTAACTTATTGTGGTGATCATTTCACAGTATATAAAAATACTGAATCATTATGTTGTATGCTGAAACTTATATAGTGTTATTGGTCAAGCATACCTGGGTTGTTTTTTTTTAAATCATTTTATCATTTAAGAAAACAATTTCCCATTTTGTAAGTGACTCACTAATTTACTTAAAAGTGCTAATTTATTTTTTATTTAAATTCAATTAGCCAACATATAGTAGTACATCATTAGTTTGAGATGCAGTTCAATAATTCATCAGTTGCAAAGAACAACCAGTGTTCATCACACATGTGCCCTCCTGAATGTTCATCACCCAGTTACCCCACTCACCTCCTCTCTAGCAACCCTTTGTTTCCTATTGTTAAAGAGTCTCTCATGGTTTGTCTCCCTCTCTAATTTAAAATTGTTATGTCATATTTAGTTGGGAAGACACATAGATATTGAGATTATAATGCCTGAAATAGACAAAAACTTTTCATGAGATGGTATTTGAAATACTTACATTTTTGAACCTAAAAACAAACAACAAATATGTTGCATATAAGAAACAGTGCAGAAGATCATAGAAGGAGGGGAAACTGAATGGGAAAAAATCAGAGAGGGAGACAAACCATGAGAAACTCTTAACTCTAGGAAACAAATTGAAGGTTGCTGGGGGCAGGGATGGGGTAACTCGGTGATGGGCATGAAGGAGGGCACGTGATGTGATGAGCACTGGGTGTTATATGCAACTAATGGATCACTGACCTCTACCTCTGAAACTAAACTAACAATGTACCACATGTTGGCTAACTGAATTTAAAAAAATAATAAGCTTGTTTATCTGAATAATTTTCATGTTTTTGTTTCAAGCAGTAAAATGGGTAAGCAAGTTTAGAACTTCTGTGCAAAAAAAAAAAAAAAACATTATGAACATGGACAGTCTTTATTCCCAATAAAGCAAATGGGATATTGGGTGTGTGCATATTTGTGTGTGTGTCTTTGTGTATAAAATTGTGGTTTTTGAAGTCCTAGAAAGATCTTGATGTGCTATATAAGAGCAGTAATCAAATGAAAACAATCTGTGAACTGGGTAAAATTTGTCTTGAAGCACTGTTACATTACCATTATTATTTTTATTAACCAAATTTTTACATCCATGTTCCTTATGCTTTCTAGTGTCCAATGGTTCATTAGAGATGTGAATTTAACAAAATAGGAAGAAAAACTGCATACTGGTCAAAACTACTATGGTAACAACGGCTTCACCTAAGCAGTAAATGGAATGTTTGAGTTACAAGCATGTTCACATTAGCTGCCTGCTAACAGGTGGGTTCACTTGACTTACTCTCAGAGGCTCTCAAACTATTCCGTTTAAGGAGGGGGGAGGGAGATGCTTGAATCATTACTTGATTTACTGACTTCTGATTATCCTCCAACCAAATGATTTGCAATTAACAAAAGTTTGTGTAAAAGGAACCTATAGTTGGGGAAGAAATTCTTTATTATCAAGTTTCTTGAACTAGTGTATGTTTATATGTCCCCAGGCATAATGCTGCAGGGTGCCAAGAGTTATGTGAAAGTGAAGGCTAAAAAAAACACATATTCCTGGAACATTAATTTTTTTCTATGTTAAATAAAGTTGAATAATTTTTTTTAAGTTGAATAATTTTAATGTTAAAACAAATGTAATATGACATTGAGGAGAACACAAATGTGCATGAATTTAAAAATAAAGCATGTGATCTAAAAACTGAACCATTCCAGACTAGCCAAACTATCCCACACTTGCCCCCTGCCCTGTGTTGAGTTCATCACCCGCCAAGTTAGGGAAACCACAGTGGGAGAATTTGAGAAGCAATGCTTCTATACATGTCGCATAGCTCTTGTGAGTGAGGCCCTGTAAATAGAAAATAGAACATTTTCTTGATCTTAGCAGGATGCAGTCACTTTTCAAGATCATTAAGACCTCACTTATAACCTAGAACCATGACTAACAAAAATCTGCTCATTTTAACTCTAGAATTTTTTCATACTGTGTGTACCAAAAACACCTTCCCAATGAAGATGCTTTCATTTCTTGTTTTTAAAGCCCCAGTCTTAGGGACAGGATGCAGAAGAGAGAATTTCCAAAGTGTATTTTCCCAAGGGTCAACATACATAAAAGTTGTTAGCACCTTCTAGTTGTGGGTCAGACACTGAGGCACTGGGATTCCCAGGCTGTGCGGTGACATGATTTCAGGAAAGTCACATGGCCTCTCTGGGTCTCAACTCATTACCTGTCAACCAGGGAGGTGCACTGACAGATAACTTAAATAAAGGTGTTACGATCAGGACATAAGATTTGTGACTGACGTGATGAAATCCATAACCACCTTCTGTGGGCTGTCAGGGACATTCTCAGCTACCACACTGGGGGAGGGTTCTCAGAAAGCCAAAGTTCACCACCTTTTTTCCCCTCAATAATCGTTTCTCAGCATATTCCTACTGAAGGTGAAAGGTCATTGGACCTGCAGAATGCTTTAGTTTCTCACTTTCAAAAAATGAACTAGTCTAGATCTCACTGCATTAAGGTGAAAAATTTCCACAGTACCTTAGATCCATGCACTCTGGAAATTCTTTCCAAAACACTGGCTTTGCTGTAGTTGTACTTCAGATCTCTGCTGTCGCCTGACTGCCAACTAAAACAATAACACCGGAGTGGAAACTATCTCATGGAGGCCATTCTGGGAGTCGACATTTACAGAGAAAAGTTTCCAACTTCCTTAGGTTTAAAAAAAAGTTTCCACAATTTTCAAAACATTCTCATAACGTCTGAGTATTTCAGATAAGTTTGCTTCAGGGAGTAAGCCAGCTACGTTTTGGTCTTTTCTTAGGCAGTCTTTTATAAACATAGACATTTCTCTACTTAATCTTTGGGGACAAGAATTAAATTTGCTTTCAAATAGCATTAGAAATAAGACAACACCATTTTCCTTGATAGCTCAATATACTCCATCAATAAGAAAACCCGATTTCTCAATTTCTACATGTATCTTTGGCAATTCCCTCATCCTAGCCCAGATATTTTATTGGTTAAAACCCCCAGACACCCTTCATTTGCTCTCTCTTATATTTGGTGCCCTCGTCTTTCTTTTCAAATCTACAACCAATACCTTTATGTAGGATTTTACCATTTTGCAGCCTCTTCACTGACCCCCTATTTCCTCTCCTGTGCTTCCTCCTGCTCCCATCTTTTTTTCCTTATCCATCCTGAATTTGACTTATCAAGGCTGGTATTCAAACAATTTCACAGTCTACTATAAATAAACCGCTCTCTCTCCCACCTTCTCAGGCACGACTCCCCTGTTTGAACCTTCCCTCCAGCCAAGCCACTTTATATTTTCTGCAACTATGCCACGCGTATTCTACTGCTGCCCATACTTCTCCAACTCAGCTTCCCACTGCAACCAAAATAAAATCCCAAATCCTCACCTCGTGCATAAAGCTCCGCATGATCTGGCCCCTACCAATTCTCTTACCCCATCTCCTTCCAGATCCCCCTTTAGTTATTAACTCCAGTCGTGTCAACTTTTCTCCTACCCTATCAAATACATTAAATTTACCTCTCTCAGGTCTTTTCATTGCCCTTCCTTCAGCCTGAAAGGTTTGGACTATCCTGGTTAAAAGCATTCTCTCTCCCACAAGTCATTCTAGCACATTTTCGATTTTATGAGGGCTTATTTGTTTATGTGTTCACTATATATCTCCCCCACTGAAGTGTTAGTACCAAGGGACTTTACAACTTCATCTGCCACTATATCCCCAGTGCATGGATCAGGGCCCACACATAGCAGGTGCTTTATTAACATTTGCTGACTGACGAATCCTACTAGAATTCTCTCCTCTACACCTACACCTTAAAGAATCTGATTCACCCTTTAGACTCCTCAAATGCTATGTCCTGAATAGGGCATTTATGCCCTCATCACCACTGTCTATAGTTCAGATCAACAAAGTTCTGAGCACCTACTATACAACAGGCATGTGCTCCGCCATGGGGATGAAACAACAAACAGGATACGCTTACAGTCCCTGTGGCATTTACAATTTAATGGAAATTTACAAACTAAAGTGGTTTCCTCATCCTCTGAACTTCTGTCATAATTAAACTATATAATTAAGGTGATAATGAATCATGGCGTGCCTTGTAACATCTATTCTATTGTATCAAAGTATAATTTGGTCACTGTTGAACACACTGTCACCCAGTGATGGAGGCTCTCTGCTGAAGAGAGCCATGATGTGCCTCCCCCACTCTTCGTTTGCTCCTCTGTGGATCCTCACATGTCTGAGGCACAAAAAAGTGAAGGGTTGGAGGCCAACAATCCCATTCTTTCTTGGTGCCAAACTCTACGTGAAAAGGATTTGCATGAGTGCTCTTTACAAGGAATTCAAAGTTTTGAAAGTTGAAGATGTGTCTTTTGGAACCTCTAATGTTTTCTAAATAAACCATATTGCATGCCAAATATGATGAAATTAAATAATATATGTGAAAATGCTTTGTAAAGTGATACACACACACACACACACACACACACACACACATACATACACACATATACATACAACACACATACACACATCAAGTGTAATTCTGGTGCTATTTAACTTTCCAAAAGTGTAAGCATTTGCTGCCCAAACAGACTATAATTCTTTCAGGCAGGAGTCATGTCTTATACTTCCTTTCTCTCTCCCAGACACTTGAGCAAAGAGCCTTTGTTAATAACACATACATTTCCAGATGACCACTACACATGTTCAGTTCTAGACTGGGTAACTTTGCCTTTCAGAAATAAAGTTTTTTGTTCCGAAACCATCAATGTTTCTTCTGGGTCACTAATAACAGAAACATCTTTTAAAGGATTCTAGAGAAGACGAGTTTGCTATTGCCGTTCTAAAACCAGACGGAAAACAGAGTTATTCATCTGGGCTTCATTCGCTTTAGAAATAGCACTGGAACAAAAATTCAGAGATAAGAATTTAAGCATGAAAACTCTTACTTAAACCACTGCATTTTTAAATATCTGCAACTGAAATGTACCTGTCATGTCTAAGGAACACATATTCCCTTGAGGAAGGGAAGCATAGGCTTTTCTAATAGCTAGATTTTTATAATATCAAGGGTTAGATGTAAATTGCCACATTAATTCACATAAAAAAGTATATAAGTCAACATAAACACAAACATCCCCAGAACAACTTATTCATCATCTTCTCTGTTTGAACAGGATGCATCATCTTTTCATCAAAACCATTTAGGTAAAAACAAAACAAACCACTGAGGTTAACATTGGCATAAGGAAAACATGAATTCTTTAAATTTCCTAATCTGAATTTTTATTAATCCCATGTTAATTTGACACTGTAACATACGATGATTTTAGAAATGAGATGCTTAAGACTAAATTATTTTAAGATTGTATTTATTTATTCATGAGAGACAGAGAGAGAGAGAGGCAGAGACACAGACAGGGAGAAGCAGGCTCCATGCAGGGAGCCTGACGTGGGACTTAATTCCGGGTTTCCAGGATCACACCCTGGGCTGAAGGCAGCGCTTAACCGCTGAGCCACCCGGGCTGCCCAAAGACTAACAATATTTTAAATAAAACAACAAAACTCTTTTCTCTTTCACGTGTTTCTTTCGTGTCTAGTAGTTTCCTTCTTAGTGAGATTTAATAATAACTCATCAAAAGACCAGAAAATCAGAAATCCTGAAGTTACTTTTAGCTTTTAGAATAAAAAGTTGATTGCATTAATTATCTGACCTTATGCTGTCAGAGCCATCCATTCCACCTCACCAAAATTAGTCATGCGTGGTCGGCTTTAACCATAAGCGTTTCTCCCACTGGCCTGCTAAGTTCAAAGACAACTTGGCAGATGAGAATGTGTCAGAAAGGAAGTTCAGGCAATGATTGAGAAACTGAGGACAGGAGTTCCCCTATCCACAGGGGATACATTCTGAGCCCCTCAATGCATGTCTGAAACTGGGATAGTACCAAACCCTATATGCACTCTGTTTTTACCTATACATACACACCTATGACAAAGTTTAATATATGAATAAGGCACAGTAAGAGATTAACAACAATAATAAAATGGAACAATTATAATAATATACTGTGATGAAAGTTACGTGCATGTGGTCACTCACTCTCAAAATATCTTACTGTACTGTACTCACCCTTCCTCTTCTTGTGGTGAATAGGAGGTGATAAAATGCCTATGTGATGAGATGAAGTGAGGGGAATGATGTAGGCATTGTGACATAGTGCTAGTTACTACTGACTTTCTGACCATACGTCAGAAGGAGGATCACCGCTTCCGGACCACAGCTGACCATGCGTAACTGAGACCATGGAAAGCAAAACCATGGGTGATGGTGGTGGCGGGGGGTAGGGGTGGGGGCGGCAGAGGAAATGGGAATGACAAGATAATTATAGCATGAAAAAAATAATGTACAAGGAAAGACAATGTTAGATTTTATAGCAGGACACAAAACTAGAGCAGCTCATTTATTTTATTCTTGGCAAAACAAACAATAAAAATGCAGACTCTGGGTTAATGAACTTAAAAATCTCGCCATATGTGTTAACGCAGAGAGCCCACAGTGGGCTGCCAGCATTCTTACGAGTCTGTAATTACACACCAGCAGGTAGAGACTCTTATTGTGACTACATGGATTTGTTTACTATTAACAAAGAACAGCATTTAAAAATCTCCTTACCCTGTGTTTGTCAGTGGTGTTTCTTTTTTTTTTTTTTTTTTTTTTAGAATTTTTTTTTTTTTTTTTTTTTTATGATAGTCACACAGAGAGAGAGAGAGAGGCAGAGACACAGGCAGAGGCAGAAGCAGGCTCCATGCACCGGGAGCCTGATGTGGGACTCGATCCCGGGTCTCCAGGATCGCGCCCTGGGCCAAAGGCAGGCGCCAAACCGCTGCGCCACCCAGGGATCCCCATGTGGTGTTTCTAATTTCAATTATCACTCACCCCTGCTTTTACACTTGGTTTCTCAATATAAAGACAAAGAGCCATACTAATCTCTTGTAACTAAATCAAAATGGTTCTAAAGTCAAAATCAAGAACCAGGGAAGTATAAAAAGATTTTTAGCCTTTGGTCAATGAAGGTAGAACACAACTGTAAAAGAAAATGAGGACCTTCTTTTAACTCACTGTCCTAATCAGTAAGCCAAAGAACCCTCCAATCACATCTGTGGCAGGCTGTATAAAAGCCCCTCAGAAGACATCCATGTGACTCCATGGAACCTGTGAAGTGTGACCCACGTGGCAAAAGGGACTTCTGCAGATGTGACTGGGCAACGGGGAGATCATTCTGGGTTATCCGAGAGGGCTCAATGTAACCACAAGGGTCTTTCTAAGAGGAAAGCAGGAAGATAAGATTAGGAGTGGGAGATGTGACGATGGGAGCATGAGGCAGAGTACTGTGTGGAAAGGACCAGAACCAAGGAGTGCAGTGGCTTCTAGAAGTTGAAACCAGCAAGGATATAGATTCTTCAGAGCCTCCAGGTGGAACTAGTCCTACCAATACCTTGATTTTAGCCCCATAAGGCTCATGTCAGGTGCCTGCTCAGCAGCACACATACTAACATTGGAATGATAGGACTAGCATGACCTCTGGACAAGGATGCCATGTGAATTCGTGAAGTGTTCCATATTTTTCATCATGAGCACTGAGGAATATACAGGAATGCTGAGTCACTACATTGTGTACCTGCAACTAATATAACATTGTATGCTAACTATACTGGGATTAAAATAACAAATTTAACTACATTAGAAAAGAGAAAAAAAGACTCATTTCAGATTTCTGACCTTTAGAACTGTAAGACAATAAATTTGTATTGTTTTGAGCCACTATGTTTGTGGTACTTTGTTACAGCGAAAATAAGAAATTAATACAACATTTTATTATACTTTTAAGGATTGTGAAGCTTAGTAGATGATATTACCATTATTTTAAATGAAGCTAGGATGAAAAATTACAAAAGAGGATTTGAAATTACCAGTCTTTCCATACTACTCACTTGTGTGGGAACTGCTAGCATCTAGAGGACTTTGGAGAATATAAAGCAGACATAAAGACAAAGGAAAAATGTGATTTTATGTAAGATAAAGAAAGCATCTAATTCCTGTCTACTACATACTGGGCAAATGCAGGACTCAGAGAACTTACAACTTTGTAAAAGTACTGAACAACAGTGCATCCATCAGCTGAACTTAGATAAATAAAGAGTTAAGTGGCATTCCGAGGATGTGAAAGGAGAGCCTGGAAAGACTTATTTCAACTTATCGACACAAAATAGTCAGCAGGATTACCACCCTGAAAGACTACATGTAGGTAACTCTGACCTGTATATAACATATAAAATAAATCTGAACCCTCAACTCCCACTCTTTTAAGGAGGAAAGTCCTTAGAAATGCTTTTCATCTTGACTTTCCAGGCAACTATATCCTAGCTGTCTTTCAGTTTTCTACAGGAGACCCCTCCCCTTTTTGCCTGTTAGATGGGGGACCCACAATACAATACTGAAAACCAGGAAAACAAAACTGGGTTCTTGTCAGATGTATACTTTCTGTCTGGACTGCAGTCACTTGCTTCTATCAATAGGTGGTGAGCTTGTATTGGTTGGGCAAATGCTGAGAGTTTATTGAAACTGAAGGAGGAATAGAGTGAGGCAGTGAAAAGTGCTTCTTAGGCACCATCAGTGAAATCTGAGGACACAAAGAGGTCGAGTGCCTTTACACCAATGCAAGATATGCTCCTCCTGAATTCTCACAAAACTACAGCCTTCAGTGATGACATACATCAACCTCCCCAAGTAAGCCTGACAGGTTACACAGGTTCAGCAGTTGTTGTCTCCACTTCATGCTACTTTATTCGTTATTATTTAAAAGAGACTCTCAACCAACATAAGAGAATTTTAAATATCGCCCCTTTCCTCTGTTCTCCCCAGTCTAGTTCCATCTAATATTACATGAAAAATAACATGAGTGTGTTTTGAAGGTTTATCAATCTTCAAGCCACACACAAACAAATCTCTTATTTTCACAATATTTCTTTCTGAATAGATGGGAATAGACAATCCCTTGTTCAAGAACCTTGAGGGATCCTCGATGCACTTCTCACCTGCTATTTTAATATTCAGATTGGCATCCAGAAGCAAATTTTCAGCTTTTAGATCACGATGAACAATGTTCCGACAGTGACAAAAATAGACGGCTGCCACAATCTGTTTGAACTTCCGACGGGCCTCCTTCTCTGCCATTCTGCCATGGGCCACCAGGTGGTCTGCGGTGAAAAAGAGCACAGTCAGTTATGTTGCACACCAGTATCACTTCAAAAGGTGGACTCCAGGAGGGATGCAAAGGGGCCACCAGATGAACAGTTGAAGAAGTGGCACAAGCAAATGGCAACTTGTGGCCCTGATCTGCATCTATAGAAGCCCATTAGCAAGCAGTGCTCAGACTGTTTTCAGCATACATGAGTATGCAGAGGACTGCATATCCTCTACCCTAAGAAAAAAGAGTTCTGAGGGTTATGATGGTTTTTTTTGGAGAATCATCACATTCAACACCTCCTCTCTCTTATCTCCATTGCAAGAGATTACAGCAAACATACCCTTGAAGATAAGAATCAGCAATATTTCCTGTGCTAAAGCATGAGTCAAAAAGCAGAGTCACAATAATCAATCATTTTGGGACGAGAGGAGAGAAGTTAGTCACTGCTAAGGGAGAAAACGGCTTTATATAGGAGCCCATCTATGCTAATCTCTCTTCTGCTTTCACAAAGTTTTACAGCTTAACCTAAAAATGTATTTGTTTGGTGATTACACTTGGAATGCATAGAGGATATGCCTCTATCTTTCCATCTGCATTTATGTGCTTTTCAAATATTTCTTAAACTGTTATTATTTTTTGTAGATAACAATAGAAAACAAAGAGAAGTTTCTACCACTTTCAATGAAATGATTTCACTGGTAATATGACTAACTAAGCTATAGCAAAAGATTTTACATGTGATGAACTTTGTGATACTATAAATCAAGCTATCTTCAATATTTAAAAGTGAACTGAAAAAAAAAAAAGTGAACTGATTGACCCAGAGCCAATCCCATTAATTATCAATTACCAATATAATTAAATACTTTTTTCTAACATTGCCAGTAGGTTTATACTGAACCAATGAATCCTAAACCCGAGTTCTTCATCTAACTGATAACATATCCAGATCATAACAACTGATGGGATTAGAAACACTGGTGATACAACTTGCCCTACTGAAAACTTCCAATGGTCTCATTAGCACTATCCTTAACCTAACTCATCTAGATGGGACAAGGACACACTTGCCATCACAAGCATCCTGAGATAGTGAGAACATGAAAAATCAGACAATATAAATAAGCATATTACTGTTTATCAATAGTCATCTCAATAATCCTACCCAACTGTTCTGGCACCATGGCGAGCACCCACAGGACCAGTCACATGTATCTTTTCTTCATCACAAAGAGGAAGTCTGAGATAAAACATGTGCACTAGTAGTGACCACCAAGATTGAGGGCTTAGGACAAGAAATGGGGGTAAGGTGTAAAGAAGGGGAGCCAAATGACAATCCATCTACACAGCAGATTTTCAAATAATTCAAACTACATTCTGACCACAAAGAGCATAAAACTTTAGCATCAAATACTATAGTAATTTTAAGAATAACGTCTTGTAGATCACTGAAACTATTAAGAAAGACCCTTCAACAGAATTATTGTAATTGTTGGTGTTATTAGTGGCTTCTACCCCAGCTTCTTGAAGCATTTCCCTCAAAAGCTATCCTTTATTACAGCCAAGATGACCAGTGTAGTAGGAAAAAAAAGAGAAAATGGGAAGTCTTCATTTAGAAGTTAAAAGGACAAGAATACCACTTTCTACAGTTTAGAGGTAGTGATAAACGAGCACGCACTCTGGTGTATTTACGCTCTTGGTGAGATCTGTCAAAAGAACTTTAAACACCACCAAATCCCTAACTAGGGAGAGTCACTTAATATAAGCTGTTAAAGAACTGGACATCCATCAAACATGCAACGCTAGGTTTTAAGACTCCATCCTCTCTAACAGTACCTGCTCCTTTGACCCCCTATTCCTCTTAACCCAAGGCCTAATTATTCTAATAATATGTTTTAGCTGCTAAACTTTGTCTAATTAAAGGGCTTTGAAGAGACAGCTATTCTTGAGAAACATAAAAATAAACCCTTATGAAGGTTTACCATCAGAAGCTCATTTGGCCAAGCCACCCATTAATTAAAATGCCCAAGAGACATTCGTCTGGCAGTAAATACTAATTACCAGAACACATCAAAGAGCTTCTTAAATACAACAGAATTATTAATTTTGTGATTTCCAAAATAAGTGATTTTCTTTTATTAAAAAAAACAACTATATTTTCTAAGTACTTTGTTTTCCTAAAATGATTGCAAAGTTCTCAAAATTGTTACACAGGCCAGGAGCTAGTGGAATGCAGCCTAGTCCTGTTTTATCTCCACAATGACACACTGGTTGTCCTTGGACAAATCATTTATACTGCCAATATCCCCACCTCTTGAACTGCTAAGCAGAAATAAACCCTGTTCCACGCAATGGCCAAAGAAAGGATAGCATATTTGCAAATAAACTTGTACAATGATTGGGAGTTATCCTATATGATATAACTTTAACTTTCAAGGGCATTTAAAAAGTATTTTTAAAAATGTCCACTCAGTATCTAAACAGAGAATATTCAAATATTTATCTAATAGATCCTAAGGTTCTTCAGGATTCAATAGTGCTTGAAGGTAATTATGATATATATCAAATGTCACTGTTACATGGATCTAATTAAAAGGTATTTGTGAAAGCATCCTGGGTAAAAGAGTTTAAGCTATATGGTATTTTCCCAGAGACACCTACAGTATCCCTATAGTTATGAATATAAAGATATACAAATCACTTTTTTCAAGTGCTGGCTGCGAGCATCAGATCTTTTTTCCTAGTTACTGTGTTTGACGTTTACATTTTCTCGGCTTTGGAGAAGTACAGTACAGGACCACCTTAATGGTTCCCTGTCATTCAGACTTTTTGGCCTCTGTTTTTATTTCTGCCCATCTGATTGCCGCCACTGCTACCTCCCATCCCTGTTAGTTTGCTTTCAGAGCAAACCTATGGGGGCTAGTGGGTGTGCCAGGAAGCCAGCAGCCTGCAGTGGTTTCCAGTCCCTGCTGAAACCGCCTTTCAGCTGCCCGAGGACAAATGGCTGCTTTATGTTCACGTGTGCCCTGTAGGCAGGCAGCAAAAACTCTGCAAGCTCAAATGCGATGTTTAACTTCCAGCAAAAAAACTCAGAGCAGTAGCCCGGCCTGGACCTAACAAAAAGTCACAGCTTTTGAATAAATACTGGGGTAATTTCAGAAGACAGATGAAACAAACTGGTTCCAGAACCACTCAGAATTCAGAGTGATACATTCTAAATCTTGTCTGGATAAACCTCAGTGGAAAGGCACCCTGAGGAATTGTCTTGCTTCTTCCAGGCAGCTCAGTGAGCTGCCTAAATCCTGAGGGCCATACCACCTTGTACCCTTAGTCTTGAACTTCTCACACAGCAGCCAGGATCCCAGGTCCTGGGCCCCAGCCTCCAAGCCCAGATCCTCTCCAGTTACTCATCTGTTGTACCAGCCCCAACCCCTTTCTCTCTTCAGTGATGCACTCTTTATCTATTTAGCTGTCCCTCTATCTCTGGGGCAAATGTTAAGTTCCTCTCTATCACAGCTTCATTCCAACCATTTCAGACAATACAAGGATGAGGGGACTCTCTGCTAAAGGGAGAAAACAAGTCTCCTGTGTCAAGTTTCTATCCAAAGGAAGAAGCTGAAGATGACTTTCTGCCATAAATCACTTGGCAAGGGACTTCTTTCATCTTTTTTTTAACTGCTCTTCCTCATGAAGTAGGAAGAAGCTAAGCTAGTGACACAGCGGTGGTGGGGGGATGCATATAGCTCAAGAAGAGAATTCTTAGAAATGGAGGGAATGAATTCTAAAGTGTAAAAGTATGAAGATCAAGTAAATATATAAAGTTTGCTTCAGAATTCCCTACTTGTAATTTTGTCCTAATCTGACTCAGGAAGAAATATCTTGTGGTACATTTTAGAGTCGAACCTTTCAAAGAGCGAAAATACACATAAGGCGGTCTTAACTTCCTTCGACCAGCCTCACTGGAGTGTCAGAGGCACGCCACTAATGGGATGGTGGTGGGGAGCCAACACTTCTTAAAATAAGTCACTCTTCCACTATAAACAGACAGTGTCTCTATTTGTCTGCTGAGTCTATGACTCCAACTGATCGAAAACACTAGCTGAAAATGAATATGCTCTGACAGCAGGTCAAGCAACAGGGCAGAAATTTTTCATTTCTTTTGATAAAGAAATAGCCCAGTCCAGAACGGGGTGGCAGGGAAGCAGCCTGTGTGCTAAGCTTAGGTGGCTACCTGAGAAGACTTCTGCCAATTCCAAGCTAACCACAGCTGGCAGTTCTGTGCTTTGCCACTCACTTCTATCATTTCTTCTCTCTACACCCATGGAAACGACTTCCTGTTTATCAAACAAATGCTTCTTTCCAAAAGAGCCAGGGCGAGGCCAAGAGAACTCAGCTGCCTGGGAGCAGGTTAACAAGAGTGCACTCACTTCAGTGTCATCCTGTCCCTAACCCATGCAGGCCCCAAGCTACCACCCTGCTGGAGGAAGGAGGGGCTGGAGGAAGGAGGTTGTTACTTTGTTTTCCTTGCCAAGAATCCAACTACCTCACATCAGCCTTCTTTTCTTGTTGCTGTTTCTCCTTGGTATCTTTTTTTCTTCATGCTTCCAGGCCAAAACCCTTGTTGTCACCCCATTCTCTTTCTCCCACACCCACATCCAACCCATCAGCAGATTTTATTAGCTCTACCTTCAAAACATACCCAGAATTCAATGAGCCCTCACCCCATCTCCAACCCACCTTCATGTCAGCAAACTAGTCCAACAGCCATTATTTCCCTTCTGGAGCACTGTGATATCTCATCGGAATGCTCCTAATACCCTCAATTCTGTCCTTGGAGGCCTATGATCCACTCTCAAAACAACCAGAGCAATAACTTTTTAAAAACTTTATATTTTGAAGTAATTACAAATTCACAGGAAGTTGCAAAGAGAGTACGGACAGAGCCCATGTACCCTCCATCCGCTCTCCTTCAATGGGCAAATCTTACATAATTCTAGAATAATATCAAAACCCAGACTTTGACATGGGTACAACATGGTACAGTCCTATGTCATTTTCTCACATGTATGTCTGTGCAATGACCATTGCAATCATGATATGGAATGACTTGGAGTTTCTTGGTACTGAGTATTCCTGCAGATACAAAAACAAAAAGCACACCATATTTTCTTCTATCCCAAGTAAGTTAAATTTTTTCCTTAAAAGTCTTGAGGAAACACAATTTCTTTGTGAAACATAGTCACAAGATATGCCTTAGTTCTTAAAGTTTTAAACTAGAACTATTTCCATTGTTTCCTATGCCTCCTTACTACATACAAAAGAATGCTCTATGTATGATCAATGCTTCATACTTACGGGTTAACTCAAGGAATATCAACCAGAGAAAAGACTATATACCTTTTATAAAAACATATTTCTTTACTCTTCATTTTGCCACTAAACAAAGTTTGTAAACTAAGTACTATTTTATGTTAAATCTTTATAACAAAAATAGGCTATTCTTCTGATATGAAGTCCTTTCACATTAATGTATAACAGAGGATTTATTTTCTTATAGCTTCTTAAAAAAATACCTCTGGACTAAGCATCAAGCCCAGGCAGCCTATGAAACAGAATCCCATATATTCCAAAAGGCCTTTCAAGAATGTTATTCAGACACTTCTTATGTAGTGCAAATGTTTTACATGCTACACCCATATACCAGCAAACATGGGTTGGCTAATTTTGTGATACAGACGTTATCCCTGATTCCTAGGATAATCCACAGGCTTCATATCAAGCTCATTCTTTAAAAACCAGCTCAAAGAACATTTATCTGAAGCTTTTCCTAACCCACTCACCTACCCTAGAAGAAAATGCTTCATAATTTGTGTCTAATGGCATTTATTCTACATATTTCTATAATATCAGTGAACAACTGTATTACAATTATGTCTTAACATGTCTGTCTTCTCTTGTAGACTAGGATTTCTTGGCTCACAATGGGTTTCTATCTATGAATCTCTGCAAGGTGTAGGAAAATACAGCATGCTTTGGTTTGCAGGAATGGAGAGAAAATACTAATGTGCACATGGGTACACATGTGTACATTTGTTTAGATTTTCTAAAAGAAGTAATGTTAGGTGAAAATTTTCTAAAAATGGTTGCTTACAGGGGGATAAAAAAAAAGGGGGTGGAAGCAAGACTTTCCTGAACGTACCTTGTTTTTAGCTTTAACCTTGGAAACATGTAATGTCTTAAGTAACTCAAACAATTCACAACTGAATCAAACGGAAGAAAAAGTAATTTCTAAAAACTAAAATCAAACTGGAAAAAAATGAACCTAGCTGTAAGTTAAGCTGGGCCATAACCATTCAGAGAATACTTTTTTAAAGTGACACAGTATTCTGCATTAATGGGACAAAAATAACCAGTTTCCTCAGTATTTGTAATAATACTGGAATTGCTTTGAATCAATTTTGCCCTTATTCTCTTTGATCAAATACGTAATTATACTAAAGTCATTTGGAACCACAATTTTCAGCATAAGAGAAATATGACATAAATATATAATATTCAAGAAGTTAAAAATGCTAAAATCTTAAATTCAATTGGAATGTTACGACAAGCTCCTGTTTTACTTTCCTCTCTATATAAAAAATACATATTTCCCACCTCTGTGCCCTGAAAAGGCCTCCAAACAATGACAGTTAATAAGCATCCCGAGGGCACAGTTTCTGGTCTCTACATGCTATTTTCCACTTGAAAGAACCACAGCTCCTAGAAGACATGTCTGATTCTAGGTCTGATACAAGAAATGTTCAGGGTAAGCCTGGAATATATTACCTAAAAGCAAGGAAGCTATCAAAGATTACTGGGATCATGTCAAAAGGACACAGGAGTCAACTTCAAGAGGCTCCTGCTGGCTCAGTGGAATAATTTGAACATCCAAAGGATAACAACTCAAGGGACTGAAACACATCAAATATATTAAAACTCATAAACTCGTAATAATATTACAAATAAAAATCAACTTTTTTGATCACCAGTATTTCCAATATCTACAAAGAGTCAACTTTTATAGGTGGTTAAAGTAGGAGAGTAAATTGAGTATCAGCTACTCTTTCATAATCAAAACTAAAGTTTACAATACCATTCTTTTTTTAAAGATTTTATTTATTTATTTGTGAGAGTGAGAGAGAGAATGAGCAGGGGGGAGGAGCAGGCGGAGAGTGAGAAGCAGAATTCATCAATCTGAAATTTAACATAAAGGAAAAGAATCAAGCACTTATTTTGCCTTTACTATAGTTTCTAAACAGTTTACAGCAACATTCATTACAAAAGAATCAGAGCTAACAAATGCAGAAAGAATGAAAGAACTAGAAAATCACCATTTTGCAATTTTTAATGGAATATGTGTCTAAGCAACTAAAGAAGAGTGACTATGGCTAAGACACTGGGTCAAAGGCTGATGGGAAACTTTATAAGAACTTTATAAAACTTTATACATCACTACAAGTGGGGAAACTAGACATTACACAACTCATGAGATGATGCAATAGGAAGACAACGTATTCTTGCCCCCATTTCCCCCACACTGGCCTGTGTTTAATCAAATCACTTTACAAAACATAGTGAGCTAGGGGAACACGCTGAATGACACAAGAAGGATCTGAATCTATAATGTGGGAAATCTTACAGGATGATCTAGTTTCTTCAACAAATAAATGGCATAGAAAATAAGTGTGTGTCTGCAGGAGAGAGTTATGGTTGTTACTAATTTGTAACAAATTTGTCTCAAAATTTGAGACAGTTATCAACTTAATGGATATATGGACTTTAATGCAACATGGATTGAGCAAACTATAAAAAGCTGTTAGGAGACAAAATGGAGAAAGCTAAACAAAAATTTATTAGATAGGCTTAACAGCAACACCGAAAAAGACAGGATTAAGTGACCTTGAAATAGGTATTATGGTTAAGTTTCTTTAAGTTCTTATATATAAAAGAAAATATTAAATATTTATGAATGAAATTATGATTTTTCAAATTGGCTTTAAAATACTTTTAACCAAAAAAGGTTCAGAGAAAGGACAAAACAAAAACAAACAAAACGTTGATAACCGTCAAAACTGTGTGATGAGTACAACAGAGTTCCTTATACTATTCTCTTCCCTCTCACATATATTTGAAAATGCTTATAATAAAAAACTTTAAAAGCTTTTTAAAATGGAATCTATCATTTGTACACCTATGTTTATTACAGCATTATGCCCAATAGCCAAAAGGCGGAAACAGCCTATGTATCCACCTCTAGATAAATGGATAAACAAAAAGTGATATATACACATAATAGGATATTACTCAGCCTTAAAGAGGAAGGAAATTCTGACACATACAACAACATGGATGAACCTTAAGGACTTTATGCAAAATCCAACAAGCCAATCACAGAGGGACAAATACTATCTGATTCTACTTGTTTGAGGTACCTAGAATAGTCAAATTCATAGAGACAAAACGTAGAATGAGGCTGACAAGGGCTCGAAAATGGGTCAATGAGATTGAGCCCCATGTAAGGCTCCACGAGGAGTGTGGAGCCTGCTTGAGATTCTCTCTCACTTCATCGCTATCCCTAACCCCCTGGAAGTGCACATATACTCTCTCCCTCTCTTGCTCTAAAAAATAAAATATAATAGAACTGGGATCAATGTATCTCAATCTCTCTCTCATACACACATACACACACACCAGCCCAGTCCCAAATATCTTTGAGACATCAAAGTTTGAAAGCACACTGAGGGGAGCCCGGGTGGCTCAGTGGTTTAGCGCCACCTTCAGCCCAGGGCCTGATCCTGGAGACCCGGGATCGAGTCCCACGTCAGGATCCCTGCGTGGAGCCTGCTTCTCCATCTGCCTTTGTCTCTGTGTCTCTCATAAATAAATAAAATCTTAAAAAAAAAAAGGCATCCTAAGCACACTTGTTTAAAAAAAAAAAAAAAAGAAAGCACACTGAAATATAGTACACTAATTCCAAGTATGTCATAAAGGTCTCCTTATATAAAGTCAATTTGTAAATGTGATGATTAAAATATTCTTATTTTTTCTAGTAGTTTCACTTTGTCAGAGAAACTGAATTTTCCAAAGAAGGTCAGGAAAAAAAACAGTTCAGAAAACCCTCTGGAAAAATATTAATACAGGAACCAGGCAAACATATTCCTTTAGGATTTGTATATATCAAATGCAGCAAAAAATGTTTTGCCAATTCTCTGGGGCATTTATTTTTATGTAATGGTAGAACTGGCAGGGTGATCACACAAATATGAAGGGATGTTTAGCAGTAAAGTAAGGTCATACATCTTTTCATACATCTGGGGCAGGTTGCAAACATAAATTCTAAAGCCATGGCTGATATTAAGAAAATAAAACCACAAAAGTGAAGAATAATGAGTGGGAAATTAATTGGGGAAGAGACAGAATTAAATGTGTTAATTCAGACAAATGAAAAGTTCAATGATTAAGTTACTTGCTTCTGTCAGTAAAGTCTTAGAAAACTGCTTTTATAGCCAAAGGGAGTAAATAATGTGGTGGACAAGCAGTATTTTTGTTGTAAAGATATACAGAAGGCCATAAGGATTAAATAGGAAAAACATGTTATAACCAAAACACAAACCCAGCATATAGCAGTGTGCTCAAATAAACAAATGGGAGGGTATTCTCAAACAGAAGGTTCCAGGGTAACATATATGAAACCAGTAACATCTGGCACGCATGGTTACACAAGTCAGTCTTCCCCATTCTCTGCCTGACTGGTCAGTCTCTGAGTGTCCCGGAGGCTTGTTGAGAAGCTCGAGGTTCCATACATGTTGGCACCGTTAGGAAACGCTATTTTTAAGGCATGGAGAAGGCCCATAATAAATCATGTGCACTTCAAAAAACTGCTATTAATAATTTATTATAAATGCCCATGAGCTCTGCCTGGTATTCAGGAAATTTTTCTTGATAAATTGCTGGATTTATGACTTCATGGTCTCAGATAGGAAGTTTGGGGATATATATCTCTAAAAAAATTATACTGTGGAAGATTTAAATTATGAGTTTAGTGGTTTGCCAAACTAACCAGTTTCTCCATTCTGTTTGTGAAATTAAACAGACCCACACTGTCACGGCTGCCCCTTCTTAATACAGTTCTGAATAGTATGCAATAATCATTTCAACAAATCAAATGGATGAGTAATAAATGTTCATTCAATAATCATTTACTGGAGCCTATTAAATTGCTTAGAATTCATAATCTTCAATATCTTTCTCTGCAGTCATCCAGAAAACAAAAGGGTGTTTTCCCCCACATCAAAAACTCATTAACTAAAATGTGTTATGGAATAACATAAAAATTCCATTTGACTTGCTTATATTTCATCGCAACACAATGAAATCATTTTACTGAGTGCTTACTATATTTTAGACACTGCAGGAAGCAATGAAGACACAGATGCATACAATTCAAATGCTACAATCTGCAATCTAGTGACATTCTTTCATTCACTTAGTCTTCCATCCAGCTGATCAATAAATATTCATTGAGCAGGTATCCTCTGCAGGCACTATTTTAAGTACTAGGGATTTAGCAAGGCTCAAAATGTAAAAAGTCTTTACTCTCGTATATGTTAATTGTTGATAAGAACAAAGAAGAAAAATAAAGCAAGGAAGGAGATACAGAGTAGTGGGCCAGTAGAAAAAGTGAGATTTTTAGATAGCATGGCTAGCAGAGACCTCTCTAATAAGGTAACATTTGATAAGACATCTGAAAGAAATGGGAATGCTATGTAGGTGTCTAGGAAGAGTATTTCAGGAAGAAGGAATGGAATATATGAAGGCCTAAAGTGAGAATGTACTGGAGAGTTTAGGGAACAAAAAATAAATGCCAATGGGGAAGAGTCCTGGAAGCTGAGGTCAGAGAGGCAGCTAGTGTCAGATTATATAGAGTTTCACTGACCACAAAAAGGACTATGTTCCAAATAGATGGGAAAGACAATAGAAGTAGCTGAGTAGTAAGATTTCACTTTCATTTTTAAAGAATCACTCTCATTGCAATAGTGGAATCAGGGGAGACTTGGACGCTGGTCAAAGGCTACTACAGTAGTCCTAGCAGATGACTGCGACCTAGACCAGGTTGGTACTGGTAGAGATGGTGGATGAATTCAGCATACTCTGAAGGTAGAGTCACCAAGATTTACTGATAGTTTTGGCATGAGACAGAGCAAGGAAAAATTAAGTGTGAGCCTACAGAGGTTTTTGATGTGAGCAACTGGATGAACAGAAGTGCCATTATTGAGATGGGGAAGACTGGAGAGAAAAGAAAGTAAGTAAATGGATATTAGTTTGCATATTAAGACTGAGAGGTCTGTTAGACGTCCAAGTGGAAATGTCAAGTAGACATGTGGATATATAATCTAGACTTCAGAGAACATGTCAGGCTGGAGATTCAAAATGCAGGAGTCAAAAGTGTAATGGGTCAACAAGGGATTGGGTGGGTATAGAAGAGAAGAGGTCCAAGGACTGAGCCAAGGAGTATTCCAAAATGTAGATCTCAGGAAGAAGAGGAGAATATGGCAAAACAACCACCACAAGAAAGGTGGTAAGTCAAGAGACTATTGTCTAATTATTTAGTCTAGGATCATTAAATGACAGACACAGAAATATACACATTACCCACCCCCCAAAAAAAGAGTGCAAGAGGGTAGGGTAGGGAAAGAAAAAACTTACTACAAATAGTTTTATAGTAGAGTTATGTTCAAAGGAAGGAAGAAAAAGGCAATTAACTTGGTAGCAAAATCAGGGCAGAGTTCACAGAAAGCATAACATTTGAGAAAGGTCATGAAAGCAGAGTAGCAACTAAGAGAAAGGAAGAGCATAGGGCTTTTGTATCTTGTGTTCTCACACAACTTCCAATCAATTCCTCTGAGGCTAACAATTCCTTTATCAGCTTCACGAAGGAAAAAAAAGGACAATATCCCATGAGGAATCAGGAAGTAATGCAAGGTTTTCTAAGTCCCCACTGGCTCCACACCACCAAAGTATGTGCTAGGATACCAGTAAATCCCTTTCTGCTTCTCTTGCCTTCACATTTATCAGACACTGACACCTACGTCACAGTCTACCTCTCTATCCAGATTTGACTCACTTAGGAAATATCAATAATCATGAGGATAATCTATTAGGTAAGTTAGCCTCATAATTCCTTGAACCTTCTTTATCTTCCAGTGACCTATAACTCCATCAAAGTTCAGCAGCTATTCCTGTGGCCATATCTTAAACTTGCCTTTGCTTAATATTTTTCAACCTTTGAAATTTTAAACTTCAATAGTATACACTCTTCTTTCTTAACATAATCTTCTAGATCAGCAATGTTGAATAGAAATAAAATGTGAGCCACTTAAATAATTTGAGATTTTTCTGGGAGCTACGTTAAAAATCAAATCAATAAATATGATCAATAAATATGATCAATAAATATTCATTGAGCAGGTATCCTCTGCAGGCACTATTTCATTTTGGTAACTTCATTTTGAATTTAATATTTATAATTTATTTTTTAACCCAATACATCAATCCCAATCCAATCATTACATTATGTAATTAACACAAGTATTAGCAATGAGATGTTACTCAAATTCCAATGTGTACTTTACAGCCTATCACATTTTAGGCATTAAGTTGTCTATAGTCTAGATGAAACGTAATTTTGGCAAAATAAGAGTTGTGTTTAATGAAAGGTATCTTACATGGTATATGATAAAGAATTTGGCCTTGCCCAAAGTGAAGATCTGGCCTTTTCCCTTGGCTTCTGAGATGTAATCACTGAGCCCTTAGAATGTTATGCAAGAGATTGGGAATGTCTCTGCCAGACAGTATAACAATGATTTAGTAGGCAACTAACTGGTCATACTCATCTAGTCTTAGGATAGAAAGACCAACAATGTGACTTACGGTGGGAGTTTGGGGACATGCAATCCCAGATAACGTGGAGACAGAAATGAAGTGTACAGGCCATCAACCGATCATGCCTATGAGGCTCTGAACACAGAGGCTCAGCTGAGCTTCCTATGGGCAATACTCAGTGCAGACTGTCACATGTTAGTACCAGGGCAGTACACAGCCTGATTCTACATGGAGAAGAAAATAAAAGCTCTGTGTTTGGTACATGTTATGGACTCTGTTTCTTCCCTTAGCTGATTTTAATTTGTATCCTTTCCCTGTAATAAACTGTAACTATGAGTATAATCGCTTTCAGTGAATTCTGTGAGTCTTTATAGTGAATTATCAGAGGTGAGAGTGGTCTGGGGAAATCTCCAAACTTGTAGATGGTGTCAGAAGTAACAGGATGTCCTGGAGACTGTGCCCTACCTTTGCAATTAGCTAATTCTCTCACCTGGCCTAAAATTCTCGCACACTGCCTTAGTTTTTAAATTTACATGAAATTAAATCAAATTCAAAATTCAGTTCCTTAGTAGTACTATGTTTCAAATACACAATAGCAACATGTGGTCAGTGGTTGCAGTACCAAGCAGCACAATTTCAGACTTCTGTCCCTCTGATCCTCGTAGGCCCAACACACATCCTTCCCAATTTCATCTAAGCCTCATGCCTTTTCAGTTCCTATGATCTAAGATCATTCATCCTGATCTCACTTGCCTTCATCCCCCTTTTTAGCCCATGTCCAGTGACCCAGACACTAATTTCTTTAATGTCAGTGGCCTCGATTCCTTTGCCAATGGTCTCTTCTTCAACACATGTCCTATGAACCCCCAACACTGACAGATCCAACTGTTTTTCTTACCCCTGTTGGCTCACAGGCTGTTGAGTACTGCTGAGGAAAGAAAGCATTCGATCCTGTATGATGGAATGAGTTCGTGGTTTCCTACTGCTAGGCAACTCTCTTAGTTGTCCTTAATCTCTCCCTCTTTCACTCACCAGGTAGCTAGTTCCACCTCCTCTACATGTATCCAGGCTCCTATCCTTTCACCCTTAGCCCTCAGGTGCTGGACTGGCCTCCGACTTCCAGCAGAAAATTAGACAAAAGATGATGTACTTTCATTTCACATTCTTCTACCTAAAAACCCACCTACAGCCACATACATGTTCTACCTTCTTCTATCCTCTCTGGGCAACCAGTTCCTGGTAACTATGTTCACAGCTCTGGTGCCTCCTATTATTCACAGACCTGGTCATACAGGTTATCTTTCCCATATCAATTACAGTCAAACTCATCTTGTTCATTCCTGTATCCTTAACCTCACACTACTATCGAGTCTCATTTATAAACACTACAAAACAAAACTCCCCCTTGCTCTTTGTCAAGTAATAAGATGATCTGAGGCTTTCCCAGAATTTAACAATTTAATGTACCATAGAGGCATGAATGCTGGTAGAAGACATGAGACCCCCCCCTCCCAATTCCCTAGGTCAGAGGACTTTGGTATTTAGGGCACAGCAAGCAGCATGAGCATCAACATATTTGCTTCAGTCTCCCAAATCCTAATTTGCACAGAGTGATGTGAAGGAGACCAGGTGACTTCTGCATATTCAGTTGGATGCATCCAAGGAGAGGAACCTATAACATTACAATTGCTAACTAATAATTGTTACCAGTGGAAGCTTACAATATACCAGGTAATATTCTAAGCATTTTTAAAAAAACTTTCTAGAAATTGAAATGTAATTAATATGACATAAAATTAACTATTTTAAAGTGTACACTTTGGTGGTCTCAATATATTCACTATGTTGGGCTACTGCCATTACTATCTAATCCTAGAATATTTCCATCACCCCAAATAGACATATTCTACCAATAAGCAATTAGTCCAAGTTTTCCCCACCCCCAGCCCCTGGTAACTACGAATCTATTTTCTGTCTACAGATTTGCCTTTTCTGGACATTTCATACAAATGGAATCACACAATACGTGGTCTTTGGTGTCTGGCTTCTTTCACATAACAGTGTCTCCTAGGTTTATCCATGCTGTAGCTTATATCAGCACTTCATCCTCTTTACCACAATCTAGTATACCACTGTATGGATACACCACATCTTATTTATCCATTCATCTGTTGATGGAAATTTGACATACTTCAACTTTCTAGCTATTATAAATAATGCTATGAACATGCCGTACAAGTCTTTGCACAGACTAAGTACTTTAAAAACACAGGATCATTACAATAACCTTTAAGATAGTGGTATCATCATCATCGCTGTCATCATTATTATTATCTTCATTTTAAAGATGAGGACACTAAGATGGTGAGGTTAAAAAACTTTTAAAAACTTGCCCAAGATCACAAAGGCTGTAAGAACGAGGATTTCAATCACAGCAGTCTAACTCTATCCAAGCTGCTCTGTTTCAGTACACTTCTAATCCATCTTCTTTGTACCCATTGCTGCTACTTATCAGAAACTCCCCAGTGGTCCTGTTTTATTGCCGATAGCCTCCTAAGTGCTCTCCCAGGCTCCAGTCTCATCGCCTTCAAATACACCCTTATTTTGGCACCAAATGTACCCTTTCTAAAACATAACTTAGACTGTCATGACCCTTGCTTAGAGTCCTTCTATGGCTCACTATCATCTAACAGTGGATGAGGGATCCCAAATCCCAAAGTTTGGCGCCTGCCTTTGGCCCAGGGCGCGATCCTGAAGACCTGGGATCGAATCCCACGTCGGGCTCCCAGTGCAAGGAGCCTGCTTCTCCCTCTGCCTGTGTGTCTCTGCCCCTCTCTCTCTCTCTCTCTGTGACTATCATAAATAAATTAAAAAAAAAAAAAAAAAAAGAAAGAAAACTAACAGTGGATGAAACTATAGTGGTCACATAATCATTTATTTCAATGAAATCTTATGTGGAAATCCAGTAAGTATTTTAGGTCTGAAAGCAGAGATGCCATGCTCTTGTTGAACAGGAGGGAAAAAATGGGGAGTGGCTGAATGTATTTGTGAGAAAAGCATGACTGCTAAACCTGGCCTCACATATCTACTTTCTCAGAGAAGGCATCTTAGACATTTCCAAAGAACCTACAGAACTTTTAGAATAATTAAAAAACCACTGGCACATCATTTAATCCTTTAAAAAACTAGTTCTAGTTCCCTAAATATCCTTTGACACCTTGAAGTCTTTACTGTGCTATCCCTCTGGAAAACTGATTTCCACTTATCAAACTTCTCATACTTGCAAACTCTGCTCAACCATTACTCCCTCCATAGACTTCTCTAACCCACTCCTTGTCCAACAATTGCAAATACTGCTCACCATCTTTATCACATTTCTATCCTTCGTACAATACAGTACTCAAAACAGAAGATAAAATAATTCCAGATATAGTATGACTCCTGCAAAGAATAAGAGCACTATAATTCAGCAAATCTGAAACTGAGTTTGGAACCAAGCAGCCAACTGCTGTTCCAGACAGTTTTGTGTCATCAGCTGCCAACATTAAGATAAAGTTCTCAGCTTTACACCTAGAGCAGAAACTTCCAAGCACCATGATGCATCACCTCAAGCAACCTTGCAAAACTCTGGATCAAACCAACCATGTTCTTTAGTCCTATACCTAACCTGTAAAGTACTGCTAACTAAACAACCCATAAAAAAGGCCATGAGTGGAGTCCCAATAAAGTTAAGATCTCCAACAATTGCTAACCTATCAATGCTGCCAATCAGTCCTTCAACTTGTCCCTTTACTTACTTCTTTCATTTTGTTTAGCTGCTATTCCATGATCTCACCTCTGCATACAAACTGTTTTTCTACTTTTCAAACACTAGTAGTAGATAGACTCTAAACTTTAATCCCCCGAACATCAATCTCACACAAATACTTCTACAAACTCCATAGCCTTCAACTCCTCCCCGAGGAATGCCCCAGTAAATCTCCCTTCCTCCCTTGTATCTATATTTCCTCTGGTTCTCCAGGTTCTTTTCCCTCAAAATAAATGAGAGACTTAAAGTCAAATATATAATAAAAAAGACAACCAGGGGTTCAGTCAGTTAAGTGTCCAACTCCTGATTTCGGCTCCGGTCATGATTTTGGGTTCATGAGATTGAGTTCCTTGTCAGGCTCCATGCTCAGCGAGGAGTCTGCTTGAGATCCTCTCTCTCCTTCTCCCTCTGCACCCCACCCTACTCAGTCGCTCTCTCTCTCCCAAAAAGTAAATAAATCTTAAAAAAAAAAAAAAAAAAGACAACATACATTCAGCCAATGACCCTTTTAGTTACTGACCCTCTCTCTTTGCTTCCCATCATAGCCAAGTTTCTCAAGAGTCATTTTTACCTCTGGCCTCCAAAGGATGCTGATTTTATCTTAGTGGTTGCTCTGGGGACTATAACGTGCATCTTAATTTCTCACAATCTACTTTCAGCTAACTCTGACTTGATTCTGGTAAACTATACCAACTTTATTCCAATATGACTCTATTTCCTCAACCTTCCTTTAGGTACTTGTATTATATCAATATATATGAGAAATGTAGAAATAAAGTGTTATAAATACTTCATGAAGCCCTTTTTTGTCTTTTAAAGAACTAAAAGGAGAAAGAAAAAAAAAGAACCTAAGAGGAGAAAAGAGGAAAAAGTATATTTATATGGTCTTTTATTTCCTACATATTCATCTTTTCTGATTTTATTTCCTCCTGTGGATATAAGTCACCATTTGGTGTCATTTCCTTTCAGCTTGAACACTTCCTTACAATGTGTTGTATAGCAGGTGTGCTTATAAGAAATTCTTTGTCTTTGGTTATTGAGAATGTATTTTCCTTTTGCCTTCATTTTGAAGGACAGCTTTGTTAGATACAGAATTTATGGTTCATAGGGTTTTGTTTTGTTTTTCTATTTCAGTGTTTTAAATATGTCAGTGCACTGCTTTTGGCCTCCATTTTTTCTCATGAGAACTCAGCTATAAATCATACTGTTGCTATCCTGTATTTGATGAATCATTTTTCTCTTGCTGCTTTCAAGATTCTTTGTCTTTCAGTAAATTGATAATATGTGTCCAGATGTGGATCTCTTTTGGTTTGTTTTTTTTTTTTAAGATTTTATTTATTTACCTATGAGAGACACACAGAGAGAGAGAGAGAGAGAGAGGCAGAGACACAACAGGCAGAGGGAGAAGCAGGCTCCCTGCAGGGAGCGCAATGTGGGGACTCGATCCTGGGATCCCAGGGCCGAAGGCAGGCACCAAACTGCTGAGCCACCCAGCCATCCCTCTATTAATATTTCAAGTTTGCTGGTTCTTTCTTCTAAAACTTCCAAATCTGCTATTGATCACATCTAGTGAATTCTTCATTTCAGTTACTGTACCACTCAACTCTAGAATTTCTTTTTTATCATTTCTATTTCCTTACTGAGCTTCTCTATTTGTTGAGTCATTGTCATATTTTCCATTTAGACACGGTTTAATTGTCTGAACAAATTTATAATTGCCATGAAGTTTTTGCTAAACATAACATCTAGGCCTACTCAGAAGCTACTGGTTTTTTTTCTTCCTGAGTATGGATCACATTTTCCTAGTTTTTTTTCTTCAATATCTACAATAGTTTTGTTTCGTTTTGTTTTAATAAAACTACATATTATAGATAGTATGTTTAACCAATTCTGGATTATGATTTTTCCCCTTGAGGACTGTTGTTGCTGTTTTCGTTTTTTTAGCAATCCTCTTGGAAATAATTTAAGAATCTGTCTCCCTGTGGAATGCAGTCATTGGTTTTTCTAATTTTTTTTTAAATCTTATTTTTATTCTTTAGTGTGGCTCCTTAAGGTCATCCCTATGTCTACACTGATTAGTGATCAGGTCAGTAGACTTTTCACCCTCTGCTGACAAATCTATTGATGAGTTCAGGAAGGCATTCAAAGTTCTGAAAGCTTCAAAGTCGGCCGCAGCTTTTACTCTTTGCTGTGCTTTCTCAGGACTTTCGATCAGATGCCAGTTCCCCAGTAAGCCAGTCATGAATTAATAACTTATCTTACCCTCTTGTGGTTCTCTCATTAACAAGGTCTCCCTACTAAATTTCTGGCCAGTTAACTACTGTGTGGCTTGCCCCTAGCAAGATCACAACATCTACCTAGCAAGACTCTGAGCCTTCCGCATTTGTTTCCTACCTGCTATTTTTACTGACAACACAACTGGACATGAGAGTTTTTTGGGTTTTTTGTTTTTGTTTTATTTTGGTCTTCTTTTCCAAATCATACCAGCTGCCTTGGCAACAAAGCTGCTGGTTTTAAGACTAGCCCAGCCTTGATTACATTATGCTTTCCCTTGGGGAGGGAAAGGAAAGGATATATGGGCTCAGGCAATAAGGCCAAAGACTCCCATTATTCTTCACGCGAATTCAAAAGATTTTCATGAATTAAAGCTTCTCAATTTAATGTTTGCCACTGATTCATTTTCAGAGCCCTAATGGTTATGTTTTATAATCCTGCCACTTTTGTGTTAGTTCTCTGGATAGAATATTTTCTAACGCCTCCACTGTGTCATTGCCAGAGGTCCTGTTACTCCTAACTATCTTCTCATTTTCAATTCCTGGCCTGTATGAATTTTAGAATGTAGTTATTGTATTATATAACATTTGTTTACATAAATATATTTGAATAAACTAGAGTACACAATTTAAATGGTGTCATTAATATGTTCTGTGATCAACTTTAGAAAACATTCTCATAAACTCTCAGTTTCCCCTTCTTCACTATTGCACTCACACCTCATCCCATTAAGTTCTAATTTCTTTTCCGATTACACTGGTGAAACAGCTCTCTTTAAGAGTACTGAGAACATCTTTCACAAAGCCAGAGGCTAACTCTCAGTCCTTACTATATTTTACCTTTCTACATCATTCAGTAATGCTCCTTTTTTAAATTCCTATTTTTCTTGGCTTTTATAATACCACAATCTTATTTCACCAACAGCAATTTTTTCAGGTACTTCATGGCCTTACTTTCAACATAAATACTAATGATACGAAGGGTCTTATCCTTAATCTTTTCTGCATGATCCCACAACAATGACCAATTACCATCAATCTGCTGGTGAAACAATGTTCTAGGCTCCATCTTATTCCTGATCTCCAGACTACTATATCCAATGACTTAGTGTGCAATTTTTACATAATTGATGCCTCAATTCACTCTATTTTTCACTCTTATATTCTCCATCTTAGTAAATGACACTACCATTCACACTAATAACAGAATCAGAAATCAGAAATTCATCTTAAAACCCTCTTATTCGTTTTCTCCTTTAACACTATGATTTTCCAAAGGTTTACTACTACTAAACTCCTGATAGGCTTAATTAATCTAAAATTTAAAAATACTGACCACCTCTTTTACATAGACAACAATAAAACAAAAACCTTAAAAAGAGAAGATGAAATTGTTATTATGTAAGTAGAGGAGAGGCTGCTATTTGACAAACACTAGGTCTGTAAATAAGCGACTCTCTGTGCCTAAATCTCAGTAATACTCATCTAAAAAAATGTCTCACCCTCTCTTTAAATGGGTCTTCAATAACAGGGGGGTAAAAAAATACTTATATTGCTATGTCCATGACCTAAATTTTCAAAACAGAAATTTGATTTATATTTGTAATAAAAGACCCTCCTTGAAATACTCAAGTGAAGTCCTTTATATTGGCTTCTTCAACCTGGTGAGTGGGGAAAACCATGTACTCTGGAGTCAGATAGTACTTGGGTTAAATCTCAGTTATACCTTAAGCAAATTATTTAGCCTCCTTGAATCTCAGTTTCTTTGTAAAATGATGATAAATATTATATTGCAAGATTAAAATGAAAGAGATGAAGTCACTATCTTTTTTCAATAAATCATCCTCAGATATTACTGTACAGCTTCCTAACTGGCACTGGTATGTTCCATACTAATTCTTCCTCACATGGCAATAATTCAAGATAAGGTTCAATTGTTTTGCACTTCTGGTTCATTCATTCACTCACTCTTTCATTCAATGAACAGTTACTGATCACTTTCCTCAGTAAGTATCTTGAGTCCAACAGTATGAACTGGAGAGCAAGAAGAGAGTGTAGATAGATACAATGGTGAGCAGACATGGCTCTGAACTTGTGGAGTTTGGTGTCTGGTGGAGAAGGAACCATTAAATAATTATAAAAATAAATGTAAAACCACAATAGATATAAGGACCACTAAGAAAGAATACAGTGCAATGAGAGGGTGTGATAGGGGATTGGTCAAGTCAGAAACGTCATTCAAAGCCTTCATTATTTATTGAGCCTTTCCTATCTTACCAGCCTCATTTCCGGGCATTTTCTCACATACAGCCTATATTTAAACCATACTAAACAACTCAAGGAATATGAAATATGCCATGTTTTCTCTCACCTTAAAATCTTTCAAACAGACTACAGCATTTCTGTAGTACCCTGTTCCTCCTAATTTCAGCAAGAATCCAAAGAGGCAGTTCTTGCATTACCTCTTTAATGCTTGCATCACACATGATGTTAATATCAGCACCTCCACCTGATAATTTTCTCCTTTGTAAATGTTTAGTATTTTATGGGGAGATATTCTGAAATTATGCCAAAATTCTGTCTTCTTCAGTATTAGTTTCCCAGGGTACTGAAACAACATACCACAAGGTAGGTGACATAAAATAACTATCATTTGTTCACCCACAAACTATCATTTGTTCTGGAAGTAGTAAATCCAAAACTAAGGTATCACCAGGGCTTCACTCTATCTGGTGGCTTAAGGGGAGGATCTTTTCTACACCTCTTCTAGTTTCTGGTGGCTATCAGTTTTCCTTGACTTGTGGCTGCTGCCATCGCTCTAACCTACTTTGTTTTTTTCAAGACTGTTTTGGCTATTTTGAGTCCCTTATAATTCCGCACAAGTTTTATAATCCACTTGTCAATTTCTACAAAAATGTCAGCTCAGATTCTGATGGGGATCATACTGAATCTACACATTAGTTTGAGTAGTAAGCAGTACTGCCATCTTAACAATGTTAACTCTTACAATCCATGAACATGGGACATCCAGTCATTTAGATCTTAAATTTCTTTCAACACTGTTTTGTACTTTTCAGACCATAAAATTTGCATTTCTTCTGTTAAATTTATTCCTAAGTATGTTATTCTTATTGATGCTATTGTAAACTGGACTGCTGTATTTCTTTCATTTTCGGATTGTTCATTGTAAGGATACAGAAATACAACTTATTTGCATATATTGCTCTTGTATCCTGCAACCTTGCTGAACTCTTATATAGTTCTCATAGTCTTTTAGTGGATTTTTTAGGATTTTTTTTCTTTAGGATCTTCTATATGCAAGATTATATATGTCATCTGTGAGTAAAGTTTTACTTTTTCCTTTCCAATCTGGATGTCTTTTATATAAGTCTTTCTTTGCCTAACTGCTATGACTAGAACCTCCAGTACAATGTTTAATTAGAAATAGAAAGAGATGAAATCTTTGTCTTATTCCTGATTGGAAGGGAAAAACATCTAGTTGTTCATCTTAAGTATAATGTTAGGTATGGGTTTTTCAGAGATCCTTTATCCGATTAAGAAAGTTCCCTTCTATTTCTAGTTTGTTGAGTGTTTTATTATGAAAAGATGTTGGACTGTCAAGTGCTTTTTCTGCATCTGATATGATTGTGTCATTTTTTTCTTGCATTGATATGATGTATTACATAAATGTAATTTCATATGGTCAACCAACCTTGCATTCCTGAGATAAGTTCTACTTGGTCATGGCTACAGTTCTTTTTTTTTCTTCCCAGGAAGGGTCAGGGGAGGGGCAGATGGAGAGGGAGAAAGAAAAATCCCAAGCAGGCTCCATGACTAGTGTAGAGCCCAAAGTGGGGCTCGATCTCATGACCCTGAGATCATGACCTGAGCTAAAATCAAGAGTCGGACACTAAACCAACTGAGTCACCTAGGCATACCTACAGTAGAATTTAAAAAAAAATTTTTTTTAGTGAATGCTCTAGGCTTTACTGTATATATTTTATCTTATCCAAATGGGCTTCTAACTTATACTAGCTTAATTTTCTAGTGATTATATGGAACTATTACTCTTTTATAGCTCTCTATTCCTTTTTCTCCCCTTTGTAGTCATTTTTAATAAATCACATCAATTAATGTTACAAATTCAACAATACATTGTTATAATTATTTCTTTACCACCTTTAGTGATTTCCTTAGCCCAACAAAGCTTTTATCACACACCTCCTTTGTGCTGTTATTGGCAAATATATTACACATATATTACCTTATAGGGAATGCATTATATATATATGTATATATTATTTCATACAGCTGCTTCTTAAATATGCTAAGAGAAGAAAGGGAAAAAAGTATGCATCCCTTCTGTCTTTCCCAATTACATAATTACCTTTATAGGTGCTCTTTCTTTTTTTATATGGGCTCAAATTACCAACTGGGGTTACCTGCTTTCACCCCCAAGAACTTCCTTTATTTATTTATTGTAAGGTGGGTCTCTTGGTTTTGGATGATCACAGAATTCTCTCATTTTTTTATTATTTGGAAAAAGCTTTATTTTCCCTTCATTTTTGAAAGACAGCTTTATTGGATGTAAGATTTTGGTAAATAGGATTTTGTCTCTGAACACTTTGAAAATGTCATCTTATTACCTCTGGCCTCCACTGTTTGTGCTGAAAAGTCCAATGTGAACCTAATGGGGTTCCCTTTAAATGACATATCATCTTTCTCTTGCTGCTTTCAATATTTTTTCCTTGTCTTTGACTTTCACTATTCTTTCACTATGTATCTGTTTGAGGATCTCTTGTGTGCAATCCTATTTGGATTTTGTTTAGCTTTCTGCCTACGTAAATTATCGTTTTCCAATAATTTGTGAAGCTTCTGGTCATTATTTCCTTGCATATTTTTTCTTTTCCTTTCTCTTTCATCTTCTGGTACTCCCACTAGGCATATATTGTTGCATTTGATAGTGTCCCACATTTCTCTGAGGCTCTGTTCATTGTTCCTAGTTTTCTTTCTTCTCCAAGTTACATAATCTCCATCAATCTATCTACACATATGCTTCTTCTTCTGCCAGTTTAAATCTATAGGTAAGCCTCTCTAATGAATTTTTTATTTTTTTCTAATGAATTTTTTATTTCAGTTATTTTACTTTCCAATTCTATAATTTCCATTTGGTTCATTTTTTTAATGATTTCTAGTTCTTTATTAATACCCTAATTTGATGTGCTATTGTCATCATATCTTCCTTTGCTACTTTAATTGCAAGTTCCTTTATTTCTGTGAACATGTCTATAATGGCTACTTTAAATCTTTTTTTGAGAAATCTGACATGTGGTGTCTCTGACAGTTTCTTGGCCTGCTTTTCTTCCAGTGCATGGCTCATACTTTCCTGATTCTTTGCATGTCTCATATTTTCTTATTGTTGGAAACTACATATTGTTGGAATTTACATATATTTAGAGGTGCTGTATCATAGGACCTCTGAGTACTGATATACTTCTCCTCTTCTAGCACATGTTACTGTTTTTCGCTTATTTGTATAGTGACTAATGGACTGTTTCAGTGAAGTTTATTCTCCCATCCACAGTGTTCAGCTTCTGATGTTGTTCCTCAGGAAAGCACAGATTTGGTATATCCACAGTTACCCTCAGATCACTGGATCACTATGGTTGAGGAGGGCTCTCTTCCCATCTTTTCTTAACCACACCCAGTTGTTAAACTCCAATAATTGCTGGCTGGTTGCTCCATTGCTCTCAAGAATGCCCTGGGGAATAAACTGGTCTATAAACAAGCCAATCAAACTCTGGTTCCTGGGCAGCCCAGGTGCCTCTTGATATTGAGAGAGTTTGACGACTGGGCACCAAATATTTTCACAGATGAAACATAGTCCCTGAGAAGAAAAGAATCCTCTCTTGGCTCAACAGTGGATCAGTGGGATAATCATAGTGGAGTTCTTGGAGTGCTTACCCTGGGCAGAATCTTTCAGACCAGGAATGAATGGGAGGATATTTGTAATCATTATACCTTGTTGTTGGGATTAATTTACAGTGGAGTGGTTTAAAAAATTAACTTCTGGAAACCAAAGTCACAGCATCTGTATCCACCTATTTGTTTTGATAAGAAGATGGCAATGATTGTCATACCTGTGTTAATATCAAATAAATAGGCTTTTGTAAAATTTTTGTTCCCTTACACAAATTTAAAATTTTCCAAGCTGTTTGAGTTCAAAATACAGATTGATGTAATATCTCATCCATTCCACATTTTTATATCTTAATTGTCTTTACTTTTTTCCTACAATAATTCTAATATCATGGACTTCTATAGCTTATTTAATGAATTCAGAATCCAAACAGTTTACAATAAGAAGTCTGTACTGATTCAGACTAAGAGGTTCATGTTTAATACAAATGGACCAAATATATTTAATTTACTGAATTTTGGGGGATCCCTGGGTGGCTCAGTGGTTAAGCGCCTGCCTTCGGCCTGGGGGTAATCCTGGAGTCCCCGGATTGAGTCCCACATTGGACTCCCTGCATGGAGGCTGCTTCTCCCTCTGCCTGTGTCTCTGCCTCTCTTTCTTTCGGTCTCTCACGAATAAATAAATAAAATCTTTAAAAAAAAAAAAAAAAAAAGGAGGTTTAGCACCTCCTTCGGCCTGGGGTGTGATCCTGGAGATCCAGGATCAAGTCCCACGTCAGGCTCCCTGCATGGAGCCTGCTTCTGCCTCTGCCTGTGTCTCTACCTCTCTCTCTCTCTGTGTGTCTCTCATGAATAAATAATTTTTTTTTTAAAGTAAAATCTTGAAAAAAAAAAAAAACTCTGGTTCCTTTGAAGGAATAGTTTCTGAGATCAGTGTTTGATTTTTGTTCTGACCTCTGGACGCTTTTATGATTTTTATTCCCTGGATCTCTCTAGGTAGACTGAGGTATAAGGTATAGCTTATATCTTGAATCTCCTCTCAAATGCCTTTTACCACAATCTCCACTGTTCTTTAGAATACTTTTAGGCTTCAACTTCTTCAGTGTCTATTGCAAATGAGGTCAGTTCCTTTGTGAACAGATTAGGAACTGTTTAATGGTCTGTTTTTCCCTCTGGGCCCATCTCTGAGCCAGGGCTCTAAAGCTACCTGTGGGGGACAATGGCAAAATTCTCTCTGAGTGACACTCCCATCCTAGTAGCTGAGAGCTCAGTGGAAGGAGAGGGGATACAGTCTGAGGTCCTCTCAGTTTTCCTCTTCTGGGATGGAACAACCAATTTACAATCTGAGGCAAGAGTGATCTGGGCCCCAGTATTCTCAGCATGCTGCAACCGAATTCCACAAGTGGGGGCTAGGCAGTAGGAAATCCCTGCTCCTGCACTACACTCACCCATGACTTAGCTGCAGCAATAGGCAGCTGTAGACAGGAAGAGAATGCTGATGTCCTGTTCCTCCCAGGAGCCAGTACTCTAGGTTAGGGTTGGGGTTGGAGGGGTGGGGTCCTCTGTTCTAGGCTACAGTAGCCCTAATAAGAATCTCCACCTCACTGAGCTGGCAAGGAGGAAGGAGACAGCAGTACTAATTTAAAAGCCATTCTCATTTCTTACCAAATTTTCATAGATGTTTTTGAAAAAAATGTCTCTTCATTTGCTGTTCAAACTTAGGACCATGGGGGAGGGGGTTTCATCATTTTCATGTTTCACTGGGTCAGCAGAGCTCCTCAAGCTGTCATGACAGAAGTCAATCTCTCAGGTGTTCTTTAACATGGGCATGAAGGATCAAAGTGTTAGGACTCTATATGTGTGATCTCATTTAATCTTCACAAGTGTGGTGCAGCTACTATAGACCTTGGTTTTACAGAAACTGAATCCCAGAACCATTTAATAACTTGCTCCAATTAAAACAGCAAATAGGGAGTAAGGAGCTGATTCAAAACCAGGTCTCACTGCCTCCAAAGCTTGTGTTCTTGATCATGCCTATCTTTTCAACTTTTATACAGATCCTTTTAAAAATCAGAGCTCATGAAATAGTTATATCCCTATCCAGTCACAGTGATTTCTTTAGGGAATACATCATTTTCTTCCTCATCTGTATCTTTTATAATAATACTAGGAGAAGTTCTATTTTGTTTCCTCATGCCTTCTGCTACATTTTCATAAAGAATCTCTGACCAGATGATTATTATCTTTTGTGTACTTTTAAAGTCTCTTTTCCTGGGCACCTGGGTGGCTCAGTTGTTAACTGTCTGCCTTTAGGTCAAGTCAGGATCCCAGGATCCTGGGATGGAGCCCTGCAAGAGCCTCCTCAACAGGGAACCTGCTTCTCTCTTTCCCTCTGCCACTTCCCCTGCTTATACTTGCTCTCTTTCTGTCTCTGTCAAATAAATAAATAAATTAATTAATTAATTAAATAAATAAATAAATAAATAATTTTTTATCTTAAAAAATAATAAATAAATAAAATCTGTTTTCCTAAAGATCCACCTGCATGTGGATCTATGTGCAGTGGGTTTGGGTCTCTGATTATTACAAACATTAAAATGACAAGGTCTCTTTTTCTCCCAAGACTACCATTGTATATAACCACATAAACAAAGTCAATTAAAAGTATTATTAAGAAATGATGATACCTCTTTTAAAAAAGACTGAAGCAAAAAAATAAAAAATAAAATAATAAAATAAAATAAAATAAAATAAAAAAGACTGAAACTTCTTAGGCCCAAATTATAAGATTTCAGGGAAAATTTTAACACACACACACACACACACACACACACACAAATCCATACATCATACAGTCACAACTGACTAGTCACTAGTAAGAATATTTCACTTTAAAGGTGATCTCATGTTTTTAAATGTACTCAAATTAGTAAGTACCAATATTTAAAACACAAAAAAATTTCTGATCACAACTGAAACCAAAACACAACCCCAAAATATAAACTAGATAAACCTAAAGTATAAAAAGAAACCTTTCTCTGTAGTTACTCACCAAAAGAAAAATCAATAAAAAATAAAAAGACATATCAATGTGTATTTGAAAATTTAGGCTTTAGCTCTACTTGGCTCTACTTATTGTGGTTATAAAAGATTTTTTTCTTAGCCAGTTTTTACCACCTCAAAAAGTCCAATTTCCTGGTAACAGACTCCACTGCCTAATTCTGATGCTGTGCAGTGTTAGAGAAAAAAATGATTATGAAAAAAAAAAAAAAATGAAAAAAAAAAAAAAAAAAGATTATGGTAGATAAAACCTCCCAAACTATAAGAATCATCAAGGAAACTGTGAACACATGGTAAGAAATATAGCTACATGTTATATTTAAGCAGTTTAAAGAAAGCATTAGAATGAGACTGTTTGCTCCAAGTGGCTCTTTTCTCACACAACAGAGGGCCATACACCACACGCGCATTCCCACATGTGAGGACCCCCAGGGGAATCTGGCAACAGTAAAGCCCCTCCGTTGCATGTTCGGGGCGGGGGGGGGGGGGGAGTGTTTGTTTTTAGAGATCTTTAACCTCAACTGTCAACACCTGACTGAAATCAACAGAACACCTTTGCTGAGGAAACCCAGACCGCGAAGGGACTTAAACAGGTAAACCAAAATAAATTAAAATTCTTGATCAAAAATGACAGCGCCGAAGGACAGCATCAAGTACGGCTGCTCAAGTGACAAAGGCACTGAACGGCTATGTTAGGTTTGCTACAGTGTGCTCAATAGCTTTAAAGAATGCAACAGAGGTACTTACCAAATATTTCCCCTCCACTAGCATATTCTGTCACCAGATAAATCATCCGTTCTGTCTCCATAACCTGGTACAAAGGCAGGAAAGTGACAGACAGTGACACAAATGACAGGCTGATATCATAGGAGAGAAACTAACGACTCCTCTTTTGTCATTTGAAATATTAATAACCGTTACTCCTTAAAGCAAACTTAAAACATTGGATGGGGAGAGCAGGTATAAATGCTATAAAGAAGAAAGGGGGGAAAAAAGGTATCCCTCCGTGTTCTTAAAAGTAGGAAGCAGTTACTACTTGAGAGAGACAGCCGTTTTGTTGTTCCATGAGGCCTCTGCAATCTCTTAAGCTCCACAAGACTGAGAAGCAAAGAAGCTGCCAAGAACCAGAAAGTTCACATTCAACACTGGTCACCTGAAGTTCAAAAATGCCCTCCCACCCACAAAACCCAATCAAAACCAAAAAACGCGTAGGGAAAAATAAGGGAATCATTTAGGAACTATGCAGAAATCACATGCGGATGTGTTTTTTTTTTTTTTTTTTTTTTTATGGAAAGGACAACTTTCCTTTCTCCTATCCATTTATTCAAAACTGGGAATAATAATGTAAATATCCAACACCTCAAGTAATATAAATTATTCATTTGTATTTTGTTTTCATTCCTATTTTGCTTTTTTTATTTAGTTGTGTGTTGGCAGTCCTTTCTTACCTTTTTTTGTTACATATTTTTAAAAATAATATGTGAATATATATGTTCATGATACAAACTTTTTAAATACCTGATATTTAAACAAAAGACCAAAGATTTTCCTCTTCTCAGCCCTCTCCATTTTATTCCCTCAAAGGAAACATTGGCAATAAGTTAATTTATTCTATATCATTTTAGAGTAATGTTGACCAATTGGAAAAAAATGTAGGCCTCATATATAACTTTGACTTTTCTAGTAGCCACATTTAATAAGTAAAAAAAATAAAGTGAAATTAACATTTCATTTGTCCCAATATATCCAAAATATTGTCATTGAACAAAAATTTTAATTATAAACTACTTCAGTTTTTAGATTAATGGAAATTAATTAAAAAATTCAGTTCTTCATTTGCTCTAGCCACTTTTTAATACTTAATAGTGACGTGTGGCCTGTGGCTATCATATTAAGCAATACAGTTTATACTTTCACCATAATTCACAGTTGATTATTTTGCTAAATTATTTCCCAGTTACTTGATCTTGGGCATCTTAACACATTAATACCATATAACATCATTACATATTACGATAACAGATCTTCTGAATGGTTTCCTGGTATTGTCATGTAAGTGCACATTACATTTCTAATCTAATAACTGTATCATCCTTATTTTTCTCTTTAATTTTTAAGAACTCTATATATACTGGTGATATCAGCTCACTATTACATGCATTGCTTCCAAGCTCTTCCTGTATGTTGATTTACACAACAACAATAAAAGTGTTGTAAATATATGTGGGTGTTGAGGGAAAAAAAAGAAAAGAAAAAAAGTAAATGTTATATTGTATATCTCCTTTGTACCCCTGGGCCTTTTATTGAGTGCAAATGTTCTTTTATTGTTAAATTTTTCAGTAGTTCAAAACTTTCCTATACTTACCTATATTTGGCTCCTTCTATAAACCGACAAGACTGAAGTTTTGACAAATCACCTGAAAACTACCTGGATACTATTTATAAAGATAATTTGATAGCCATTCACCTGGGTAAGTTGGAATCCCCATTATCAATACTAGCTGCCCCAGAGCAAAATTAAAGCTTAAAAGAGGGCACTGTTCAATGTCAGGGCTGAAACTATTTTGAATTGTTAAGGGCTAATGAAATCTTGGGTGAGAAACTTGGATAATTCAGTTATAAGGCTAATACTTACAAGGTAATCTCTTGAGCAAAGTTAGCTCATAAGCCCTACAACTATTTAAAGACAATTTCTTTTAAAATGTGAGGTCAAGAAGTTTATTCAGTCGATCAGGATAGGAAGGAAGCAGAGGTTAGACACCTCCGAGTTTGCAGACACAAGTCTTCAGGCAACACCAGGAAGCTTTCATGGGTTTGCTTCTGGGGCACAACGTAGGTGTGGTTCAACAGAATTTAGTCTGATAAATTTCAACAAGTCGGCTCCTGCCGATCTAATTCATTTCATTATGTGAGCAGCTGATGCCAGAAAAGAGCCCTAAAGCTGTAGCCTTAACCACACACACTAACATCACAACATGCTTTCTTTTCCATAAAATTAATAGACTATGAAAGCCTGCCCATTGTGCCTCCGCCCTGACACATGGTGCCATGTCTGGGCCAGCAACCGTTTACTGCAGACTAACAGGCAGCAAATGAACCGAGTGGGTGGCCACTTCCTGAACAACTAGGTGATGGCTGTTCTGGTAGAAAGCAGTGAGCAGAGCTGGCCCTAGGCAGAGGCAGAGCTTGTGGCTGCCAACACACTGCAATCTGAGAAGTGCCCCAAAGCCCCACCTCTCCCAAAATATCTCTTCCACCAGCCTGCTGAGGCAAGGTCCTCTCTTCCTATCTGGCTTGAAATTCCAGTCATTAGATTTACTGCTTTTGCAGTAAGTCATTGTGGGGGATGGCATGAAATAGGCATGGTTCTTGGGAAGGTAAGAACACTAGAATGGAAATCTCTTTCGTCAAACAAAATCAATCTCATGGTTATAAACTGATCAATGCTGCCTTAGAAAATGAAGTCTAGGATCCTACTAGGATCCTAGGTAGGTTCTGATTGATACAAGAAGCAATACTTAAAATATCCTTTGCTATCATATGTCATACCAAGATCAAAGAAATGAGTACTTAAGTAATGTTATAAAAAGGTAATGCTACATTCACCTTTAGCTTTTCATCCCTAGAAATTCTCTGTTCCTTTGGCTTTCCTGTTCTGTTTTAGGATTCAGATATACATAAATAACTCCTTGTCATTTTCTGAGTAATCTATTTGTATAATCCTCACAAAGAATGGTGCCCAAGTTTTTCTTTTTCTTTTTCTTTTTCCTTTTTTTTTTTTTTTTGTGCCCAAGTTTTAAAGAACAAATTTAAAAGGTCTATGTGGGTAAGGTAGATCTTACTAGTAAACAGCCAGGTAAAACATAAGCACTGAGCAAGAGATAAAAGGGTGGGAAAACAGTAGGATATACATATGAACACAGAAACCAAGAAAAGTTGCAGATATTCACCGAGACACCTTTTCTTCTATACACAAAAGTGACTATTCTGGGTTCTTCATCACCATACACTACATCACTAAGGAACCTACCTGGTAGAGCCTAATGATGTGGGGGTGGCAAAGCATTTTCATAATTTGAACTTCCCGGAAAATCTTCTTTAAGTTTTCTTCATCCAGCTGGGTCTTGTCTATGATCTTGATAGCAACCTGAGAATGGAGGAAGAAAATTTATTCTAATGCATGATTAAAAGCAGTTCACTAAGAAAATTAAATCCATTTTAAAACAATACAAGTTGCCAGCATTTTGTTTACACAATGTCAATGAAGAAAATTATTCTACTCTTTTTAAAAAGACAGGAAATGGATTCCTAGCAAGTTGGTCTCAAAGGAACAGACTCCAAAAGCTAATGGGTCTTTATGCCATTTCTTAAACTGCTCCTACGTAAAACCCTAGACAAAATACTTCATTACTCCAAAGATGTGGTCACAATCTGGGCAAATCATGCTTTGATGCAGACAATAGTATGTTGGGTCTCTTATTAAGATAAAATGTTTATATCACAAGTACATGATAATTTAGTTATATTTGACCAGAAATTCCACAGGGGCGTCCCACATTGCACCAGGTACTTGCATAACTCCACAGTAGTAGAAGTGGTGGTACGATAGTAGCGGTTGCAGCAGTCACTATATACTGAACATCTGCTGTGTGCCAAGCATAATTCTTAGTGCTTTTCAAGTACTAAATCATTTAAGCCTCACAATACCCTACATTATTATTAACCTTATTTCAGAAATAGGGAAACTGAGACAGAGTAAGTAATTTACCCAAAATAAAGTAATTTACTAGTATGAGGCAGATCCAAGATTAAAGCCCAAGTACGTTGACTTTACAATCAAATTCTTAATGGTAATGCTATAAAAATCTGAAGATCCTTCTGTACTGTATATATCCTTTCTCAGCATCAAACATCTATTTTGCGCATCATTCTTTAGATATCCAGCAGCACATACATCTTTAAGATTTTATTTATTTGACAGAGAAAGAGAGCACAAGCAGAGGGAGAGGAAGAGGGAGAGTGAGCAGTAGACTCCCCCCTGAGCAGGGAGCACGATACAGGGCTCCATCCTAGGACCTAAAGATTATGACCTGAACCGAACGAAGGCAGACACTTAACCAACTGAGCCACCCAGGTGCCCCAGCACATACATTTTAAAACAGAATGAAAGATGAAGAACTTTTTCTAACTTATCAAATTTAAACTTCTTCACTGTTCTTAGTGAAATATTGAAAATATTGTGTTGCCCACAAATATCTCTGTATTTCTGTCTCAGTCAATTAGCAAATAATCAAAGAATATTAGTTTGATGAAGGACCAAGACAAGGTCAATTCTAGCCCCTTTCAATTCTTAAAATTCTGATTCTTAAAAAAAAAAAATTTTTTTTTTTAATTCTCTAATTCTATACACTATGAGAGGGAAAGGAAGCTTATTGAGAAAAAGAAAAGAAAAACAAGGGAAGCAAAATTTCAACAATAAAAATGTTCTGCCCAGAGCAATAAAGACTATATGGAACTATACAAAGTGGATGATTCAAATATAAGAAGAGCTAACATAAAACTAACTTTGGAGTTGTTTCAGATATTCGAATGGGGACTGATAGGAGAAAGGCCCAGGGAGACAAATTTCAGCTCAATCCAAAGAGCATTTAAGCCCTGCCTAATGATGGAATGTGATAAAATGAGCTGGATGCAGCTCAAGCTACAAAGATTAAATCAGATACATCCTTAACTTCAAGAAGCTCACAATCTAGTAGGGAAGAGGCATACATGAAACAGACAACAACACAACATTGGAAATATAGCCAGTAAAGCTATAAGCAAGGTATGATGGTAGAACAGAGGATGGACATGACCTTCACTGGGAGGAGAAGCAGACACAGGGAAAGACCTCACAAACAAAATAGAACTTGAAAAAAGAAAGAATTAGGATAGGCAGGAAAGAGGGTGGGTAATTTTATGAGGAAAAATAGCTGAATCATTAACAAATCTCAGCAGCTGTTCAATCTCCTATAGGAAGCCTTGTCTGCACAGGGGGTATAGCTCAGTGGTAGGGCATCTCGATGCATATCACCCCAGACCATTATTGTTTCTACTTCTCCTCACTACTGGGCCATATCACATACAGACCTTAACTCCAGTAATTGGTCTAGCATCTGTACTGAATTCTCTAAGAACAGTTCTTAAAACACAAAAACCACAGTACACAATGTCCTTCTATAGAACAAATCTGAGTCTTAATAGTAATTAGTTATTAATAAAAGGTTACAGATGAATGGCACAATATACTTTACAGATTGCTTTCCTATATGTATAATGAGCTAAGAAACTTGCAGCCATGCTATTGCAGAGCTTCCCAATGAGTGTGCTAGAAATGAGTTACAAGGGTACCCAAGGCCATGGGTAGGTGGCAGGGATCACCTCCAGCCTCAAGAAACCTCACTTGTTTACCACAGAGGAAATATTATCATTTTCTCTGTGTGCGCCATGATATATAAAAGATTGGGAAGCAATACTAAGATCTGCTGACCATCAACTGTCCAAGGACTGGGCCTCAAATCCCCTGTTTTGCCCATGGCTGCCAATGGATGACACAGAAAAAATAATGGAGGTAGAGGGTAGAGGTGGTTAATTAGGGCTTTCAATGCATTTTTGTACTTTTTCACCTGCAAGAGAGTACTAAGTCAAACATAATTGAGGAAGTCATAGAGTAGCGCCTCCTGATTCACATGAACTCCTGAGTTTCACTTGCATTCTCAAGCAATAAGATTTTCATAAAGGTAAATAAAGAGAAAACCAAATCTAATCATCCATGAGAACAAAGCTGGCTTCAAGACATTACGCACTTAATAAATATTATTTTTAATTTGATAAAGGTAATGGTATAGTATGGATATAGTTATACATTTCATAACAAGTATGTCTGCCTCCCCATAAAGGGAATATGGTCCCATATACTGAAATATATTCTTATCTTTGCAGGGAAAATGTATTAAGTATAATCTGTTCTTCAGAGGTGGATGCAGAGAGGTTTTAATAGATTAGAACACCAAATTCCTGTCCATTCTTCAATGAGATTCAAGATCCAACAAGACATGGGGGCAAAGCTTTACCTAGCAGCCGAATATGGTGTCAACAGGAAGGACTCCAGTGTCCAGCGGCCTAGGTTCAAAACCTTGGAACTGCCCTTTTAATGTATAACCTTGACCCAGCCATTTAATTTCTCTATGGTTCCTTATCTTTAAAAAATGTGGGTAATAACAGAACCTGCACTAAAGGTTGCTGGGGATTGACTAGGCTAATGGATGCAACCTGCTTAATATATAATACCTGGCATGTGGTAAACATGCCATCCATATTAATTACAGTACTGCTGTTATTTATGTGTTCGTTTTCTGGAATCAAGCCTTAAATGTTAGGCATTCCTTGGCAAAAATGAGATCCGCTTCACTAAAGGACATAATCTGGGATCTCCAACACATCAGTTCCTTACTCAAGGTGCAAGGTGAAGGGGCCAACAAGCGAATAGCTAACAATTTGTGGGCAGCATTCAGAACCAACTGCATGCTTCCAGTTGATGTGGGAGCTTCCAGTTGAAGCTAGGGTGTGGGATGTAGTCCATTGGGGAGCATCACACCAAGCTGCAGGATGGAACCCACAGAAAGATCTGATCCTCAGGGCTGCACCAGGGAGAGCGCACTCTGCTCCTTCAAGGCAGGCCAGGCTCCCTGCCCCTCAAACTAAGCAAACTAAGTACTAATGCCAAGGAGGAGGACACATGTGCTACTTGGCATATGTACCCGAGAGGCCTGCAGAATGGAAAAGATAACCTCCAAAAGCTCAGCTCCTACATTAGCTGCAAATTGGAAAGTAGAGATTTTCTAGAAAATGGAAAAATACCAATGAAACAGAGAAATAACCATGTCAAAGAGCAGGGAGTTGGCAAGCAAGTGTGATTATTTTGAGACTACCTGAAGAGATTGATGATCATGAATTTTCACTGCTACAGGTTGGTGGCAGCTATATAATCAGGGTTTCAGCTGAAAGTAACACATCCGCTGCTTGAAAAATGAAATGCGTCCACAGCGAATGGTAAATTGGTAGGTAAACAGAAGATAAACTCTCAAAGAATGTTTTTAGATTTTGGTGCTGAGAATCTATGAATCACATCTTTGTACTTCCATATGAAAAGCCTAACAATTAAAAAAAGGAAACTTCCAATATTTTACCAAGAGACCATATATTTCTTAAAGTTTCTTGTTTTACATAGAATTCTTTTCTTCTTGCAAGGAGCAGGATTTTATGAATTGACACTAATATCAATTAAACATGTCATCGTATCCAAGATGTTGCTCCAACAGATACAGCTTGCCTGAAGCCCTCAGGAATTTCTCAACCTGAGATATTCCCATTTGATGAACTCTTTTTCTTGTTGGCATGCAGCATGACAAAAAACTAAATTCAGATCATGCCAAATGTAAAGTTGCAGTTCTTTATTATTCATTCTAGAAGAGGGGAAAAATAGCGATTTCCCCCTTTTAGTTCTCACTTCTAAACCACAGTTCCTTTAACTCTTACCTAATTTTTGCAAGCACAGTAATGTTCACAAGGAATGAAGTTGAAAAAATGGTGCTTTCTTAAAAAAAAAAATAGTGCTTTCTTCACAACAGGCAATAATTCATTTGCATATCCTGACACCACATTCATTGGCAAGGTAAGGTGACAGAATAAAAACCAATGAGCCAAGGAAAGGTTCAACATTAAGATCTTACCCCTGACCCATCAGAAGTATGTGGGTTCTTTCATGCTGAGATATGCCATGACAAATGGACAGTTAAAGAAAGGAGCCAAAAAAAAAAAAAAAAAAAAAAAGAAAGGAGCCACTTAGGAAGAAAATGCAAAGACCACAAGTGCTAAAATTCCTCCAAAAAGAGAAAGAGCACTCCCCTGAACTAGTATGCAGATGCATGCACAATAATTTCACAAAATACCATAAGCAGACTGAATGCTTTTAAGAAGGGAAGAGAAACATTATGACAGTGTAGAGAAAAGTTTAGTTTTTCAACGTTCTCTGAAGCAGCTCTACTTCTCACTGAAATGTCTTAAAATTTAGGCAGATATCAAACTTTTTGCCATTGTGACTTATTTTCAATGGGGCTGTTTTTATGGTAAATTTTGTAGCTAAATTTTCATGATCCATTTCTCTATTTCTACATCATTCTCAGTTGAGATCTAATATCATTTTACGGTTGAGATCCGTGCTGTTCAATACAGAACATACCAGCCACATGTGACTACTGAGCACTCAAAATGTGGCCATTGCAAATTGATGTGCTATGAATGTTAAATATAGACCAGATCTCAAAGCCTTAATATTAAAATAAGAATATAATTTATCTCATTAATAAATTTTAGATTGATTACATGAAGAAATAAATACCTTTTTAGATATAGTCTAAATAAAAAATCTCATTAAAAACTAATTTCAATGAAAAGGCAACTTATGGAATGGGAGAAAATATTTGTAGACCACGTATCTGACAAGGGGGTTTATATGCAAGATAAACAAGGAATTCACTCAACTCAACAGAAAAAACACAAATAACCTGATTTTAAAATGGACAAAGGACCTACATAGGCGTTTTCCCAAAGAAGACATACAAATGGCCAACACTTGCACGAAAAGGTGCTGTGTATCACCAATTATCAGGGAACTGCAAATCAAAACCACAATGAGAGGCCACCTCATGCCTGTTAGGGTATCTATCAACAAAAATGAGAGAACAGATGCTAGCACAGATAATGGAGAAGAGGGAACCCTGGTGCAGCACTGCTGGTGGGAATGCAAACAGGTACAGTCACTATGGAAAAACAGTATGGAGGTTCCTTAAGAAACTGAAAATAGAAGTACATATGATCTAGCAATCCCACTCCCGAGTGTATATCCAGAGGAAATGAAATCACTATCTCACAGAGATATCTGTACTCCCATGTTCACTGCAGCATTATTCACAATGGCCAACGTATGGAAACAACCTAAGTGTCTGTCAACAGATGAATGGATAAAGAAAATGTAGCATATCTATCTATATATATACACACACACACAATGCAATATTAACCAGCCTTAAAGAAGAAAATCCTGTCATTTTTGAGGACACAGATGAATGTGGAGGGCACTGTGCCAAGTGAAGTAAGTCAGAGAGAGAAAGACAACCACATTACTACATGGTATTACTCATATGTAGAATCCTTAAAAAAAGAAGGAAGGAAGGAAGGAAGGAAGGAAGGAAGGAAGGAAGGAAGGAAGGAAGGAAAGAAAGAAAGAAAGAAAGAAAGAAAGAAAGAAAGAAAGAGGAAAAGAAAAGAAAAGAAAAGAAAAGAAAAGAAAAGAAAAGAAAAGAAAAGAAAAGAAAAGAAAAGAAAAGAAAAGAAAAGAAAAGAAAAGAAAGTCAAACTCATAGAAACAGAAAACATGTAAGTGAGTGCCAGGGGCTGGGGGGTGGGTGAAATAGGGACAGGGTGGTAAAAGGATACAAACTTTACAAGGAATGAGTAAGGCCTGAGGATCTAATGTAAAACACTGTGAGTAGGTGAGTAATAACTGAAATTTGCTAAGATAATAGAATTTAAATGTTCTCATCAAAAACAAACAGCAAAGGCAAATATGTGAAGATGAACGTGTTAATTAACTCAATCAGAGGAGTCCTACATAATGTATACGTGTAACAAAAGAACACGTTGTACACTTCAAATACCTTACAATTTTGTCAATTATACCTCAATAAAAGCTGGGGGAAAACCCAACTAGTTTTACCTGTTTCTTTTTAATTTTTTAAATATGACTACTTGAAAATTTTAAATATATATGTGGCCCACATGTTAGATGATGCCAGTAAGCTGCCAGCTACAGCACACATTACACAAAAGTGACTTCTGAAATCCTGGACTCAATATTGAGAATTGCCAGTTACTGATCTCGAAGAAACTTGGCAGGTTGCAATGCACTCAATGCTCAAACACTGCCTTGGGAGAGAATCTTAAATTAGGTCTCAAAACTTGCATTCCAAGAACTCAATTTAATTCCATTAAAAAATGTTTATTGAACAACTGATTGGCTGAGGGCAGTGCTCCCATGTAGCTCGCTAGAGGCTGCTCTCAACAGAGTTCTGTGAGAGAATTAAGTTTTACACTCTTAACATAGCAGTTCAAAAACGTTTTGGTCTCAGGACTCCTTTTCTCAAAAATTATTGAGACCTTCAAAGAAGTTTTGTTTGCATGAGTAACATCTATCCATGTTTACTTACAAAATGGATTAAGATTAAAACCAGAAATTAAAACAAAATTTTAAAACATAAGAATACACAAGCACACATTTCATCAGCCATCAGAGTAATTATATCATTCATCATGTAGTCCCTCGAAACCACCTTGTATAACTGTGAGAGGATGAGAGTGGAAAATGAAAATAATGTTTTCTTATGAAAACAATGTTGACCTCAGAGATTCACTGAAAGAGTTCTAGAGGCTCTTTTGGGGCTCCCTGAATGAAACTTTGAGCACAACTTCCCTGAGGCATTATTATATGTGATGAATTAACTTCTCCCCTATAATCTACAATGGTATTTTTTAGGAAAACTGAAAAATTAGTAACTCAAATACTTTTCTGTGGGACTTAATTCATTCCCAGTAGAGAATGGCTTCTAGTAAAGGAATCAGAATGCCTTTGCAAAACCAAACCAAACCAAACCCGTTTTTCTTTTAAATTAACTGCAAAATAGAATTGTCATCAGAATACAGGTTTAAAAGAAAGCCCAAATCACCACAGGATACACAAGCTAGACTATAAGGCTAAACCTGCAAGGCACTAAATGGCCATTATTAATGATGTGCCCTGTGGCTGTGGTCAAGATGTAGGCTGGCCATATTCTTGGGAAATCCAGACTCCTGTACCAGAACCAATCAAGGAGGACTCCATATTTGAGTCAGTAACAAATAGTCAAATCAAGTTCTAAGGGGCAAAGCCAAGACATATATTTGGGAAGAACTAATTATTCTATCCATTTTACAGACCAATCACAGCTGTTTTTGGAAAAACACACAGCTGTGAAATCTAAAGATTGACTGAGATGTTAGGATTCCAGCCAACTCTAAACAGGAGGACTCAACATGACCACCAAAAGGAAGAGTAAATCAGCTTCCAATGAACTCCAATGGAAATAGTTCACAATATCTAGTAGAATTTTAGGTGACTTATTTTTCTATACTTCCCTGCTTTGGCTGTACTAAACAGTAAAAACGAAATCATCCGTGCACTTACAATGTCTGGAGGATAGAGAATTGTGAGCTTACCGATGTTAAAAAACAGGCCATGAACCATGCATTATTCTTGGAAGAATTCTTAAGATGGAACATGGTCATATTGTGCATAATTAATCAATGGAAATTTTCTGGTGATTACTTAGAATTCAAGGCTTAGAAGGGAATTTTTTCAGACAAAAAGAAAATGATTTCTCAGTTCCAATAATTCCCATCTGGTTACCATTTACCCTCTCAGAAAGCAGAAGTCCTAGGAGTATCTCTAACGTAACAGGCCACTGTCTCAGCCACACTGACATTACTACCACTGCTGTTATTTCAGCATTTGCACAGGGCCACATTTTGTATGCTTTCTAGAACAGTAAATCAACCCCTGGCTTTTAATTGCCTACTGAAATGAACTGAACAAGAAGATATTTAGAAAGGGGGGGAGGGGAGTGGAGAAGAGAAAGGAGTTGACAATAAGAAAGAAGAATTACTTACAAATATCAGCACCCAGTCCGTTCTCAGGTCTCTATTTTGGTCAAGCATGGCTTCAAAGTTTAAGACAGAGATATAGAATTGGACTGATCGCTTAATTCCCAGGTTAGGGACCTACTTAAAAGAACACCCTGCAGCCCTTAAAGAAAAGGCAGGAGAGGAAAGAGCAGAAAGGGAGAGTGAGGCTGAAGAACGCAGGGCAAACAGGAGCTGCTTGGAACACAGATGGATTGAGCAGGAAGGCTCTCGAGAGATAGAGAGGAAAAGGATTAACAGCGGTTTAACAAGGAAGCTCCAATGGTTGAAAGTGGCCAACAAAGAATAGTTCTAAGAAAATGGTCTTAGATAAAAATAGGAACTGTCACAGCAATGTTCTGAAATAAAAGAAAAACAAGGAGCAGCAGTTAGTCCCAGGCAAAGTTTGAAGTTATGGTGGAAAATGAAGCTATGAAGGATGGCATTTGAGTCCCCAAGAAGAAAGATTAGACATGTGGGTGAAACTTGGCAATGACCTCGATTGTGAGGTTAGGAGGAGGCAGAAACCTGGAATGGATTTCAAGATGAATTTTCTTAATGAAGTACATGCTACTCTTTTCCTGGAGTGCCAGCTCATAGGTAAAAATAACACACACTCACAGAAAGATTGTGCTCTTCCCAAGAACGGCATTTGTCAAGGAGCCTGTGTACCATTAAGCACATTTCGATGTAGCACCTAGAACAGTCAAAGCTTTTTAAAGCACCAGCTGGAAAGAAAGCTGAACTCAACTGGCAGTCATAACTTTCTTATATTTCCCCAATGGAGATCTACTACACTGAGCATCTTGCTGACCTTACAATGGTAGTGTTGTTCCTGATGAACAAAGTCAGCAACAGTTCATATTTGAAGTTGTTTAAAATTATAGTAAGATGCCCCCAAGGCCTAATAAGATAGCCTGCAGTAGCAAAAGGTTGAGTGAACCAAGGGAACTTGATAAGAGCTGGAAAACGACCCTAAATTCCTCATCTCTTACATTTGCCGATTATTTGGCAATGAGAACAAAGGGAAGCAATCTCCATTATCAGAGAGCATCATAGCCTATTTCTGAAAGTTACTTGTCATGCATCCTTACATGCCAGCACTGTGAGCTAACTGTCACGATGTACATTTGTGTCAAACCAGGCTTTCTAGTCTGAACGCTGATGACATTGGACTCTCTTCCCTGGGGCAGCCCAGAATTAGAGAGCCAGCTTCCCTGCACCCACTAGGAACACTGCATCAAGTACCTTCTGATGGTCTTTTAATCACAGCTGCACACCATTAGTGCTGGCAGAAAAAATGCCCCTCTGGGATTCCAGCAAAATGGGAATATTTTGTGTGATGGCTTTTTTGCATTTATTCTGGCTTCAACGAGTTCCTTATAGTTAATGGTCATCACATTTTCAAATCAAACAGATTTTATAGTTCCATAATTAACGTGTTCCATGGGCTGAATAGTGAAGTTTAAGTAACTTAAATCACTCCTCTGGACAGTCTAATAGTAAACATTAATTAATTCTCAATTTCTGATATTTATTCTAAAGGCAGGAAGATGATTAACCCTGCCACTAAAAATATAAAAATTTGTTCTATTAAAATGTAATTCATTATCATATGTATTATTATTGTGTATATCCTATGTATGTTAACAGGTTTATACCCATTTAATGTAAAAACACAACTACATGAAGTATGTACTTAATATAACAGACTTAACATTTAGTAAGATTGTTTGTCCTTTCCCTTAGCAGGATTACATGCATCCGAAATTCTGACCTTCTAAGATAGTCCTAAGCTGACATTACAGTACAAGTCTGGAATTCTGAAGTTTCTAAAGTTATCATCAAGGATTTTAAGTTATCATAATCCTGTACTGTCTGGCTAAAATGGTGAATACAATTAATAACAATGAGAGTCTTTTTGAAGCATTTAAAGTATCCACAATTTAAGCAAAAACCAAACCATTACACTGTCTTCTGGGTCTTCTTTTGATCTTAACAAGACTGTTTTTAAGCAAATTGATATGACCCATAACTCACTGCCAGAAAGACAAAAAAAAATCTCCAGATATAAAAAATAGTTTCATTTAAAATAGACATATTTGCATAAATATCTCCTTAAAAGAACAACAGATCATGAGAAACATCATCCAGAAAATCACAAGGAATAAGATTGATGAGATGAGAGAATAGAGAGAGAATGTAGAGATCTACAAGGAAATAAAACGTTCATTGAGAATAACTTCATACTAAAAATAATTATCCCTCCATGTTTAAAAGTCCTTTTGAATTTTCCTGAGGTCTTTGGGTCACAGATTTCTACAGAGAACACAATGACATTCTTTGAAACAAAGTCAAATAAAACCCCGCCAACAATGTACTTTTCTGAGTAGAAGATGGCACAGAATAAAGAGCTCAGGGTAGGAATGACATCAAAACTAACATACACAGTAGCACAATCTTTTCCCTTCTGAACAAAATCTTGCTGATAGAATAAATACCGAAAGAAGAAAGAAAGAAAGAAAGAAAGAAAGAAAGAAAGAAAGAAAGAAAGAAAGAAAAGAAAAGAAAAGAAAAGAAAAGAAAGGAAAAAAAAGAAAAGAAAAAGGAGGAAAGGGAAGGGGAGGGGAGGGTTACTCTAGCTAATTTTGGGTAAAGGTTCAGGAAACAGACAAAACTTTTTAGAACCCTCAGGCTCTGGAGAACAATTTGGAAATCACTAGGATGGCCAAAGAGCACTGGACTGAGAGCTGGGACCTAGGGCTCCACTCCCAATTCCATCACTAAAATGTATCTATGGCAGACCTACAAGTGACCAACTCTGTTCCTCAACGTCCTGATCGACTACATAGATGTGTGCCTGTGTGTACTAAAAAGCAGGGTTATCAAGACAAAGGCTCTCACTGGGCCAATTCCTAATGAGAACTCTGAAAGAGTATGGTTTTGCCTCTTTTAATTTTTTTTTAACTTCTAAGTTTCTTTCACATAAAACAGAATCACTAGTTAGATAACTCTCAATCTCGAACAATTAAAATATTCAAGCCACCTACTTTTACAGTGCTATCTAATGTAGGACCATTTCCTAAGGAAAAAAAGCTGCATTTACTATAGCAGAGATAACCTCAGAGAATTTGCTCCTAAGTATTACTCTTCTTACTTAAATTAAGCAGCAAGTGTATTAAACTAAAGCATACCACCACTGTTTACCTAGGAAAACCCTGGCATTTGCTGCTAATATTTTCACTCTTGGTAAAATCAATGTCTCCCACCATTGAAACTATTAATACTAAATAATCAATTAAATTAATTTCCATCCCACTTACAGAAACCATGGTAGAGTAAATTAAATGGAATGTGATAACAGCCACAAATAAATCAAACCAATTAAACCATAAAATACAACTAAACTAAAAAGACAACTGAAACCAAAAACCCAAGTCTAAGATCTTGGGAATATTATCCAAATTCGATAAAGTTTCCATCTATAGCATGAATCTTAGAAATGAAAAAACTGAAGTGTCCAGCTTAGTTTGTTTTACATTTTTTCCTTTGTGTTTTAGACAAGTATATTAAACATAAACGTAACAAGAATAGCTAAAATATGCTGAGCACTTAATGTGTGCCATGGTATTGTTACTTTTTTACTTTTTATCATAAAACACTTCAGAAATACACAAAAGTAAAGTAATACAATTAACCATCAATCAGCTTCAAAAACCATAAACTCATCACCAATTTTGCTTCATCTATACCTCCACCAATTTCATCCAAAATCCTAATCACCTTATTTCATCTGGAAATATTTCAATATGTATCAATAAAAGGATTCACATTCTTTTTCATTTTTATTTTTTTAGGACCTTATTTATTTATTCATGAAAGACACAGAGAGAGAGGTAGAGACACAGCCACTGGGAGAAGCAGGCTCCCGGAAGGGATCCTGATGTGAGACTCGATTCCAGGACTCTGGGATCACACCCTGAGTTAAAGGTAGATGCTCAACCACTGAGCCACTCAGGGACCCCTCACATTCTTTTTTAGAAAATATAACCATGGAAGCATTACTGCACTGGAAAAAACTCACAATAATTACAGGCATTAGTTCTTTATCCTCTCAACAACCCTATCAAGTAAGCACTGTGATTATTCCCATGAAACACTGACACAACACACAGCAATGAAGTAATCTGCCCAGGTAAGACAGTACTAGTCCATGGAGACAGGATTTAAACCAAGATAGTGGAGCTCTAGAACCTGAGCCCTTAACTACACTATGCTTTGCTGCCTCTGAAAACTAGATTTTATGGTATAATGAGTTCTAAAAAATCAATACAGAAAATTGGCTCATAAAGGAATTAATGACAGACAACATCAGAAATCAGCAAAAGTTTGAACCAGGGAAAATATATTACAGTACCTCACCTCTCCTCCTTTCTTCACCTTCTACAGATATGCCTCATGAACACCTCAACCTTCCTCCATTTATCATAATGTTAGTCATTATAAGGTTTATTCTTTTCACTGCAACCAGCTCTACCAGGTCAAAAGTAAAGTAATATTTAGGTAAGTAAACTGATATTTAGGAGGCACTCTGCCCAGCTGTCATCAAAAAAGACTGACTGAATAGAATCTTACTCAAAATTAAATATTCTCTACAGAAGTCATATGGTATGTAACAGAGAGACGTTATGGTGGCCAACCTCCAATGAGCCCACACACATAATGATATACATATTTACACCCGTGTAATCTCTTCCCTCACCTCCTGCTGGAGTTGGAGGTTTTGAGGAAGTAAGGGGCAATGTTTGAGAAACCCACAGGAAAAGCAACTGTGGGTGGTTTCAAAGAACTACAGGCAACATCTTTATAACCTGAGGGTGTCTTCCAGCCAGCAAAGAGTTAGTTATAAAGTCACAAGGAATCAATTCTACCAATAGCCCAAACAATCTTGGAAGTGAGTTCTTTCCCATTGGAGCCTCCAGATGAGAACATAATCTACCCAATACTTTGACTGCAACTTTTTGAGACCCTGATTGGAGGACTAGGCTGAGCCATGCCAGACCTCCTGATCCATAGCAACTGTGAGATAATAAATGTGTACTCTTTTAAGTTGTTAAGTTTTAGTTGCGCGACAATGGAAAAAAAATTTAAGATTTTATTTACTCATTTGACAGATGGAGAGCACAAGCATGTGGACTGGCAGGCAGAGGGAGAGGGAGAGGGAGAAGCAGACTCCCCGAGGAGCAGGGAGCCTGATGTGGGGCTCGATCCTACTACCCCAGGATCATGACCTGAGCCGAAGGCAGACACTTAACTGCCTGAGCCACCCAGGCCCCCCCACAACAATGGAAAATTAATACCTCATGGTTCTTTATGATTTAGGTAACTCTCACCTCGAAAAAATTTTAGGCCGGGGAAATCTCTTCCATAATTTATGGTACAGAAATCTAGCAGGTTTGTTTTTTTTTTAAGATTTTATCTATTTATTCATGAGAGAGAGAGAGAGTGAGGAGGAGGGGTAGAGACACAGGCAGAAGGAGAAGCAGGCTTCCTGCAAGGAGCCCAATGTGGGACTGGACCCCGGATCCCGGGATCATGCCCCAAGCCAATCGCAGATGCTCAACCGCTGAGCCACCCAGGTATCCCAGTCCAGCAGTTTCAAAAAGAATTCAAGCATATGAACAGAATTAAAGCTCTTTCTTGAGAAAAGTTCTGGCCCTATTCATAAAGATTCTGGCAAACCCTTTCTGTGAAAGGTAGGTAAAATCTTCATTGGAAAAAGTAAGCATGCCAGACTCATTAGTTTTCAAAACAGCTACTTTTGTCACCTGCAAAGATGGTACCAAAAGCATGTGTATATGGTGACTTCTTTCCAAAAAGGACAATATGGAAAAGGGGAGAAAGAGAACTTTACAGCACAGAAACTTGACAAACACACCTCAGCCCAGTGATCAGTGATAAGTCATGTTGATAGCATCTACCCTTGATATGATGTGGTGAGAAGAGCACTTTCTCTTTGTCGTCTTCCTCCCTTAAAGCCCATAAGCCCTGTCTCATCACCACAAGACATCAAACAATTCCAATAGAGAGGCATTCTACAAAATACCTGACCAGGTCTCCTCAAAGCTGTCAAGGTCATCAAGAACAAGTGAAGTATGAGAAAACTATCACAGCCAAGAGGAGCCTAGAGATATGATGACTAAATCTAATGTTTATTCTTGTCTGTATTCTGATATGAAGAAAAAGACATTAGGTAAAAACTAAGGAAATCTGAATGAATGCTAGACTTCAGTTAATAATAATGTAGGAATATAGGTTCATTAAAAGTGATAAACATACTATATTAATGTAAGGTATGAATGAATAATGCGGGAACTGGGTGTGGGGTATTTGGAAACAACAGTATTAGTAACTCTTCTATAAGTCTAAAACTATTCTAAAAATTTTTATTAAATTTTTAAAATAACCATATGCATTTCATTTCAAACATCACAACAAAATACTCTGCTCTTCTGGTACTACGTTCACTACATTCAAGTTCATCTCTATTATGTTAATTAACTTTGATTTAATGCTAGAGACACCAGGGATGCTTGGGTGGCTCAGCAGTTCGGCGCCTGCCTTTGGCTCAGGGCATGATCCTGGAGACCTGGGATCGAGTCCCACATCGGGCTCCCTGCGTGAAGCCTGCTTCTCCCTCTGCCTGTGTCTCTGCCTCACTTTCTCTGTGTCTCTCATGAATAAATAAATAAGATCTTTAAAAAAAAAAAATGCTAGAGACACCAGACCAAAATCAGTTTTCCATTCTTTCCTCAAATCCAATAGCCAGAAAGCTCAATAAAGTTAACATTTCACACTATACATATATCCAGGGTCAAAAATAAGTTTCCATATGAAAGATATTCTGGAATATTTTTTAAAGTGTACTACCGAAGAATCCTTTTTTTTTTCTTTTCTCTTCCCTTCTTTCTTTCCTTTTCTTTTTCTTTCCTTTTTTTTACATAGTTTGTGAACCTGATAGCAAGTCATGGACAAATTCTGCTTTATGGTGGAGCACTGTGCAGGGCTGGGAAATACGTTTTCTCACTTGGATTGCTTCCTTTTGCTTAATAATGTAAGTTAAAGAACTCATCATTGGTGTTGGTTGCTTTCACTGCCAGAAAGTAAACACTAAGTGAACTGTGGTAGCTAGGGTTAGCCTAAGTTTTCTGGTAAAATTATATCCATTTCCCTTCTCCCCTCACTATTTGGCTCTTATTCTTTTAAATGTGTTTTAAAGTTTTTCGTCTATAGACCTTTTACTAAAAGATATTTAAAATTCTTTCCAAAATTAGACTTTTAAAAAAATTTACAAATATTTAGCCAGAGTAAGGACAAGCAATGCATTAACAACACAAATAATCACATTAATATTTCCCCTTAGCAGTTTCCCTGCTTTGTGGTATTTTAGTTCTTTTTTAGAAAACAGCTGTATTGAGGTATTATTCACATACAATTCACCCATTTAAAGTGTACATTTCAATGTTTTTTAGTATATTCACAGGGTAGGGCAACCATCACAACAATCTAATTTTGAACACTTTGTCCCCCTAAAAGAAATCCCGTATCCATAGGCTGCCATTTCCTTTCCCCCCACTCCCTACCAGAGCAACTACTAACCTACTTTCCATCTCTATAAATTTGCCTATACTGAGCATTTCACAGAAATGGAGTCCTATAATATGTGGTCTTTTACCATAATGTTTTTAAGAGACATCCATGTTGTAGCATGGACCAGTATTTCATTACCACATTTTAATGATCCAGTGGATAGCTTTCTAAGTGTTTCCACATTTTGGCTATTATGAATAATGTTGCTATGGACATTCATGTAAAATCTTTGTGTGGAGGTGTTTTCATTTGAATTTAAATGCAGGAGTGCAATCCTGGGTCATATGGCAACTCCAAATGTTAATACTTTTGGAAATTTTAAGGAAATGGCAAAGTGGCTATATCATTTTACACTCCCATCAGCAAGAGAAGGTTCTAACATCTCTACATCTTCACCAATATCAGTGCTCCTGGTCATAATATTTATTATAGCCATCCTAATGGGTATCTCATCGTGGTTTTGATTTGCATTTTCCTAATGACTAATGATGTTGAACATCTTTTTGTGTGTCTGTGGGCCTGCCGTATGCTTTCTTTGTTCATTCTTTACCGTATGCTTTCTTTGTTCATTCTTTAAATTGGTTGTCTTTTTATTATTTAATTGTAAAAGTTCTTTATATATTCTGAATATAAACCTCATATCAGATATACGCTTTGTAAATATTTTCTCCTGTGTTGCCTTTCACTTCTTTGATGGTATTGTCTGCAACACAAAAGTTTATTTTTATCTTTTTAAAAAGAGCTTATTTATTTATTCATGAGAGACACAGAGAGACAGAGAGGCGGGGGGGGGGGGGGGGGCAGAGACACAGGCAGAGGGAGAAGCAGGCTCCACCCAGGGAACCCGACGTGGGACTCATTCCCGGGTCTCCACACACCCTGGGCTGAAGGCTGCGCTAAACCGCTGAGCCACCCAGGCTGCCCACAAAAGTTTATTTTGATGTAATCCACTTTATCTATTTTTCATTGTCCCTTGTGCTTTTGGTGTCATACCTAAAAAACCACTGACAAATCCAGATCAGAGAGTTGCTCCTGTTTTCTTCTAAGAGTTTTTTTTATAGTTTTAGCCCTTACATTTATATCTGTGATCCATTTTGAGTTAACTTTTGTGTATGGTTTTGCAAAGCAGGAGTCCAACTTCACTTTGCATGTGGATATCCAGCTGTCCCAGAACCATTTCTTGAAAAAACTATTCTTTCTTCTTTTAATTGCCTTGGCACCCCGGTCAAAAGTCAAAGGACCATAAATGGAAGGGTTATTTCTAGACTACTGAATCTACTCCACTGATCTGTTTGTCTATCCTTGTGCATGTTGTCTTGCCTCCTAGTTCTTAATATTTCAGATAATCACATTCATCTTACTCTGTTAAGGCCGATAATTAGCAAATAAAACAATGGGTTTAATAAGTCTCAAGCATCCGATACAGACCTTGAAAGACCCAGAACCCAGTTGTGATTTAGCAACCGTTAATGAATCAGACCCAAAACATTTTTGCTTGTGGTTTAAGGGGAACTTAGCTTTTATTTTAAAGAAAAAAAAATCAATTGATAAAGCAAATAATAAAAATTAGGATAAAAACAACCCACCAACTTAGCAACTAAGAAGTAGAATAACAGCTACTACGCCACCACAGTGATAACTATCTGGGAATGCCTGGTCCAAACTCTTTTTCAATTCATTCATGCATTCATGTAAATGTGTATATTTGGATCCCAGCTACTTCGTTTAAAAAAAAAAAAAAGAGTGAAGTGTTTATAAAATCAAATCTATAAAATAAGACCACTAAAAATAAAAAATCAATAGATTCTTTCAGCCACTGTGCCCTTGGGAAATGGCCAAACATTTCCAGATCAGCAGGCATGCAAAGAATTCAACAGCATCAAGTCCATGAGTCTACAAGCAATGTACACACAGGGAAACTTCTACTATATGTGACAGGGACAAACTTTGTTAAACCCTTCAAAGAAGTATAGATATAAGAAGTTCTGGTCCTCATCTCCCAAAATCTCTGCTTTTTAACCAAAAAAGGATGAAAAAACTAAGATTTTTTTTTGTCCTCTGGTTCCTCCAAAGTAGGTCAGGTCTGTGTGTAATTATTGGGTTTCAAATTCCTTCAGAAAAGGAAGAGATGTCAATGCATGGAGATTTTTAACAAACAGCAGACTCAGGCTAGGGGCAGAGGCAAAAAAAGTGCCTCTGGGGCTGACCAAAAAAATAAATTGGGAAACAGTCTTTTGTTTTTAACAACAGAAAGCCGATTTTCAGACAGGTTAGGATAAGAGGCCTAGTTTCTCATTCTAAGACTACAACTGAACTTGAACTTGTGGATAAATCCTCCTTGGTTCATCTGCTTCCTAGGCACGTTCCCTAGTTAGCAAGGTTGATGCAAACTGAAAAACAAATAAAAAATGTATTTACTGGAGGATTTTCTATTCAAGAACACCTATGAAGAGAATAATTAAGAGCTAGTATTTGCATTACCCAAATTCCTTCCTTGGAAGAAGAATCACTGCAGGTTCCTTTCAGCAACACACTCGCAGAAATTTTTATGGCAAAACAGGTCATATACAAACCATATACATATGCTTTATGTGCTTTTCCACTCTGCCCCTACCCAGAATAACCACTATCCTAAAACTTACATTATCATTCTTTAGTTTTTCCTTACACTTTCACCATAAATGTATTACCAAACAGCGTGTTATGTAGGTATGTCTATTTTTAAACTTTATGTAAATAGAATCACACTTATTATTTTTAACTCCCTTTTTTGCACAAAGTGGTATCTAATTCACTTTATGCTAGTCACCCTCTTCTGAACACACCAAGTTTATGTATTGCTTTACAGTTGCCACACAGTTGAGTTGTTTGCTTTTGTAGCTATTATGAACAGTACTTTAAATATTCTTATACATGTCTCCTGGGCCATGAGTCTAAGAGTTTCATTAAGGTATATCCTTAGGAATCACTAAGTAAAGCCAAATTGTTTTCCAAAATGGTTGTATCCAACAGTGCAAGTGTTCCCACAGCTCTCTATCACCTCCAACAACTGCTATTTTTTAATTTTTCCCAGTCTGATGGAGCATGGGGAGGCAAATAATGCCTCACTGTTTTAGTTTGCATTTCCTTGATTACTGAAAAAACTGAGAATCTTTTCATATATTCATAGATGCTTTGCTCCTGCTCCAGTGAAATAAACTTATTCACGACTTTCCTATTTCCTTTTCTTATCTTTTTTTTTTCTTTTTTAATTTGAGGAGTTCTTTTATATTCTGAATAACAAACTTTATCAGTATATCTTCTCTCAAGTTGTGGCCTTTTTTTTTTATTCTTCATGACGTCTTTTTTTTTAAGTAAGTTTTTATTGAACTATAAGATATACACAGAAATGTGAGCAAACTATAAGTGTAACTTATATGCACAAAAGCAAATTGCGGTTCTCAATAATTTTATAAGTGCACAGGGTTCTAAGATCACAAAGACTAAGAACCTCTAAATCAGACCTATGTGGTATCTTCTCATTCTCATGTCGCTAAACCACATGTGCCCCATCCCCTGTATGCATGCAATATGGAAATCTCCAGATCTATCTCCCAGTTCACTATTTGACTCTATCCAATCATCTTTCCAATGTTTTTCATTTATGTTTATTTTTAGAAGTTCTGTCAAGACCGAGCTCTTCTTTCACATCTTTCTCATCAATTTTGAGTCTCTTCATCATATATTTAATTCCCTATTTTATTTCTTCAAATAAAAAGTTCCTCAATTATAGAATAATCTACAAGATTAATGGTTACTGTTGATGTTCCAGTTTTACCTATCACTGTGCAACAAACCATCCCAGAACTCAGTGGATTAAAACAATAATCATTTATTTTGCTCACAAATTTGCAATGTGCCCAGGTCTCAGAGAGGACAGCTTGGCTCTGCTCCATGTGGCATCAACTAAAGCAGCCTGACCAGAGGCTGGAGGATCCACTTTCAAGACAGCTTACTTACGAGGCTGGCAAGTCAGTGCTGGCTGTCAGCTGGAAGCTAAGTTGGGGCCATGGGCCTGAGGCCTCCGTTCCTTATCACGTGGGTCTCTCCACGAACCACATGAGCTTCTTCACAGAATGGGAATGGGTTCCAAGAATGAACATCCCAAGAGAATAAGAAACAAATGTGTGGCATTTTTATGGCTTAGCCTCAGAAATCACAGAATATCAGTCCAATGTGACATGGGGCTTGATCCCAGGATGCTGAGATCATGACTTGAGCTGAAGGCAGATACTTAACAGACTGAGCCATTCAAGCATGCCCATCCCAAAGGTTTTATTTTTATTTTTTAAAGATTTTATTTATTTATTCATGAGAGACACAGAGAGAGACAGAGAGGCAGAGACACAGGCAGAGGGAGAAGCAGGCTCCATGCAGGGGAGCCTGACGTGGGACTCGATCCCTGGATCGGGATCACACCCTGAGCCAAAGGCAGATGCTCAACCGCTGAGCCACCCAGGAACCCCCATCCCAAAGGTTTTAGACAGTTGTTTTCATTTTCATTTGTTTCCATGTTTTGTTTTGTTTTTTAATTTCTTCTTTGATTTCCGGTTGACCCACTCATTGTTCAGTAGCATGTTGTTTAACTTTCATGTGTTTGTGGTCTTTCCAATTTTTTTCTTGTGGTTGATTTTTAGTTTCATAGTGTTGTGGTCAGAAAAGGTGCGTGGTGTGATTTCAATCACTTTGTATTTGTTGAGGCCTGTTTTGTGACCTGGTATGTGATCTATTCTGGAGAATGTTCCATGCACACTTGAAAAGAACATGTATTCTGCTGTTTTAGGATGGAATGTTCTGAATATATCTGTTAAATCCATCTGGTCCAGTGTGTCACTCAAAGCCATTGTTTTCTTGTTGATTTTCTGTTTAGATGATCTGTTCCATTGATGTAAGTGGAGTGTTAAAGTAGTCTACCATGATCGTGTTATTCTCAATGAGTTCTTTTGTGTTTGTTAATTGTTTTAAATATTTGGGTACTCCTGCGTTGGATCTGAATTTTATTCTCCCAGATACCTGGGATCACAAACAACCAGGAGCACTTTCAACTAAGTTATCACCTTGTGAGATTTTCAAGCCTCATGGGTAGTATGAAATCTGGTTGCAGAATGTGGGCTTCTGTTTTAGGCAGTTTCATGGGAGACTCCTTCGCCCTCGCCGTTCAGATCCAAAACATTAAAAAGCAAGTCTCTTCATTGCAGGACACCTTTTATCTACTGAGGAAGTCACCTTTCTGGGGTCTCAAGTTTTCTAGGGGGCAGTCACCAGTATGACCTCCTACTACTCTGCTTGGACACTATTCCTTCTCTCTTCTCCCCCCACTGCTGCTCTAATCCTCTAAGAAACCCTCAGCATACACACTATCTTCATTGCTTACTCTATCTTATAAAATCATGCTTTCTAGCCCTTTTGAGGCCTTCAACTGTTTTTCTTACACAAGCTCCAGCATTTACATATATTTTATTTGTGTGCATATATTTTTTTCCTTTTGCCAGCTGCATTTAAAAATGTCCTGACCATGGGACACCTGGGTGGCTCAGTGGTTGAGCGTCTGCTTTTGGTTCAGGGTGTGATCCTGGGGTCCAGGGATCAAGTCCCACATCAGGCTCCTTGCATGGAGCCTGCTTCTCCCTCTGCCTATGTCTCTGCCTCTCTCTCTCTGTGTTGCCCATGAATAAATAAAATCTTTTAAAAATCTAAAAATTTAAAAACAATTAAAATGTTCTAACCAGAAAGGGCTTCTCTGCCCATCTAATCTATCATAGCATATCATCACTCATTTTAAGCTACTTACTCATTAAAAATCGATAAATAAAAAGCAAATCTGAGGGAACTTTAATTTATTAGACATACTAACTTCTGCCCCAAATTTTTCCTATCTTTTAAATCCTATTGAGGTCTGTGCCCCTGTACATATTTTAAACATGGTTTAGAACTGCACCTACAACTCAATAAAAAGAAAGTTTTACTGATTTAAGGAAAATCAAAAAACCCAATAAATTATTTCTAGTGCCAGTGTCCTAAGGTTAAAAAAAAAAAAAAGATGAGGCCAATGTTTTTTAGGAAGAGATAAATTTGGGGCACCTGGATGCTCAATCAGTTGTGTCTGACTCTTGATTTCAGCTCAGGATCATGAGATCAAGCCCCGAGTCAGGTTCCCAGCTGGGTGTGGAACCTGCTTGAGGTTCTCTCTCCCTCTCCCTCTGCTCCTCCCCAACCACTCCCTCTCAATAAATAAATAAATAAATAAATGTATAATTGTTTTAGAAGAAGAGATAAATTCAAGCTCTCCTTGGCAAAATGAAAATGTGTCATGTAGATTTAATATTCATATACATTTTGTGAAATAGATACCTTTACTATAGTAAAGTAAAGTAATAGTATAGTAAAGTAATTTTAAAATTACAGTCAAGGCTCAAAAGAAGCAGCAGCAGTTTATGGGGGGGAAAAAAAAGCCAGAACTGTAAGCCACTGGGATAAGAGCCTTTACATGTTAGATCTCTCCACCATGCTGAAAGCAATGGCAACAAATTATCATATTCCCCAAAAGATGACAGCCAAACTCTCACATCCCAGAGGAGAAATGGCTATCACAACTATTAGTCGGCACTCGCAGAAGACTTAACAGCAAGCCACTGAACAGACCATTTATTGTTCTTCCTCTTGAGCAATATGACCTTTCCAGCTCAGCCTGCTAAACATCACATTGGTCCATGAGGAGAAAATCCACATGGAAGCAAATTCCAAAATGCAATTTACCCTATGGGCAGTATGCATTTCCAGATTCTTCATCCCCACTTTGCTCTACTCCCCTCTGGGTCATAACAGAACTTGGCAGTTGTTAGAATTTGCTCTATATAAACTCTGAAGCCCAGATTACAAAATTCAGCAAAGTATGCATTTGGCATTGGCAAAAAATGATTCTTTGTGCACTGATTTGCTAACTTAGGATATCCACAGTTTCAAAAATGTGTCAAAGATTGTTGGAATTTAAAAATCAGGGAAAAAAGGCATGTGTCACACACATCCCAACACAGGCTTACAAGTCTCCTGAGATCATCCTCTCCATACTGACAAAATACCAAGGTCATTATGCAATCTGTGGTTTCTTCTCATAATTGAAGAAATTAATGGCTTTGGATTCAAAACTTAGATAGCTTTACCCTGAGATATCTTCCTGCCTTGGATCTCTGTACAGAATCCCAAGGTACCAGTTACCAGATTCCCAAATAGGGGTCTACAAAAGGTTTTCATTCACTAGCCATCTTTCGTCATAGCAAAACTTCAAAAATGTCTTTTGGAAGAGTCTTCTACTTATGAAAAAAGTTTGCAACCCAATGTCTACAGTGTGCATTCACCAAGTGGACAGAACTCATCTACACTGTATTTCATCTCATACCTTCTTGCTAGTTTTTCTCCTAACACTATAATCAAAGAGTTAGCCTCCATAACAAAGCAGTACACAGGATACACCAAGCCTAGGAGATACTACTAAACTGTAAAAGGTTAAGCCTAGAAGGGGTAAATGCTCAGTCTGAATTGTAAGTAATCTGACATACGCAGATTTGGGAGGCAAAGGTACCTTCCACAGTTTTAGGCAATGTAAATCTAATCCATAACAGTAAGTACATAATTAATTAATTAGAGCCTAGAAATTAACCAATTGATCTTTTAAAAAGATTTTAGGGCAGTCCCAGTGGCGCAGTGGTTTAGCACTGCCTGCAGCCCGGGGTGTGATCCTGGAGACCCAGGATGGGGTCCCATGTCAGGCTCCCTGCACAGAGCCTGCTTCTCCCTCTGCCTCTCTCTCTCTTTGTGTCTCTCATGAGTAAATAAATAAATCTTTTTTTAAAAGGCTTTTTATTTATTTATTGAGAGAGAGAGAGAGAGAGAGAGAGAGAGAGAGAGGCAGAGGGAGAAGCAGGCTCTGTGCAGGGAGCCTGACATGGGACCCCATCCTGGGTCTCCAGGATCACACCCCGGGCTGCAGGCAGTGCTAAACCACTGCGTCACCCGGGCCGCCCCCAATTATCTTAATAGATGAGTTTACCCTTGTAAATGGATAAGAGCTTGCTTATCCACCTGGACATTAAAACAGGCACAGAGGCTCAGTTACAACTTCAGCTGTTTTGGTCTACTTTACATCAAATTCCTCTGGCCTCCATTTGTGCCCCTAGAAGTTTGGAAGTACCTTCATGTATATCAAATAAAAATAAACAAGAAACTTAAGCTTGAATTTATGATTCTAAGAAAATAGTGGTTTACTTTTTATAAATTTCATTTATTTAGAGCAATAATGAACATGAATGAAGAGATGCTATTGTTTTTTTAAAAAAACATACTTTCATACTTTGCAACACAGTCTCTTAATACAAAAGAGGAGTACAACAAATATCTGTTCAATAAATAAAATAATTACAAATTAAAAGGCCTTCATTTTTCCCTGCAAAGAAATTAAAGCACTTACTAGCACTAAACCTCAATCCAGTATTTCAGACATGTAGGCTTTATTTTTTTTTTTTTAATTTTTTATTTATTTATGATAGTCACAGAGAGAGAGAGAGAGAGGCAGAGACACAGGCGGAGGGAGAAGCAGGCTCCATGCACCGGGAGCCTGATGTGGGATTCGATCCCGGGTCTCCAGGATCGCGCCCTGGGCCAAAGGCAGGCGCCAAACCGCTGCACCACCCAGGGATCCCGACATGTAGGCTTTAAAGAGAAAATGAATTTATAATTTCAGAGACCTCCAACTGTCAAGTCACTAAACCAGATCTGGGTTTCCATAGATAAGTTCAAGTTCTTCCTTCACAAAATGAAAAGGGCCATGATACCTGACCATGGAGCAGCCCATCAAGGGCATTTGATCATTCGGGTGGGAAAAAAGCATCAATCTGTTTATTGTATTTTGGATCTATACATTTTTTTTCAGTCTGCCCTTCCCCCTTGCTCTGAAAAACAATTTTTGAAGTTCTACCCTCAATTTCTGGCTCTCAATGCCACGCAGACACTTCCAATGTCATTAACAGTGCAGGGAGAGAAAAGAGCCTGGGCTCAGGGCAGGCGGATGCCCCTGGGGTCCTCACTCTTGCCACTGACTTCCATATCTGAAGAACAACTGCTCGAATAAAGCACTCCAAGGGTTGAAACATAGATCACTCAGAACAAGAGCTGGCCCAGAACAGGAAACTAGTAGGTATTGGCTGTTCTTGATGATGTTGTTATTACTATTATCATCATTCTACTTATCCCTGACCAGGTGTCTACCCACTGCCTAAGTATCTCAACTTCTGTCACTTCCTGAAAGCCTGATTCTTATCAACTGCAGATCCCTAACTCTCAACCAATGATGGAATCTTCTACTGGACAGGGAAATCAGACATGAAAAATTCCTTCAATTTCTTTTATGTCTCTCTGCGTTTTCCTGCACCCAAACTTGCCTTTTCTTTTTCATCCCAGACGAAGCAGGTCTCTCCTCCAACCTCAGGTGAGTGACAAGGGCCCAAGAGAGTCACCAACTATTATCATCCTTCTCCTCTTCCTCAAACAAAAGTAACAGCAATTTCCAAACTCCAGATTACAGAAGACTTACTGATGCTCTAATTTCAGTGCTGGCAACTGGCAACACTCATGGGATTGTGGAGAGTGGCTACTGGTTTTACTGGATTACTCCAGTCTTCAAAATCCATTTGGCTGGCAGAAAGGAGGGCAAGTTCTCAAAAAAATAACTACTGGTTCAAACTCAGAGAAACAGAAAGGACTATGGTGGTTGCCAGGAGCAGCAGCAAGAGGGAAATTGGGGGTTTTGGCACATCACTGGCTAAATAAAATTTATTTAGCCATTTTAGTTTGTTCTAACAAATTTCTGGCGAGCATCTAGACAGAAACTTATATAGCTCATGTCTTTCTAAAAGATATAAAAAATGGCTGTTACTAAGGTACCTTTGGGGTTATGATAGGATATTCTCAGAGATGACAAGCACAGCATCTGCTTCCCTCCACCCAGCAGAAATAAATATTAGAACAATTCTTCAAGAATACCACTCATGCTCCCCATGGACTCTTGAGGCATCTGCACTTAGGATCTTTGGGACAGAGGTACAGAAGAGAACAAACATGTAAGAGAAAGCTCTCTTCATGTAACCTGTTCTAATGAAACTCACCAAATGAAACCCATGTTACAGGAAAAATCTGACTTGAGATGCAAATATTTATAAAAGCTATGGTTTAAAGAACATCTATTTTTAGGAGAAAAAAATATGTAGTACGACTAACACAGCAACAAACTAAAATGCAGGCTGAGAAAATAATAGTAAACCATCTCAACCAGAGTAAGAAACTGTATTTCTGAGGGTTATTTTTAAGATGTTAAGTATTCACTCTTTACCTCAATATGTTAAAGAATCATTATACAAAGAGTGTTAAACACATGCAAACATATACAAACCAAGCTAAGTTTGGCTGTATTCACAGAACTTATCTGTAGTTTGGCTGGTACAACTCCCACTCACCTCATAAAGTATGTAAAGGATATTGTTACTTCATCTGAGATGTGCATAATGCTGACACCAGAAAGACGCTTCGAAATATCTTTCTAACTCAACCCCATTGATGGACAGATAATCAAATTGAGGTATTGAGAGGATAAAGCTAAGTACGAAATAAATTATGAGATCCTAGCATATGAAAATTTAGTAACTTTCCAGTGTACCAATGTCAAATCATAAGATGTGATGATAATATTCCAAAGAACATATTCAAAATGGCCACAAACTATCAGAAACCTTGGAAAAAATATTCCAAAAATGTGTGAGCATTTGTGGAGAAAACTATAAAACATTAGTGAAGGACCTAAGACATAAGCTATGTCCACAGAAAGAAATACCTCATATTGAAAAGACCTCAATTCTCCTTCCTTGCCCCTAAACTAAGCCACATTCTAGTCTCTCTTCCAAATAAGACTATAATAAATAACATTCTTCCATGCTGTGAGCACTAGTGGTAGGGGACACGGAGGACAAACTATGATGCATAAACCAGGAAACCATGTCATCTTACCCAAACAGTTTAAACTTTAAGTGCCAGTTTCTAGTCTATAATGCCCAGCCAAGAGCCCCTTGCCTTCTACATTCACTATTTTTGCAAGTTCAAATGTCCCTCAGTTGATGATCTGTATTTCCATGCAATTGTCTGTATTTGCTTTTAAAATCAGTAGGGGCTTTTAAAACGCAAAGTGAGTTTTGGAAACAAAGTAGGCAGGCCAGAAGCTAATTTAACATTGTAACTTTATAGCACACCATACACTTATTTGAAGTCTGCACAAACTTGCAACTCAGTATTCTTCCACTAGGCTTCTTGAAAACAAGCAGGATATTGCTTCTACACTAATACAAACTATCTTAACTCTAAAGATCAAGAACAAGGTCAGCCCCCTGACACTTCCAGGGCCAAAAAGATAGCTATCACAAAATCCTAATAAAAGTTATAAATTAAAACTAAAGGCCATCCAAGTTATTTTCAATTAGTATCCCAGAGGTAAAGAAGGGATTGAGTAAATTAAAATGAAAAATTAGACTTGGCCCTGTGGAATTAACTTCCTATAACTGTGGGCTTCCAATTACAATCCCATCTCTAGATCTTGGTACATGTAGTAGGGTAAGGCAGGACAATTAACAACTATAAATCTCTAGAGCAAGCAAGGTATCTTCTGACAATCTAGCTCAAAAGGGTATAACTAGAAACACAGGACTTAAGGTTTAAATCCTACTATAAATGGGAAGTAGCATTTCAAGCTTTTAATAGGGTAATTTCTGAGTCTCTTAATGTTTTACTGCAATCAGATCAAATGCTGCTGAAATTTAAATTTCAGTTTAAAGACAATGGCAAAAGACTTTTTTCTTTCTCTCTCAGAAAAAAACTTAATTAGAAACAGTAGACATTCTGTGCGAAGGCAGTAAGACAATCTGTAATTTAACGGCGCAGTCATGTAAAGAAAAGGCTATGACTGAGTACATTAACTATGCAAAGCTTCTTGGCAGCAAGACAGCATGCTACTTACCAATACCAATCACTGCACTGGTCCTGACTAGCCAATTACCAGCAAATCTACGCTACCTCTACGATGCAGAGGTGAGAACTTTCGTGAATAAAAAACTACTATAGAGGCCAAGTGTCTAGACTTGAGAGGGAGGAAACCTGCCAAATGGGAGAGCCTCCCCAGTTCAAAGAATGAATTCTTCCCCCACTTTGACAGAGAAGTGGAGAAAATGCTGTGAATGAGGTCAAATACCCAGAAAGCTAACCGAAGTTGGGTATATCCTATACATATTAATGAAGACAGCAACAGATTTCAACTCATGGGCCTTCAGAATACAGTCTAGTACCTTAGTATAACAGTCTATATTATTTTATTGGCAGTACATTAAGAAAAAGAAATCACTGATTTCTTAGTCCCTAGTTTTTTTAAGAAGGTAAGACAAAAGACCAGTGACCTAGAACCAAATAGACAAAATCTTTTTGACAGGCCCCCCAAATCTTAAACACTAGTTTTCCTTAAGGCTCTCTCTGTTTAGGTTGCTACTTACTCAATCGCTCCTTCCTGACCCAGGTATCCCCAAGCAGACACTGAAAAACCTTACATCTGTATGTCCAGGCTTTGTTTTTTTCCAACCATCACCTCCTGGACATGCCCCGAACGTACTCTGTTACCCTACAGGTGGTCCATCTATAATTGAAAAGATTGCCGAATCTACTCTGGCCAAACCTCTTCTACCTTGAATTTTCCTGTCACCTAAAAGCATTGTTTGTAAGAAGCAATTATGAGCCTACTTCCTAATTATCTACTTACCAAAGGTCTTCCCCAACTCCCCCCCCGCCCCCGCCCGAAGCATTAATCCCTCACATTCCAAAAATTTTCGTCTGTAATGAAAGCAGTACCACAAAATAATAATTGCTACTATTTATTAGATAAATTTTTTCTGTGAAGTGCTGAGCTTTATAGATATGATCTTATTCAATCCATTCTTAAAGCAATTCTTTGGGGTAGGCATTATTATGCCTATTCTACTGATGAATTAAACCAAGCTTAAGGCTTATTCAAAGTTAAAAAGATAGTCAATAAGTGGGAGACTAGGAGTTCAATCAGATATAACCTCTTAACCACTATATAAAACTGCCTCATTACACAGAATGCTTTTTTAAAGACAGATGGAAGGAGGAACCCCGGTATTATTCAATTACCCTAATAAATTATAAATTCACTCTTTATTGTATAGTTCTAGTCATACTACATATAATTTTATATTTATAGATACTCTCGAAACACAAATCTGATCTGAAAGACCAAACCAAAATATTCTGATTTTAAAATGTTTGCTTAACTGAAAACATTTTCTTTACTACTGTTTAACAAAAGGAGGGAAGGAGAAAGGAAGGGAGGAAGGAAAGACATTGCAGACAACAGAATAAACTTAGCCTTTTTGTGGCTGGAGTCCTGAAACCCAAAAATACAGGTTACTTAGCTTCTAAAAGTGATTTCCTTTCTCTATCCTTCTAATTATCCTCAGGAGCATACAGGAACAGACATTTAAGAAAACATGCATATGCTTCTAGTACAGTCCTAAAGCGACAAGGGAAGCCCCTCAAGTGACGGAAGGGGCAGTAGAGAGGAAGAGGGGCTGCAGAGTGCTAGGAGAGGCCAGGTTGCCAAAGAAACCAAACAGTAAAGAATAAGAGGAAAAGTCGTTAGTTGGCAAACCTCCAAAATGCTTTTTGTAGGAGCTCAATCCCTTGTCCTAAAAGACACACAGTGAAGAGACCAATTGTCACATATGATAAAAAGGGAACCCAGAACCCAAGGGCCAAGCAATTGCCTGTCCTATATTATGCTGTTCACATGTATCAGAGTGACTATGAACAAATTAGAAATCTATGATGAATCTTGTGATTGCTGAAACCCAAATTTTGTGTTATTTTTTTAAGAGAGCTTCTGTCAGCTTAGCATTTAGATAGGTATAAATGGTATACTTAAACGGATATAAATACAAAAACCATTACTGTTTATAATATGACCTAGGTAAAGAAAATCAGAACCGCTTACAAAATTAGCTAGCCTCCCTTCCTCCAGCCTTAAAATCCAGTCTCTAGCTATTCTGATTCATCTCAGGCTAGAGGGCAAAAAGTGAAATTATCATTTATAAGTAACTAGCAGTCACTGATGTTGAAGAGTTCAAAATGAGCAAAACTACTTGATATTCCCAACCCTGACCTTTGTTCTAAGGCCACTAAACCATGTTGCAGGTAAGGAGATGGGGAAGTAATATAGGAAAAAATCAACATAGGAGAAAAGAATGCTAGTTTTATTTTCTCTGGAAAATATAACAAAGGGGCTAAGACCCTGGTTTCCAAAGCCAGACTGATGGCTCCATTCCTTGTTAGCTGTGTGACTTCAAGAAAGCTACTCACCCTTGCTGTGCCCTTTAGCTTCCTCATCTGTTAAGGTGAACATAATAATATTTAACTCACAGGGTAGCTATGAGGTTTAAATGAAATCATGATTAAAGTACTTAAGACAAACAGTGCTTGGTCAGTATTCAATAAGTGCTCATAAAATCTCTTTGAAATTGCCTAATTAAAAAAAAATTGCCTAATTAAGCTCCTCATCTCAACCACTGTCACATACACTGCAACTATCCCCTAGTATATTACACTGTAAGCCTCAATTTCCTAAAACACTCCTTCCACAGTACATCAGGAACCTGTGTTTGCTCATCCCAAACTCAAACGTATTGGGTCTGGTTTTCAAAATCTTCTAAGACCTGTCCCCACACGATCTCCCCAATGATTGACCCCCCAAACAATCACACTCAGTCCTGTTACTACTCGTCACTCACCTCACACAAAACTGACCTCTTTCGTTCCTGCCTCTGCAGCAACTACTGTCTTTTTTAAAAGGCCCATTTTCCAGCACTTTCTACTCCTACTTTCTTCTTGTGCAAATTCGATCTACCCTTCCAGAAAACAATTCAGATTCTTTGAGTGTGTGCCAATATTTTGATCCCCTGGTGATCACTCCTAATCCCCTCTCCTCCTATCCCCTCCTATCCCCTCTTAAGATAAACTTAAGGATAACTTAAGGATAAACTTACCCTGTTCTCTAATTGTGTCTGTCAGTTCAAACTCTACAAGGTAATAAGAATCTCCTTTAGGGCAGGGGCTCTGTCTTCCCTAAACATCATCCACAGTATCCAGCAAAATGCTACACACTTTCATAAGTATTTTACTCACTTGTTTTCATAACTAAACCCAAGGAACAAAATTTTATTCAATAAACACAATGAATAATAAATCTCTCAATTCCATATTACAGTTTGACTATGTCAGGAGGGGGGAAATAAGAAAATATTTTCCTGGGGATCCTTTTTTTTTTTTTCCAGTCCAACCGAGAACTTTATTGGACACGGCTCCGCTCAGGGCCCGCGGCCCCAGACAGCCGGGGCTGGACAAGGGTGGTTCCATCCGAGCCTCAGGGCAAACGGTAACCCCACAACGCAACACTACCTAAGGTTACTATATAGTTGAGAGACGGAAGGCTGCTCCACAGACGTATGAACAGATCAAATCTTTATAAATAATAAACATCCAGTGAAGAGAAAAATGACAAGTCTAATTCATCCTTAAACACAGAACACTCTAGGGCAGATGAGTGGCGGCGGCCAGGGGCCTGCATCCTCACTGGTCAGGGGCCTAGATGGGGAATGAGTGGGCCCAGATGTCCACAGCACGGGGCGGTTTAGCCCCTGCCTTCAGTGCAGTATCGATCCTGGAGACTGGATCCTGGAGATCCTGGAGGGATCGAGTCCCACATCGGGCTCCTTGCATGGAGCCTGGTCCTCCCTCTGCCTGTGTCTCTGCCTCTCTCTCTCTCTGTGTGTCTCTCAGGAATAAATAAATAAAATATTAAAAAAAAAAAAAAGAAAAGAAAATATTCTCGAGTGTAGCTATAATTTTATGACCAGAAAAATATCAACATAGAAACTTGCCCAAATCCAGTGACATGAGAAGGGGCAGATCCAAAAAGATGGAAAATAGGGCGTTTCTCTATTCCTCATAGAGAAACAATAGACAATAGGCAGCCATCTCACTATTGTGGTTAGTGGAAGCATGTGGACTTAAAATTGGCAGGCTCATGTTTCCTGACCAGTATCACATTCATCCACAACAATATCATAGAGACCTTTTCACTTTATTCCATTATCAAAAAAGAACTCCCAAATCTATCCTAATGCAAGCAATTTTACATCTCTCTGAAGTTAACAACTTGAGGAAACAAGATTCAGAGGAACCACTGGCCGTTATTATTAGATTACCTCTCTTGAGATACTCTCACTGCCAGTCTTCCTTTGTTTTGCCCTGCACTTGACTCCTTAGCAACTAGGCTGTGAGTAGGCATAAATCCATGCACATGAGCACAGAGGTGCTGAGCAAAACACTGCTTGCAAGCTCAGCCAGCTCATGTGGATCTAACGGGGCGGGCAGTCTGCTTGACAGGCAAATGAGGCACAGGCCAACAGAAACCCTTAGCAGCAGAGTATCTCATATGTGTATCATTCATTCAACAAACACGCAAGGCACTAAATGCAAATCCACATCTATGCACTATACGCAAGACATTTTGTTCAGTACTGTACTTAAACACAGATTCATCCTATAGCGGCTTAAATTTTCAATAAAAGGTATAAGACACAGACTACTAAGAAGACAGAGACAGCATAGCATTTATTCATTAACATATTTAAATTTCACTCTGATTCAGGAAACGTTTTAAATACATGTATCTACATAAATACACATTGGGTAAAAAATAAAATTATGAAAAGAGAGATGAGAAAATGAGATTAGGAAGATGAGATTTTAGTATACTAAAATGTGAACATTAGGATCTTTAACATTTTTGCAGAGAGGCAAATGTGTAATGTACAGAAAACAATACTATGAATTTGGAGGAACAGATCTCAGCCAATCAGTACAATCAGGGAAGGCCAGGACCCAAAAGGGCACAACAGTGTCATTACTGACAAAAAATGTTGATTTCTTTTTTATTTTAATTTTTTGTCTGATTCCTTTTTTAAATGACAAAGTTGAATACTATTACTCTAAAAATTATGTGAAAAGTTCTTCTAGAAAGCTCCTGAACAGGTTTAATCATCTCTTCATCTATATCTTTTACACTTCATGTATCTATCTACTTCCTCCCAGGTCTTTCATGATCATGGTAAGACCGATGCCTAGAGCAATGTATCAAGTACACAGGAGATGCTTAATAAATGTCTGCTGGATCCATTTAAAAACCCAATGATTTTCATGGTTCTTCTGAGGTCAATTAAAAGTTTTTCCCCTTTACCATTTTTGTAATGCCTGGAAAACACAGAGTAAGTTGAGATGGTGGCACATCATTAATGTCCCAGCATGGTACCCCTATGAGGGTATTCTATGTACTAGTCCAAAGACAAGCTATTCAGGGGCTCAAAGGAAAGAGAATAAGTAAGAGACGAACAACTGTTGTTCAAAAAATACTTGTAATTCTTTTTCCTCTTATCTAGGGTGGATTTTGGATGTAAATAGAAACAAATGTTTAAAATCTCATTTCACCATAATGAGAGCCAGGAACTTTGACCATGATCAATATGAAAAATAAAATGGCAGGACAAAGCTGTGGCTTTCAGCATTTCCTCCACAAACCTGAGTACCATTCGCCTCAGAAAATCCCCTCCTGGCACAGAGAGGTTGCATCTTGCACTCTGTCCACATCGCCAAGGTCACTGAAATTTTTCATAGAATCACAATTTCTATGTGTACACGGACATGGCTTTCTACTTGATAAATACAGTAAAAGTATAAATTATTGGCCATATGAAAATAGAATTTAGCCATAACCCCCAACTAGTCCAGAAAGCTTGATTTTAACTACACTGAAAGTACATAAGGAATTTTACTAAGTGACCCATTTTCAACAAATCAAAGAGAATACTGACCACTATAGGTACACAACCCCCAAGAACAGAGGTATATGAAATCAGGGCACATTTCCAATCAGATTCCTGATAATTCTTAGCTTTCAGTTAAAAAGACTGATGAAAGAACATATATTTTTACAAATACAGGGGAACCAAATGTGCCGAGACTTTGGCCGTAGAGTTAAAAATATTAGAAGGCTTCCAGAATTACTGGTTTAAATCCCAAGAGTAATGCATTTTTATGTTTTTATTGGTAGATATGGTTTACTTTCAGGTCCTTCACTTCTTTGTACCAAGCTATAATAACAGGGCAACTGTTTGATAATTAAGCTATAGACAGATGTTTACACTCCAATTATAGTTCTAAAACATCTGTGACCTTTCTGAAGCTGTAACTTCAAGTCCTTTAAAATTCTTTAAAATCTGTGACTCCTCTAAGCTCAAGGTAGATCAGCAATGGCAACCAAGTCTCAGTCTTAACTGCTATCTAGTCCACCCAGATGAACACTTGGTTTTACATGAGTGCTCACTTCAGCGGTACATACACATCAGCTTTAAGTTCAGCGTACTTAGGTGCTTATGAGATCAGTACCAGTATAATCCTGTAAGACACAGGAGGGGGCTAGATCTCTAATACCTTTAACTGAAAAATATTCTTGATCTGAAGAAGCCGCTTCAATTTTCTGCGCTCCAGCAATCTGAATTTAAATACAAATCATCTTTCCATACTTTGCTTTAATTTAAAGTCTTTTCAAAGGAATCCTATAAAGGGGCCATGCATGCAAGGGGTACAAAATGAAGAAAATCAATCAATATTTGCCTCATCATCTTCACATCAGATGCAATTAACCAGTTTTAAGTTCACAACATAAACTCTTCTGGCAATTCACTGAAAGCTGAGCACCCAATCAACTTTTTGTGTTTGTTTTGTAAAATAAAGTATTTTTACTACAAAGTAGTATTATTTGTTGTAGAAAAGTTAGAAAATACAGAAACAAAAAAAGGAGAAAAAAATTCACTAATGTTACCACTCACAGAATGCAACTGCTGACATTTGAGCAGTACAACTCTGTCACTCGGCTCGGTATTTTCTATCTCAACCTCAGCTCCACCACCATCACAACCTCTTCCAGTTCACCTGGATTACCGACACAACATGTCATCCTAAATTCCTTGGATATGTCTGTAATTTTTTCCAGTGTACTATATCAACACAAAAATGAAACTCTACTGTCCATACATACCATACAGAATATGTTTTTTCCACGTAGGAACACATATTGCTTATCTTTCAATGTCTTCAAATAGTTTTCCACAACATTAGGAAAGTATTTCAGAATTTAACATTGATTTCTCAGAATTGGACTTCTAGGGGCTTGGGGTAGGTTTTACTTATTTATATTTGCTACTCTCAACAATGTTGTGGTAAATATTCTTATGGCTACATTCTTGTTTTGATCTATGACCATTTCTATAAGACAAACTCCTAAAGCCAAAAGTGCTAAGTCAAAGAATATATATACTTTTAAAGCTGTTGACACATTCTTCATACATACCCCTAAAGCTGTAGCTAGCTACCTAGTCCTCCACCCCACAGCAACACTGAATATGGTCTTTTTTAAAATAAAGCTTCAGTGTTTGGGCAAGTAAAAAAGAATGACATCGTAACTGACATTTCTTTGATTGTGGGTGGTATACATATAAGGTATACCTAAAATTAGATATGCATAATGGATAATTGTATGTTTTTTTCATTGTTGCTAAAAATTTCTATCAGCTCATTTTTAGCTCAGAAGCCTCTTGCTCAACCACTGAGTTTTAGCAGGCTTATGTAAAAGAAGAAAATACCGCATCAAACTATTCTGATATTCTGCCTTGGAAACTCCTTCCTCAAAACTAATGTTGGCAAAAGAGCATCTCCACGACTTGTGCTCCAATATTAAAGGTATACACAGGAGAGCTGACACAATACAGAATGATAAAAGCTATCTGCAATTAGCTACACATTGTTGGAATTTATAAGTCAGATCAACCCACCAGGGGTTTGTTTGTTAACTACTTTCTTAGACACATCCCTTTTAAAAATCTTAAGTGCATTTTAATGCATAGTTCTGTCATGGAGCCAAGAAATAATGAAACGGGGACTACCAACTCTCTTTAATGCTGTCAGATTACTAAAACATTAATGACAAAGCATCAAGTTAAACTGATCCATCTTATAAAAGTAATATCAGATCCCATTATATTACACCTGATTCATCTCTTGTTACCTTGCCCAAACAAACCTGAAAGACCCAGTAGCTTTCGGGCTCAACATTTTCTCTAACTTGTCCAACTCATTCAGACATTGCCAGGGCCAGTTCCAAAGTGATTACCTGGTTTGTAATGAACGCATTTCTTAAAAACTATTAATGTACATACTGATGCCAGCATAGCTGGAGGGGAGAGAACCAGCCCAATGAGATCATTAGTCATTGACACCAGATTATAGTAACATTTGAAAATGACAACAGGTTGCTTAGCAACAGTTTTCCAAATACATTCATATGAAAAAAACTGAGTAATCTTCTCCACAGAAAATCATAGACAGAACCTATTCATAAAACAGTACTCATTGATCCCTCAGCATAGGAGCTCAGCTAACAAAGTGTACCTTCTTGGCAAATTTTCCTCATATATGGGAACTAAAATATAGGATCACTGTTCTCTCTCCCCAAAGCTCTCCCACCTTCCAATGGGCAGGGAAACCTTCCTGTCCTTGGAGGTTCATATCACTCCATCATACTACTCTCTATGTCAATGCTGTAGCTCATCTCCAGGCCATCTTTCAACGTTTGGAGAATAATTTGGCACCCTGCTCAGTCTTCTCCATCCCAGGTATAGCCATCCTTCTAGCCAACTCCCTGGAACTGAGACTTTACTGCCAAGGATCTTTATCTCTTCTAGATGCATCATAATCCATAGCTGTCCCAGTCTTGAAATCCTAAAGTACAGTACCTGCAATAAGCTGACAGATTTTTTCCAATTTTCAATAATCATTACACTTGTCCTTGCAAAATTATGAGAGACAACAAGCAATCAAAATAATGTTAACCCCCAGAGAGGCATTACTCTCATTGCCTTACAACAACAACATCAGCAAACACTCTTCAACCTCATTAGAACCTTCGATCGCCTAACCCCTTCTCTTTTTTTCTCACAAGTGCCCTTTATCTCATCATGACCAAGTTTCTATGACAAGTAGTCTTTAATCACTAGGGATACCTACTATCTAATACTCCTCAGTCCCCTAGAACTGGCCTCGCACTCAACAACTCTACTGAAATTCCTCTCTAGTAAGGTCGCCAATTGACCCACTAAGATATTTCTCAGTCTCAATCTTAATGACTTCCCAGCAATGTTTTTCAAAACAGCCCACTCCCTTCTTTCAACTCTTTCTTCTGCTTCCAAAAACCCTCCCCTGCCTCTCTGGCATCTCTTCATCTCTTTTATTATCTGCCCTACTCCTCTTCCTCCCTTTCCAATCCTCCCCACAGCAGCCAGAAGGATTTTTGATAAAGGTCTAATTTGATCATGACACTCTCCAGCTTAAAACAGTTCGTGTGCTTCTAGACAAAGCCTTTCATGTGGCTTATAAGGTAACTGTTCAATTCCCCTAGCCTCATTTCTCTCAACCCACTTCCTTGCTCTCCACAATCTCGCCACACTAAATATCTGCAGTTCTCTAAACAAGCCAGGGGTTTTCTCTTACATACTCTAGCCATTTTCAGATACTACTTCCTCAACTGAAACAGTCATCTTTCCAACACCCCAAGCCCCACCCCTATGTCTTGCACAACTTCATTTAGCTGACTTCAACTTACAGTTTCCTAAAAAGGCTTCCCCACTCCCCAGGGACGGAGTTAAGGTCTAATGTGCTATCATCAATGCCCCAGTATAGGAATCGACCATTGCAATTGCCTGTTGTTTGTCAAATCTCCCACTAGACTGGAAGTTTCCTGAAGGTATTAACTGTATCTTTTTCACCCTTTTAACGCAATGTGTAATAATTCTGACAGATAACAGGACCTTAATAAACATTTCTCAAATGATGACTAAAGGGCACTCTTTTCTGCACTCCTAGAATAGTTCCCTAATTCATTATTTCTTACTTGAATAATACAAGAGTCTCCTAATAATGAATGTTTCTCCTAATGATGATTAGTCTTCCTACCTTCAAGCTACACTTTATATTGCCACATGAATTCCTAAAAGCAAAACTTGATTTTACGTGGTCCCTTCTTAAAAGGTATCAGAAGTTTCCCCATTGTCTACAGGAACAATTCCAACCTTCTTAGCATAAAATACAAAGCTTTTTGTTGTCTGGTCTCTAGAATCTATCCTTTCTCTCCTCCTGCCACTTCCCCACACTACCATTGTGCTTTGGCCTTACAAAACCATTTACACTTTCCTGAATTTATCTTGCTTTTTCACACCTGTCTTTATTTCTACCCTAAGTTCCCTCCCCCACTTTTTAAAGGCTACAGCTGGAGCATAATGGTAACATACACAACACTTCCCAATTCTGTAGTAGGCTGACTTTAAGTAGCCAAATACTGGGATAAAGTATTAGTCTCCAAAGAAAAAAATACAACATCCATCTTAGATCATTTTCCCAAACAGAAGTGGAATCTATTTGCATAAGATACTTTCACTGGGGTCCATCTGGCCAATAACTTCTTTTACACAAAACACGTGCATCTTAGTCCATAACTGAGGGGTAAAAAACATCACATTCAGGAAGAGGTAAAAAGAATATTTTATGATATTGGCTTCATAATAAATGCGCTTTAAGCTAAAACAGTATCAAGCATAATTCCAATAGAATAAAATGCTTGACACTAGCAGTTCTTTTATGGAGAACATGTAGGAGGAAGGCTTGTCATCTGACAATATCTACCAGGTTAGCATTATGCAAGTATCAGAAATAACAAGCAGTAAGTAACAGTTACTGCCATCAAAAAGTCTTTATCCCTAAGTGAACTCTACTGTGAAGTGAAGTGGAAGTTGTGTTTTTCCTGTTCTAAACTCCAACTTGCTCACATTCCTCACAGGTAGCCAGTACTGGTAAAGGACGGATTTGCCAGCATGAAAAGCAGTCAGTGTTCTGCCTTAAGTATACACGGCTTGTCAAGTAAATGCTGCCTTTGTAGTAGTTGCTAGAGCAATAACCAACAACAACCTCCCCCCCTAAAAAGTCAGCCTGCACACCACATTAACATCTCCCTTCCTAGGAGATCGATTTTTGCTACATGAAGTCTCTTGTTATGATGAGAAATTCACATCAATTCTACCCAGGCCTACACTACGCAGAACCTGACCAGGTTTTATATAGAATTAACCAAGCACTCACTCATTTCTGTTTAGTGAGTCTTTAGTGAAAGAGAATGCAAAAGCAAGCCTTGACTGAGACAGACCTGGTTTGGAATTCACGCTCCATGACTTACTACTACTCTTGCACTTTGTATATTTTCCTTAACATCTTTAAGCACAATTTCTTCCAATGTAAACTAGAGATGACAAAAGTACCTAGCTCATAGGGTTGTTCTTGGGATTGAACAAAATGATATATTCAACACAATGCCAGGTATACAGTAAACACTCTATTAAAAGCAACTATTACTATTATCTTGTTACTTTGATTTTGCTGCATAGCTATTCTATTTGCTTGACATAGAGGGTTACAAATGGCACATACAAAAAGGAAACAATTCAAGCTGAGAATTTAAAGGTAGGGCAACCTACTTATTGATAGACTAACATATAAAAGAGAAATACAGAGGGATTCCCATTTCAGATGCCAAGCATTGGCGAAAACTATATTTCAGCAAGAAATGCTCAAAAGGATAAACTCTCATTATCCATGTGCTGTTGCCTTCATCTGAGCATCTACAGAAATTGTGGACAATGAGAAATAAAAGAAGTAAAAATCACACTGAAGTATTTATTAAACAGCAAAATGCTACTGTAGAAAATGCAAATATTAAAAATCCTTTCCAAATAACATCCTACCATCCATTGTTTAGAAACAAAATTGGCAGAATGTAACTCTGAATTTAAGTAACCTGGCCTAAGCCTGAAGCTTCTCCTTAATCAAGCTTTGACAGGTAAGTTTGCTGAATTTACCTTTAGGGGCATATTTTGATCAAAATAACTAACAATATTACTTGTACTTTACAAACAAGAACCCTGCAAACAGTTGGGTAAGTGCATTTGGCTAATCGATTCTCACAAAATATATAATAAAGATGGAAGGAGGAAATGACACAGTAACACTCTTAATTAAGATCCAACTCAGTCCTTTTCTTCTATTCTTAAAAGGGTTTAACCCACCACAAGAGCCTTCTTCCCATCTGATAATAACTTTGTTTCAACAGCTGCAGTGAGATTCTTAGCTCCTCTCCTCATTCCACTTTCCACCAACTCTGGTCCAACTCATTTTGGACAATGAGAAGGGAAACAAGGTCACAGGCTATGGGGTAGTAAGAGGCCCAAAACAAAGACTTCTAATGAAACTTAATGTCTTAAAACTTAAGCATTGGAAGGTATGTTAGAGACATCTAGGATAGCTACCACAATTTCACTGGCCAAGAAACTAAGAGTTGCTCAGTTTTATGCAACTAGCTCATGTTAAAACCAGAATAGAACCCAAAACTCTTATGTCCCAAGCTAACATCTTCCCTACTATATCTCTGAGATCATGTTTTAGAAGATTGTATGATGACTTCTCCTTTTTCACTAGATAACACCCAGAATATAAGAAAAAGGATGAAGCCCTGGGAATAAAAAATACTAATAGCTAACATTTGCTGAGAATTTCTGTGCCAAGCACTCTGTTGAGCACTTAGGTGCATTACCTCCTTTAAATTCTCTTAACTACCCTAGTGGTGGGTGCAATTATTAGCATCCTTTTACAGATAAGGATATAGAGGTACATAGAGGTCACTCAAGGTCACACAGCTAGTAAATGATGGATCTAGAATTTGAGCTCAGTCTAACCTAGAGACTATGCATAAGTAGCAAGTCAAAACAGAAAAAGACATCATCAGAAAAGCAGTTCATATAGTAAATACCCACAAAATTTCCTTCTTCCAAAGACACTCTACTGGGCCTCTATTTTGACCTTAATAAAGCAAACCTCTTAAGAGCGATTTTTTAAAAATATTTTTTTAATTTTTTTTATTTATTTATGATAGTCACAGAGAGAGAGAGAGAGGCAGAGACATAGGCAGAGGAAGAAGCAGGCTCCATGCACCAGGAGCCCGACGTGGGATTCGATCCGGGTCTCCAGGATCGCGCCCTGGGCCAAAGGCAGGCGCCAAACCGCTGCACCACCCAGGGATCCCTTAAGAGCGATTTCTGTACAGGATTCAGTGCTTGCTATAATCCAGCCAAATCTAGTAAAATCTCGATCTGGTTAATATCTAGCTTTGAGAGAGCTATCATGATCAACAAATTATCAAGAGTAGATAGAGTACTGCTCTGCTGCCAGGCTACTGGCCCAATTGTAATTGCAAGAATGAAGCCCAAGAGAGAATTTTCCTTATGTTTTTAAAGATTTTATTTATTTGAGGGCAGCCCGGGTGGCTCAGCGGTTTAGTGCCACCTTCAACCCAGGGCGTGATACTGGAGACCCAGGATCAAGTCCCACGTCAGGCTCCCTGCATGGAGCCTGCTTCTCTCCCCCTTTATGTCTCTCATAAATAAATAAAATCTTAAAAAAAAAAAGATTTTATTTATTCGAGAGAGAGCACGACGGCACACAAGTAGGGGTAGGGATAGGGGCGCCTGGGTGGCTCAGTGATTGAGCGTGATCCTGGGGTCCTGGGATCGAGTCGCACATCGGGCTCCCTGCAAAGAGCTTGCTTCTCCCTCTGCCTGGGTCTCTGCCTCTCTCATGAATAAATAAATAAAATCTTTATAAAACAAAAATCAGGGAGAGGAACAGAGGAAGGAGAAGCAGGCTCTCCAATGAGCAGGGAGTCTGATGCAGGACTTGATCCCAGGACTCTGGGATCATGACTTGAGCCGAAGGCAGACTCTTAACCACCGAAGCCACCCAAGTGCCTTGAGGATTTTCCTACAAAACAAAACAAACCACAGTATTATATACATCCATGTTTTTTCCCTCTTATTTGCTCTATTTGCCTTTCTTTCACTGATGTATTCCCTAGTCAACAAATATGACTGATAGAAGGCTGCAATACACAAGGTCATTTTGAAATCGCTACAGCCCTCCAAAAACTGTGTCCAGTTCTTGAATCTTCACTATACAGATTTTTCAGCTCAACTCAGGGAGTCGCTTGTTCCACTCCTTTCCTCTCCTTTAAAAGTGGAAATTTTCAGAATGGCGGCGTGGCCACAGCCCAACTATAAGGAATGCAGCCCTCCACATACTAACCACAAGCCAATCCTTAAGTCCCAGAGAACTATGACTCTGGCCAAACTATATAATGAAGTTGGTTTCAAATCAAAATGTCCTTTAAAATAAGATGCAAGTATCCAATGGAACGGCTCCAGCTTGCAAGAAAAAAAAAAAAAAAAAACAATGAAAATGACTACCATCCTTGCCATATGGCCGTTTGTTGTTGCTTAAACTGGCTTAAAGATCCTATTTTCCACTCCCGTTAAATCAGTGACTTTGAAACCTCATGAAGTTACTATTCCCTCAAGGAAATAAAGCGTGTACGACGTGAAATATCAGTTTCACAGAAGCAAAGAAACTATGCTCAATGAAAACGAGGTAAGATCTTCTCAAGACAACAGGAAGAATGGGAAATATACAGAAGAAGTTAGAGCAACTGCTTTAATTCAGAATGAACCACCTTGAAATTAATCTGAGATAAAACTGAGACTGAAATTTAAAAAAAAAATTATCACTTTTCTAGCTATAAAACTGGTCTGTCATACAGACTTGAACCAGAGTTAAAGGAATTGTGGAAGGTCATGTAGTCTCAATTTATAGGGAAAAAAATCACACCTGGGCCATTCCTGGATAAGTTATGCCTCTGTACATATTTCAGAGAATACCCCCAACAACCTGTCTACATACTTAGGATTATAAATAAACTGAAAAGGCTATGCTTTCTCAAATATTTTTTTCCTACGATCTCTTATTTGTAGGGATTTTAATGTTTCAACAATAGACTTGTAGTCATCTGTGTAATGTGTTTTCAACTTTTCAATTTTTTTACCAATCCTCAAGCACAGTGATCCTTAATAATGGGAGACACTCATTTTCAAACTACAAATGCCCATCACACCACAGGCCCTAGTTCTATTACATTAATTTTAGAAACTATTGCCAATATTATAACTTATATACGGGAAAGCAAGGCCCCAAGTGGTTCAAAATTGAATCCTAAATGACACAATAAAGAATTCAGCAAAGACCAGACAGAACCTGAATGTTTGAAACAGATGGTGGGGGGTTCACAGCCTCGATGGAGGTCTGCACATTGATTTTGAAGTCAGGCCCACCTAGGTTTGAATCCAGCCATGTCACTTACTAGCCCTGGGATTTCAGGTTTAAGTACTTTCTTAATCACTAACATGAGGATAAGAACATCTATTTCACAAAAGGAGAGAAATAAGAGGGTATATTTTATATGGCACATCCCCCCAAATATTATGTTACTATTTTTTGCTGCTTTTGAGGGCATAAAGTATCACAATCCTAAGAACATGATACTTACGTGGCAGCATATAAAAATAATCCTGGGAAAGACACTTCATCAGAAAGAGACACGATATCTGGCATGTTACACACTCCATTCAAGCAAAGGAAAATGCACCCACTGAAAATGCACCCACTGAAATCGACACCACTGCAGTCACTGGTGAACTGATGAATCTCCACCAGTGGTGCCAAGATGAGGCACTGGGGGAAGGAAATGAATCCAAGCAAGCAAGAACCATGATGCCACAGTAAAGTAGATGTAGGGGAAGGAAGGGAAGCAGAAAGTAGGTTGATTATGAATAAATACAGTGTTCTTCAAACTATGCTCAAGCTGAAGTACTTAGCTCTACAGTTTGATTTAGAGTTAACTAACAGTTAAAAAAAAAAAAAGTAGAGGCTAAATGAGTTAGAGCACAGAGCCTGCTCTAGGTCTTTGGCACAAATGGATTGGCATCTGTAAAAATACAATCTAAAAGGTAAAATCCTCAGGACGGGAAACTAACTGAACTTGATTAAATGAAGTTTATAAACAAGAAGGTTCAACAGAGGCTTCCTTCTAGCTTGGATCTCAGATGGGCATTTTCCATTTCTAGTCAAAAGCAGAAACCAGGTAAACTCAATGACCAAGTGTTGTGGTCAACGTAGGCCAGCATTTACTCAGTCTCTCCTAAGTTCTCCCCTCAAAGTATACTCAAGACAAAGGCTCTTTATATTAAATGATGGAGGAGGAAAGAGCCTCAAAGTGGGACGAAGTAAGGGACATCAGAGTTAAAAGAACACTGATTGTGTAAAAGCCTCAGCAAGTGAAATGGTTCAACGTCAAGCAAGGCGGGAGTCGGGGGCTGCTGTTTTCGCAGATACAGACATTTCTGTTCAGGCTATCTTGACCCTGTACTTACCTAAGGGCTGGATAAGAGAAATGCAGAGTCAGCAATCTCTTCTATTTCCCCCCCTCCGAATGAAAACAGCAAATTTCACAGAAAATCCCTTGTCTCAAATTAATCTTGTTACAGAATATTACACAATTGTCATAAAGCCAAATGAACTAATTTGAATGTGGTCCTAGTACAGCCACCAACAACAGAGCAGCCCAATGAATTCAGTGAAAGAAAAAAGCCTAGAATTGGAGACTTGAGCTCAAAATTGGATTTCATCCACAATTCACCAGTATCCCATCCAACCCATAGTGTTCCTTCCCTTTGGCACATGCTCTATCACAGCAATAGCTTCCTACTTAAAAGAAGAAGTAATAATTGGAAATGTTAGTAATAAATGGAAATAATAATTTGGTGAATTAAAGATCTGTGATATTTATAATTGAATATAAGCCTGTTTGCTTTCTCTTCAAAACCCCTCTCCCATTCCTCATTAATTCAAATCAACATATCTGTACTGAATATTGGGGGGCATGGGGAAAATGCCTATATGTGCATGTGCCAATGTGCGTTCAATCACAGGTGCTTGTGTGGTGGGGGATCCTAAGCAATGTTACATCTTTATAGCTCCCCACCACACCTGAGGCTCACAATTATGTTATGGTGTATCACCATAATTTTTAGATGTATTTTTTTTTGAAATTTGATATTTGGCACTCTAAGAGTTTAGAATATGAGTTCACTGTATTAAGTTGTTCAGTCTTCATCAATAGAAAATGCACACCATCTTCCCCTCAACAATACTTCAATAACTAATCAATCACTTACAGAAAACATATGTTAGAAACAGAGCTGGCAGACAGAAAACCCAATTTAAAAACTGGGAGGAGGGCAGCCTGGGTGGCTCAGCGGTTTAGCGCCACCTTCAGTCCAGGGGGTGATCCTGGAGACCCAGGATTGAGTCCCACGTCAGGGTCCCTGCATGGAGCCTGCTTCTCCCTCTGCTTGTGTCTCTGCCTCTCTCTCTCTCTGTCTCTAGGAATAAATAAATAAAATCTTTAAAAAAAAAAAAAAACGAGTGGATTCTAATTCATAATTAGAATTCATGGATTTCCAATTATAAAAAAAAATGTTTTTTAACTGGGAGGAAGAGGGGCACCTGGGTGGCACAGTCAGTTAAGTGTCCAACTCTTAGTTTTGGCTCAGCTCACGATCTTGGGTTCTGAGAGTCCCACATCAGGCTCCAGCTCAGTGCAGAGTCTATCTGGGCTTCTCTTCCCCCTCTCCTTTTGCCCTCCCCCCTGCTCTCTCTCTTTCTCTCTCTCTCTCTAAAATAAATAAATCATTTTAAAAATTGGCAAGAATGCATATAAAAAAGTCTGACTTTGAAGAAAAATATGGAAATATAACCATAACATTTGGATTTATTCTAAAACAAGTGGAAAATTTGACCCTTAAGCCTAAATGATTGTCAAAGGAAAACTGACATTTATTGCTAAGCACCTTTTTTTTCTAGTTTAAATCCTACAAAACCCTCAAGAGATAAGTAATACTATCCCATTTTACAGCTGATGATTCTGAGGCTCAGAAAGATTAAGTAACTTGCCTACCTATTATCCTCAAGCTAGAATTTTGAACCTAGTACTTTTCTGACTCCAAACTCTATTATACCCTTGCAAACTCTAAATCTGGTTAATATAGGAACAAAGAAGGAAAGAGAGAGAGGCAAGACTATAAAAAATCAACTCAAATTCTCTATGGAGAGAAGTCAAAACCTTGAATTCAGTTAACCACATGGGCTGCTATTTGTATATTTACACACATTTTTTTTTAAACTCTTTCTACAAAACTGACACTGATTTCTTTACTAAAAATATATTTGGCTTTTTTTTTAAGATTTTATTTATTTATTCATGAGAGACACAGAAAGGCAGAGACATAGGCAGAGGGAGAAGCAGGCTCTCTATGGGGAGCCCCATGTGGGACTTGATCCCAAGACCTCAGGATCACAAACTGAGCCAAAGACAGATGCTCAACCACTGAGCCACCCAGGTGCCCCTATTGAAAATATGTTAATCTCAAATTCCAGAATTATTCAAAATCTTGTTGGCAAGTGTTAAATAAACAAAAAAAACAAATCCAGCAAAGAGTTACAGCTTCTCAACCAGAAAACTACATTGCAAATAGCCTTACATTTGATAAAATTACTTTCTTGAAGCACGTTGTAAGTCTGCAATTCGGCCAAGACCACAGAAAGCAACCCAGAAATAAATTATTTCAAAATCAGACTGACTAGAGGTAGGAAGGCATAGATATCCGTTGGTATTTTTAGGAACTATGGTACACAAAGTCAAGATGTATTGTTTAAATTTTACCATTTCATAAATAATAATCCCACTTGCTTTATAGGGTGTCAATCTAAGTACACTTTTTAGCATGCTCTAACATCTATACCCAACCAACATACCTTACAAATCTTTTAGAGATCCTCGCTTGATAATTTACTCCTTAACATCCTGCAAACTGTTTTTCTGGATCTAAATTTTCATCCACCTGGATGTTCGGTTATTCCTAAAGAATGTTTTCTTCGGCTGTTTTGTTTTAATACTGATTCGGTACCATTTTTGTTGTCTGCTCAACTTTTAGATCTGCACTGACCAATTCCACAAAACTTCACCTCCAAAAATCCATATATGGAAGATGCATTTGGGAAAAAAATATATAAAATTAAGAAAAATTTAAAAGAATACTAATGACAACACCTATCATCAGTTATCCCTGAAGAGGTTGATTCTGGCTGCCTAGTTTCCAAAAAGCCTCCCCTGGACAGGCTTCTCCTCTTCCTCACTCACGACAGGACCCCTTTCTTGAAGATGAGAGGAGGAAGGGAAGGAAGGACAACAAATTCAGGCTCCCTGACACGCAGAACTTAATCTTTCCCCTTCCTCTTTCCAAATACCTACAGTATTCAGCATCATTACTGAAAAGGGATGGGGGAAGAGTAAATTCTGAGTTCTGTGGAGACTCCTCTGCAAAAGGATGAATGGGATGGGGAGACAGGCCTAACTTTTCCAGTTTTAGGATCAAAGCTGTGACAGGTATTCCCTATATGAAAACCAGGAACAAGATGACTAAGCTGTCATGTTCTCATGTGTAATGAGAGTGAGGTGTGTCGGAAACACCCAAATCTGACTTCTCTCTTTTCTCCATCTAAATCCACCCCTTCCCAGTCCTTGCCCAGACGTCACCAGTGTTGTGTCAGTTTAGCATGGGACTCCGATCTCCTCCATCAGCTTACTCACTCCTATGCCAACCATGCTCCCACTTGCTGTCCCCAAGGCCACTGTAGTCTAACTTATCCTTTTAAAGTGTTTAAATGCTCCATGGAGGAAAGCCAAAGTAGATTACCTTACTTCATTATATTAGAGGAGTCAATCAAAAATGGTTACTATGTTTTTTAAAAATACATCACTAATATAGTTTAAGAAACAATGTCAGAGATGAAATCTAAAATCTCCATACCTCTTTTTTTTTCTTTCCAAATCAAAGCTGCTAAAGTTTTGTATTAAGAATTTTGATGAGTTGCAAATAGATTACTCAGGCTAAACCACAATGGTGTAGGGAGAAGTAATAAAAAGGAAGGCAGAATGGGACTGCTTAACCATGTATACATGAGTATTTACGGGTGTATTATGATTACATTCTTAATTCTAAGAGATGGCTTGTGATGAGTCATTGTCTTGTACCATCCAGAGAAATTTCTTTCCATTGTTACACATAATAAAGAGTGGACTATTCGTAAGTAGTTATTTCTATGGAAATTAAACAGAGAAAATCTTTTTTTCCCAGAACCATAAATTCTGTTGAGACTGGTGAGTGTCACAAAAACTTCAACACCATTAATGAGGCATTTTCTAGCACAGAGAGAAGCTTCTTGGGATTTACTGAAGATTCACTCCATATATAAATTCAGAAAGGTACAGCTGGACAGCTACCATAAAATATGATTTCCTGCTTTGTAGTTTGGCTGGCAACATAATCCCAATCTAACCAGTTATCTCTCAAATACTTACCTTTTTTTAAATTACTGTTTTCTTTATATTTTATTTATTTATTCATGAGAGAGAGAGAGAGAGAGAGAGAGGCGGAGACACAGACAGAGGGAGAAGCAGGCTCCATGAAGGGAACCCAACGTGGGACTCAATCCCGGGTCTCCAGGATCACGCCCTGAGCCGAAATCAGGCGCTAAACCGCTGAGCCACCCACGGATCCCCTATTACTGCTGTTAAGGGCCAGCCAGAATCATTCTACTAAAGCACAGAGGACACCCTATAAAGTCAATGGCCTCTCCACAAGCCTCCAGTCCTAGAAGACCCAGAATCCTCACTGCACAATCATACTGGCACAGGGTAATTTTTCCAAAGCTGTCTGTGTTCAGCCCTATGTTTGAAGGCTTTCTGTGTTCTCACCTCAAACTACCTTTTCATCACTTTCTAAAGCTAAATTGATTCACTTGCTGTGCCTAAAAATGACTTGTACCTTCCGTTCTTTCATTGCTCTATCTGGAACTCCCTTTCTGGGCCTCTCCCCACCTATTGAAGATCCTTGGTGCAGCTCAATCCTAGCTTGTCCTGGTAGCCCTCCTCCTCCGACTATCCCAGTCAGCCACAGGTTCTCCGTCCCTGCTCACAAGCTGTCACAATAGCTGTCCAGATCATTCATTTTGGTACTTCGTAATACAAAGCAGTAAACATTATCTTTTCATTGAGTCATAATATTTTGTAATTAGAAAAGCCCTTAAAAGTCATTAGACTAGTCGGTACCTACCTTTTTTCATCACTAATTATACTTTTTATCACTTAACACCTTCCCCATACTCCTGCTTATCACCTGGCCTCTTTGACATCTGAAGGTCACGGTTTTTGTTTTTAAAGATTTTATTTATTTATTCATGAGAGACACAGAGAGAGCAGTAGAGATACAGGCAGAGGGAGAAACAGACTCCCTGAGGAAAGCCTGGTGTGGAACTCGATCTCAGGATTCCAGGAGCATGACCTGAGCCAAAGGCAGACACTCAACCACTAAGCTACTTGCCCCAAAGGTCGTGTTTTAAAAACTGTCTACTAAACTACAATAATTAACAAACATAAAGATTGTTTAAAAAATAATTAATTAAAGATTCTTGTTGTACATTAGAGCTTCTTTCTTTCAATGTAGGTCTCATACAGAAAGGACATAACAACTCCAGTTAAAAACAAAGATAATTGAAGAAGGAAAAAACAACAACAAAGACACTTGATATTTTGGTTAACACGCGCAACTTAGTCATGGCTGAAAATGCAAAATTTCTCTCAGCTTTAAGAAGAAAAAATAGCTTCCACCTGTTATTTACCCAGACCCTTATCAATCTGAAGAACCAAAATCAGGAACCAGACTTAGGCCAAGCCCCCCTCATTTTACAGATAAGTTAAAACTCAGACTTCAAGAGGGTAAAGAGTTTAAAGTTACAAAGCCAGGCTTCTAGAATGGAATATAAGTCTCTTGATTCTTAGTCCAGTGTTGTTACATAATGCCAACTGCTAGGGGCCTCACGTCCACAAACAGAATGTAGATTATTTTAGAGCAAGCGCCAAGCCTTACAACTCTTTATATCTTACACTGACTCTTCTACACAGCTGGAATTACAATAAATACTTATTCACTAATTAATTTCCTCAACTAATATTTAGTGACCTAATAATTTCTTCTCTTAAGAAATCTAAATGTAAAATGTTTTAAAGGTAAAGAAATAAAACCTGTAGAAGATAATAATAGAGGATACCTTCATGACTTCATATCATAAAGAAGACACAGAAAGTACTAATCATACACATTATTATTTAAAATTAAGAACTTGTTTATTAAAAGACACCATTGAAGGGTGCCAGGGTGGCTCAGTCAATTGAGTATCTGACTCTTGAGTTCAGCTCAGGTCATGATCTCAGGGTTGTGAGATCAAGCCCTGTGTCAGGCTCCACACTCAGCATGGAGTCTGCTTGAGATTTTTTTCTCTCCCTGGCCCCTCTTCCTGCTTATGCACACTTTCTCTCTCTCTATCTCTCATAAATAAATAAATGAATAATAAATAAATATATTATATATATAAATGAAAAAACAACAACAAAGACACTTGATATTTTGGTTAACACGCGCAACTTAGTCATGGCTGAAAATGCAAAATTTCTCTCAGCTTTAAGAAGAAAAAATAGCTTCCACCTGTTATTTACCCAGACCCTTATCAATCTGAAGAACCAAAATCAGGAACCAGACTTAGGCCAAGCCCCCCTCATTTTACAGATAAGTTAAAACTCAGACTTCAAGAGGGTAAAGAGTTTAAAGTTACAAAGCCAGGCTTCTAGAATGGAATATAAGTCTCTTGATTCTTAGTCCAGTGTTGTTACATAATGCCAACTGCTAGGGGCCTCACGTCCACAAACAGAATGTAGATTATTTTAGAGCAAGCGCCAAGCCTTACAACTCTTTATATCTTACACTGACTCTTCTACACAGCTGGAATTACAATAAATACTTATTCACTAATTAATTTCCTCAACTAATATTTAGTGACCTAATAATTTCTTCTCTTAAGAAATCTAAATGTAAAATGTTTTAAAGGTAAAGAAATAAAACCTGTAGAAGATAATAATAGAGGATACCTTCATGACTTCATATCATAAAGAAGACACAGAAAGTACTAATCATACCAAAAAATGGTATAAAATTTCATTATATTAAAATTAAGAACTTGTTTATTAAAAGACACCATTGAAGGGTGCCAGGGTGGCTCAGTCAATTGAGTATCTGACTCTTGAGTTCAGCTCAGGTCATGATCTCAGGGTTGTGAGATCAAGCCCTGTGTCAGGCTCCACACTCAGCATGGAGTCTGCTTGAGATTTTTTTCTCTCCCTGGCCCCTCTTCCTGCTTATTATATAAATCTTATATATTTATATATAAATTTTATTTATATATATTTATATATAAATTTTATTTTTATATATATTTATATATAAATTTTATTTATATATATTTATATATATAAATTTTATTTATATGACTACTAAGAGTGAAAAGGCAAGCCACACACACACACAAATCTATAACAAAAACAAAAAAGGAGGGATCCCTGGGTGGCGCAGCGGTTTGGCGCCTGCCTTTGGCCCAGGGCGTGATCCGGGAGACCCGGGATCGAATCCCACGTCGGGCTCCCGGTGGATGGAGCCTGCTTCTCCCTCTGCCTGTGTCTCTGCCTCTCTCTCTTTCTCTCTGTATGACTATCATAAATAAATTTTAAAAAAAAAATTTAAAAAAATAAAAACAAAACAAAACAAAAAAAAAAACAAAAAAGGAGACTCATGTCCAAAATATATAAAGAACTATCACAAGTCAGTAAGAAAAAAGACAACATAATAGAAAAATCTGCAAGAGACTTACACATCATAAATGGCCCCATAAACTCATGAAGAGGTGTTACATTATTAAACAGGGAAAAGCAAACTAAAACCACAATAAAATACCACTACACTCCTATTACACTAGCTAAAACTAGTTAAAATGTTTCAAGTTTGACAATAACAAATGTTAAAGAGACAAACAATGGGAAAGTTCCTATACTGCTGGTGAGAATATAAACTGTTACCACTATCTTAGAAAATAGTTATGCAGTACCTAGTAAAATTGAAAATAAAGAAACCCCACAACCTAGTAATAATCCCATTTCTGAGGGTATCACAAAGGAACAATTGCTGGATATGTATCAGAATACATATATGGGAATGTTCCTACCAGTAAATTCATTATAGCTATACATTGGAAACAACTTCAAATGTCCACTGATAGAATGAATACATTGTGGTTTATTTGTGCAAATGAATACTGTATAGCAATGAAAAACAAACTATGGCTATGCATAAGGAGATATGGACAAAACCTAAAATGGTAAAATAAGCACATGTTTTGTAATTCCAATTATATAAGGTCCCAAACTAAGCAAACTATATGATTTAAAGCTGCACATTTAGGAGATAAAACCACAAAGACAAGAAAAGAAGTATCAAAAAGCTAGCGTACTGACTGGAGGCAGTACACAAGAAACTGGTTTCTGGCGTGCTAGAAATGTTTTAGTTCTTGATCTGTGTGTTGTATACATGAGCATTTGTATCATACCAATTCATTAAGCTATACATTAATTTTATTATGCATTTTTCATTATGTCTATTTTCTTTCTCCCCCACCAAAAAAAAAAAGGATTTTTAAAAGTGCTAACCACAGACATAGTCTATAGTAAGCACTCAATACAACATAAGTTTTATTTTGCTTTGTTTTTAAAGGCAAGACACTACTAAATTGATGTGACTCACCTTGGGACAATCTAAGTACCTGTGGGTATGAAGCAGTCACATATAAAAGAAAAGTTATTTGCCTCCTGACTGAATATCTCATAATCCTAGTAGAAAAGAAATGAGCTCTTTTACAGCCGAAGAAGATCCTATCTAGTAAGTCCTGTATATCAAAGCACATTGCTCTTTTTTTAAAAGATTTTATATATTTATTCATGAGAGACACAGAGGCAGAGGGAGAAGCAGGCCCCCTGCAGGGAGCCCAATGCAGGAGTCAATCCTGGGACACCAGGTTCATGACCTGAGCCAAAGGCAGACACTTAACCACTGAGCCACCCAGGCATCCTGAAAGCACACTGCTCTTGAAGATAAGCCATGTAGATTTCAATGCTAGTGACCTGGCCTTGAGCAAATTACTTAATCTCTCCAAATCTGTTTTCTCCTCTGTCAAACTAAGAAAATACCTATCTATTTAGCTTATTGTGAGGTTCATATAAAACAATGTTTACAAAAGCACTTCATGAGTAGTAAAGCACCAAATGTACGATTAAACTACTGAACAATATCATTTTAGGTATGGGTAAAACAAGCATAGAGGGAAAATACCATGGAACACGAAAATATGAATACTTCATACCCTGTCATTTAGGGGATACAGGTAGAGATGATGCCCCTAGACTGGCATAAGATCTAAGAGGTTAAGATGAAAAAGAATAAAATTGAAGATAATATGAACCCTGAAGAGCACCTAGGAGAAAACCTGCAGTCTGACAGTGAAATACAATAATATTAGCTAATTTTGACCAAATGATGGTTCCAAAGGAAAACACCACTCATCAACCACCACTGACCTAGTATTATCTCTGATGGCAGGAAAGGATCAGAATCATCTTTAGAAGAAGCTTTAGGTGTACCATAAATGGAGCAGGAAGAAAAGAGCCCCATGCTGGTCCATCAACCCTAATCCTTTGCAAATAGGCAAATGTTGCTGGGCATAAGAAGTGCTATGGCCATGTCACTCAAAGAACAATTCTGAATATGTAGAAGACTGAATTATTGTAACATTTTAAAAAATAGGTGGGTCACGGTAAAACGGTCAATGGTTGCTAGGGCTTGGGGGACAGAGCAACAAACAGGCTGATCTCAGAGAATTTTTAGGTCGATGAAACTACTCTGTCTTATACTATCTATTATCTATAATGGTGAATACAGGCCATTATACATTTATCCAAACTCGCAGAATGTACACCACCAAGAATGATCCCTGAAGTAAACTATGGACTTTTTGATAAGGTGTCAATGTAGGTCCCTCACTGGTAAAAATTATACCACTCTCGTGAGGGATGTTGATAAAGGGGTTTAGGGTACGTGTGAGTGTGGGTAGGAGGTATATAGGAAATCTCTGTAGTACCTTCCGCTCAATTTTGCTGCGAACCTAAAACTGCTCTAAAAAATAAAGTGTATTAAAAGAGAGAGAGGGGCAGCCCAGGTGGCTCGGCGGTTTGGTGCCTGCCTTCGGCCCAGGGCGTGATCCTGGAGACCTGGGATCGGGTCCCGCATCAGGCTCCCTGCATGGAGCCTGCTTCTTTGCCTCTCTCTTTCTCTGTGTCTCCCATGAATAAATAAATAAAATCTTTTTAAAAAATAAATAAATAAAAATAAAAAATAAAAGAGAGAGAAACAAAACAAACAAAAGAAAAACCAGTGAAGGCCAAATTGTAGAACTGACCTGCTGAAGGTCCTAGTGAGCAAGGGTCAATTTTACTAGTAGATGACTGCAAAGTGAATTCAAAACTAAGTCCCCATAATAAACAGAGCTAATTCAAAATTAATGAAGCTCATTAGGAACTGAAATTCCCTCCTCTCTTCCTCCCCTCCCAATATTTAAGTTTAGAAGACAATCTTAACAGATTGAAATATGTATATTTTAGCACCTATGGGGCCAAATTATCATTAATTCTGTTCATGTTCACTACTAAGCAATTAGGTTTGACTTGAATTAAGTGAACAGCAAATTCTGCAGTTAGAAAGCTTTCTGAATGATAATGACAGATATTGGAAGTGGCATTTTCCAAATAAAGAATCTGATACTTCAGTCATTGAGGTTCAATATGGAGATTATATCAGGAATCTTAATACTCTTGAAGTTGGCCAACAGGTGACCAAATGGAGAGAAGAAAAAAGCTAATTTAATGTGGAAATTATTGGTAAATTGTCTATCAATTTTTCTTTTAAGAAAAAGAAACTACAAAAACTACTGGGATGAACTATAATTCACATTTTTAGTTTGGACAAATCCAAAAACTATAAGCAATTGTGAATAATAAGTATTAAGGATTACAAAGTTATGCTTAGGCCCTACATAAACACAAGAGTAGAAAAACAGAATAAGGTTAAAATTTAAAAAAAAAATGAAATAACTGGAACAGTTTTTTAAAGGATTTTTTTGTTCTCTTAATAATCCTCTAAACGAATAAAGGGAAATCTGCTACTTAGAGCTTAAGTGGCACAGAATTTTCTAAGGGACACATGTTGAACCAATTAAATGGAAGCCTCATAGGCCCCACATGCTTTCAGGAACACTGACACTGAAGATCAGTGGCCTTACATAAGGCTAAGTGACATAAATTCCATCCCCCCGAAATGAAGTGGGAGCAGTGAATTAGGAAGCCTGCAAGAATGTCATACCACATTTCCATTCTTCGGTACTCATCCACGGGTATCATTTTGCTATGACCTTGCTCTCCAGAGACCTATATTACCAGGACCAGACATGTAGTCTCTGCTAACCTGAAACTACACTAGTAACAGCACTTTAGGCTTAGCAGAACGAAGGGCTGACATTCCTTCCTTAGTATGGAATAAAAATAATTTTTCCAAAATGTACTCAGATGACGGAGGCTCCTGGCGGGCTCAGTTGGTGGAGCATGCAACTTCTCATCTCAGGGTTGTGAGTTTGAGCCCCTTAAAAAAAAAATAAAAATAAAATGTACACAGATAAGACTAATAAACACTATGGTCAATATGAGAAAAAAGAGGTATCTCAAGAAATCACTGTTAACGGACATTATGGCCACAAAACAAAATCGTTTTCTGCTCATGTATTTTCCTTAATAAAAGATAAGGATCTAAAATAAGTATTTACTGATACCACGGAGCCATAAGAGACTAGACTATCACTCCTGAAAAGGGAAGAAATGTTTAAAGTGCTACCTTCGGGGGGATCCCTGGGTGGCTCAGCGGTTTAGCGCCTGCCTTTGGCTCAGGGCCCGATCCTGGGGTCTGGGATCGAGTCCCACCCACATCAGGCTTCCTGTGGGGAACCTGCTTCTCCCTCTGCCTGCGTCCCTGCCTCTCTCTGTGTGTCTCTCATGAATAAATAAATAAAAATCTTTTTAAAAATAAAAAATAAAGTGCTATCTTCCCCCCAAAAAAGCCCCACCTCTACCACATCAATTACTACTACCTAAAAATGAAAACAAATACACAAAAGGGAACAAACACCTCCCAAAGCAGAGGCCTGACTACATGAGCCAGATGAAACTATATATGTGTTTGTTCAGAAAAAGTAAGTGTAACAGCCAACTTGGCCAGTCCCCAAAGGCACACACCCTCAAGAAGAGCCTGGGTCACCCATGGTCATTCGGGCAGTGTCTACACAAGGGCAAACAGCCTGCGTGTGGAGTGAAAAATGAAATATGAACCACCAGAACTATTCGTGCAAAAGAACAGAAGTTGGGATGGGAAGCCGTAAGTGCTTATCAAAGGTCGGTCACTTAGTACAAATTTGCTCAATCTCTTTGGTAAGACAACATGGACAGAACCTCACTCTTTACACAGAATTTTCCAAACATTAACCAATGCCCATAGCAGCCTAGTGAGGAAAATAATGTTTTACAAATAGGAGGATAAATCCTGGGGATACAAACAAGTGAGATCCTGGCCCCTGAGCCACTGTCATTCTGTGCCTTTTACTTGGTGTGTAAACTACCCAGAAACGACTGCTTGATGTCTCTCTGCTTACCACTTTATTATGGAAAGCTGCTCTCAATTTCACAGGAGACTATGTTTTAAGATACAAAGTCGATACCAAAGGTAGCCGAGCTGCTCTGCTTACCACTGTCTTTGTCAATTATCAAAAATGTCGTTAAAGAAGCAGCTTTTGATCACCTTCCGCCAATACATACAAGCCTCTCTACAAGAAGAAATAAACTCATTTTAAATAAGTTGTACTTTGTATTATTTATAGTACTAGTTGCTACAGAAACAAAAGTCTAATCATTTGTATTGGGAATGTCAAAATCTTTTTCTTATATAAGAAAAAGGGGGCTGACTGGAAGGAAACAGGAGAGAGTCAAGTGGATGACAGAAATTTTCTCTATCTTCCTTCAGGTGGTGGTCATGGCGGTAATAGGATTTATCAAATCTCATTGAACCGCATATACTTAAGATCTGTGCACTTCCCAGTAGGCAAATTTTACCTAAAAAAAAAATACAAGCGTCAAAGATAATTATTTAATAGCCAAACACTTGAGTAAGGAAGCACCAACAGGAAGCCCCATATCAAACCACAGTAAGACAAAAATCCCAGCTGAGAAAGAAACTTGCTCTTTTTTCCTACAGCCTGTATTTTCAACTCCTGTGCATTAATTAATTCTTAAAGAATCAAATAGCCATGGGATTTCACAGCCTCTCCTAAGTGGAAAAGAGAGGGCCTCGGGGCAGTGTAGACATGTGCACCTGCCTGTGAGCATGTAAACACGTCAACTAGAGTTGCCTCATACAACAGTTGAAGTAACAAAAACCACCCTTATATCAAAGGAGTCATCAAAAAAGTCACAGAGGGTGCATGGGTGGCTCAAGTGGCTAAGCATCTGCCTTTGGCTCAGGTCGTGATCCCAGCGTCCTGCGATCAAATCCCGCATCAATGTCCCTGTACAGAGCCTACTTCTCCCTCTGCCTGTGTCTCTGCTTCTTTCTCCGTGTCTCTGATGAGTATATAAATAAAATCTTAAAAAAAAAAAAAAGTCATGGATATTTCATTGATATCTCCTCTGAGGCAGATTAAGAGAAGAAATGAATTGAAATTTCATTAATAACCACATGGCCCAAGTTAATCTCTCATAATTGTCAATGCAATACTTATCAGATTATAGTGGGCAAGAGAGAAATGTAAAAGGATACAAAAGTAAATAATTAATATTACAAAGGGAAATTGCCACTTTCATCTCAAAGTAGATAAAAGAGTATTTTAGCTAAAACACCAAGTCTATTTTGTTCAGAGAAGTGGGTATCTGTTTCAAGGGTTAATAAAAACACCTTCATTCCAGAAGCAAATAAAAAAGAAAAAGGCAGCTCCTTCTTGATAGAAATGCCAAGTTCAACCATTCGCAGACTGTAGGAAACACACACGACACCCAAGATAAAACATGTTCATTTTTTAAAACAACCCCACTGCAACTCTGAAGTCAGTGATTCTTACTAGCAGTCTTTTAAAAAAATACATGACCAAATATGGCTACATCAACATCATTACCCATGCTCATTTCGGACATTTCGCCTCTTTTCCCTAAAGACCACTAAATATAGCAACTTGATCACATATGAATAGCCCATCTTGTAAGATAAACAGGGCTTCAGTAGTGCCTCATAACACCAAACTGACAGAAGGTTGCAATTGTCTATAAAGTCACCACGGGCCCATCTGGTAACACTACTTAAGATTGCAGTATCTGTCAGACTCTGAAGCTGAAACATGACCTTCAAAATCATCTAATGTAGTTGTTTTCAAACTTTTGTTAAGAAGCTGTGGAATCCCTCAATCCTTTTTTAAAATAGAAATTTCTATCAGATGCCTTTCCATGTTCTTCTTGCCCCCTCACACTAAAAGGACACAAAATCATGCATCAGTAATCACAGATGGTGAAAAAGATGCGCAGGTCATCTGGAAGTGTGCAACCACCACTGTATCCCAAATGTCCCTCCAGTGCCCAGTCTTAACTGCTTTCCCCACATTTTTATCCTTATTCACAAGCAAACCAGGAGGCTCCCCTACAGAATCCTAGGGCTATGGATGAAAATGACTTGACAATCATTGATGTGCTCCAACCCCTCATTTCACAATTAAAAGCAAAATGAGAGCAAGCACTATATAACTGAAAATGACACAGTGGAATAAAAGGTAATCCCAGTCCTACCCCTTTGCCAGGTATACGACCTTGAACAAATCTCTTACTCTTTGGCTTTAGCTTCTTCATCATAAGATGGTAATAATCATCTCTCTGCCCAGCATATTTTCTACAAAAGTGCTTTGTAGGAAGCAGAGCACTGCATAAAGTGTTATTATTTTTATTATTCCGTTATTATTAGCCAAGATTACATGGTGAATTCAGTGCACAGCCAGACCTGGAACTCGAGTCTCCTGACTGCCTCTCCAAGGCTTTTTCCACTACTTCATACAATACTTGTATTCACTGCTAAGCCATTCTTATCAACTCCTGAAACTTAGGTTTTATAATACCTTTTTATCAAGGAAAACAAAATGGTGCCATGAAAAAAACAAAATCTTTAACAACCCCTGACCTAAAAGTAAATACAAGGAATTTACAGTCTGTGCAGGCCAAAAAAAAGGGAACTGTAGATAAAGAAAGCATATACTGACATTCTACAAGGTGATATATTGTGAACAGTCCTTAAGGCACTGATGAAACCATTGTGACCATTCTGAGCTGCATAGTGATGTTATGTACCAATGTAGAAAAGAAAAGCCCATGATGAGGCTGAATAATGACTTGAGGGTGTACCCACTGATCAGAACCCAACTGTAATTTTTTTTACAATCAAGAATTTCCCAAAGCAATACATGGTTGAACCTCCAGGTCATATGTAAATACAATCTGAAGGTGCACTCTCACCTACAAATTACACATTAATAAAAGCTTGAATGGGCACATCTCTGCCCTAAGCCCCACATGGACAATAAAGACAGGACAGGACTGGGTGCTGGCCATTTGGGGTTCCAGTGTCTACCAGCTTCCCAGTTGCTGAGCTCCCCAACTCAGAATTCTAAAATGAGTCATTGTCATTTCACCTACCTAAAGGATAAGGAGGAAACAGTGAAATTAAGAAACTTTATGGAGGGGTGCCTGGGTGGCTCAGTGATTAAGTGTTTGCCTTTGGCTCAGGTTGCCATCCCAGGGTCCTGGGATCGAGTTCCACATCAGGCTCCTCTCAAGGAGCCTGCTTCTCCTTCTGCCTATGTCTCTGCGTCTCTCCGAGTCTCTCCTGAATAAATAAATAAAATCTTAAAAAAAAAAAAAAGAAAGAAAGAAATTTGATGGAAAAGGGATGGAGAAAAAAATGTCAGAGATGTCAAAAAAGTAGCATGAGTGGGGAGGGGGAACACACTCTCACATTTTTTTTTTTTTCAAAGAATCTCTGAGACTAATGAAACCTTCTCACAGAAAATTTGGAAAATACTACCAATTTTATTTCCGAACACAAAAAAATTTCTTTTAAAAAGTAGCGTTTCTAAGCTCATGCATATTCATAAAGTGATTCATTTGCTAGGAACATACAGTCATCCCAAAGCGGTGAAAAAGCTACAGCTCTAAATGCTCAATCTATCCATCTAGACTTAAAGGTTATAGTAGCTTTTCTTGAAAACATATGACTCATCACTGCTCTAATTCTGCGTCTCTGTATAGAAAACATGGAAAACAGGGCGGACTTGTAGGACACAAGTGTGTCACTGACAACAGAAAAGTCAAACCACATTAGAAAAGAACGTGGAACTCTGTTAGCAGCTTTGTACTTCATCATCCTGGAAATTTCACATCACAGACCGTAATCATTATGGACTATTTTCAGGCAAGTCTGTTTTCTGAAACTGACTCAGCCTGACCCATCTTTAGGGTGTAAGCATGTGATGAGCCAATGCAAGAAGAAAGCAATAGCTCAATAATGCAACCAAATTATAGCAAAGAAGGTCAACTGATCTTGTGATTGATGGGTTTATCTACCAAAGTTGGGAGTAATTTTTCACTTACTTCAATGAAGATAGTGCATTACACACATGCAGCCTGAACATACAGGATGTTTCTTTACTTTTTTTAAAAGATTTTATTTATTTTTATAGAGAGTAAGAGAGCACACAAGCAGGGGGAGGGGCAGAGAGGGAGGGAGAAGCAGGGAGCCCAATGCAGGACTTCATCCTAGGACCCTAAGATCATGACCTGAGCCGGAGGCAGATGCCCAACTGACTGAACTACCCAGGTATCCCCAGGATACTTTTTATTATTGATAACAACATTAACCAAAATTTACAGAGTATTGTTTAAAAAGCACTTATATTATTATCATCATTATTATTACCTCCATTTTGCAAAAGAACTGAAACTCAGAGAGAAGAAATGATTTGGCTCAAATTATACAGACACATCAAAATGATTGGAGGACTTAAATTCAGTTCCTATGACTTCAAATTCTGTGATTTTCCTTAACATTTTATTCATTTTTCAAAATGAAACACTTCATTCATGAAACCTTTCATTCATTCATTCCTGTATCAAGTCAAGAAATATTAAAAACCTACTACATGTTGGTCACTATTCTCTCACCTTGAGAAAACAAAAAGAACACAAATACCTGCTTCAGGTAGTAGACTGAGTATATCTCATACAGTCTAGTATAATGGTCAAGAACAGATTAACAACAATAAAAACAACAATGAAAGTACACCAGTATCACAAGTGGCCAACAGAAATGGGTATGTGGCACAACAGGAACACAGATGGGGAAGCCTTTAATTCATATTATCTGAATCTTGGAACATGAAAAAAAAATTATTATGTGGGTAGGAGAGGAAGGAAACATGTCAGAAAGAAAAAACAAGAAAGGCAAAGGCAAAGGCATAGGCAAAGGCAAGAAGAAAAAACAAGAAAGGCAAAGGCATAAAGGCCAGAAAAAAAAATAATAATATACTGAGGAAACTAGCTCAGCGTGACAGGGAGCCGTATCAGGCATGGCGAGAGATAAAGCTGGAAAATCGGCTGGGGCCATGGCAATCAGCATCAGGCTCACTGACGCCATGCCAAGGAAAATGGGCTTTGTTCTACAGAAGCCAGAAGCTAGTAAAGGTGGTAACATGATTTAGATTTAAAAAGACCAACTTGGTTTTAGTATGAAGGATGTAACTGGGGAAAGCAAGGCCAAAAATAGGCATATCAGTCAGGACTTTATAGCAGCAGTATAAAAAAGTGAGTGCCTAAATTCAGGCAGTGAAAAAAAGAACGAAGGAGAGGTAACAAACGAGAAAGATATTCTAGAAGCAAAATCTTAAAACTTAGTGAATGACAAGAAGTGACAGACAGGGTTTAAGGAATTATGTAGGCTAACTTTCAGACCTCCGGCTTACTTACACTATAGGGTGAAGGTAAAGAAGTTGTTTGGGTTAGATAAACAATGAGTTCAAAATAATGATAATAATAACAATAATAATGTATTCAGTTTTAGAAAACTGAGGTATGTTTGTGATACACATGATGGCATCAGGTAAAGATGTCCAATCTGTAGCTAGAATTGAGCTCTGAAACTCAGAAGAGACGTGGGATTTACATCCCTAGGGTATAAGCTATAGTTGAAGACATGGCCTGGTTCTAGTTAGCCCTGGAGGAACAGAGAGAGCAGACTGAGAAAAGAACTTTAGGGAACCCAAATGTTTAAGTGGTAGAGAGAAACAATGTCAGAAGACTGAGAACAGTTGTTGGAGGAAAGTCAAGATAAAGGATTTAGAAACCTAGAGAAAACAGAAATTCAAGAGAGCAGAGCATCCGCCTTTGGCTCAGGGCATGATCCTGAGATCCTGGAGTCAAGTCCCGCACCAGGCTCCCTGCAAGGAGCCTGCTTCTCCCTCTCCCTATGTCTCTGCCTCTCTCTCTGTGTCTCTCATGACTAAATCTTTAAAGAGAGAGAAAGAAGTGTAAGGGACCATAAAGTGAAAGAGTATTTCTGTAAACAATTTCACATTTTGGCAAAGTGTAGTTTCCAAAGGCCTCCAAGATTCCCACACCCAATGGCACAGTAATCCACATCTAAGAATCTATTCTCAGAAAGCAATCAGAAATGCTGACTGTGGCTTTCATACAAACATGTTCATCACAGGATGATTTACAACAGCAACAAGATGAAAATATTTTCAACGTATAAAAGAGGAATGGGCGAATAAATTATAGTACATCCATACAGTGACTAGGACAAGCCATCTAATAGTTTTTACTCATCGGTAGTTTTAAGCGATATGGAAAAAATACTCATGGTAGTGTTTGTTGAAAAGGGCAGGACACAACCACACATATTCATTTAAATGTCTAAAATAAAAATGTGCATGGTAAAAAAAGAAACAGGTATAAAATACAACAGAATCTTGGTGGAAGTTTATACAGGTAGTGAGATTACTTATGCTTTTTGTGTTCTTTGGTCTTTTTTGCACTTACCAAATTTAACCATGTTCATGGTTTATCTTTTCCTTTTCAAAAATATTTATTTATGTATTTATCTTTAAGTAGGCTCCATGCCTAACATGGAGCTTAAACTCACAATCTCGAGATCAAGAGTCAACTCTGAGATCAAGAGTCACATGCTCTAATGGCTGAGCCAGCCAGGTGCCCCTTTTCTCCTTTGCGTTTTATTTTATTTTTTTAAGATTTTATTTATTTAGTCATGATAGTCACAGAGAGAGAGAGAGAGAAAGAGAGAGGCAGAGACACAGGCAGAGGGAGAAGCAGGCTCCATGCACCGGGAGCCCGACATGGGATTCAATCCCGGGTCTCCAGGATCGCGCCCTGGGCCAAAGGCAGGCGCTAAACCGCTGTGCCACCCAGGGATCCCATCTCCTTTGCATTTTAAACTAAACTTTTTATTTTGAGATAATTCACTGTGGTTTTAATTTGCAATTCTGGATTGCTAATGACCTTGATCATGTCTTCGTATGTCTATATGGCATCCTCTTCAGTGAAATGTGCCTTCATGAAGTCTTTTTGCCATTGTCTAATTGTGCAATTTGGCTTATTACTGAGTTCTTCATATATTCTAGATACTGGTATTTTGTTGAGTATCTTCTCCCAGTCAATAGTTTGTCTTTTAATTCTTTTTACATGGTCTTTAGCAGAGCTGAAGTTTTCAGTTTTATGAAACCCAACTTAATTTTTTTTCCTTTTTACAGATGCTTTTGGTATTAAATCTGAAAATTCTTTGCCTATATCTAGATTCCAAAAATTTTCCCCATGTTTTATGCTTTGCATATAAGCCTGTGATCCATTTTGAGTTAATTTTTGTATAATGTATGAAGCTTACGTCAAAGTTCTTTTTTGGTTTGTTTTGCCTATGGGCATTCAATTGTTCCTGTACCATTATTGAAAAAGCTGGCTTTCCTCTACTGAATTGCTTTTATATCTCCTACAATATACTGTAATTGAGCAATGGGTAAGGAGTATAGCATTTCTGTTTTAGGTGATAGAAAATGTTCTGGAATTAGGAGAATAGTAAACATTGTACAACTTTGTAAATATAAACACCACTGAACTTCAAGGGGTAAATTTTATGGTGAAAAAAAATTCCACTGGGGATATCTGTATAGGTCTTTCTTCTGTTATTCTGGGTTCTCTATTCTGTTCCATCAATCCATGTGTCTTATCCTTTAACCAGTATCGCACCATCATATTACTGCAACTACATAATAAGTGCTGAAATCAGGGAGAGTGAGCCTCTCATTTTTTCTTATATTTAGCTATTCTAGTTACTTTGTATTTCCGCGTTTTATAATTTGTATGTAAAAAAAAAATCTTGCTGGAATTTTTTATAGGATTTGTACCAAATCATATGTCGATTTAAGAAGAATTGACATCCTTACTATGTTGAGTCTTCCAATCCATGAACACAATATGTCTCTCTACTTATTTTAATCTTGACTTCTTTCGTCAACATTTTGTAGTATTCAGCATACAAGTTCTATACATGTTTTGTGAGATATACACTTATGCATTACTTTTTATTTCAGCAATTGTAAATGTTAATGCATTTATTTTCATGTATTCATTGTTTGTATATAGAAATGCATTTAATTTTTGTCTGTTTATCCTGTATTCTACAACCTTGCTAACACACATATTATTTCTAGTTTATCTATAGATTCCTTTCTGCATTAACAATGATCTCATCTGTAAATGGGGAAATTTTATTTCTTCCCTTCTGATCTATATGCCTTTTATTTTTTTCCTGCCTTACTGCAGTAGCTAGACCTTCCAGCACTATGTTGAATAAGAGTAGTGAGAAGAAACCTTCCCATCTTATTCCCAAACTTAGGAGAAAAGCATTCAGTTTTTCACCATTAAATGTAATGTTAGCTGTAGACTTTTTGTAGATGCTCTTTATCACGTTGAGGAAGTTACACTCAAAAAGGTTGAGACCTTCTGAGATTATGTATAATAAGCGTCTGCCTCATAAATGGAGAAGCAATTACTTGTTTCCCTCCCTCTCTCACATGACAAAACCTCACAAGTTGAAATACATACTGTCTTATTAAGCAGCTCACTTTATGGTAAGCTATCTACACATGACTCCTTAACAATGCTAATTCGGCTATGATAATCCCTATCAGGGATTTCTTCCCAGAATACCTTGGTCATAAAGATAAGACATAACTTTCTGTTTTATTTATTTATTTTTTTTTAATTTTTTTTTTTCTATTTTTATTTATGATAGTCACAGAGAGAGAGAGAGAGGCAGAGACACAGGCAGAGGGAGAAACAGGCTCCATGCACCGGGAGCCCGACATGGGATTCGATCCCGGGTCTCCAGGATGGCGCCCTGGGCCAAAGGCAGGCGCCAAACCGCTGCGCCACCCAGGGATCCCAACTTTCTGTTTTAAACTGGTAACCTAGGGACACCTGGGTGGCTCTGTGGTTGGGAGTCTGCCTTCAGCTCAGGGAGTGATCCCAGGGTCCTGGGTTCAAGTCCCGCATCAGGCTCCCCACAAGGAGCCTGCTTCTCCCTCTGCCTATGTCTCTGCCACTCTCTCTGTGTCTTTCATGAATAAATAAATCTTAAAAAAAAATAAACTGATAACCTAGATAACTTGGACAATTAGATTATTAAATACATCAATGACAAAGACTATGCCATACAGTGTTTGTACTCCTCAGTACTGTGCCTTAAACATAATAAGCAATAAATAAAACTATTGATTTAAGTCACTATTTTAGGGAATCATTGCAGTTTTTTAAAAAAGGAAAGGCCACCCCGGCAGCCCAGGTGGCTAAGCGGTTTAGTGCCACCTTCAGCGCAGGACGTGATCCTGGAGACCTGGGATCGAGTCCCACGTTGGGCTCCCTGCATGGGGCCTGCTTGTCCCTCTGCCTGTGTCTCTGTCTCTCTCTCTTTCTCTCTCTCTCTCCCTCTCTCTCTGTGTGTGTGTGTCTCTCATGAATAAATATATAAATTTAAAAAAAAAAGGGAAAGGCCAGAAGTTTCAATCCTTCAGTATGAATTAGAATAGACTACATCAACATTTAAACATGATAAATATTTACAACCTAGAGAAAGTTTTTTCTTCCACTTTTTTTTTTTTTAAGATTTTACCCATTTATTCATGAGAGACACAGACAAAGAGAGAGCCAGAGACACAGGCAGAAGGAGAAGCAGGTTTTACACAGGGAGCCCGAAGTGGGACTCAATCCCAGGACTCCAGGATCACACCCTGAGCCGAGGCAGGCTCTAAACTGCCCAGCCACCCAAGGATCCCCTTTCCAACCTTTCAAATACCTCATCCAAATAATAAAAAATAGGCTTCTTTTTCCCATTAGGTAGGCGAAGGCTAGATGAAAGGGAGGAAAATGCCCCCTTTCAAATTATAACATCTAAAGACTTAAGATGGGACAAAAATAATAATAAAAATTACTTGCCTAGTTTTTATAGATTCCTTCTGGAATCTTTCCATTGACTAAGATTCTATTAATAGTCTGAAACATTTAAAATAGTCTCTCTCCCATGGTTACAACAAAGTCAGGTGGGTGAGACTCAAAATATATAGAGAGATATAGATACATATTAAAACCCTACTTACAGGCTATAAAAAATATATATATATAATATGTATCTATCTACATAGATACATACATATTAAAACCTTACTTTTGCGTAGACAGGCTATAAAATAAAGGAAATAAATGCATACAAATTCAAATCTTTCATACAAAACTGTTTATACTCATTGTTTATTCTGGAGGTCAGGTTAAACTACAAATTAAAACATTGTTCAAAGATTTTATTTTCAAGCTACTAACTTAGAAATGCTCCTTATATAAAAGCATTCACCTTCTATGTCAACATAACTAAAAGCAATTTTAAAAAAAAAGTCACTGGGCAGCCCGGGTGGCTCAGTGGTTTAGCGCTGCCTTCAGCCCAGGGCGTGATCCTGGAGACCTGGGATTGGGATGGAGTCCCACGTCAGGCTTCCTGCAGGGAGCCTACTTCTCTCTCTGCCTGTGTCTCTGCCTCTCTCTCTCTCTCTCTCTCTCTCTGTCTCTCATGAATAAATAAATAAATAATCTTTTTTAAAAAAAATTTTTAATTCTTTTCTTTTTTAAAAAATTTTTAAAAATTTAAAAAAATAGTCACCTCATATACCTGAAACTAACATAACATTGTATGTTAACTATTCTGGAATTAAAATAAAAAACCAACTGATCAATTATTCAATCGATAAATTTTTTAAAACTGTCACTTCAAATAGAATGGAAATTGCAAGTTCCCAACCCAGCTATAACATTTGGTAAGCATTTACTTATGGTTTGATTTCTTTTAAGCCTAAAACCAACTGACCTACACTAATGTGCTTACAATGGGCCTACTGCTAAGGATTAGTTGTTAGTCTTCATATACACACACACACACACACACGCGCGCGCGCACACACACACACACACACACACACACACACACGAGCTATTTACTCCTCTAATTTCATCATCTAACTAAAACACAACCAAAATCTGGAAGGTAAATTAAAAAGAGTAAAGGAGGACAAGGAGTCAGGCCTCGTGGCTCTGAGCAGCCAAAATAAATCAGAAGGTTTGTGCATCAAAGCTCATGCATTATGCTGAAGAAAAGCCCCCAGACCCCCCATCCTTACTACAAACTTATTTTATAAAAAATCACTATAAGTTTCATTTCTAGCCATAGCATATTTAAAAGGGAAAAAATTAGAAAGGGGAACTAGGGGCGAAAAAATTTGTTAGAGTAGCAGTAAGGGAAGAGGCATAAGTATTACAAAATAATCAACAAAACATTTAGTTTGATTCATAGGAAAGAACCCTATACACTTCAACACAAAAAATATTGTTCGTAATAATAATCCTAAGCTATCTAATAAATTTATTTTTTTCCATCTAATAAATTTAAATTATACTACTATGTTCTATTTTAAAAGACAAGAAAATATTTAACACATTATATCTACAGACCCAGAGAACTGTCATTATCAAGTTCACTGGCTTGTTTGTGGTCAAATCTTTGGATTGAAATATGTGGCTCTGTGTCCTTGAGCATGTTACTTACATTTTTTAAGACTCAGTTTCCTTATATGTACATGGAACTGATGAAATCTACTTCATTGGTTTGTTGTCTGGTATATAACAGCTCAATTATTACTGGTCATTTCTATTACTACTACTACCATTAATCACTTTAGAAAGATTTCTATTCCAAATGGTTTTTACTGAGGTATAATTACACGTAATAGAATATACATATCATGGTAGGATTTAATGAATATTGGCAAATGTGTGTACCCATGTAACTATCACTCCAGTCACGACATAGGATCTTTCCACTAGAAAGTTCCCTCCTACTCTAGTTGATTCCAACCACTCACCCAGAAAAAAAACACTGTTCTGATTTCCATTACCATCATTTAGTTTTAACTGTTCTACTATTCATATACATGGAATCATATAGTATATACCCTCTTGCAACTGGCTTCTTTTATTCAACATAATGCTTCTGAGATTCATTTCAAATTCATCCTTTTTTCTTTAAGTATATTTCATTGTATGACTATACCACCAATGACTTATCTGTTAGTTGTTTCCAATTTGGGGCTGTAACTAATAATTTTTTTTAAAACAATAAGCTAGGGACACTTAAGTGACTCAGTGGCTGAGTGTCTGCCTTTGGCTCAGGGCATGACCCCAGAGTCCCGGAATCAAGCCCCACATCAGGCTTCTTGCATGGGACCTGCTTCTCCCTCTGCCTGTGTCTGTGCCTATCTCTCGCTCTCTCTGAATGAATAAATAAATAAATCTTTTAAAAAAATAATAATAAAATAAATAAATAAATAAAGCTCCTGATACAGATGTTCAAAGACTGTTCTACCTAAAAGGCCATGATTTTCACCCATGTCCAGTATTGCTGGGTACGGCCACACATTCTGGCCAAAGTTCTTTAACACTGGTTTGCAGAACAGAACAGTACACTTCATGGGATGGGAAATTCATCCGTTTAGTCATTCTTAATTAACAACGTGTGCAGGGATCCCTGGGTGGCGCAGCGGTTTAGCGCCTGCCTTTGGCCCAGGGCGCGATCCTGGAGACCCAGGATCGAATCCCACGTCGGGCTCCCGGTGCATGGAGCCTGCTTCTCCCTCTGCCTGTGTCTCTGCCTCTTTCTCTCTCTCTCTCTCTCTCTCTCTCTCTCTCTCTGTGACTATCATAAATAAATAAAAATTAAATAAAAAAAAAAAAACAACGTGTGCAGCCAAAGTCCATGCTTTGGCTGATAAAGATAGTCCAACTTCTCTCAAGACAAACATATTGTAAGTCAAGCTAACCCAGGGCAGAGAATCTGCCTCATTAGTGAAGACTCTGTCCTTGAATTTAGACAACAACCAGGCTTGGATCTGTTACCTAAATACAATGGTCTTCAAACTCTGTCCAGTAAACACCAGGGGCGCCTGGATGGCTCAGTTGGTTAAGCGTCTGCCTTGGGCTCAGGTCATGACCTCGGGATCCTGGATTGAGTCCCACAATGGGCTCCATGCTCAGCAAGGGGTGTGCTCTACCCCTGCCCTTCACTCTGCACATGCTCTCTCGCACATATACTCTCTTTCTCAAATAAATAAATAAAATCTTCTTTAAAAAAATAAACATCAGGGCATCTGCAAACATTTGTGTTACTTTCATTTTTTTGATAAACAAGCAAATAGTTAAGACTTCGGTAACAAAACACACATAGGTGTTTTGACAAGTTCCAGGCAATTATACCTACTTGGTTAATTTGCTTTGGTGCGGGATTCAAAATAAGCCTTCTGCAATCATTTCTGTCCATTTGCTGCACAGGAAATTCTTTAAAATGTGTCCTTGATTTGGAAGACTGTAGCTGTACCCTTGTGTTTCTTCTTCTTCTTACTCAGTGCCATATATATCCAACCCACATAAGATGGTGAATGGAGCACACATATGCTACACTCTGTGAAGGGTCAGCCAACACAAGCCCAACACATGCTACAGGTGACACAGCCTCACTGGCACAAAATAAGTGAACCCATAATATGAATGGGATGGCATTGCCCTACCTTTTATATTTAGGATGGCATTATCATAAGCTTTGAATACTTTGATACCTTATGTGTCTATGGTAGGCAAAATGATTATCCCTAAAGAACCATAGTGAAATATGATTAAAATTCTAAGATTTAAGCAAAATATCTGATAATGGACATAACAGGATTGGTTGGGCTCAAGGCAAATGAATAATTTGTATGAGAAACCAACACCAACCAGTTCCTCAACCAATATCAAACACACTGATAATGGTGTGTAACATGCAAGAATCACATATTAATAAATGAAGTAACAGTTTTTATCACTGGAGGTCACTTTTTATGGCAAGAAAAAATATAACTCAACTCTCTGATATGTTTAACGAAGTTAAATCTGGCAAAATAGATTTATGATCCCTGTCAACTAGGGTAATATTAGTTTTTGGGGAAAAATAACAAACCAAGAAGCATAAAAAGAAAGTCAAATGTTATTTGGGGGGAGGGAGATGTTCAAACAAAATTCAAATCTAATAATAAAGATATCATAGCATTGTTCAAGGTAAATTATTATACAGAACATGCAGAACCAGTATATACCTTGGAGGAAAGGCTTATATTAAATCCTATACTAGTGCATCGTAAAGACATTTATTAGATGAATACACTACTGCTTAAATAAAATTAGAACCATTATTTGCAAACCGAGACCACAGAAAAATATCTGCAATACCTGAACAATTCAAAGGCTAAAATTATGTGAAATACTTCAACATGGCATGGACATGAATGTTAGAAATCGCAAAAAAATTTTAATGGTATGTTCATGCAAGTAAGGTTTATTTGTAAAACACACATGGTGTTTCCACAGGATGGAAAAAATTAAGTACTATTTAGATCACCTTTTAGTATGCCCTCAAATAAGTTAGCCAAAATATAGTGAGATCTGTACTGGTGGTAACAAAAAAAAAGGACAGAAGAAACAGTGCAGGTAGTGGCTCTTAAAAAACCTATTACCTAAATGTAGTATAAAGAAGCATGATATGACCCATTGACAAGCACAAGCTGTTAAGAAGATGTAAGGATGATCCAAATTATCTGTTTGATTAAGGCATGGTCTTTAAATTTCTGACTTCACAGAGTTATTTGTAATTATATAAGTTCCAGAATCTGCTCCTTCGTTTGTGAAATAGGTTGCCTCTCAAAGGCAAGTTCTATTATAAATAGTTCAAATAAAACAAACAAAACTTGACTTTTTTTTCTTTTGGTTACCAAGAAATTCCTTTAGTATCTCTCAATTATAACACAGCTGCACCAGCTGGTGAATCCTGCTAATACTTTAAATAATTCTGCAATTCAAGGTTGTAATGCTATCATGCTTTACAACTGCAAACGATGTCAACAACAAAATTAAAACAAAATCTGAACTGAATATGTAAAACAAAATATGTTTACCTGCTTTAAAATTTTGAGTGAATAAACAACAAAGACAGGCAATGAAGTTTTTTTTAATGACACTCATAATATTTTCAAATACATGATGAAGATTTAAATTAGCCAAGAAAGTATCTCAACAATCACTACAGACTGAACATGTGTGAATTAAGCAACATATAGTGATCCTATTTGTAAATTAGAATTTCCTGCTACTCCATTTTTAAACTTCTAGATCAGATTAACTGAAAGGTTTTCAGAACAATACAAATACGGCACACAGTGCTTAACAGCTCCAAATGTGAGCCTAGCTCTGCCACCTACTATCTATAAATTGTGTATCAGTTATCTTAATTCACTGTGTCTCAATTCTTTCATCTGTGAAACAGAAAAGTAACTTACCTACATTATTGGGCTGTTGTGTAAATAAAACATATAAAAGCTCTTATCAAGAGTCTAGGGCTTAAGTGCTCAAAAATGTTAGATGCTTTTATTATTGCTGTTTTGAGGCAAGATGTTCCAAAACATTGTTACAATTTATAAGGACTTTTCTCCGTAAACCAGGATTTTTTTTGACAGTATGGAACCAAAACACAAACATAACCTAGAGCTCCCAAGAGCTCATCAAACATGAATGACTTTCTTAAAAATGTAATAAACTTATAAATTTCTATTTAAAAACTCTACCATTATCAATTTCGTGCTTATTAGGGCTCCAGATAAAATTTCATTTGCAAAACTTCAAACTAGGTCAAGAGTTCAAGACAAAATTTTGACTATAAATTATTAATTCAGAAACCAACCCCAATCAGAAGTAGTCTTACCCTCAACTTTCAAAATATCTATTTCAGATAACAGTGCTACTCCACCTAAGATCAAAAGTGGATGCTCCCCAGGGAACTTGTTTTCAAGAATTAAAATATTTCAAAAAATGTTTGGAGAAAAAAAGATAATGAATTCTTTTCCTCTCTACAAATAACAAGATAATCTTAGTGAGGAAGGTAGATGAGGCCCAGAAACTAGAGAATTGTTTTCTGGGAGATAACATAAATGAAAAATTAAAATTAAAACATTATCTGTATTTTACCACAATTAAATATTTTTAATTATAGGAAAATAAATTATCTTCCATGACACAATGCTTAGCATATGCCTTAGATCCATTCTTTTTGGACAAGAGAGATATAGAAAATAAAATTTCTAAAATTAGTGCCTGATAAATTGTTTCTTATCATAATATGAAGAATATGTAAGTTGTGTCTCCCTGGAAGTGGAGATACTATGGTACGGAGATACACTCCAAAAGGTCATCAGAAAAAAAAATCATAACAAAAAGAAACGTGGAAATATGGATACTGTGGGGGCAATTCACAGGCTCTTGGGTTTGTACAAAAGAGGTAAAAGACTCCTCATGGAGTCACTTGTGCTAAGCCCAAATCACTAATCCAAGACTTAATACCTAAGCTAATTACAGTTTCAACCTTCCCTGGGAATGGAGTATTAACCAATCAGTCTGGAATTTTCTGGTCAGCACCAATGAGGTAATCTGCCACACAGAGCCTTTCCATAACCCAAAGGACGATGAAGCAATCTGCTCTTTCCTTATCCCTTCCCCCTACTGCCTATAAAAGCCTTCCATTTTGTACAGCTCCTTGGAGCTTCTTTCTACTTGATAGATGGGATGCTACTTGTTCATAAATCATTCAATAGAGCCAATTTGATCTTAAAAATGTACATGGTTGGCTCAATCAGTTGGGTGTTTGCCTTTGGCTCGGGTCACATCCCGGCTCCTAGGATCTGAGATCAAGCCCACGTCAGACTCTCTGCTCAGCGGGGAGGGGAGCCTGCTTCTCCCTCTCCCCACTGCTCCTGTTCTCTCTTTCTATCTCTCTATCTCTCTCAAATAAATAAATAAATAATCTTTAAAAAAAAAAAAGTACATGGTTGAATTTTTGTTATTTAACAGATACATACAAAGCTTTGGATCCCCAGTCTGGCTCTACTTAAAGAAAGGTCAAAAAAAAAAAAAAAAAAGAAAGGTCAGCATTCTGTTCATGTGGAAGAATCAGAGCTCCTAAAGAAGCCTTAAAACCTAAGGTAGTAATCATCATGGGAATATTGTAGGAAAAACCCAAAGGTTTGTATCTTTCCCTACCATGTGTTGAAGAAAAAAAAAAATCTAAATATATCCTCTCAAATAGCTCAGAACAGCTCCTTCAAAGTAGAATTTTATACTTTTTTCCCTCAAAATTATTATTGTCATTATTCCATCATAAGCAACTTGTATTAAGGTATCACTAGTTCCTCTAGAAGTATTACTAAAGGCCGCCAAGCGTCACCAGTGTGCAAAATATAGTAAATGACTCTTTTAATAATTAGGGCAATGAAAAACATAAAATAACTCTGATGGAAGCTGGGATATTACATAAAAATATGCAAATTCCTTTTAAATTTGAAGCCTTTAATTCATTAAAAAATAAATTCCTTAGAGGAAACTGAGAGCATCATATCAATCAAGTCCCCTCCTTTCTAACATTACAGTGTGGGCCCAGCAAAATCAGAATGTGTTTGGTATAATACTTACTAGTCATGCAAGATCTTAATTTTACATGTTTGCTTATTTACTGCCCCCATAACTAAGTACTGTACATCATTTGTTTCCATCCTTAAAATACTCAGCAGTGAAAATGAAAAGGATACTGTTATTTTCTCTCCAAACCAAAAAAACCACTCAAGGTTAAGTATTAATCTCGAAAGACTGTGGTGCCTGGTGTTTGCCCAGAATCTTGGTTGTGTCTCTTATGAAGGCCATAGGCAAACACAGCATGGCCCAGAAAGCCTAAAACATGGTTAGTTTTTCTGAAATGTTCTAAAGGATCCTCTTGCCATTTGAGAGACAAGAAAACTTCCCAAGGTCAAGGAGGGGGGATCAAGAGTCAATGTAAAATGTACAGGGAATGATAAATTAACAACAGCCTTCATCCTCAAGCAGCTTAACACCGACAAAGAAAGTCAACTACAAGAGATACCACAAAGCAAAACAAGATTACCTGCCACGTGACTCAGAGACCATTAGGCTGAGTTCAAAGGAGGGAATGATCAACAAGGCCAAAATAAACTGAGAAAGCTTCCCTAAGGCAGAGAAGGAAGCATTTGAGGGAAGCTGTTAGGGATTGGTGGTAGAACACACGGTAAGGAAGGGCATTCAGGCCCCACACCTGTGCTCCTGTCTACACAGCCCTGACTCTAATGAAGGAGGCATCATTGGGAGAATATGGATCTGACCCCTTTTATCAACATTAAGCAACTAATATGAGTAAGAAGGTTTCTGTCACTCTCAAATAAGCAAGCAAGCAAGCAAGCAAGCAAGCAATTGCAAACATCAAGACCTAAACTGGGTAAAACAAACCTCAATGACTCAGCTTAAGACCAGCTGTAAATGCAGGTTCTGATTAAGGAAAACAACTGGTTGCTTTGAATCTGCCTCCTGTGTAAGTAGGTAATTGCCACAGATATAGAGACATCTCTTCCAAAGCAAAAATTGTAAGAGATGACAATCAAGCAGAGGTATTAGAAAAAAAAAAAAAAAAACACTTACATGAAAAACAACACAACCACCACTGAGCCAGAGATTCAAATGCTGCTCTGTCTCCTTGCCAAAAAAACAAATTAATTTCTGTGCCAAACACCTTTCCTCTGTTCTCCCGTGGTTTTTTGAATGCTGAATGCATCCAGAAGTCATACCACTTCAGAAGTTCTGGAAAGTTTCATAATGTCTCTTTTTTGTTGTGTGTTCTGAGGGAGAGGTCTATTCTGTCTTATTTCTGAATCAAAAGAAAACAGAAACCTTAGCCAGAAAAATCTGCACCAGATATGTGCATTTACATATCAGACAATATTTTTAAAAGCAGAAACATCATGTCTGGGGATGCTTCTTATAAGATTACTGACCTGTCTTGGCCTAAAGTAAACTTTCTCCCCTTCCAAGCACGCTGTTCCTGTTTTCTCAACCTCATCTGAACCTGTGCAACCAAACGAAGAAGGGCTCAAAGAAAACTTCACAGAATACCAACTTTAGTAATTTATACCCAAATCAACTACACCCTGGCTCTAGTCTAGAATAAATGACTACAAAATTATTTATTTGCAGTGATTCTCCACCCCTTTCTCTTTGCTAATAATCTCATAGTTCTTCCCCATGATTGAATCAAGGCTGAAATTCTTGGAAAATATACCACATTCACATAGGTCCTCCCAGATCAGAATCACCTCCGCTCTCTTCATGGAGACTACAGCAATTCTCAAAACAGGAAGGTAGCAATATGCCTCTTGAAGGCGCAGGTCAAAGGAAAAAGCATAATTTATAAAATAAACTTTACTTATAAATAAAAAGATACCCATTGTCTTTGTATTATGACACCAAAAATAAAGCTCAACAATGAGAAAATATTCAGAACAAACTCAGTTTATGACAGTCCTATTAATGTACAACGTTTGTGGTGCCTAGATGGTGCTATACACACCAGAATTCTTACAGCTTACCATAAAAAGAAAAGTTTTCTTTTCTCCTCAGATAACAGTTTTATTCAGGTCACTTTTTATTTAAAGATATTTTTACTTTAAAAGAAGAAAGCAATTCTGTAATTATTTCAAAATGACAAAAGGCAATAAGGCATGAGATTTTTCCATTTATCAAAAGAGGCAATGAATGCACCAAATATCTCTCATCAGTGACTAGAGCCCCAGGCTGAGTAACACAGCCAACATCACCTACAGAAAGTGAACAGACTGAATGAGGAGAATGTTGGAACCTAGTGCTTTGAGCTCCGAATCTAGTGCTCACGTAGCTGCCATGAAATGGAGAAGAAACTGAATGTTGGACTAGTAATCTTACATTAGATAAAACCTGCTGTACTATAACTTTTGTTGAGTACTTATTATGTATGAGACGCTAAGCTAAGTGCTTCCTGTGATTATCTGACTTAATCCTCAGAAAGACACTACTGAAGTAGCTACAGTTGTTTTATAGAAGGGTAAACAGAGGGATCCCTGGGTGGCGCAGCGGTTTGGCGCCTGCCTTTGGCTCAGGGCGCGATCCTGGAGACCCGGGATCGAATCCCATGTCGGGCTCCCGGTGCATGGAGCCTGCTTCTCCCTTTGCCTGTGTCTCTGCCTCTCTCTCTCTCTCTCTCTCTGTGTGTGTGACTATCATTAAAAAAAAAAAAAAAAGGTAAACAGAGGTGTAGGAGAGTTAAGAAACTTGCCTGAATTGCTAATAAGTGAGGAAGCTGGAACTCCTAGCCACGTCTTTAGACTCCAAGGCCTGGACTCACCATGATTCCCTCAACAAGGAAGACTATGGTTTCCAGCACAGCAATGTACCTTTGCGACTACACACATCCTACCATCTCTCCGCATATTCCTCTCTACCATTCCCAAGATCCACCTGAACCGGTGCTGACTAGTCTTAGACAGAACCCAGTACATGGGTAGATAAATGTAAACTAGTATTAATATTCTCCCCAAGTGAAATACACATATGGAAATGAGACAGCAGAGAATCCCCCCAATTTGGGAGGGGGTAGGGAAGTAAAGTAAGAAAGAAAAAAATAAAGCAAAGCTACTGTACAAAGCCAGGCTTACAGGTTAACTCAATTATATATACCAGCTTTTCTCAAACTGTATGGTGGTCAACTAAATTTGAAAAGAGCTGGGCAGCCCCGCTGGCACAGCGGTTTAGCGCTGCCTGCAGCCCAAGATATGATCCTGGAGACCCAGGATCAAGTCCCACGTCAGGCTCCCTGCATGGAGCCTGCTTCTCCCTCTGTGTCTCTGCCTCTCTGTCTCTCTCTCTCTGAAAAAATAAATAAATACATTAAAAAAAAAAAGCTACATGCTCCACTCCATTTATTATTTTTCAGGGATCCACAAGGCATACTGGTACTTTAAGATGTCCCATAGATATCTAGAGAAATTAATTTTGTTTACCATTTTGTTATTTTGTTCCCAAACCTCCTTGATGGTCCTTTTCCTCCTAGAACATGTATGTAAACATGGGAGGGACACTAGTGTTCCACAGAACTCAGTTTGGGAAACTCTGATACTAAGATATCTGAGGGGCCCCTGTATGGCTCAGTGATTGAGCATCTGCCTTCAGCTCAGGTCATGATCCTGGGGTCCTGGGATTGAGTCCTGTATCGGGTTCCCCGCAGAAAGCCTGCTTCTCCCTCTGCCTATGTCTCTGCCTCTCTTCACTCTCTCATGAATAAATAATTTAAAAAAATAAAATAAAATATCTGAAAAGATGGGGTGTGATCTCACATGAGAAGAGAGAGGAAGAGATATCTCATGATTATTTTTAGAAAGACTTTTCCAAGAACCCATGCTACTCTGGAAGTCTCTTTTATTCTGTCCAAAGTGACAAAAAGAAAACAAAAACAAAATACTCATGAGGAGTACCATGAGTGAATATCATACTCTGTTTTGTACCTTGAGAACAACAAAAATTTTAAGACTGTATGTACTCTGACAATACACCTTGAATTAACGTCTAATTTCCTTGCCCAAAATGGCCTAAAAAATCTCAGATGTATTTTCCTTTCCTACTCCAAAAAATTAAACTGGTAGAGCCTGTCTATTCTTATTATTTTTTTCAAGTTTTTTCAATTTTTTTCCAATTTACCATTCTCTATTCTTCCATCTATATGTGCTTTTCCCTTTACTGGCCCACTTTCATCCTATATGCTTCTGCTCTCCTAATTTCTCCCAACTCCCTGTTTTAATTATTATTTTGTGCCTTTGGACTTTCACGATGACCAGAGAACATGCTCAACTGCTAGTCAGTGACAGCAGGGAGGTGAGAAAGAGCACATGCTGCAGTCCCCCCACCATTCTGACCCGGAGCAGATACCACCCAACCACCAAAGCACTCCTTCCTACCAAACCCACAGGGCTCTCAACAGTTACTCCCAACTCTTGAAAGTAAAACCTATTTACAGACAGGTTCTATATGCTCCCACTTGCATTCTTAAGATTCTATTGGTTGAAATGTGAAATACACTAGCAAACACAACTTACAAGTTAAAAAAGAAACACAGATGGTTTGTTAAGTTACAAGTTAAAAAAGAACACAGAAGGCTGGAGTGGTGTCTTGTTGCACATCTACATGTGTCTGGTTTTTAAGTCAGAACCTGCATCTGAAGCACTTGAGACAAAACACAGACCTTTGCCAAAATATCAGTCCCACAACCAGGAACCTTTGGGCAGTTAACATATGTAAGGCTGAATAAAAACAGTGAGGATAAACTTTAAAACAGCCTTGAGGGCAGCCCTGGTGGCTCAGCGTTTTAGCACAGCCTTTGGCCCAGGCCGTGATTCTGGAGACCCGGGATTGAGTCCCACGTCCTGATCGAGTCCCAAGTCGTCGGGCTCCCTGCATGGAGCCTGCTCCTCTCTCTGCCTATGTCTCTGCACCTCTCTGTCCCTCATGAATAAATAAATAAAATCTTTAAAAATAAATAAATAAATAAAACAGCCTTGAAATATTTCACATTCTAGGCTTTCCTCCATACTAACTACCTGAATGCTTTCAGCTAAGTTGGATTTCTTTCTGAGTTGGATTTCCTCTAAATATGAGTAACCATCCTAATTCAGGATAGCCAATTGGCTAAAATGCTGTAAGAGCAAGCCCTCTTTAAAGATAATTAATATCTTTCTCTGTTCACCTAAAATGTGGAATGCAACAACATGAAGGAAAATATAAGACTCCTTTAGTGATGGCATATAACTAAGCTAATTAAGATAAGTAAAAAAAATTGTTTACTTAGTAGCCGCCAAATTCTATAAGGAAAATAACTGTTGGTGTAATTATGCAGTTTTGTATCTTATTAGCTACCACACTGGAAGATTATGTATTGTGCAACAATGATATTTGTTGAACCAATAAAATCTAAAGCTACTGTCATAAAGTTGTGTTTTTATATCCCTTTAGAACAGTACATTTTCTTTTTCCTTTTAAAACCACGATATGCCCACAAGAGTCCTCAAAACAGCCTCTATGTTCAAATTACAAATTATTTATTTGATCAGAGTTTCCCTAACCTGGGAAATTGGAGGGAACAGTAGTTCTTGATACAGCGAAAAGCATCACACCCCAAGATGCCATGAAAGAACTCTAGAAACCAAGGAAAGAGAAAATTTAATAACTACGAGAAAAATAGAAAGGGAAACAAAACAATTTTTACACTTCAATTCACTTCTACTTTTTCCATCTCAACATTAAATCCATATTTATCATGTAAACAAAAACCATTACCATATAAAGTGAAACTCAGTCCTCTGCTCCTCAGCCTGGATACTAGACTGTCTCCCCCTCCCTCTACACACACACAATGAGGTTTAAGTAAGATTAAAAACTAACACTGAAATCCATGTGATATTCAACTCATATAACACTGAACATCAAAAGTACTACCACTTACAAAACCAATTCCAGATGACATTTTTGTGGGAGTTCCTAAAAAATGCCTGCACTCTTCATAATCCTGCTAAATCTATTAACCACACCGTAACATAGCTTGAACATCACAAAGCTCAGCTTCTGCATCATGTCATTCTGGGATGAATGTTAAACTGAGCTTCTGGGCCACAGGACCCGTGTCTTATTATTTGACCATATCTTGGCCTCCGAATCTAATTTCTATTTTTCCCTAGTTTTGAAAATTTGTTGTATTTTACAATATGATTACATTTACTTCCTGTCAGCCACTTCAAATCCTTTGTGGAACAAAACACGGTATAAATAATGTTTTATTCACATTTGCATTCTTAGTATTTAGTGCCTAGCAACCCAAATTCTTAATTTATGTTTACTGACTTTAAGGCTATTGCCCTAGTGCAACTGTAGCTCAATGAAATACTGATGTCAAATGACCACAGCAAGACTTAGCAATATTAATGATTGATATGGATCAGAAGCCACATGCCCTGAGCTGGTACTCCTTGACAATGTCTCTGTCACCAAACAAAGGAATGCCAAAACTGATTTTAAAACTGTGCTGTTCCTTGAATCTTTTCAAGGAGAACAAAATAATCATTTCATTTTTACATCATACAAAGAATTTAAAGGGGATGAAAGGGTCTTCAGAACTCAAATCTAATAACCATTATTTTTACTTATTTTTCTGTTCACTTTCTACTCTGGGGAGTGGGAGAAGGTGATATAGAAACCTATTAAAGTTCTTCCAAAGGAGTTGAGTATTTATAAAAACCTAACACAGGTTAAAAACAAAAACAAACCTATCACAGGGATCAGAGCAGACCTGTACCACCCTAGTTCTACAACGGCAAGTATCTCTGTTTAGACAAGATCATGAGTCCCAGGGACTAGAGTTTAATTATGACTCATTCAGACAAGCCAAGGCATACTACTAAATAAAAAGTAAACTGCTGACTTTGAGATTCAAAGATAGAAATGCAATAAACTACCAGGAAACACTGTTTCCCTCCTCAGCATCAAAAGGTACAAGCCTGGTCACTTTCAAGATGGACCTCTTCATCCCCAAATTTTGTACTGTCAAAAAAAAAGAGTAAAAAATTGGGGGTCCAATCTAAGTCTCTACTTAAATAAAGCAAACCAAACTCTCCACTACTGAGGATCATAACTAAAGGACAATAACACCTGCAAATCAGTCTTTAAGCACTGATTCAGTTCTCTCTCTTGGCCGCAAACAATGGAGATCATGTTCAAGAACAAACATAACAAATGAAGACTATAGATTCAACAGATAACATTCATGTGTGTGTTCAACTAGCTAATTCTGCACACTTCAAGATTCTTCTTAGCTTCCAAAGGCACAAGACAGAGAGAGTCTTCTATTCTAAAAGTTGTTTAGAGAGGCTCTGTCAATATATAACCGAATACTGCTTACTGACGGGAAAAATCTCTGTTCATCAGCCAAGGGACTTTCGAGAATGAGAGCTGCATATGGCTTCTCCCCTCCATGGCCTCCTAATTCCACATCAGTTTGTAGTTATTCTTGTACTACAAGAGTATCGGTTTCAGAATGTAAGCCTCATAAGCCCCCAGCAAAGCCATTTGGGTGGAACTACTCCAGAGAGTCTCACTTTAGCTCCATAAAGAAGCTAGGAGGCCCCATCCACGACAAGGGTGAACAGTAATTGCTCTATTGGTTTACGCCTCTGACCTATAAAGAGCAAGGCCTGGAGCTGTCTGTAATCCATAATCCAGTTTAATATTCTGCCAACACGATACAAATACGTGGCTTTCACTAAAGGCACTGGTATGAAGCTAAAATAGGGATTCTCGGTTACTAATCCTGTGTAGCATTTGTTCTAATTCTCAAACATGTAGGAAAACTCTCCCTTTTTAAATTTTTAAGTAAAAAAGGGCTGTGGTGAGTCTCACTACACTTCTGACAGGCCATATAACAGATGGTCTCAGTCACACATCAGATAACTAACGAGTAGTTAACTATCCTTCTCCACAACATCACTTACAATGAGCAAGTAATCCGCCACATTATTTTGGCATCTCTTTCTTAATGCTTGCTACAGCTACCACTTCTACAACTAATGCACTGTGTAAAAATGTATAAAATCAACTGATGGATTCTAAATTGGGGGAGCTATAAGATCACCCAGTTAAAATTTTTTTTCCTGCGAAGAAATTGGAGTTCAAATGTGTGAAGTGATTTGGTCAAGGTCACATGGCCTGTGATCGAGTCAGGACAACTAGGGTCTCCTGATTCCCCATCTCGTGTCCTTCATGACCACAGGAACTCAACAACAACAGAGAGACCTTCTATTCATCGGTGGCAAGTGCAGTGGGCACTTTTCCTATCCTTCTGTCTTTTAAAAGAAACAATTCCTCTCTGTTCTACACAATAGCCTATGTGGAAACAGAGCACATATGAGCTAAATCACTATTCAAAGGTCATTTTAATAAGCATGATGCAATACCAAGGCACAATGCCCATGTCAATAAGCAGCAAAATATGCCCCATAAAGGCTTTATTTAAGCCAAATTATGTATATATATATATATATATATATATTCCCCACTCCATCATTCAACTATGGTGCTACTTGAGGGCAGAAATTGTTTCCCCTGCGGGGGGCGGGAGGGGGGGAGATTGTTTCCTCTGGATCTCTATATCTTGTAGAATACTATCCTTCAAAAAGTTTTGCTCAACACCCCCAAAAATCAAACCAAGAGGGGAAAAATAAGAATATACTGAATATGGTTAAGATGATATATAAAACTTTTCATTAAAACTTTCAATCATTACAGAGGCTGAACTTTCCTTTATAGAGTACTATATGCCAATACGAAACTGACATCTAAGTAATAATACAATTATATCACTAATTTAAATGCAGCCAATGAAATCTAAACACTTGAGCAACTAGATACCCACCATCCTCCATTTTAAAACTATGAGTAGCATTTTCCTTTCTTATATAAAATATTATTTCTTTTTCTCCTTGAATTAGATTTCTCCTTTTCCTCCACAGTATCTTATTTTAGCATAATTTATTTTATCATACTTAGGAATCCTGTAACAAAAATATGCATATGAATTATTTTTTATTTCCTTAAAGTATTTCCTTTAGATTGAGTTCCTGTTAGTATTATTAGTAGTATATAACTGATGAAAACAATGCAAATATATTACAGATTTTGATAAGTAAACATAAAAAGGAACTTCCTTTTTTGGAGTTGCAGGTCTTAATAAAATGTATGAAAGATGATCTACACCTTGACAAAAGGAAGCTTCACGCTTGATGCCAATGTTTTCACTATCTCTTTGTTGGAACCCTGGAGGATTTTATACCTCAAAGAAACACACAATGGTGAGACTCAGGATGAAAGAAAATAAGGCTTTTTCTTTTGTCAACTGTAGGAAGGACCAGGGCTAAAGGGAGGGTAGGAAAGAAGGAAGATCAGGTGGATATTGTCTTCAGACAAATCAATTTCAGGAAAGAGCGTAAATGAATGTTGAGACCCAGGAAATTGACTTTCTTAAAACCACCCAGCCTAGATACCTCTAGACACGTACCACGGTTTGAAGACCAGTCCTCCAACACACACAGCTAGGTTCATTTATTAGAACTCAGTAAGTCTTTGTTGCGTTAAAACAGCTTAAGAAAAAATGGCAGTCACTAAGAACATGTATGTTGTACTGATTTGCTTTCTTTCTTACTTTTTTTAAATCAAATGATTAAGTCAGCTGTGAGGATTAGGTGAGATGATGAATATAAAACACTGACAACACTGCCTGGCAGATAGTAAGACTCAGTGGCTGTTACCTACCATTAGGCAGATCATACTACTTTTTCCCCATCTGTCATACATTTATTTAAGTAAGATTAAAGCCTTATTCAGATATGGCAATATGATTTATTTTTTATAACATACATATAGCTCAGTCTGCCAAAGCGTACTGGTTCAGGACAGCTACCATCTTGGTACCATTCCTATATATATTATGACTTTTACACCACAAACATACAGATTAATTTGAGAAAAACAAAAAGGCTTTCTATACAAATATGGAAAAAATAAGTATGGCATTGGTGAAAATCCTGTTTTCAACACCTAGACAAAAAACCAGATTGATTCACCTTTTAAAAGTTAATTAAAATGCATGTAACAGTAAAAAAAAAAAAATATTAAAACTTTCCCTCTAATTCTTTAATGAGACAAGACTTCTATCCCCCAGTATCTACTAAAAAAGATCTGTGAGGTTCACATCCAATACAGAATGGCAGGAACTTCAACCTATCAAATTTAACAGGTCAGAACCTGCTTTGTTTAAGATACTTCTTGATCCCCCTATGTGCTAACAAATTTGCATAGAACTGAAAAGACGTTAATTCCAACCTTATCTGACTGATCTGCTTCTACCTCTACTCTGCCCACTAGGGTGGGTCACAGGGCAATGAGCAGTTATCAGGCTTACATCTGGCAAAATTACTCCCTTTTCCCAAAAATCTCTTGCCTCACTTGAGCTCAAAATGTAGGAAACCTCATATACATGTACTGACACACCAAGCAAACAAGTATTGCTCCAAACTACAACAAAATCGGATACTGGCAAATGGAGAATAATTTTTTTTAATATAATTCATATACTATAAAATTCACCCTTTTAAAATATACAATTCAATGGTTTTTAGTATATTCAGAAGACTGTGCGCAATCATCACCACTGTCTAATCCCAGAATATTTTCATCACCCCAAAAGGAAATTCTATATCCATTAGCAGTCACTCTCCTCCTTTCTCTGTCAATCCTCCTCCTGTAGCTCCTAGCAACCACTCATCTACTTTCTATCTCTATGGAGTTGCCTATTGTAGACATTGGAATCATACACTATGTGGCCCTTTGTGCCTCGCTTCTTTCACTGAGCCCAGTGTTTTCAGGTTCATTCACATTGCTGTATCATCAGCGCCTCACTCCTTTTTATGGCTGATATATATTCCACTGGAAAGATCACATTTTGTTTATCCATTCATCAGTTGATAAGTATTCAGGTTGTTTCCACTTTTTGGTTACTGTGAATAATGTTGCTATGAACATTTGTGTACATGTTTTTGTGTTAACATATGCTTTTAATTTCTTGGGTATATACCTAGCAGTAGAAGAGCTGGGTCATATGGTCTATGTTTAACTTTTTGAGGAACTGCCAACCTGTTTTTCCAAAGTGGCTATACCATTTTATATTCCCACTAGCAACGTATGAGGGTTCCAATTTGGAAAATAAGCTTTATTTCCTGAAATCTTTTCCTTTACAAATCTTTTTTGCCTTCCTTTAAAAAAATGAGCATAAGGAAAATAAACTTTTTTATTTCACGATCCAATATGTTTCAACAACTAGTTTATTTTACAAATACGTAATCTCTAGGAAGAACAGAAGTATTAAAAGAGAATAAAAATGGTATGGCTATCAAATATTGAAACTAGCTTAACCAACAGACTAGAATATTTGCATCTCATAAATGAGTACCATACCCCCCACTTAATTACGTAAGGAGGTTATATACCCATTCCACTTTTGGAAATTTCTGTTTTGGGATTATCTTCAAGGCCAGTTCATAAAGGCAGATAAAATCAGTCTTCTGATACCACATGGCCATACCCTTTTCCATTCAAGGACCAGACACCGTACTACTCAGCTTGATCACCCACCTAACTTGTTTTACAGACATGAGTGCAAATGATTCCTGACCACTTCCACAAATCTAATCCAGCCTCAAAAAAAAAAAAAAAAAAAAAAAAAAGAACAACAACAACAAAAAGAAGAATGAAGGAACAGGTTTTGTTTTTTTTTTTCCTAGATTATTTTTCAAAATGGAGGTTTTCTTTTTTTTTTTCCCTAGATTATTATTCAAAATGGAGTTTTAAAGTGGATCTTATACTACAATTATACAAGATATCATCATTGGGGCAAGCTGGGGGAAAGAACACAGGACACTATGTACTATTCTGCAATTTCCTGTGAGTCTATCTATAATTATTTAAAAATAAAAAGGTTTTCAAATACAGATCTTAAAAGAGAGGCAGAATTTCAAAAGGAAAATGGAAACTACTCTGAGTAGGTCAAAAAATAAAAATGCAATTCACATCACAGGAATCACTACTGGCCCAGAGAAGTCACAAAGTTCATTCCAGGGTACAGTGGAAAAGAAGGTAGAACACGAGTCAGACTGTAGAGCATCCTGAATGTCAAGCTATGGTTTTGAACTCACCTTGTCTGCAATGAGAGACCCTTGGAAGATTTTTTTTTATAATACATGAGAAAAATAAAGCAAGGCTTTTGAGAGATTAATATGGCAGCAGCAGAGAGGACAGACTGGAGGGAAGAGCCTAAAGGCAGAAAGATCAGTTACCATTACAATAGCCCAGGCCTGGGGAGGTGTTGGGGTTGGCAGTGTAACCAGACTATATGGAGCTTAATGACTTAATGCTCTGGACTTGTCTATAAAGATCTCATATCTGGCTTCATTCTGAGCTCTAGATCATGTTTACAATAAAGAAATCTCTTCTCTGAATCACTAAAAGGGCGAAGTTTTAACATTTTGATCTTCAACAGGCTTATAAGAATAAAGTTGGGGATGCCTGGGTGGTTCAGCGGTATAGCGCCTGCCTTCAGCCCAGGGCATGATCCTGGAGTCCCGGGATCGAGTCCCAGGATCGAGTCCCGGGATCGAGTCCCGCATAGGGCTCCCTCCATGGAGCCTGCTTCTCTCTCTGCCTGTGTCTCTGCCTCTCTCTGTGTGTGTCTCCCAGGAATAAATAAGTAAAATCTTTAAAAAAATAAAGTTAAAAAGGCAGAAACAATTCTACTTATATCAAAAAAAAAAAAAAAAGATCTGATAGCAAGTAGACTTTCTAGCTTTGGACTGTGTCCCTTTAACAAACAACATTAGAAGCTCTCTTCCGCTTTGGGAGAAACTTCTACCCAAAGACTGCAACACTATCAGCTGCACTCTGTCCACTTCAAATAGGAAGCTTCATTTGTTATAGTAAATTTCTGGTTGAAGAGCCTATTGAGGTCCTAAAACAGTTTTGTGTCTCTAATGCCATACTTTCAGAAAGTAATCATTTCCAGAAGATGTGAGATACTGACTGTTGAAATGCAGGAGGATCCAGGACTTTATTATAGGCTGAGCAAACAGCAAAACTGATTGAATGTTTACTCAGGGTCCACTGTGTACTGGATACTGATGACACAGATGGTTGCAACAGTCCCACCCTCAAAGAAGCCATAGTCTACTGGGAAACATACACAAAAAAGTGAATGTAATACAAAGCAGTTAATGTCATTACAGAGGTATGTAAGAGATGCTTATTAAGAGATCAAAAAGCATCATGATCATGATGACAATGACGACGGCAATGGTGATAATAATGATAACAACAGCCAATACTGATGAAGTACTTAGTCTGCACAGGCCCTATTCAGAGCATTTTCCCTATATTAATTCACTATTCTCACAACAAGACTAATATCCACTTTTTATAGATTGGAAAACTGAAGCACAGATAGGTTGAACACTTTTACCCCAGTTCTACAGGCACATGATTAACCAAGCCAGTCTGGCTCCTAACTCAGGTGGGACTGAACGGCCCACCATATTGACCATTAATGAAGAACCAATTAATATTGGGCATTATTGAATTATTAATGAAGGACAGTCCAGACCAAAGAGAGCATGGCATCTTTTGAGGCCCATCACTGAAGGGCCACCAAGCATTCCCAAGACAGATTAAGGTATCTGGATTGGAGGGTTGCTTATTTGCTGGGAGTGGGTGGGGGGACTGCACTCTAAGCAATAAGAATGTAGGAGGAGCAATCCCTCCTGGTACAAGATAAGATTTTAGAGTGCCTGGTGCAGTCAAGGAATAGTCAGAAGCATCATCTTCTCATGGAGGACTCCTAGGTTCCAGGGACAAGAGAGGGGGCCATAAAAGACTGAGGTGTTATGGGCCTTACAGGCTTTATATTTCAGGTAAGAGGGGCTCATCTGAAGCCTTTACTCCTGAGTGATGTGAGATCTGTCTTCAATAAAGATAAATCTGGATGAAAGGTGGAAGGTGGCCCAGAGGCCAGGAGACCAATTAGAAGGTTACACAATAACTCTGTCAAGAAATGATAAGGAGTGGATGAATGTGAGCAAATGCTTCTGAGGTAGAATCAACAGTACCTGATGACTAATTGCTGTAAAGGATCATGAAGAGAAGACAGATGGAAAAAGCTGAGGCTCCTGTTCTGAGCAGAACAGGGCAAAAGGAAGATCAAATTTTAAGAGGAGTAATAATGGGATACCTGGGTGGCTCAGCAGTTGAGCATCTGCCTTTGGCTCAGGGCATGATCCTGCACACAGTCCAGGGATCAAGTTCCACATCAGGCTCCCTGCATGGAGCCTTGCTTCTCTCTCTGCCTCTGTCTCTCTCTGTGTTTCTCAGGAATTATAAATGAATGAATGAATGAATGAATGATAATAACACTGATACTAATAGTCATGATGGTTCTAATATTTCTTTTTTCTTTTTTTTTTTTTTTTAATTTATGATAGTCACACACAGAGAGAGAGAGAGAGGCAGAGACACAGGCAGAGGGATAAACAGGCTCCATGCACCGGGAGCCCGACGTGGGATTCGATCCCAGGTCTCCAGGATCGCGCCCTGGGCCAAAGGCAGGCGCCAAACCGCTGCGCCACCCAGGGATCTCCTCTTTTTTTTTTTTTAAGGTAAACTCTACCCCATGATGTGGGGCTTGCACTCATGACTCCGAGATCAAGAGTTGCATGTGCTACCAACTGAGCCAGCCAGGCACCCCTCTAATATTTCTGAAGCTGTTAGTTAGAGCACGCCAGTGCTATGCTCAATACTTTTAAAGAACGATCTCATTCAATATTAATAAGGTGAGTTCCTATTATCATTGCCATTTCAAAAATGGAGAAACTAGGACTGGCAGAAAATAAGTGATTTAATTAAGGCCATGGCCACTCAACACTGAAGCCAGAGAAAGACTTAGAGTTGAGAGCATCTAGGGAAGTGTCTCAGTGTGGGTCTCTAGCAGGTGACTAAGTATCTCTGTGGACATGAGGAACGGTGGAAGTGCTAGAGGTACTGAGTTAGAACAGCAACACAGCTATACAATTATTACTATTCCTATTGCTATTATTTATTAAGCACTTGCTGCCAATGAGACACAGTTTGAAGGTTTTACATTCATGGTTTCATTTAATCAACACAATCCTGAGGTGGGCGCTACTATTCTCGATTCTTAAAGAGAAAGAAACCAAGAGAGAGGTAAACCATTCAGGCTGCTCAGACAGAGAAGGATGGAATCACATCCAAATGTAGGGCTCCATGATTCAGAGGAGGGAAGGCAAGAGGAAGTGGGGCAGAAGGCAGGGAGGGGGCGCCAAGGACTGAATCCAGAATACCATCCCTTATAAAGCTGGTAGAGAAAGAGTACCAAAGGACCTTATGAAGTAGTAGTGTACTGGTGGAGAAAAAGCAAACACAGAAGGCACTCCGGTTTTAAACGCTAAAGTAAAAACAATTTGCAAAAGAAAAGGGTAGTTAGCATCAAATGATACAAGAACTCAGAACCAAAGTTTCAACTGGATAAGAGTATTGGCTACAAGGCACTAAAAACCCCTCCCAGAGCAGTTCAGTGAAGGCACCCAGACCGTCCTAAGCTTACAGGAGCAGAAAGAGGTAGCACAGAAACCGGGTGATGATAATGCCAATAATGCCCCTACTAGGGATCCCTGGGTGGCACAGCGGTTTGGTGCCTGCCTTTGGCCCAGGGCGCAATCCTGGAGACCCGGGATCGAATCCCACGTCGGGCTCCCGGTGCATGGAGCCTGCTTCTCTCTCTGCCTGTGTCTCTGCCTCTCTCTCTCTGTGTGTGACTATCATAAATAAATAAAAATTAAAAAAAAAAAATGCCCCTACTATTTCCAAAGCTATTATTAAGACCCCCCTCCCGTGCTCTGCTAAATAATTTCACAAAAACAATCTCATTTAATAAGTAAATTTTTCTCTAGGTTTTGTGGGTCACAGACTGTCCCTTTAAAAAAAAAAAAACAACCCTTTAAAAATGTAAAAAGCATATTGGCTGGGTTATATGAAAAACAGGCCGCAGGATAGATTTGAGCAGCTGGCAATAAAGTTTCTCAACCCCTTCTTAGAGTGTGGTGGTTAGGGCACAGGCTCTGCTGTCAGACCAACTATATCATTTTCCAGCTCCTCACTATCTGGGTGACCTTGGGCAAGTCACTTAACTTCTCTATCTCTCAGCTTCCTTACCTGTAAAATGGGAATAACAACAGGAACTACCTCTTAGGGTTGTCATATAAGAAATAAATACAAGTCAAGCACTTAGGTATTAAAGGAAAGTCTTATCAATGAAGAGGATTTGACAGAGGATGAGCAGACAGGAAAGAGCCAACAGAGAAGGAGAAATATTCAATGGAAGAGGACTAATTAATTTTTTTTCAAGTCCCAAAGAAAAGGTAGAGGAACAGGATCAGGATAGTGCAGGTAAATGCAGGAGAACAGGCTCTATCCTAACTGCTGATGAAAGTATAAACTGGTTTGGAGAGCAGCCTGTCAGCTTTCATCAAAATTCCAAATGCATCTATCTTTTGATCCCCTCTCCTTTTCTAAAATTTGTCCGTGCGTATATCCCCAAGCAAGGAAAAAGCTATGAACGCAAGGCTGTTCCCCCTGTAGCAGTTGGTAAAAATGAAGAAAAAAAAAAAAAATAGCTTACCAGTCCATCAGTAGGGGAAAGGTAAAATAAAGAAATGCTTATCTAGGGATTCCTGGGTGGTGCAGCGGTTTGGCGCCTGCCTTTGGCCCAGGGTGCGATCCTGGAGACCCAGGATCGAATCCCACATCAGGCTCCCGGTGCATGGAGCCTGCTTCTCCCTCTGCCTGTGTCTCTGCCTCTCTCTCTCTCTCTCTGTGACTATCATAATTAAATTAAAAAAAAAAATTTAAAAAAAAAAAAAAAGAAATGCTCATCTATACAATGGAGTCTTGTGTAGTTAGTTAGAAGTCAGCACGTTATATGCTGATGTGGAGAGGTCTCCATAATTTAATATCTTATTTAAACTTTTTATTTTGAAATACTTGGAGTCACATGGAACTTTAAAAAGTAATACAGAGAGATCCCATGTACCCTTTACCTAGCTGCCCTCAATGCTGACAGCTTGCAAAACTATTAATTCAATACTGGAAGTTAATTTTTAATATAAAAGCAAACTTAAACTACTGTGCATATTACATACACTCCCTTTTGTGTATTTAAGCGACCACACAGTCTGTGCATGCTCAGAAGATACACACTTTGCTGGCTCGTAGCCAACACCTCTGGAAGGTGAGAAACGTTAAGGGACAGAGAAGATGAAGGACACTCAGTTTATGGACATTGACACTAGTTCTCCTTAGCCACAAAGTGCAGATATTACCCCGAGGATAGAGAAAGTCAACAGATAGAGGGATTAACTTTTGTTGTTGTTTTTTTTAAGATTTGTATTTATTTATTCATGAGAGAGAGAGAGAGAGGCAGAGACACAGGCAGAGGGAGAAGCAGGCTCCCCACAGGGAGCCCGATGTGGGATTCGATCCCAGGACTCCAGGATTCACACCAAGGCCGAAGGCAGCGCTAAACCGCTAAGCCACTGGGGCTGCCCAGGGATTACTTTTGAAATAAATGTGAGCACCTTGGGATCCCTGGGTGGCTCAGCGGTTTGGCGCCTGCCTTCGGCCCAGGGCCGGATCCTGGAGACCAGGGATCGAGTCCCACATCGGGCTTCCTGCATGAAGCCTGCTTCTCCCTCTGCCTGTCTCTCTGCCTCTCTCTCTGTGTGTCTCTCATGAATAAATAAAATCTTTAATTAATAAATAAATAAATAAATAAATAAATAAATAAGAGCACCTATTTTTTCGATCCAGGGTACTGAGTATGTGGAAGCAGAAGGTACAGAATCTGAAGATGCTCACACCAAAAGCTTCTTTTTACTCACTTAAGCAGAATGGCTAGCTGATTGGATCTGTCACAGCCTACTCGCTGCTGGGTTCTGTTCAAGGCACTGGACAATCAAAAATTAACCACATAGGTGCAATCTCTGAACTCCAGGAACTAACAGCCTACCAAGAAAGGTGGACATTAACCAAAATTACACCATCATAATTAGCATTATATTACAGCACAGCGGTTTAGAACACAGGCTCTGAGGCCTGATGGCTGCGTGAAAATCCCAGCTCTGCTGCCAAATGGTTGTGTGACTTGGGTCAAGTGACAACACTCTGTACTTTGGTTTCCTCCTCTATAAAATGGGGATAATTTTAGGTCCTATTTATTTACCCATCTATCTAACTCATAGGGTTGATGTGAAGATTTTTTAAAAAATTTAAAAGCCCATATATATAAAGTGCTTAGAACAGTACCAGCATACAATAAATACCATGTTTGCTGCTATTATTGTTGTTGGTCTCATTACTATTATTTCAGGGGGGAGTCTAACCTGTCTTCAGGCAAATGGAAGGTCAGGAAAAGCCTCTCTGAGGAAGTGACATATAAATTAAGTGCCAAAGATGAATGTGAATTAAACAGTGAAAGAGAAAATCTGTCTGGCAGAGGGAAGGATGGACAGAAAGACTCAATGCTAAGAAAGAGTATGGCATGTGAAGAATTTGACAAAAGGCCAATGGAGATGGGGCTCAGAGAGGAGAGAGGAGACTGGACAACTAGAAAGGGCATGTGAAACTAGGAATGTTCTCTTTATCTGAGTAACAGAAGGTATGATATAAGAAATAACAGATTTCTTTGGTTTTCTTTTTTTCTTTTTTTTTTTAGGCTTGTTTCAGTATGGAATCTTGTGATAGAGGAAGGTGAACGTGAGCTCACCAAAAAGGGGTAAAGATTTGGAAAGGACAGTCATTCTGGCGAAGGAAGGAGAAAAGAAATCAGCTCCACAAGGGTACGAGGGCTACTAATAATAAGAGGCACAGATGAGGGCAGAACTCACGCGCTGGCAACTGGACAAATAAACATGATTCCATAATTTCTTCAGGCCCTAAAGCAGGAACACGGAAAATGGGCAGTATTGTTAATCCTCAGCTGGAGATGTGCACGGCATGTGGGACAGGAGAACAAAGCTGCAGGAGAACTGAGGATATTTCTGACTCATTGAAAGTGACCAACTATGTCCACGTGGACGAAAGTGATGCCAGGGTGAGTGTCACACATTTGGAGACAGGCAAGATTTCAGGGGCTGGAGGCCTCAGTGAAATCAGACACTTAAGTTCAGCAAATGGCACAACTAAAAAGACAGGAAATTGTGTTCAGAGAGCAAAATTTCCACATTTATGACTCCAGAGGTGGCGGTCTGTACAGCCCCAAGAATAGACTGCTACAGACAAGTGGAGAGACAGTCACTAAAGTAAAGATCAAGCCAGAATGAGATTAGGATGCTGGACAAGCAATCAACATAAACATTAAAGAGACAAGAGATCATGAAAGGAGGAAGAGTAAACTATTCACAAGGATTGGGAATTAAATTTCCAATTACATTCTTAAATACAGCACCGTAAGGAATGTGTTCTTAAGTATCCAGAACAAAACAGACATGCCTTGCTTATAACAAAGCTTAGTCTATTTATTTAGCCAAATAATTTTCAAAGATTCCCTGAATACCATGCCTGAAAAACACTCTGAGAAGGAAACTTTCTTAATCATTATTTGTCACAATTCAAGGGCAAGCATCATCATAATGGTAAAAACTAAAGGCACAGACAAGCCGAAACCTGGGAGAAAATCTTTGCAAAACATATATTTGATAAAACAAACAAAACACCCATATATCTGATTTAAGAACAGGTATCCAAAATACACCAAGAACTTGTAAAATGCAACAATAAAAAAAAAAAAAAAAACAGAAAAAATTTTAAAATGGGCGAAAGAATCTGAACCTCCCAATGAAGATATTGACAGAGAGCAAATAAGCATATGAAAAGATGCTCAACGTCCTATGTCACTGGGGAATTGCAAATTGAAACAACAATGAGATACCACTATACCCCTATTAGAATGGCAAAAATCCAAAGCACCAACACCACTCAATGCTAGTAAGGATGTGGAGCAACAGGAGCTCTCAGTCATTGCTGGTAAGAATGCAGAACCAAACAGCCACTTAGGAAGACAGTTTGGCAGTTTCTTGCAAAACTAAACATACGCATCATATGATCCAACAATCATGCTCCTTTGTATTTACCCAAAGAGTTCAAAACTTATGCTACTTGGGTATCCCTGGGTGGCTCAGCGGTTTAACGCCTGCCTTTGGCCCAGGGCGTGATCCTAGAGTCCCAGGATTGAGTCCCGCATCCGGCTCCCTGCATGAAGCCTGCTTCTTCCTCTGCCTGTGTGTCTCTGCCTCTCTCTGTATCTCTCATGAATGAATAAACAAAATGAATGAATGAAAGAAAGAAAGAAAGAAAGAAAGAAAGAAAGAAAGAAAGAAAGAAGAGAAGAAAAAAGAAAAGAAAAGAAAAGAAAAGAAAAGAAAAGAAAAGAAAAGAAAAGAAAGAAAGAAAAGAAAACTTAGGTTATAGGAAAACCCACAGGTGGATTTTACAGCAGCTTTATTCATAACTGCCAAAACTTGGAAGCAACCCAGATGTTCTTCCGCAGGTAAATGGATAAACTAAGGTACATCCAAACAGAATTTACCTAGTGATAAAAAGAACAGACCTACCAAGCTACAGAAAGACAGGAAGGAACCTTTACACGGCCATTGTTAAGTGAAGGAAGCCAATCTGAAGAGATGCCTAATGTCCAATTCCAACCGTACCACATTCTGGAAAAGGCAAAATTATGGAGCTGGTGAAAAGATAAGTGCTTGCAGGAGCTGGAGGTGAGGGAGGAAAGGAAATGAATAGGTGGAGCGAGCAAAATCCTTAAGGCAGTGAAACTATTCTGTGTGATATTATAATGGTAGGTACATGACATTATGCATTTGTCCAAACCCACAGAACTATACAAAATAAATGTGGGCCCTAATGCAAACTACAGACTTTAATCAATAACATGTCAATATTGGCTCATCAACTATAATAAATATACCCCACTAACACAAGCCATTAATATTAGGGAAAATGGGGGGCGTGGGAAATGGGGAAGGTAAGGGGATATCTGGAATTCTCTGTACTTTCTGCTCAATTTTTGTAAATATAAAACTGCTCAAAAAATAAAGTCTATTAATTTAAAACAAAAACTAAAGGTATTACCATTTGAGTCATGTAGGAGAAAATAATATCCAGTATTGGTGAGGAAATCTATTTGAGAGATTGAAGGTGCCAACGCTGCCTGGGCTGGGTCTAGCTCTTCCACTTACTGGTAGTGTCGCTGTGCACAAGTTACAAATTTCTCCAAGTCTCCGTTTCTCTGTTGGTAAAGTAGTGGATAATAATCCTCGTGGAGTTAAGATGATTAACTGAGTTCATACACAGAAAGCACTAAGAACAGGGACTAGAATGAAATGTTTAACAAACATTAGCCCCCTCTTACTCAAAGTAAGGTCTATGAACCTATAAATCAACATTACATGGGGGCTTGTCAGAAACGCAGGCCTACCCCAGACCTACTGAGTCTGCATTTTTTTATATGCCATCCTTTTTGTTTGTTTGTTTTATTTAAATTCCAGTTAGTTAACATAACTACATAATATTGGTTTCAGGCGTACAACATAGTGATCCGACAATTACACACAAGAGCCAGCGTTCATCACAAGTGCACTCCTTAATCCCCTTCACCTATTTCATCCATCCCCTGCCTCAGGCAATGAGCAATTTGTTTACTACAGTTAAAGAGTCTGTTTCTTTATTTCCTTCTCTCTTTTTTCCCCTTTGCTCGTTTATTTTGTTTCTTAAATTCCACATGAGTGAAACCGTATGGTGTTTGTCTTTCTCTGATTTATTTCACTTAGCATTATACTCATGAGAGACACAGAGAGAGAGGCAGAGACACAGACAGAGGGAGAAGCAGGCTTCCTGCAGGGAGCCTGATGCAGGGAGTCTGATGCGGAACTCGATCCTGGGACTCCAAGATCACACTCTGGGCCGAAGGCAGGCACCCAGGGAATCCCTTCACTTAGCATTAGCATTATACTCTCTAACTCCATCCATGTCATTGCAAATGGCAAGATTTCATTCTTTTTGATGGCTAATATTCTGTTGTATGTGTGTGTGTGTGTGTGTGTATACAATATCATCTTTATTCATCAGTCAATGGATACTTGGGCTGTTTGCAAAATTTAGCTATCGTAGATAATGCTGCTATAAACATCAGGGTGCATTATCCCTTTGAATTAGTATTTTTACATTCTTTGGGTAAATACCTACTACTGCAATTACTTGAATCTGCATTTTAATAAGATCCTTCAGGTAATTTCTGTGCACATAAAGTTGAGAACCACTATATTAGGTGGTACTATTATCACTGTAACTATTCTTCCACATTGTCACTAAAAAAGGAGCATAAACATTGGGAGAGTCCAAATTATTATTTGCTCATGATTATGATTAGTCTACTTTAAAAAGAGAGGGAAAATCAACTGCAATAGTTAAATAAATTTCGAAACATTCTCTAAAGTGACTGTAATTAAAACATGTAGTACAGGTACACAAACAAGCACCCTTTGTCAAGAGTGTATGTTAAGGGTCACCTGGCTGGCTTAGCAAGTAGGGCTTGCAACTCTTGATCTCGAGGGTTGCAAGTTCAAGCCCCACAGGTGCAGAGATTACTTAAAAATAAAATCTTAAATAAGTAAATAAGACTATATTAACAAAACCATTTCAAATAAGTATGTAAATTATAAACTATTAGGACAACTGGCTATCAGTATTTTTTTGGGGGGGAGGGATACAGATCCTTATCTCACATTATTCTGAAACTATATTCTAAGTAGATTTAAAACCTAAACATTAAAAATAAATTTACAAAGCACTAGAAGAAAGCATAGAATACTTTTAATGCTCAGATGGGTACCTACACTCCTAAGGATACCATAAAACCCAGAAGTCATAGTGAAACTATACTTAAAAAAAAAAAAAAAACTTTTTAGTGCTCACTTTGGAAGCACACATACTAAAACTAGAACGATACAGAGAGAATTAGCATGGCCTCTGCACAAGGATGAGAAGAAAATTCGTGAAATGTTCCATATTTTTTATAAAGACATGTAAAAAAAATAAGCAAAATAAAACCTTTTAAATAACAAAAGACACCACAAAAGTTAAGAAAATTAATAGCAACCTTCCAAAAAGCTAACAGAAAAATGGGGCGTGGGGGAAATAAAGTAGATTTTATATATGTAAAGAGACTGGATTACAAAAGCTGCAATAGCACAAAATAAACCCTCCAAATCTACCTACAAATATTCGCATGTGCCTGGAAAAGCTACGGAAGGACACACACCAAAATGTTAATAGTAGTTACCTCTTGAGAGTAAAATCAGGAATGGAGGAAGGAGGCACTTTGCTTTTTTCTTTATAAACTTCTATAAACTGAACTCTGTATTTACAATGAACATGGTTTTTTAAAACTTACCTTTGTTTAATTATAAAAGAAAAAAGGACTGAGTGATAGCTTTAGCTTAAAAGACTAATATTTTCAGTAGGAATCAGAAGCTTCCTAGTTTTCTCAACAAATACTTAACCTCCAAAGCTTGTAACATCTGGAAAATATATTTTTGTTATCAAAATTTTCCTAAGAATCTTTTAAGTAAAAATATGCCAAGTTCTCCTCCCAAATGGACCACAGTGTTCAATTTCTAGTGGTCCTGTTCAAAGCCAGTTTCAACCTAATTTCCAAAGGCAAAGTGTCTAAACCAGACAAGAAATTTAGCAACGTAACACAGAATATCGAAATGGAAACCACATGTCCGAAATGTGCCTAATAGTAGCAGACAGTAACGGTTGAAGAGTAACTGCAAGTAACTCCATACTCACTTTAGTTTCAATTCTGAATCATTTCTCAGTCACTAAACTGAAAAAAAAAAAAATTTTGAACCATTTGTCATCTCTGACTAAACACAGGCTTCAGCCCCCAAATCACTAAGTGCAGAGAAGTACATGCCCTCAAGAAGACTGCCAATGGAAGGGTTTTTCCAGAAAGAGTAGTTCATATTCACAGCAGGAAAATCTTGTACTACAGGGAACTCACTTACCACCTTAATTCCCTCAACTAATTTGGAAACTACTGGAAGCAAATGACTAAGAAGTAAAACATATGAGGAAAGATGAACAAAATATTCCTACATATTGAAAGCCACATAAAGTGGTTCATGTTTGCTTTTTAGTTGCCTTTTGCTGAAGTTAGAATATTAAATTCCTTTGCTCTGGGTGAATCAGGAATTAGCTTCACTGGTTTCTTACATCACAAAATTTTCAGCTGCTATAACGAATTATATGACTACTTGGACTTTTTTTTTTTTTTTTTTTTTACTACTGACGCTTAACAAAATACGTTACATATGGATCTGCCCAATACTAACTATTCTTCACGTCATTAGACTTGAATTGATGAAAGTGATAAAAACTGCCAGTTCTTGGAACTAGATTCCCTCCCCCTTTGTCCTAAAACTATCACTCAAACCCGCTAAAGCTAAAACAATTAGGAGCCATATCTCAAAAGATACGAACATAACTACAATGAAGTCATAAATTGATGAGGGTGGCATTCTTTCTCCTCACAAAGGAAAGAAGAGATTTGTTAGATTCATTACCTTTCACCATGTAAGTAACAGGCATTGTCTCTTGGTTTCTAGAACATCCACTAAAGCAGGGCAGCATCTTCTGCTCCATCTAAATTCAGCTGCCTGGATATTTGCAACCAAAACAAACTGCTGGATCTACTTGCTTTTTATTCAAAAGGTAAACAATCCCTCTGGCCTGATTTACCAAAAAAGATGTGAGCAGAAAGAAATATCAGGAGGGCAGCACACTCAGGTTTTAAATTTTTAGCTAAGACTCCTAAGATTCCTCATCTTTTAAGAGAAAGACAGACCTTGTCAGTGATGTTAGAAATTGCACACTCCGGGATCCCTGGGTGGCGCAGCGGTTTGGCGCCTGCCTTTGGCCCAGGGCGCGATCCTGGAGACCCGGGATCGAATCCCACGTCGGGCTCCCGGTGCATGGAGCCTGCTTCTCCCTCCGCCTGTGTCTCTGCCTCTCTCTCTTTCTCTCTCTGTGACTATCATAACTAAATAAAAAATTTAAAAAAAAAAAAAAATTAAAAAAAAAATAAATAAAAAAAAAAAAAAAAGAAATTGCACACTCCATGTCCTGTATTGAGTCAAAAAAAACCTCTTCAGGTACACAGATAACTTATCACATGTCAACGAGCATGGCATCAAGAAGGTCTAGGAAAAGTGTGCAAAGAGTGCAGCGTTAAGAATGCATAGACCAGTTAAAAGAAAGCAGGCTCAAAACTAAGGTCAAAGTCCTTCAGTATTCCTAATACTGAAATCACCTCTGTATAATCTATCCATAACCATCATGAAATTTTTTTAAACTGAGAGTGCTCGCTTTATCCAATTTGTAACATACTTCATTATCATTTCAGAGACACCAAAAATTATATAACCCTATCTCTTAAAGTATTTTAAATAGAAACAGCATACTAATTACTGCCTCCCAATCTTAACTCCTTTTTCTTCATTCTTGGAAATTACTGACACTCAAAACTGAGTAAAAGACTGGTTCAAAACTCCTCCAATTCAGCTACAAGGCATTTTACCCGGTAGTAGGTTAATACCTAACAACAGCTTACATTTCTTTTCAACTGAAAAGCACTGCCACAAATTAGGATTAATGATATGATTGAGCACGTTCTCTTATCAAACTTAATACTTTTTGACTATTAACTACTACCCAGATCTTGATTTGTGGACTCTTATACCTATAACAGCCTCCTTAAAAAAAGGCGCCTTAAAATGGTTAAGTTTTTTCTATAGAAAAGGACAGGTAATTAGTAACTAAACAGCTTACAAATTAAGTTCTCTAGAAACACTCAAAATATTCCGCACTGCATTTGACTTCTAATTGCTAGAAACATTGTGCAAGAGAAAATTCAAGAATTGATCCCATAGAAAATATTTTGTCTGTAGTGATTCTTACCCAACATAAAAATGAAATACTGTTTGACTTCTAGCCATGCTCTGATAAATCCCAAACGACTTTATTACTTTAAAAAATGAAAAGACAGGATGAAGAGTAAATGCCAACAGGACAATTTGTAAAAGAGCAAATGAATAAACTGGAATTCAAAATAAAAATTCTTGCTCCTAAAAGACACTACCAAGGGGATGAAATATAAGCCACAGAATGGAAGAAAAATCTCTGCAAAGCATTTATCTGATAAATGACTTGTGTCCAGAATATGCAAAGAATTCTCAAAACTCAACATTAAAAAAATAACCCAATTTTTAAAAACAGGCAAAAGATCTGAACAAGTATTTCACCAAAGAATACAGTTGGCAAGTATGTACATGAAAAGATGTCAATATCATTAGTCATGAGGAAAATGTAAAGTTTAAGCAAAAGATAGTGTATACAACTATCAGAATGGCTAAAATTTTCTCATCCTAGCGTTGGTGAGGATATGGAGCAACTAGAACCCTCACACTGCTAGACAGAATGTAAAATTATAAAGCCACTTTGGAAGACAATTTGGCAGTTTCTTAAAAAGCTAAACACACACCTACCAGCCATATGACCCAGTCCTCCCACTCCAAGGTGTTTATCCAAGAGAAATGAAAACATAAGTCCACCCAAAGTTCCACATCAAGTTCCTAGCAGCTTTATTCACAATAGTCAAAAACTAGAAACAATTCACATGTTCATCAATAGAAAAATGGATAAACAAATCCTGTTATAGCCATACAATGTAACACTACTCAGATTTACCACTCAGCAATAAAAAGTAACAAACTACTGATACAGACCATAACAAAGATTGAATTTTTTTTAAGACTTTATTTGCTTGAGAAAGAGAGCCTGCATGTGCATGAGCACAAGGAGAGGCAGAGGAAGAGGGAGAAGCAGACTCCCTGCTGAGCTCGGAGCCCAACACTGGGCATAATCCCAGGACCCTGAGATCATGACCTGAACTGAAGGCAGAAGCTTAACTGAGTGAGCCACCCAGGCGCTCCAGTGAATGAATCTTTTTTTTTTTAAGATTTTATTTATTTATTCATGTGAAACACAGAGAGGGGGAGAGAGAGAGGCAGAGACACAGGCAGAGGGAGAAACAAGCTCTGTGCAGGGAGTCTGACGTGGGGACTCGATCCCAGGTCTCCAGGATCACGCCCTGGGCTGAAGGTGGCGCTAAACCGCTGAGCCACCAGGGCTGCCCCCAGTGAATGAATCTTAAACATGGGATGCTGATACCACCTGGTTAAGGTCATTTACATGAAATTCCAGAATAGGCAAAGATAACCTACAGTGACAGCAAACTAGGGGTTTTCTGGGGCTAGAGGGGTGGGAAGGAATACAAAGGGCACTAAAGGAATTTTCTGGGATAATAGCAAAGTTCTACATGTTGATGGTGCAGTCATTACATGGCTGTATATATCTGTCAAAATGCAAATTGTATACTTAAAATGGTTCCATTTTACTGAATACAAATAAGGTCTTAACAAAGTAGACTAAAATGTTATTTTGGGGGGAAATCTATGAAATTATAGTATTTCTTAAGATGTTTATAGTACCTTCCATTAGATTACTTTCAAATCTTTGACACAAAGAATCTCAGAAAAAGCGGTATTATCTCATTTTATAAATTTCAGGGGTGGCAGGAAAGTAGGATACATAGCGTAGAATTAAAAGCATGGGTTCGCGGCGTTACATTACACTGGGCAGATGTGTCATGGCAACCAAACTGGCAGGACGGGATAAATGAAGTGCTGGGTCTTGAATTGCTGGGGGAAAACTGGCTAGGGCAACACAACAAAATAAAGAACCAAAAAGTATGTATCTTCCGAGGAAGCAGGCAGGTGAGAAAAGGCAGTAAATGTCTAAAGTCAACATCACCTATACATACCACACACCTCAAATAAAAAAGAAAATCAGTCATACAGAAAACAATTACTTTTAATATAAGTAAAATGTGTAGGAGGAGCTCAGAACTCAGTATGTCAGATCTGAATCCAGTGTTTCCCTTTTTTTAAAAAAAGATTTTATTTATTTATTCATGAGAGACATACAGAGAGAGGCAGAGACAACAGGCAGAGGGAGAAGCAGGCTCCCTGTGGGGAGCTCGATGTGTGACTCAATCCTGGACCCTGGGATCACACCCTGAGCCAAAGGCAGATGCTCAACCACTAAGCCCATCCCTCCCTTTTTAAAAATAGAAATATTAATTCTGGTCCCTGAACAGCCCTTTGGAGCACTCCAGAAACAATTTATGTGAAAAATAACTTAAAAAGTATAGTCAAGTTCTATTCTCTGTGCAAAAGCACATAACTAATAATACACTACATTATCATCAAATCAAATTAATAATTAGGTACCTTAAGAGTCAAAAATGGCTCTCTACAGCCTATAAGATCAAGTCCAAATGCCTCAGCTAAAAAAATCATTTCCGGAATCCCTGGGTGGCGCAGCGGTTTGGCGTCTGCCTTTGGCCCAGGGCGCGATCCTGGAGACCTGGGATCGAATCCCACGTCGGGCTCCCTGTGTATGGAGCCTGCTTCTCCCTCTGCCTGTGTCTCTGCCTCTCTCTCTCTCTCTCTCTCTCTCTCTCTGTGTGACTATCATTAAAAAAAAAAAAAAAAAAAAACTTTTAAAAAAACTTTAAAAAACTTTAAAAAACTTTAAAAAAAAATAAAAAATCATTTCCTTTATGAACCCACTCCATCCCATTTATCTAACATATACCAATCTAGGGGTGCTTGGCTGGCTCAATCAGAAGAGCATGAAACTCTTAATCTCGGGTCATGAGTTCAAACCCCACATCAAGGGTGGAAATTAGTTAAATATTTTTTATAATTGATTAATTAATTTACTACTCCAAATTCATCCACTCTCCCCCAAACATAATATTGTCCTTCCCTGGATATGTTGTCCTCACACACTACTGTCAGCAATCCAACTCCTATACTTTGTTTAAAGGTGATGCCAAAGTCCATTGATTGGCCTAATAAAAACTGCTTATCCTTAGAAAAGAAGCAAGCAAACAACAACAAAAAACCCCGCTTAGCCTTATTCCATCAGCCGGCTACCACAATTATAAATAAATGGCCAGTGGACTCTAGACTCTTGACTCTTCCTCTCCCCAGCAGACCCCAATACCATATTATGATACCCCTCTGCACTTCAGCATATATTTCTAAAAGGTGAGTACTTTTTCTTTTGAATATAACTGTGATATTAGCATTTCACCTAAAAAGACAGTAATTGCTTGACACCAAGTATCAATGTTCAAATCTCCATATTGTCATATAATTCTTCTTAACAGACAGTTTGTTCAAGTCAGGAACTAGGATTACCTCAAGAGGAAAAACGGTTTCCTTTTCTCCTGCTCTATGGTCTTCAATTCAATACACTCATCATCTCAATTTTTAGGTGTAGGCAGGCAAGCATTTCCTCTTCCCAGTACCCTCTGCTCTTCTCTTCAAAGAAAATATTCCTTCTTATTCCCAACACCAGTGCCATTACCTCAGAGCTTTTAGCACATTCAGAAAAACATTTAATTCAGTGATCCAGCCTCCTTCCTTCACAGTTAGGCTGCCATATTTCACTTAGTATTCAGGAAGAGTTTTGAGTTCTAACACCACATAAATATAAATAATGTAGATCCCATTAAAAGATTATTTCCCATTTCTATTAATCTTTTTGAGGAGCTCAATTTTACATTTTAAATTACTACAGTGTCTGCTTCCAATTTTAAGTGAGTTAATAGTTGGTTGAGAACTTTAAGCCTTAAAGATTACAGGCACAGTACTAAGAGATCAGCATTAGGTCAGCTCCATTCCTTAGCCATGAACTTCATTCCTCATTAGTCACAAGGGGAACTAGATAAGAAGGTGTGCAATAATCAGCTCAAATACAAACTCTCCACTAGAAAATAATACAAATGCAGATAGTGAATCAGTGGGGTCATTTTCATTCATCTTCAGCACAGATTAAGAGAAGCAGCAAATGTTTGGCAAACAACTGGGAAGAATTCAAATTTCTTTAAAAAAAAAAAAAAAAAAAGCATAGGAGCACCTGGGTGGCTCAGTTGGTTGAGTGTCCAACTCTTTCTTTCTTTCTTTTTTTTTTTTTTAGCATCCAATTCTTGATTTCAGCTCAGATAATGGTATCAGGTTGTGAGATTAAGACCCACATCAGGCTCTGCACTCTGCCTGAGATTCTCTCTCCTTCCTCTGTCTCCCTGCTTGTTCATTCAATCTCTCTCTCTCACTCTCTCAAATAAATAAATAAATATTTTTTTAAAAACTGTTAGCATAATCTTCAAAATGGCTTCTAGTGTAACTTGGGACATTCAGCACAGCAAGGTGAAATAAAACATTTTTATCACCCACTTACTTGGGCTCAGCATTGTAGAGGACAAAAAAGACCGTGACAGCTTCTGCCTATAAGGAACTTACACTCTAGCTGGTAAGATGAGACTAAGACACTTCAACAATCGGCCCACAGTATGAGCTGCCACCACGCACTAAACTGTGTGATTCAAATTTAAAGTAATGTAGCTCATAGAAAAGATGGGTTAGTGAGGGATAAAGTCCAAGATGACTATACAAAGGGAAGAAGAAGACCTAAACCTTGAAGGCAGGTCAGGTTAGGAACCAGTAACACCAGCATAGAATGTAAGCTCCTGTGGGCAGAGACCATACCATGTCCTTCTCTTGTTCACCTCTCTATCCCAATGCCTACTACAGTGCCTGGAACACAGCAGACACTCAAATATTGGTAGATTACTATCAGGATAAATAGAAGAAAAGAAAAAAGGGAAGAAACAAAGAATAGGCATTCCAGGGAAAAAAAAATTTAACGAAAGATTAAACATGGCAATTTCATGAGACAGTGAAGAAACACAGAAAGGTGAGAAATCAGGTAAACATGTAGAGTGAACCCAAATCATCCATGGTTTTCAAAGTCAGTCAAGAGAGATATAAAACTGATCCCATATTATTAAGCACTAAAATGAACATGTCCAGAAAGTACATTCTTTGTGCTTCCACTTTTTAAGAATACTAACAGTGCAAATGACCATTTTTCCTAAAATGGTCATTCATCTTTGTAATATTCTAGGATATAATCTGGAAAGTGTACTAACATTTCTCTAGAGAAGTAATACCACTACCTAATGCAGATGAATTTCCTTCCCTGAGTATTTTTACTATCTGGAAATGTGCCTGGATTATCACTAAGGTCAGTTTCTTTGATAGTTGGGTAATCAAATGCCTGAGACTCACCACATTAAGGCAAGGGATGGGGGAGTGTAACCTAGCAGAAAAGCCAGTGACTAATGCTGAATCATGGCTTCCAGGTGGTTATTTCACCAAATTGTCAACCTCCCATATTAACACTCCTTATGATGGTCGTTAAAATAAATCAAAAGAATTATCCATTAAGTATTCTCCAATATTTTGAGGATAATGTAAAAGGATTGAAGGGAATAAAATCCAATTGAGGCTAACGTTTATAAGCCAAAATCTGTTAAGTCAAGAAGATTCTTACTCCCTCAAACTTCACAATAGAAGAATTCATAATTACAGTGAGCGGTCTTATTGTATATGGATTCCCCAGACATTCTACACAAAGTAAGTTCTAGGTCCTGGCTACCACCAGCTACAGTTTTCTGGCTGCTGTATAATCTCTACAGAGAAGGACTTCAGAAAGCGCAATCTAATGGGAGAAGAGGACACTAGAGAATCTTACATAAAGCTACACATACATGGCAAGAGCATGAACTTTAACTTAAATTATACAGTTATTGGAGTGAGTCTGCCCAGATCTTAGCATCTCCAATGGTCGCTTTTCCTCAGCATTCCTTTCACTCTTTCAGCCTAAATCATCTGTAACAAGCAAAGTGTCTGGTTACATATTAACAGTTCCAATGACAGTGACAGAATTCTGGTTATTTGGAATTCCGTTGTTCACTTTTGGTGCCTAACGCCTGGTATCATGGAAAGAACAAAAAGCCTTGGAATCATGCTGACCTACTTATAAATTTCAACTCTACCACTGAAGATATATGTGGCCTGGGACAAGTTACCTAACCATACCTCAGCTTCCTCAACTAGGTGTAACAACAGATTCTTTGCAGAGTTGTTGAGAGGTTAGCCTGCATTATACTAAGTATTCAGAACACGGCAAGCGCTTAGCATATGGTAATTATGATGGAAGGCTAATAACCCGGCCTATACTCAGATTTCCAAACAGTATTGACCATATGACGAAAGTATGAGTCATACTGATTTTGTCCTCCACAATGCTCACTCTCCCTAGTCCAGTTGTCGGCTGACTTAACCGACCCTCTTTTATTTTTATCTGGACTCTATAGAAGGCCCTCCCCCAGTACTCGGTCTTGAGGCCAAAAATGACCAACACTACAAGCATTCCCTTGCCATTAGATTATTACATCCCCTCCCTGACTCTGGGGACTTTAGAAAATCCTATGTTTTTATTATTGCCTGTTTCTGTTTTATGACCTATGCCAAATGCATTATCTTAGCAGATCTTAAATATTCTTTTTTTGCTAATCTATGCTAGGGAACTGTGAAAGTCGCCAGTTTCTCTAAGAACCACCATGTTTTGGCTCACCTTGCCACCATATTCCAACATGGTAGTTAATTTATGATGTTCTGTTAGTACCTAAATGCCTTTATGCCTCTGTCACAGGCCGATACCCAGCCCCTCTTTGCCCTGGCAAACAGGATCCTCTCTCTCTCTCTCTCTCTCTCTCTCTCTCTCTCTCTCTCTCTTTCTCTCTCACATTTGTTTCATCCAGTTTTATTTCATATTATTCTCCCACCACGAACTTCCCTACACCCTGGCAGGAATATCCCCATTTTGACTAAAGTGAAAAGATACTCAATGGGAGTCAGAAGCCCTTGGTTCTTCTACCTCTAACTCTGTCACTCAAGCTAGTTCTGAAGGGATATCTACTGCCTTCTGGGCAAAACGCTGGACTTACCTCACAGGATTGCAGTAAGACTCAAATATGACATTTATGAACATGTCACACAGATCTGAGATGCTACTGAAACTATAACAAGTTTCTACCATGACTTAAAGCATTTATAAAACATTTACCTTTGAATATAAAACCCTAACATATTTCTTAAAACCCTCTAGTATTACTTATATTAGCAAGATTCAAAGTAACTCAAACAGTCATCCACAAGGGGACTAAAAAAAAAAAAAAAATACATTCTTTCATGGGAATACCGTAAAGCATTTCTTTTTAATTAGAAAACTTCTTGGGATCCCTGGGTGGCACAGCAGTTTAGTGCCTGCCTTTGGCCCAGGGCACGATCCTGGAGACCCGGGATCGAATCCCATGTCGGGCTCCCGGTGCATGGAGCCTGCTTCTCCCTCTGCCTGTGTCTCTGCCTCTCTCTCTGTGTGTGTGTGTGTGACTATCATAAATAAATTTTTTAAAAAAATTAAAAAAAAGGAAACTTCTTATACAGTTACATGTAATAATCCTCAAGATGAAATAGTGAAAAAAGGCAAAGACTAGTGTGCAGAATTTACTATAATTTGTTTTAAAAGAAGGATACAGTAAATAATAGGTATACACATTTACTTATATACACATAAAATATCTCAGAATATATATAAGACACTGATAACACCAATTGCCTATGGGAAAGGGATCTGGATGGTTACAGGGTATGTGTGGGCAGCAAACTTTTCTCTGTATTTCACTCTTTTTTTGTAGCTTTTAAATTTTTGAAGCCCTAGATGGGAGTTGGAAAATCATCTCTTCATACAATTATCAACCTGAGAAATAATATGAACCATTAATGAGGATGACAGCATACCTGACAACTCATTTCCTGGGCCAGCATCAACATCACAATTACCAACGCCTAACACAAACTATGTTCCCTTCCATGATCTCATTCCATCAAGTGACTAGAGTTAATTTATTCCTTGTAGTCAAACTTCCTGACTTGCTAATTTTATGTCTGTGTGCTATGCATTTCCACACTCAACGTTATTTATAAACTCCTAAAACTTATTGTCTTTAGAAGTTCTACTGCATGCTCTACGAGGGACCTCTGGACCATAACATTTACTACTTTCAAGGCTGGTTCAGGGATCCATTCCAAAGCTAACTTTTCTGAACCAAAGATAAGTTCTGTCTCTTAATTATTCAAGATCGACCACAGGATCCATGCAAATCATTAATCTGAGACTAAACGACTAGAAGGCTATGATGCAGTCTATCCCCCTATTTAGAGAAGAGTAAATTATGTTAATATCCTCCAACCTGGCAGAAAAGTACTCCTTCCAAACCTTGCAAAATAAATCTTCAAAATAACGGGGTAAGAATGACCCAGGCAACATTCTACCACCTAAATTTTAACTGATATTGCCTTAAATTTGACTTTAATCACCCTGGGATGACATAACAGGACCTAAAACACTGCTCCAAACAGCAGCAGGCACTACCTCCATGCTTGCTCTCCTATGGCAGGCAGGTTATTTTTGGAGCCAGCCTATGAAGTAGCACTTTGTTGACTATGAGCTTCACTCTCTGAATATTCCTTTCACATCCAACCTTGGTTCTCGATTTCTGGCACAGAGCTCCAAAACCTCAATGGAATACATAATGAAATGCTGGGTTACTCCAGTGCAAAAAGGTCAAGCCTACAAAAGCTTTCTAATTGGGAAACCTCTTCAATGAAAGCATATAGAAAAGTGCTGACTCCTTTTTTTCCCTTCTCCCTTTTTCCAGTTGCTATTTGCTTTCTTTGGAGCAAACCTCCAAACACAAAAGCCAACCACCTACCAAAGCTCAAATACAGACAGGTGTTTTGCAAGCACAGTAAATCTCAAGAGTACCTAATCAACCTGAGATAACATCTACTAACAAGCTGCTCACTGGTGTGCTCCAACTATCAACTATCAAAAAATCCAACTATCAAAAAATCTCACAGTTAAGACTAGCATTGAGAAGTCAAGGACACAACTAAAAGTCAGCCCATTTTCCATCAACAGAAACTTGCAAAAGGAAGAATTATGTAAGTCAGCTAGTCCTGCCACACAAAACTCCTTCACTCCAGGGTTCTTTTCAGTGGTATTTAATTCCAGGGTGGAGACCAAGGGTCCCAAACACACCTAACTTGAGTATTTTTCTGCTTTAATACTTCTAGAATCCATGGTTAGGCTTTTTAAGGAAAAGTCTGAAAGAGCTTAACAAAACCACTGCTATTTTTTTTTTCCAAAGAAAACAGGCACTCATCTGAAAACACTTGTAAATTAGCAATTATTTAGAATTAAGAGTTTCATGAAGGTACTCTAGAATAATGTTCCAACAGAAAAGAAAGCAAGGAATCTTCCACAATAGGTTCCATGAGCTTCGTTCCCCACACATTAAACTCTCTAACACTCCTAAGACCCTAATGCTGGTTCCCGCATAAGGACAAGGCAGAAAATCCCAAGAGAATACTCTAGTTCAGACTATTAGATTTTCTAATGTGTTACAGAGCAGAGGGTACACTGAAGAAACAAAGTGATTAGTTAGCAACGTTACCTGAACTTCACCCAAGTCACAGCCAATGAGTCCATCTAATACTGCATGCCATAGGAAAGAAACATGCCGTGCTTGAGGTGAGAAATCAAAAAGTCGCTGAAGTGAATTCTCTATACCACTTTTTTTTAAGATTTTTAATTTATTTATTTGAGAGAGAAAGCGAGAGAGCTAGCCCGCACAGAATGTGCAAAAACACGAGCCAGGTGAGAGGCAGAGGGAGAAGCAGACTTCCCACTGATGCGGGCTCAACTGCAGGACACTGAGATCATGACCTGAGCCCAAGTCCGATGCTTAACCAACTGAGCCACCCAGGCACCCCTGTAAACCACTTTTAAGTAATGACTTTTTCACTATCTGCTCTGCTGTCAACTGGGTGCCAACACAATGTCTCAATGCCTTTTCTCCCACCTACCCTCTGTGTATTCTGCATTAAAAGACTCTGAGAAAAATGTTATGTTTTTCTAGAGATGCCCAAGATTACAAAATGAGAGTTTTTAAAGACATTTAGGATGTCAAGCCAGAACTAAGGATGTCATATCCTAGAAAAACTCTGGCAATAACACCCCCAAATCATTTCCACTTTGCAGGCTGACTCTCAAAATAGATCAAATGTTTAATCAGTAAGTTAAATCAATCTTTTCTAAGGGGTATAGCAAGAAGTTTTTAAAGGAGATCACAGTGCTTCCCAAACTGGTATATTTAAGAACATTTGAGGCTAGCCTTTCAAATATGCTTTAAGCAGAAGAAAGGTATAATAATTAAAGCTACATAGTAGCAAGTAAAGGTAGTACAATCAATGGATTAAAAGAGCTTGGAAATGTATCCAAGCATCTGGAGATTTTGTAGAATAGTTGCTTTTCAAAATCAAGAAAGAAATAATTATTCAAGATACTGTGTTGAGACAAAGAGAAAAAGATTCATTCATAAATCCTCCATAAATGGAGGGCATAGCATGAGGTAGGCACTGTGCTCAACGCTGAAAATAAGAACAGGAGGATAAAAAGTATATAATCTATTGCCCTCATGGAGCTTACAGTCCAGTTAAGAGAAGAAAGCTATTAATAACCACAAAAATAAATGTAAAGTTACAACTCCAACAAATTCCACAACTGACCCCTTCTTTGGTTTAAACCAAAATGCATTCCACATGAAGCAAAGATCTAAATTTAAAAACAAAACCATAAAAGTACTTAACAAAAACATGGGTAAATATTTTTATAAGATTGGAATGAGGATGGAAACCACATGAGAAGCCATTAAATAAAAAAGAGAAAAACCTGACTACATGGAAATGTTTACATTTTGTATTTTTAACAAAATATACATAACACATAAAGTCAAAAGACAAACACAGAAACATATCTGTCGTATTTTTTTTAATTTTTATTTATTTATGATAGTCACAGAGAGATAGAGAGAGAGGCAGAGACACAGGCAGAGGGAGAAGCAGGCTCCATGCACCGGGAGCCCGACGTGGGATTCGATCCCGGGTCTCCAGGATCGCGCCCTGGGCCAAAGGCAGGCGCCAAACCGCTGCGCCACCCAGGGATCCCTATCTGTCGTATTTTTAGATGTAACTAATTTCCCTAATATTCAGAAAGCTATGCACAATAATGAGAAAAGGCCAAAAGCCCAACAGAAAAGTAAACAACACAGACTATTCCAAGAAGAAATACAAATAGCCAATCGACAAATTAAGTGATAATTCACTATTAAGTAACTAGAAACTAAAATGACATTTTTTACCTGGCAGATTGGCTCTCTAAAAAGGTGGCTGGTTGCCAGTGTTAAAGAGAACAGAGAGAGCATTGTGATACACTCCTGAATTGAGTGAATTAGCTTGGCCTTTCTTGGAGGGCAATTTGGCAACATTCATAAAACTTGAAGCATTCATACTTAGATGCAGGCATTCCTCTCTTAGTGTATTATTCTATTAAATTACTGAGAAAATGAAGAACCTAATTTCAAAAGAAGATCCTAACATTGTACATAACCTCACAGAAAAAATATATAACTTTTGGGACATTTACTTGAAGTTGGACCTAATCAAACTCTTGCATTTGAAATTTTTTTAATTTTAAAAAGTCTGAGTCTTTTGAATAGTAAATAATGCAAGAGCAAATAAATGGAATAGAAAAAAACACTATCACAAGTGTGCAAATGTAAATGTGCAGGCACAGTAACAGATGCAATTTGTGATAGATATCAACAAATAAAAGCTGAGAACAACCCTAACCCTATCAATAGGGTACAGCTTAAATAAATTATAGTATTCCCCTAAAATGGAATACTCTGCAGCCATTAAAAAGATTGAGATGAGGGCAAAATGTACTAACACAGAAGAATATCAGAGATCTACAATTTACATTAAAAAACAAGTAGCAAACTGAATATGTGGTATGACCCCTTTTTAACAAAAAACATAAAATGTTAACACATGAATAGGAAAATCTGGTTATAAAATGTTAACGTTTTCTCTGAAGAAAGGAAACTACTTCCTATGTAATTGTAAAGCTTGATTATTTCAAAGACACATGTATCAGATAAATAAATACATAGATTTTTTAAATTTTATTTATTTGAGAAAGAGAGAGGGCACACATGCGTACAAGCAGGAAAGAGAGGCAGGGGGAGAAGCAGACTCCCCGCTGAGCAGATGAGCCCAACGCAGGCTGGATCCCAGAACCCTGAGATCATGACCTGAGCTCAAAGCAAATGCTTAACAACTTAGCCACCCAGGAGCCCCTACACAGATGTTTCTAAAGAGACTTTGAGGCTATAAAATGCCCTGGAAAAGGGAGAACTGTTTAAAAGCAAGAGAAAGGAAGAGAATGAGTAAAAATAGAAGAAAATATTGACACCAGAGCATATAATTTCAGAGTTAGAATAACGTGACAAAAAACTAGTGCATCAAAATTAAAGACTTTTGTGCTGCAAACAAAACCATCAAGGTGAAGAGACAGAATGGGAGGAAATATCTGTAAATCATATATCTGATCAAGAAATTGTACCTAGAATATGTAAAGAATTCTTATAACTCAACAAAAAGACAAATAACCCAGCTAAAATACAGGCAAAAATCTAAATAGACACTTCTCCAAAGATCTACAAGTCAACATTTAGCACATGAAAAGATGCTCAAAACCATTAATCATTAGGGAAATGCAAATCAAAACCACAATGAAATACCATTTCACATCCACTAGGATAGCTTGATCAAAAAGAAAGAACACAACAAGTTTTGGGGAGGATATAGAAAAACATTACTCATACACTACTAGTGGTAATGGAAAATGGTCCAGCCATTTTGGAAGACAGTTTGGCAACTCCTCACAAAGTTAAACGTGGAGCTATATGATCTAGTAATTTCCCTCTTTGATATATATACCCAAGAGAAATGAAAACATATGTCCACACAAAACCTTGCATATGAATGTTCATGACAGTATTGATCATAATAGGCAAAGGGCAGAAATAAGGCAAATGTCCATCAATTCACAAATGGATAAACAAAATGCAGCCTAGCCATATAGTGGAATATTATTTGGCCATGAAGAGTAATGACATTCCAACATATGCTACCATATGGATGAACCTTGAAGACATTATTCTAAGTGAAAGAAGCCAGACACAAAAAGCTGTACTTTGTATGATTCTATTTATATGAAACGTCCAGAACAGACAAATCTATAGAAATTGATTAGTGGTTGCTCAGGGCTGGAGAAAGGAGGCTTAGGAAATGGGTAATGACTGCTAATAGGTATACACCATTTCTTTTAAAAGGAATAAAAATGTTCTAAAATTGATTGTGCTAACGTTTGCACAACCCTGTGAATATACTAAAAACAATGAATTGAGTGAACTGCATATGTTACATCTCACTAAAGTTCTTAAAATATATATATATATACACATAAGCAAAACAAGAAACTGGAAGCTCCATGAGGTTCCGTGATTTGACCAAAGAAAACTCGCAGCTATCAAAAATTAAATCCACAAACATGTGCCTGACTCCCACACCAACGCTCAACTCCTTGTTATAGACCGCCTCGGGCATTTTGGATGGGCCAATAAGGTTCCCCAAAGAGCTGGAAAAGCAGAAAACACTGGTAACTTGCATAAGAAAAAGAGAAATTTAGGTAGTAACACAACTGAAATGCCATTTTAAAATTTAATGTGACTCCGAAATGGAGACTTGACCTAAAAAAAAAAAAAAAAAAACCCTCTAACCACCACTGATATAAGAGGCTGTGACTCAGTAGAACAGTACTCCTTTTACTAAGAGCTCAATGAGAGCAGGGCACTGGATGCAGCTGCTGACTGAAAAGGAAGAAGAGAAATGAGATCAGAAGAGACAGCAGACTGAAATCACTGGCCACGCTTGTGCATGTGTCAAAGAGGCCAATGAGCAACGTGCTTCAAACAAGTGATTTTATTCACAAAGAGTGTAAAATCCTTTATAGAGATCCGAAAGTATTGCCCCAAAATTTAATTATGTCCCAGGGTGACAGTACACATGGAAGGTAGTTAGGTATGACATAGGAATATGGGGTCTCTGCAGCTGATTGAGACACAGAGGTCATTGCTGGAATAACAACTGTTCCATTTGACTAGAATAATAATATCACTGTTCATGGCAAAATGGAAACTAAGCCAAGAACATGCAATCACTAAAAACATTATTTTGAGGGTCTGGAAAAATGAGCCACTAAAAAAACTCAGCTATTGTCCGAATGCTGCTTTTATGCAACACTGTAATGAACATTTTGACAGAAGAAAGGACGACAGGAGGCAGGAAGCGAAAGAAAGAAGTCAGAAATTCTGCAGGTGCCCAACTAATCCAAATAAGAAACACAAAGCTCTGCTCCTGCCTTCCACAATAAAAACAATTCTGTTTCTTGTGGCATATGAACCAAAATTTCTTTTGCCAGGAACAGAAAACAACTTACTACATGAAAATGTCAACTTGTTCCATGGAACACTATGCTGGCAGTGAACAGATATAAACCTTTTAAACTAGAGAGACTGGCTGTTTCCTCACCAAATTTTTAACATCACTGGCCCATTATCAAATTCAGTTAAGTTCAGGCAAACTCTAACCGAAGTCAACAAAAATACCACCTTGAAGTATACCCTGTCAATAACAGATTCTGTAAAATAGCTTGTCCCCAAATTTCTAACAACTCTCACTTATAGTTTTCTGTTCATGGAGAAGATCTCTTAACCCACTTCCACTCAACCAATCTGCCTAAATGACCAATGCTTCCCCTTCACTCTGTGAAACAACTGGTGCCCCAGCATGTGACCTGTCCCCAATGAACAGCCACTCTTACTCCTAGACATTTTTGCTCCCACCCATTGAGATGCGTGCTTACCAAGAATTGTTTTTTCCCAAACCTATTTATACCAGGTGCTCGTTATTAGTTATTTGAAATCAGGGAGAAAAGGAAAGGCCTGTTTCTATGAAAACCAAGCTGAATGCTTACAGAGACTTGGTAAAGTCAAATTAGATGTAGATGAGAGAGATGTAAAGGACTGGGGGTAGGGGAGGGTAGATCATAAAACTTGAGGGATTCCATACTCATACTGCTTCACAAATGCATTTAAATTCATGCTCAGCTTTTAAAAGCAAAACAAACTGGAAATCATAGATGATAAACTATGAGTATCTTTAATGCAAACAAGATGAAGGAACTCCAATCAAGACATCAATACAGGGATCCCTGAGTGGCTCAGCGGTTTAGCGCCTGATTTTTGGCCCGGGGCGCGATCCTGGAGTCCCGGGATCCGGTCCCGCGTCGGGCTCCCGGCGTGGAGCCTGTTTCTCCCTCCTCCTGTGTCTCTGCCTCTCTCTCTCTCTTTCTCTACGTCTATCATGAATAAATAAATCTTTAAAAAAAAAAAAAAGACATCAATACACAAAGAAAGGCCTTGGCCCTACATCAAAAGATTAGTGAATGTGTTTCTTAAATTGCAAAGAGAGAAGAAACCTACAGAGGAAAACAAAACAAAACAAAAAACCTTAAGGGACATCAATCAATTATAACTAGACCCTGATTCAAACACATAAGTAGTTAAGGGGTGCCTGGGTGGCTTAGTGGTTGAGCGTCTGCCTTCAGCTCAGGTCATGATCCTGGGGTCCTGGGATCAAGTCCCGCATCAGGCTCCCCACAGGGAGCCTGTTCTCCTTCTGCCTATGTCTCTGCCTCTCTCTGTGTGTCTCTCATGAATAAATAAATAAAATCTTTAAAAATATATATATATGTATGTATATATGACAGTTGGGGAAATTTTAACACTGATTTGATACTTACTGACAGTAAGGAATTGTTATTTTAGGTAGGATAAAGGTCCCGGTGTCGTGTTTTTTGAAAAAGAATCCGTATTTAGAGATACATGCCAAAATATTTATGGATAAAAATACAGGATTCTGTAATCTGCTTCAAAGTAAACTAGACAGAAAGAATTGGGAAGGGGTACAGATGAAAGACTGGCCAGGAGGTGGCGACAACATAAGCTGGGTGATGAGTTCATTATCCTAAGTCTCTCTACTTTCGTTTACATCTGAAATTTTCCATAATAAACACTTTTAAAAAGATTAGTGAACAAATGCCTATGTATATTTTCAGTTAAAATATTACAAGTACATAAACATCATTATTTCTGATTTCTCTGCTTCATTTGTTCAGCAGCAATTAACCAAGGAAGTCATAATCCAAACTGACTGCATAAGAGGTATTCTATAGGAGATAAAAGAGCATATTGTTGGATGCTGAAAATACAGCAGTGGTAACCCTAAAACATTCTAAGAACAATATCCCATACAGCCCAATTACCCTTGAAAACCTCTTAGCTGACACATAGAGTACATAAGCAAAATTCAAACATCATAGGGCTGCTGCATCACCGTATTTATTCACAAAATTATCTCCCTTACAATTCCCTTCACCATCTTTTTACCTTTAAAAAGAGGGAGGAGTAAATTACAGCCTTCGTTAATCTCTCAAATTGTCACTCGGGTTCACCCAAGACAAGTTCTTTGAAAAGCCAGGGTTTGGGTAAGGCTCTCCAATTTAAGTTTGCATCTGGTTGTGAAAGATCAAGGGAGAATGGTGATTCACCAACAACTAAAAGGTGAGAGTCTTACTCACTCTGTTCTTCCTTGTCCAGGTTGGGCTCAGGGAAAGAAGGAAGAGGCAGCTCGTTTGACCTGTCCAAAAGCCCAGCTGCCAGCCCAGGCTCGGAGGCACAGTAGGGATTCAGAAGGCAAAGGGGATAAAGATGAAGAAAGAAGGCCTCCTCACACATGCCAGGAGGCTAACCCTGGCACGACCTTTCTGGAAAGCAGTGTGGCAACACAAGTATCAAGTGTCTCAAAAACACGTGTACCCCCTGACCCAGTAATTTCACTTCCAACAATCTATCCTGAGTTAAAAAATCAGAAATGCATCAAAACTCATGTGGACAAAATGGGCATACCAGAGAACTCAAGAGTGAAAACCGCGAAGAAACTTCGATCATGAAAAAAGTTTCATGCGGGATCCCTGGGTGGCACAGCGGTTTGGCGCCTGCCTTTGGCCCAGGGCACGATCCTGGAGACTCGGGATCGAATCCCACATCAGGCTCCCGGTCCATGGAGCCTGCTTCTTCCTCTGGCTGTGTCTCTGCCTCTCTCTCTCTCTCACTGTGTGCCTATCATAAATAAATAAAATTAAATTTAAAAAAAAAAGAAAAGAAAAAAGTTTCATGGGATCCCTGGGTGGCTCAGTGGTTTAGTGTCTGCCTTCAGCTCAGGGCATGATCCTGGAGTCCCGGGATCGAGTCCCACATCGGGCTCCCGGTATGAAGCCTGCTTCTCCCTCTGCCTGTGTCTCTGCCCCTCTCTCTCTCTCTCTGTGTCTATCATGAATAAATAAATAAATAAGATCTCTTAAGAAAAGAAAAAAAAACTTTTAAAAAATAAAAATAAAGTTTCAAAAAATGACAGTAATCTGATAGTGGAAGAGTATACACCCATTAAAACTGATGTTTCTGGGCAGCCCAGGTGGCTCAGCAGTTTAGCGCTGCCTGCAGCCCAGGGTGTGATCCTGGAGACCCGGGATCGAGTCCCATGTCAGGCTCCCTGCATGGAGCCTGCTTCTCCCTCTGCCCGTGTCTCTTCCTCTGTGTGTGTGTGTGTGTGTGTGTGTGTGTGTGTGTGTGTCATGAATAAATAAATAAAATCTTTAAATAAAATATTTAAAAATAAATAAATAAACTGATGTTTCTAAAGAGCTTCTAGTGATGGGAAAATGCTTATAATGATAAAAGAGAAAAGGAATAAAATAGCCTAACAATATGATCCCAGTTATGTATTTTGTAATATTAATAACTGTTGCCTTGCCCCGGTGGCTCAGCAGTTTAGCGCCTGCCTTCAGCCTGGGGTGTGATCCTGGAGTCCCAGGATCGAGTCCCATGTGGGGCTCCCTGTATGGAGCCTGCTTCTCCCTCTGCCTGTGTCTCTGCCTCTCTCTATGTGTCTCTCATGAATAAATAAATAAAATCTTTTAAAATAAAATAACTGTTGCCTCTAGGTGACAGGACTAAGGTGATTTCCCCCCTTTGCTTTAAAATTTCCTGAGTTTTCCCCAAATTTCTTCCATGAGCAAAAATTACTTTTATAATCAGGAAGACAAAAACAAGGGGGTAGAAGAAAGCTCAGTAAGAAGCAGTTGGGCTGGAGTAAGAGTTTATCCTAGACACATCTTGTCTTCCTCCTCTATCAGGTTCAAGCTGTAAGCATTCAACTGCTCCTTTAACTTAACCTAAATCTTCCCTGACAAGAATAAAATTTCTCTTCTCGTCCTCTAGGACCAGTAGTTGTTACGTTTTCTGTACAGATGACACACAAATACCGGCTGAATTAACCCATTAAAAATAAGGACCACTGAATTTAACCCATTAAAGTTAAGGGCCAGTGACCAAGAAGTCGTTTTGTTTTGTTTTTAAATCAGATCGCTTAGTATCACAAAAAGAACCAGAGGTAACAACACAGAATTTGATGTTATTTCAGGAAGTGCTAGCAGCCCAAGACACACTGGTGAGTCTGCAAAGGAAGAGAAGCTCCAAGGCAGAAGAGGCAAGGCACCGGCTGACCATGCTGAATATACTGTGGGGCCTTCTCCAGGAAATCACCCACAGGGAGCCTGAATCCGAGAGAACCATCCCTTTAAAGTAAGGCACTAGAATTTCAATTGCAGGATTTACTTTAGATATACTGAACTTCCTAATAATGAAAAGCCGAAGATATGCCAAAAATAAATTACTTGCCCAGAAAGCTTGTGAAATCTCCTTACCCAGAGACTTGCGAGAATAAAATAGAAAATTACTTGTCTTTAACGTCTTAACTGGAGATAGAAAATTTTAGTCGTAAAATTCTAAGATATATTAAGAGTATAAAAACCAGCTCAGCTCCCATTTTTATTAATCCTGATATTCATTCACTAAATGAGTATTTACAGGCACTGTAAATGCCTCTTAGTAGCCATTGAGAATACAGCAGCAGACAACAGATTAAAATCCCTGCCCTCAAGGCGCCCAGGTGGCTCAGTCAGTTAAGCATCTGCCTTGTCTCAGGGTCCTGGGATGGAGCCAGGTGTCTGGCTCCCTGCTCAGTGGGGAGTCTGTTACTCCCTCTCCCTCTGCTGTTCCCCCTGCTTGGGCTTGCTCACTCTCTTTCTCTGTCAAAGAAATAAAATCTTTTTTAAAAATGAAATAAAATAAAATCCCTGCCTTCATGGAGCTTACATTAAATTATCACACTGTGCCTCCTAACAAGCTTTAAAACCTAGATTATTTTCTCTCTTTTTTTTAACTTTAAATAAAATTGTTTCTAGAAATTACATGCATGCAACAAACAGCATCTAGCATTTGGACTGATCCAGAGTAGAGCTTAATAAATAAGAAACAAGACTAAAAAGAACCATGTGGCTGGGTACTGGGGTGGAAGGCAGACTCAACTTCACTATGTATAAATTTGTATTTTCTGTATTTCAATGCAGATAGCATCCATTCCTGGTTTTTGATAACTAATTTTCAAAAATTTACTGGATGGATGGGTAGGTGGATGAATGGATGGCTGGAACAAGTGAATGAAAAGTTTCTTTACAAAAAAATTTAGTCCCAGGAAATGAGATTAGTTAACCTGAATCTTCACATTTAGTTCTTTGGAAGGGAGCAATGGGAAGTAAAGCACACTGCTGGTAAGCATGTACATACTAGAGCTGAAACTAGGCAGAAATTTGAAAATTCTCAGAACTTCCTAATCAAAACCTAAATATAGTCTAAGACAACTGGCCAAAAGTATCCAACTGAGTGAGCGCAGCCCACACAGACAAGCTTAAACAGGCCATGGGGTGTATTTCTCCTTTCTTTTCAGTTTCTAGGAAATGAGGCTAAGTATTCACAATCTGATTCTTACCTTTCTGACAAACTGATTTCTGACATTAAGTAAGAAGCAGCCAGAGACTCCTTGTCTTCAGTGGATCACACTTCTCCTAAAGAGAAATACATTCCTAAACATAACTTCACCATGGCTCATCCAACAGGTGTGTAGTAGCTGAAAGAATTTTATTTTGAACAGATCCAAAACAAGCCCTTTCAAGGTAATACAACCAAGGCCGTTGAGGCTTCTAGAAGACATTGCCTAGGCCAGTTATTTAACAATTATTTATTACATTAGGACAAAAGCCTACGAGAATGTATATAATTTTCATTCTCTGGATGTTATCAGTTATCTACGTGACAGTCTGTCTATCCTATTAGGCCAAACAGAACCAAGCTTCTCACTATTTGAAGGGGGCAGGGACTCACCTGATGAGTGAGGTCATTCACTTGGGGAACAGGCATAGCTCTTAGTAATCTCTACACCCAGTGTAGGGCTTGAACTCACAACCCCGAAATCAAGAGTTGCATGCTCTACCAACTAAGCCGGCCAGGTGTCCCTGGGTGTAACTCTTAGACCAGAAAGTAGAACCATGTAAGAGGAGCCCTAGACGACTGGTTCTCTTGACCTGTATCAATAGGGGTATATATCTTCGTGAATAGTTCTCTTAATGAGTTAAAAGATAGCACCATGCCCTAGAAATTGGTAGTGATCTGGTAAGTCACGAGTCCATATCAGAAAGGTACTTTCAAAGACAGACCAGACCAGACCAACCCAACAGAGCAAAAGTATAATTACCCATATGCCCTGGGAGTAAGCGAGATATAGTGGTAAAAGAAAACTATATAAGGCAGACTGTGTTTATGGTCATTGCCTTTTCTGTGTTCATTGCTTTCCTTTTTTACTTCCTTAGTATTTTGAAAGGCTATTTTTTTTTTTACAGATTTATTTATTTATTTAGAGAGAGAGAAAGCACGAGCAGGAGGGGCAGAGGGAAAGGGAGAGAGAAGAATCTCAAGCAGACTCTTCACTGAGTGCAGAGCCAGACACAGGGCTCAATCTCACAACCCTGAGATCATGACCTGAGCAAAAAAACAAGAGTTAGATGCTTAACCAACTGTGTCACCCAGGCACCCTACAAAAGGCTTTTCTGATCCCTCAGTCAAGTCAAGGGGACATAAAGGGGTATTTGGTAGGTTTTAAAGTCCATGGAGGGCTGCTGGTAAGTGACAGAGTGCAATAATGCCAAAAGGACAGGTGAAATACAGTGTTGGTATATTTACTCTTCCTCCCTACTTGGGAATTTTTCCTCTAATGGCATCTCACTTTTGGAGTCTGTTTTACTAGAAATGATAAATCTCTTAGACTTTAATTAGTAGATAAATCTTGTTTCTTCAATAAAAGATCAAGACGGCGAGGACAAGGTTTTCAATGACTGGAAGAGTCAGGGTAGAGTTAAGTAGGAATGCCTGGTTTCAAATTCCAACTCCCCCATTAACTAACTGTAGGTTTCTGGGCAAAATGGGGGCGGGAGCAGATACCAAAGAGACAAACTCCAATGGATAATTGGTCCAAACTCCTTTAATTAGCACCTAAAAGCCTAATATCCTAAATTCCATGAAGTCCATCTTTCTAGACTCTGGGAAAGAAAAAGCTGGAACAGAACATGTCTAAGATCTTTTTTGTGTCTCCCCGCCGCAACCACATTAGCAAATATTGTTGGCTGATCCCGTTTAATTAATGTGGAAAATGTATGTCGTTCACTTTTTTTTTTTTTCAGGGGCATCAGGACGGCTTTATTGTGGATTTAGGGCAGTAGCCCCAAGGGCCCATGCCATCTAGTGCTCCCCAGGGGTATGTGTGGGGCGTGGGCAACAAAGGAGAACCTGGGTGAGCACCTGGAGAGACACCGGCCTGTGCTAAAGCAGATCCCCGACGAAAAAAAATGGAACTGAGAGCCGTGTGCAACATCCAACCGTCCAACTTCCAACAGAGGTGTAAGGGGGGAGGGGGGGGTCGGGGCCCACAGGGGAGTTGGGGGCCCGCAGGGGAGTTGGGTGCAAGAAGAGGCAAGGGGTAAAGGGGCTGCTCGGTTTCCCATGGCCAGTCTTAGGGAAGAGAGCCAAGTCCTCCAGGCTGACCCTGAGATGCTGGGGTGGTTGCCGTCCCAGTGACACGAAGTCTCTGAAAGAATGTAAGCTGTTAAAATTGAACACCTTCCTTATCTGAAGAAATGCACCAGAAAAAGCATTTTTACCCTTAACCATAAAATAAACAGCATGAATTTTTTAAATCTTAAATCAGATGATAGGGATCCCTGGGTGGCGCAGCGGTTTGGCGCCTGCCTTTGGCCCAGGGCGCGATCCTGGAGACCCGGGATCGAATCCCACGTCAGGCTCCCGGTGCATGGAGCCTGCTTCTCCCTCTGCCTGTGTCTCTGCCTCTCTCTCTCTCTCTGTGCCTATCATAAATAAATAAAAATTAAAAAAAAAAAAATCAGATGATACCAGAGCTCTGCTGTGATATCCACTGATGCTGCTCCCATTTCACACTCAATTCCATCAAATGGCTATCGGACCTACATGTTTTGGCCCCTTTCTGACCTCACCCCTTAATATCCTCCTCCTTATTCACGAAGCTCTAGGCACCATGACCTTGAGTCTAATCTTTGGATAAACCAAGCTCATTTCTATCCCAACACCACTGTACCTGCCATTCCTTCTGCATTAAAAACTCTCCCAAATCTTCTCAGGCTGGCTTTTTCTCATCCTTCAAGTATCAGCTCAAATATTATCACCTTGTGGGGCACCTGGGTGGCTCAGTTAAGCAACCAATTCTTGATTTTGGCTCAGGTCATGCTCTCAGGATTGTGAGACTGAGTCTGTCAGGCCCTGTGCTGGATGTGGAGCCTGCTTAAGATTCTCTCTCCCTCTCCCTTCTGTCTAAAAAATAATAATAAAATGGCCATCATCTTATAAAATACATATATACATACATCTCATCACTATGGAAAGACATTCCCTGACAACTCTACCTAAAGCAGCACTCTTCCCTACTCTCTAGCCCATTTATTTTCTTCACGGTATTCATACTATATGAAGCTATTTGTTTACATGTTTCTTGTCTGTCTCCCTGCATTAGAAAGTAAGCTCCAAGGGATCCCTGGGTGGTGCAGCGGTATGGGGCCTGCCTTTGGCCCGGGGCGCGATCCTGGAGACCCGGGATCGAATCCCACGTCGGGCTCCCGGTGCATGGAGCCTGCTTCTCCCTCTGCCTGTGTCTCTGCCTCTCTCTCTCTCTCTCTGTGACTATAGTGAATAAATAAATAAAATCTTTAAAAAAAAAAAAAAAAAGAAAGAAAGTAAGCTCCAAGAAGGCAAGAGCTTTTGTCCCTGTTGTCCTTGGTAAATTCAAGAGCCCAGGATAGAACCTGACCCAAAATTTGGATTCAGTATATACATGCTGAATGAATGGATGGATAAGGAAAAGGTTCCATCCCTGTGCAAAGGTGTTTTTGATGTTTATTAGAATTATAGAGGTTCTGGTAAGTAGAGAGCATTTCTTTTTCCCTTCAAAGCATCCATTTTGTTCTCTTTTATGCCGTGAACTAGAAAACATTCGCCAGATTGATGCTTGGAAAATGAAAACAGCACTTCTGGCACAGAAATAACTAGTCTGGGCACCTCTGGCTTGAGCCAGATCTATGACTTTCTAGGGAGCTGGCACCAAAGTCAGAATGTTAAAATAAACAGCTTTGATGTTGAAAGTGGAATACTGGTATTTTGATTCTGGATAAACCAGTCCAAATCAATCTTAGCTCTTCACAAAATCTCAACAAAGTTAGTAACCCCATCACAACTGTATCAAAATGAAGTCAGTCGTCTTTCAATAGTCATTTTTAGATTATCAAAGATGGAACTATCCTCCTCAAATGCATCTAGTATAATCTTCCTTTCATTTTCTTTTTGATACAATTCTCTTTTCTATTTACCAATGAATCTTGCTTTCAGCCTTCTCATGAGCATAAGCATCATCTACTCTGTTCCATTAAACTCTTCCTTAGAAGTGAAAATACTAGCCCTTGCCCACTCTGAGTCGTTCCCTTTCATGAAAATGAGTTTGCAGTAAACTACACAGCACACACATATGTTATGGCTGGTCCACATTTGGAATGGGGTCATGGGGCAAGATGTTTTCTCTGTGTAATATCTAAAGTTAAGAATCCTGACCTTGGCCTTCTAAGTAGCACACTGTGCACCCAAATGCAAAATGTATTCTTAAGTTTGCAGGAATATTTCTTCATATTCTCCACCAGACTTAAGTGAATCTCTGGAGGGGGAAGTACACTCCGATAAACTCTGTTCCATCACCAATATAACAAAGAGTAGTTAAACAAACACACTAAAAATTTGGGGTGGCCCAAAGCAAAAGCCACTGTTAGTCCGTTTTCATTAGACAAGTCTCACAATTGCTTTTTTAAAAAAAAAAAAAGAAGGTTTAGGGGCACCTGGCTGGCTCAGTCAGTAGAGCGTGAGACTCTTGATCTCGGGGTCATGAGTTCAAGCTCCATATTGGGCATAGGCTTACTTTAAAAAAAAAAAAAAAAGCTTAACTAATGGAAAATTATGTTTTAAAATGTCAATTTCATTAAATTAGCCTATAGTCCACAGGAGTTCAACCCAAATATCTCAAAGTGGCAACTGAAATAATAGCTAATTTTTTATCCTGAAAGCGTATCATGAAGATGACATCTTCCTACCCAAAACAAATGGTATTATGTATTCATGAACTGTTCCAAACAGATGAAAAACAAAAAGAGGGGAGCTCTGTCCTATTCATCTTTCTTACTACAGCAGCTGCTGCCGCTGCTATTCACCACATGCCTACTATGTGCTAGGCACTGTTCCAGTAGCTTCCCATATGTTATCTTATTTAATCTTTATAACACCCAAACTTGTAAGTACCACTGCCATCTCATTTTACAGATGACCACATCCAAGCACAGAGAAGGTAAATAATTGACCCAAGATCATCCAGCTATTAAGCAGAAAAGGATTCAACTCCAAGGCAGCTTTACCAAAAGCTCAAGCTCTTACCACAATCCAACAGCAGGCAAGTAATACATATGTGTTGAAATAACACTTTATAAGTATTTGACCAACAGCTCTTATAGTCAGAAATATGCTTAAAAACTGCATACAACATATATCTGCCCTTTGTTCCCATTAATCCAATCAGTAGAAGTATAAGTAGGCAAAGGAGACAGACTATAAGCAATCTGAAAGCACAAAATCTTTTTTTCAATCTCTTTAAACTTTACAGTGTCCTACCGAAAGCACACAGGCAGAGAATCTCAGACTAAGATTTCTTAAAAAAAAAAAAAAGGAAATCACGGAAGGTAGGACAAAGACAGCCAGGGTGAGCTGCTGACCAAAGTGTGTCACCGATGAATCTTCTCTCCTGTTACCTGTTTGTTCTGAAATGATGCTCTAAGCAATGCAGAACTGCCAATATTAAGTCTAAGCCCATGAAGGCCGTGCTGTAAAAGTCACCAGCATCCTAACAGGAAACTATTTCCTCTTCTCTACTGATTCTCTTCAGCCCAGGGTCCTACTAGAGGAGGTTTGAGAGTTAACAGAATTTGGGAAAGAGCTACCCTCACCGCTTATGGTTGGACGGAGGGCAGTAGCTTAGTCAATAAATGAAGTTTACTTTAGCCTCTTAGTCCTTGGAATGGATAGTGTGTGTGAGAAAAGGTGATCCTAAATACTTCTCTGATATTCAGAAAGCACTGATAACCTACCCTCCTTCAACCAATGCAAGTATCTTCTGAATTACCGGAGTCTAATCGTTAAACACATTTTTGTTTTTGTTTTAAGATTTATTTATTCATGAGAGACACAGAGAGAGGCAGAGACACAGGCAGAGGGAGAAGCAGGCTCCATGCAGGGAGCCCGACGTGGGACTCGATCCCAGGACTCCAGGATCATGCCCTGGGCCGAAGGCGGGCGCTAAACCGCTGAGCCACCCAGGGATCCCCCTGTTAGACACGGTTTTAAGAAAAACCCAGACCATTCAGTGGCTTACAGGGGAAGAGGAGAAAAAAAAAAATCACAGACCTCTAAAAGATGAAACAAAAAATTATATATTCTAGAAAGAGGTGGGGGGAGAAAAATAGCTCTCTTGGTTCCAAGTGACCTGACTGCAGAAGTAAAATAAACGCTGCAGTGCACGGAGAGAAAAATCTATCTCCCTGAGCAATTGAAACAGCAGCTTCTGCATCTACTAGTACCTAGCTAGGCACCTTCTTTGCCATTATATAACCAAACCATGGCCTTAATAGGCCATCACACTGTATGTCAACAGCTGTTAGGCACATCTAAGCTGTCAGCATTTAAGAATCCCTTCCAAAGTGGATTCAGATAACCATGGAGCAGGCCAAAATATGCTCATCGTTCACCCAGAGCACATGACAACTCCTTGTGAATTAAGCTTCACTCATGTCGTCAGAGTAATTTAAGCAGCAAAAGATAGGGCACTTGTAACTGTAACTAGGAAATTGCACACTGCTACAGAAACACAAATGAGCGCTGGTGTGGTCCTCGCACACATGCAACTCATTGTCCAAGCCATTTCATTTGGTATCGTTCAGGATTTCAAATATTTCCATACATACGCATTACATAACTGCACACCACAAATGATCAAAGATAAAAACCAACATAAACAGTGACACCCGTTTATAAACAAGCTAATGTTTAAAATGCTGCTATCCTAAAGGACACCAAGGCCTCAGAGAAAAACCAAGAAACACACACACACACATAGGGAAATTAGAAAGCAAGCAGATCAGCCATAATTAGCCACTGGCTTTGCTGACTACTGAAGATAAAAATGTCTCTTTTATATATAAAGCCAAGAATCAACTGTTTGCAATTACATTTACAAAAACATACAACCCTGTCTGTCACAGATTTTTTTTATCAATATTTTGGTGTATCCAAGGGCTGTAAGACACAAAATTCTTTAAATCATAGATACCATAAACCAGGAAACCAATTAAGTTCATGGAGTCCATCCCCCAGAGGTCAGAGCAAAATAATCACAGGAGCTCAATGTGATTACTTAGAAGAGAGGGGGAGGTTTAAAAAAAAAAAAAAAAGGAAATGCTGAAACAAGGAACAAAGCTCTGGAACAACTAGTATTGTTTATAAACATAACTTTGGCTTAGCTAACAGTAAATAGAACTGTAAACACCTGAGTGTGCATGTTGGGGGGGGGGGGGGGCACAGGCAGAGATGTACCAAAGTCTTGGCTCAGTCTAGTCCCCCTCAGGGTCTGAGGGTGACATAAGAGAATCCTGGACTTTGGTATCTCATTCAGCTCAGACCTGCAGACTTGAGGCCCTCCCATAAAAACTGACAAAAAGGCTGAAGGGGGCCCCCCAGAGGAAGTGAAACTGACCAATCAATTTTCCACAGCCACCTACCCTGCTACCCTGGTGGAAAGGGCCCCTTGTAGGCTCTGACAGAAAGGAGGGAAAAAAGGAACTTCAGGTTGTGAGTGAGCAGGAGAGAAGGCCTAGATAAGTTACTGGCTTCTGAAAATAAGCAATTGCCATAAAAGCAAAAAACAAGGCAGGCGATGATAAGGGCCAGACTGAGGAGGTGAGGAATTGATGTGGCTTTGGTAGGAAGCAGCAGCAGCTCTAAGGGTGCTTCATCAGGTTGAAGGAAAACACAAACTGCAGTTTTAGATATAATGAATGACTACACTGAAAGTATTCATTCAAGTGAGAGATTGGGCAAAGCAAGAGATCTGGAGTACAAATGGGCTTTGTGGGTCCTCTCAAGACCAAAAGATTCCTCCTGAGGACTCTGATTCCAATACTTCCAGTGAAGAAGGCTACCCCACATTCCCTCAAAAAAAAAAAAAAAAAAAAAAGGAATTTTATATGTCAAGCCGTACATGTGTACTTATGTGCCTTCCTAGCTGACCTTGGCCCATTTCACTAGTAACAGCTCCGCAAATCCCTGGAGAACCAAAGGGCCCGAGGAGTGTAATAATCCTCCAGGGTCCGGGCTCCTCCAACCCCTCCTCCATCACCCACCGGGCTTCCCCCACCACCACCGAGAGCCCACCCCGGGGCTCTATAAAAGCCCACGATTCCAGACCCTCCGACAACTAAAAATAAAGCAGCAACCCTGCTCTCCCGAACTGCTTACCCCCTGACTCCCTAGTGCCGTCACGAAGCTGGGGCGCCCTGGGCCTCTGCCCCCTGAGCCCCCTTCCCGCGGAGGAGCAAAGCGATCTGCCTCCCCCTCGTTTCCCCGTTTTCTCCGCCGCCTCCTCCAACGATCTCGGGGCCGTCCCCGGGCTCCCGCTCCCCGCCGCGACCTCCCATCAGTCCCGGGCACCGGGACCAAGCGCTGCCTGGCATGTGTCCCGGGGCGCCAGGACCCCGCGCCCCGCACCCCGCACCCCGGGCATGCCCCGCCGTCCTTGGTCCGCTCCGAAGCCCCCCCCCGCTGCCACCCTGCGGTCCGCACCTCCTGGCCCCTGCCCCCGTCCCCCGGGCTCCAACTGCGGGCTCCCGGGGCCCCCGGCTTCGGTGTGCGGCTCCGCGAGGAGTCCCAGGGCTCCCCGCCGCCCCCCGCAGCCCCGGCTCCGCAGCGTCGGTCCCCGGCCCCGGCCGCCCGGCCCCGCGCCCTGCGCTCGCCCCGGCCCCGGCCCCGGCCCCGGCCCCCCGCGCCCCCCGCCCCCCGCCCCGGGCGCGCTCCCGCCGCGCCGCTACCTTGGCCTTGGTGACGAGGTGCGTGGCCCGCTTGACCACCGCGAAGTTGCCCTTGCCGATGGTGCGGTCGATCTCGTAGTAGCCGATGCGCGCAGGCACCGGCCCGCGGGAGGCCGGGGCGGGGGGACGCGGCGGGCCGGCCGCCGGGGGCACGGCAGCGGGGGCGGCCGGCGGCCCCGGGGCGGGCGGAGGCAGCAGGCGGCCCGCCGGCCCGGCTCCCCCCGCCCCGGCCCCGGCAGCCCCGCCAGCTCCGCTCGCCGCCGCCGCCGCCATCTTGTTGTGCAGTGAAACCTCCCGGGCCGCGGGGAGCCGGCGGGGGGGAGGGGGGCGGGGGGCGGGAAAAGCGGGGGGGCCGGCCGACGTCACTCCGGGAGGCGGGGCGCCCGCGCCGCCGGGGCCCGGCGCCATGGCAACGGCGCGTCACGTGCCGACGCGCGTCACTGCCCGCGGCCATGGCAACCGTGACGTCACCGGCCCGCCCGCCCTGCCCGCGTGGGACGGCGGCTCGGGCGCTGGCTCCCGGGCGCCCCCCTCCGGGGACGGGACGGTGCGCGCCGCCCGCCGCTCCGGGGCGGCCGCCGCGCTCGCGGGCGGGGGCGGGGGCGGGGGCTGGGGGGGCCGCGGGCGGTGCAGGCCACGGCGCTCCAGGCGACCCGCCCCCCTTCCGCAGTCGCCGGCCTCGCGTGAAACAAAGTACTGCCTCGTCCCCGAAAACCCCGGCCTGTCCCGCTTTAGCCCTCGAGGCCACCGGGCGGGAGCCTCCGCCGCGCCGAGGAAGCCGTGAGCAGGCCGGCGGCCAGGCAGGGCAGCCCCGGTGCGCTCCGCGGCCCCCTCCGCGGCCTCCCGCGCCCCTGCAGCGGGGTGGCTGTCGCGGCGCCCGCGTCCCGTTGCGTCACGTGTACGACCCCGAGGAAGCGGTGCTGCGCGTCCGGCAGCCACGTCGTGCTTAGGGACAAAGCCGGCTGTTGGGCACGATGAAGAAGCAGATTCTAGCGTCAGGATTCCCTCCCCACGGGGACCCTGCAGAGACGTCGAAGGTGACCAGAGTGAGCTTCCAACAATGAGTCTCACACTTTGTCTCTGCCTCTCTCTCCTCCCTCCTCTGCTCTCGGCCTTCCGGATCCCAGGGCCCCTCCTCACTAGTTCCGCGGTGTCCCTGATACTTTGTCCCACTGCTCCTATTAACTAGGTTCATTTAATTGCTTTGGGTGGGAATAAGAGGGATAGGCCATGGCGCTGGCAATGGCAAGGTGGTCTTTGGCAGCCTGCGGGGCGCTAGACACAGGGAGAGGGCTGAACGCCCAGGGTTAAAATGTGCTCAGTCCGGTCCTCATCTGTCCACCCGGATGTCTGTCCGTGTGGCCGAGCTGTGTGCTCAGGTGACCGCAGGTACCATATCAAAGACTGGCGCCCAGGGCACCCTGAATGTGTGAGAAGGAGAGAGCCTATTTACTCTCTCTGACCCAGAAATGTGTACGGGCGTTCTGGCTCCCCATCCGGCTATGAGCAATGGCTGGCACTAGGACGGGACAGAGAGGTCATCCCTGGTTGCCGGTCCAAACTGCCAACACAATTAACAGTGATTGGCTGCTTGACTAGCACGTAAGGATCAGGATGCAGTGGTCCTCAGCTTCTTGTGTTGGTTAAGCCCCTGCCTTGGTTGAGCTCATTCAATGCCAGATAAATGATGGGGTGTGACCAACCTCTCTGACCACTTCATGACCTCACTCACCTGCCTGTGCATTAGCTTTACGCTGCACTCCAGAGCCACAGTTTTGCCATCACCCTGGGGTGGGGGGTCTCAACAGAGATCTTAGCTGGCTTGTAAGGCAAGGGGGAAAGAATCTTTTGCTGGGAGGAACAGAACCAAAACCATTCTCACCAGGGTCTTCACAGCCTCTCCTCCACTCACAGATATCATTGAACATCCAGTACCACAATTTCTGGTGTCAAAAACAAGAAGCTTATGAGGAGAAACTGGGAAATGGAGCATGGGTCTCACTTCCAAAGAGGAAAGGCAGATCATGCTGGTCCCTAATAATGACCAGAATATGTTTGCTGTGTGTTAGATTATTTATGCTCCCTGCTTATAGGGATTGAGGCCAGTAGATAGTGTGTCCCACTGAGAGTGGGACAAAGACTTGCTCGAAAGCTCCCTGAAGGGTTCTCCTTGGTAAAAAGAACATGGAAAACTGGGGAGGGCACAGAGCAGCAAAAATCATCAGGGAACAAGGAAAATAGTTTAGATGTATGCATTTAGAAAGGATTTCTTGAGTGCTAAGACTGAGGTAGGCTTGGGGAGGAACTGGCAGTCAATAATCACAACGTATCGGGACGCTAAGCAGTTTACGTAAGGGAACTCACTTAATCCACAACAACCCTGTGAAACACATTACACTATTCTCCCCATTTCGCCTATGAGGAAAATGAGGCACCGCAGGATTGAGGCAATTGGCCATGGTCATACACTCGAAAGTGGTAGAACTAGAATTCAAACCCAGGTGGTGTTCTCTGGAGCCCAAGAGCCCTCCTGGACTGGATTATACATCTGGCAAGGGAGGAGCTGGTAGAAAAATGGTTTCTCCAGAAGCCCAGGGTGACTGAACTCAGTTTAGACCCAGGGAAGAAGAGGACTCCAGGAATTCTTGAGAGCAGGATAGAGCTGGCACCGAAGCATAACAAACAGCAAACTACAAAACGGAGTGAAGTACCCGGGAAGCTTCACCTGTAAGTAGCACCGGAATGAGACTTGCTGGTTAGTGTGTCCTTCTGCTGCCTTTAGAAAACAGGTTGGAAGGTGTGTCCCTGCCCACCTGCAAACTCCCCTGGGGGGAAGGGGGCTGAGTTCCCAGAGTCCCTGCCATCACACATGGAGGCAGAAAACTAGCCCCCACCCAGCCCTCACCCAGCTCCATAACCAACTCACTCTTTTCTAGAAAAACAAGAGACTTTTTTTTAATAGGCAAAAGATCGATTCAGAGATGAAAATGAGACATCTTCCTATGTAATGTCATTGGGTCTTGTTTCTAGAATTTGAAAAGGGCAAGCCAAGGCATTCCTGATGGATACTGTAGGCCCACAGACCCTAGAAATGATGGAGAACCTCTGAGGACCTAAGGTCTGCCCAGAAAGGAATATAAGCAGTAGGAGGTAATTCATTAACTCTTTCATGACTTTAAAGGTGCTCTTAGCTTGTCTGCAGAGCAGTTTGCCAGTGACCTGAAAGAAAACTGCAACCTCACAACATAGCTCCAAAGATTCTCAGAGCCTTGAAGAAAGTCCAACCCTCACTTTACATTGGCCCAATTTATTACTACTCTGAAAAAAAAAAAAAAAAAGCTAATGTTATATGAGCAGTCAGTTGATAGAAGGGCATCATTCAGAAATGCTGTATGTCAAAAAGCAATACCATATTTATATGCCACATATTGCCAAACAAGGAAATTATTAGCCAGTTATAAATCCTGCCGTCACATAGTAATCAGGACACTGATCACATTGTCCAAACACTCAATGTTCCCTGGTTCTCTGGAGGAGTCGAATGTGTGCCTTTTCTTTGTGAGGGCTGTGTTCTGCATTACCACTTCAGCTATGAGGCAGTTGACTTTCCTCCTTCTATCCCAGATCAACCCAGTCGTGTCCAAATGCTCCCCCTGGGTGTCTAGGCAGCCAAAGTAAAGTACATAGTCTCCTGTTATAAAAGATCTTGGGGAAGGGGCTTAAGAGAAGCTAAACAAACTTTCACTCAAGGATTTTCTGTTCAGCTTGCCCACATTTTCCTTTTAAATGGAGCCATTCGAGCTATTACACCAAACTTAAAAAATTGTCCATACTACTTGCCATATGTTCTAGGATGTGGAAGCAATTTTAGAGTATTATTAATCACCCTTTAGATCATCCAAAAGATCTTTAAGTATGATTTCTTTTCAAGGTTTTCTACACTCTTCGATGGAACTGTAATCATCTTTTAGGATCAATGTTTTCCCCGGGTAGATAGACCTTTGGTTTTATAGGGGGAAATACACTGGGTACAGAAAAAAACAATTTATTCAGGATAACTTTTTTTCACAAAAGGACATGCTCCTTAGGGAAAGGTGCACTTAGTTACCCTGTGGTCAACTCCTTAATATCTATGCCAAAAAAAAAATTTTTTTAATAATGTGCTGCTTTCTGCTAAATGAAGAGTGGAACTCAACAAATATTAATTAAAATTTTGGCATATTTGGATCCTTTTCTTTCCCTTATATAGAAGTGTCTCTAAAATTCTGAGAATTCACAACATTTCATGGAAGATAAGGATACACAGTTCAGGGGCACCTGGGTGGCTCAGTGGTTTGGGCGTTTGCCTTCTTCTCAGGTCATGATCCCAGGGTCCAGGACCCCCAAGATCCTGGGATGGAGTTCCGCATCAGGCTCCCCACAGGTAGCTTGCTTCTCCCTCTGCCTATATCTCTGCCTCCTCTCTGTCTCATGAATAAATACATAAAATCTTAAGGAAAAAAAAAAAAAAGATTGGGTTTGCTTAGTTCTTCTACCAGCCTCTTAAGCTATTGGTTAAGAAAAATTCACTCAATTGGGACTGACATCCGTAGGTGGCCAACCTACCTTTGTTTGCTTCATTTCTACCACAATTTTCCTTAGTGAAACTAGAAAACCCATCTTGCACCCGTAAGACGGTACTGCCAGAGAGGAACCCTCTCCCTTGCCTGCAGAGACACCTGCTGGTCAAAGTTCTAAACTACAGGATGGCTAGCTGCGCTTCCTTTTCCATTACACTGAAGGCCTTCTAGTCCTTTCTATTTAAACTACAGGCAGTTGAAAACCACAAACCCACATCAGGAGCCAGAAAGCTGGAATCCAAATGGAAGCCGGCTCCAGGAAGCTGGATGTCTGTATGGCCAAACAGAAAGCACAGAGGGCTGAAGTTACAACGGTGCCTTGGACTTAGGTAACAGTCTGCAACCGTGGTTTTGTGCCACCCAGGGATGTCTCCAGTTAGCCCCAGGGTTCTCAAGGCATTTTAAAAAGAATTCTTAGGTTTTTATTATTTTTTTTTATTTTTATTTAAAAAATAATTTCTTCTGGTATGTTTAAAGAGCAGCCTGGTGGAACAGAGAAAAAGAGGCAAGGGTTTTACAGTTTGGCCTAGACTTGGTGGTCGGCTTTTCCATTTATAGGGTCATCTTGAGCCTCAGTTTCTTTTTCTGGAGAATCACTTCTACCTCACAGGCTTGTTAGGAGAATTAATTGTTATAAATATGCACAGGGACCTAGATTAAACTCTGGCACATAGTATACACTTGAGTATTCATTTCCTTTCTCTAAAAGCAAGGATACAAGGACAGGCTGCTTTCCAAATCACCTGGAAAAGATGAGGGATGATGGAGAATAGGATTAGGGCTGTGAAAATAAATTAACTTCTGAGGCATCTGGGTGGTTCAGCTGGTTAAGCAGAGGATTCTTGATTTCGGCCCATCATGATCTCAGGGTCCTGGGTGGGATGGTGTCTGGCTCCCTGCTCAGCGGGGAGTCTGCTTCAGGATTTGCCCCTCCCCCTGTGCACTCTCTCTCTCTCTTAAATAAATAAATAAATCTTAAAAAAAAATTAACTTCAGAGTCACAGGGAGAAAATGATAGTTTTAAGTGTTTTAGTTAGGTTTACTCAGCACATATCGTTCAGTCTTTGGAAGTTGTATTCATGATACAACCAGAGATGTCACGCAAAAACCTTTCCAATCTCACAACTTCATAAAATAGTTATTTCCTTAAATGAGATTTTTTTAAGGCTATATTTATTAGAGAGAGCGCAAGTGGGAGGGTCACAGGGAGAGGGAGAAGCAGGCTCCCCGATGAGCAGAGCCCAATGCAGGGGCTTGATCCCAGGACCCTGAGATCATGCCTGAGCTTGAGGCAAATGCTTAACCGACTGAGCCACACAGGCGCCCCATAAAGTAGTTATTATCTCCACTTACAGATGGTCAGATTACTTGACCCATCTGATGACTGACTCACAGCCGGGAAGTGATGAGTCTGAGAAGCAAATCCAGGCTTTTCATCGCCAAATCTTGTTGTCTTTCCGAACTTTAGAGTATACCAGTGTCTGTGGTCTGTTAAAAAAAAATGTCAAGGATTTTTTTTTCTTCACAAATTTATTTAAAGTAGATGTGTAAGAAAAATACTAAAATATTTCTATCACTGCTATGCAACAATCTGCTTAAGAAATTGCGTGCATTCCCAAACTTTCTGCAAGTGCCCTGTGAGAATTCTATAGGAGCTCTATGGGGAAAAAAACTCAATCCTGGTAGCATGTCTTCCTTTTAAAACTCATTTAAAATCATATACATAAAAAATTACTATTTATACCAATGCCTTCCTTTTATGCAATAATCTACTTTTAAGATTTTACTCCAAACACCCATGGGTGATTTTTAACTCTTTCAAAATAAAATTAAAAGGCCCTCATTTCTTTTCACTCTTAATTAAGATTATTACATTGAGTTCAATTTTAAGGTAAAAATAGGGGCAGTGTATGATGTAGGTAGGTATCAGGACAATCCTAACAATCCTGACAATCCTAACCCCAACTCCAAACTCCACATTGAGCCACGTTCCAATAAAAGCTGGATGTGGAAACCTAAGTAGGTATCAAATACTCTACCCCTACATGTCATACCAACTCTGTTAGAAGCTTTGATTTCTCTAGAGTTTTTTTCCAGTGACTTCCGAGCATCAAGTATTTATGGATGCATTGTTTGGGAAGTTCAAACTCTCAGAGCAGAGGACTCGAACGCCTTTACAACCTGGCCCCAATCTCTGTCAGCATTTCAAATTTCAAGGATTTTGCCACTCTCCACCCTTCCCCACCCAGGACCAAAGCCAACTCCCTTAGGATCAAAACACGTTCTGTACTTTCTCTGTAACCTTTGCACCTGCTTGTCCGTGTGCTTGGAATACCCTTGAAGCTCACCCAACTATACAGCTCAGCTCAAGATCTTCATAATCCTTGTAAAAATCAGTCATAGTTTTCTTCTGGGTCTCCAGAGCTTTTGTCTCTTCAGAGCACAGGCTTGGGAGCCAGACCGACTGGGTTCAAATGCTGACTTCACACACAACTCATTAGCGATGTGGTCTTAAAAAAATTAATGAGCATCTCTAGGCCTCAGTTTTTCAGCTGTAAAGTAGGGTTAATAATAACACCTATTTCATGGAAGTGTCAGGAAGAATGAATAAATTACTATGTATAAAGTACTAACAATAGTGCCTGGCACATAATTGGTGCTCTACAAATGATTATTAAAATTATTATTATTGTGAATCTGTTGTAGCATTTTTAACAGCCTAACTTACATTACATTTATGGTTCTCTGTCTAATTAGATTATAATTCCTAAAGGACAGAAACCATATCTGTTTAATTCACTATTCTTTATTTAGCACTTAACACTGTGTCTGGGACATAGCAAATATTTCTTAGATAAATGAATGTCTCCCCATTAAATTGTGATTTCCTTGACACCAAGGACTCATATGCTCAGAGCATTTCTTCATTACTTCGTTTCTCTACGCCCAGAACCTAACACAATACTGGCACCTTGGCAGCACTCAGTGTATATTGGCAAAAATAAAGCAAGAGAAAGAGAGGTTTATTCCAAACCATATATTCTCTCTTTTGAGAGTTTATGGAGACATGACTAGCACACTAGAGCTGCCGTCCAAAATCTAACTTAGGTCTGACCGCTTTATCTTAGAGTAAAGTGGAGGCCCCCAAGGCACTTATGGAGAAGCCAAGAGAAAAGCAAAGGGGTTTGCTGAGCAATCAAGCACCCTCCAGAAAATGGAGACCATCGTACTGCCCAGGATTCTATCCCTGCCAAGAAACAGAGAGCTGGAAGAAGGGCAAGAGAAGGGATAATTGGCAAAGATCCAATTCTGATTTTGCTACAAGGGAAAGATGGAAGAGTCCTAGCTACAGTTAAAACATGCCCCCCAATGGGGTAACTGGGTGATGGGCATTAAGGAGGGCATGTGATGTAATGAGCACTGGGTATCATATAAGTGATGAATCACTGACCTCCACCTCTGAAATCAATAATACATTATATGTTAATTAATTAAATCTAGATTAAAAAGTAAACATTTTTAAAAATTTAAAAATTACAAAACTGTGCCCCCAGGGCTGCAGAAAAGCTAAGAATAATTTCTCCAAACAGGTAGTTTAGGGACACCTGGATGGCTCAGCGGTTGAGCATCTGCTCAGGGCGTGAACCCAGGTCCAGGGATCAAGTCCTACATCGGGCTCCCCATAAGGAGCCTGCTTCACCCTCTGCCTATGTCTCTGCCTCCCTCTGTATGTCTCTCATGAATAAATTTTAAAAATCTTTTAAAAAGTCTCTTATGGTTTATTTCCATCTCTCCTTTTCCCTCCTTCCCATATGTTCATGTGTTTTCTTTCTTAAATTCCACATATGAGCAAGATCATATGGTATTTGTCTTTCTCTGACTGACATTTCACTTAGCTCCATCCACATTGTTACAAATGGCAATTTTTCATACTTTTTATGGCTAAGAAATAATCTATGGTATACACACACACACACACACACACACACACACCTATATATCTATATACACCACATCTTCTTTATACATTTATCAGTCGATGGGCATTTGGACTCTCCCCATAGTTTGGCTGTTGTTGATAATGCTGCTATAAACAATGGGCTGCATGGACCCTTTGAATCTGTATTTTTATATCCTTTGTGTAAGTACCTAGTAGCGGAATTGCTGGATCACAGGGTAATTCTATTCTTAACTTTTTAAGATCCATTTACTTAGAAGCACCTGGGTGGCCCAGTCAGTTGGGCATCAACCTTCAGCTCAGGTCATGATCTCAAGGTCCTGGGATCAAGTCCCATATCCTGTGCCCTGCTCAGCAGGGAGCCTACTTCTCCCTCTCCTATTCCCCCTGCTTGTGCTCTTTCTCTCTCTCTCTCTCTCTCTCTCTCTCAATATCTGCAAAATAAATAAAAATATTTTAAAAAATTAATTTGAGAGAGAGAGAGAGAGAGGCAATGAGGAAGCTGGGAGAGATGCAGAGAGAGAGGGAGAAGCAGACTCCCCACTGAGCAGGGAGCCTGATGTGGGGCTCAATCTCCAGACCCAGAGATCATGACCTGAACCGAAAACAAAAGTCAGTCGCTTACTTCAAAGCCACTCAGGCGCCCCTATTTTTAACTTTTTTTAAAATTTTTATTTATTTATGATAGTCACACAGAGAGAGAGAGAGAGAGAGAGAGAGGGGGCAGAGACATAGGCAGAGGGAGAGAAGCAGGCTCCATGCACCCGGAGCCCGATGCGGGACTCGATCCCGGGTCTCCAGGATCGCGCCCTGGGCCAAAGGCAGGCGCCACACCGCTGCGCCACCCAGGAATCCCCTATTTTTAACTTTTTGAGGAAACTCCATACTGTTTTCCAGACTGGTGGCACCAGTTTGCATTTCCACCAAAGCGTAAGAGGGTTCCCCTTTCTCTGCATCCTTGCCAACACCTGTTGTTTCTTGTGTTTTTAATTTTAGCCATTCTGAATTAAAAAGAAAAAGAATTGGCTTTTGCATATACAGGGAGAAAAGATGTTAGCTATTCTGACAGGTGTGAGGTGGTATCTCATCGTGGTTTTGATTTATATTTCCCTGATGATGAGTAATGTTGAGCATCTTTTCATGTGTCTGTTGGCCATTTGGATGCCTTCTTTGGAAAAGTGTCTATTCATGTCTTCTGCCTATTTTTTAACTGGGTTATTTATTTTTTGGTTGTTGAGTTTAATGAATTCTTGATAGATTTTTTTTAATAAATTAATTTTTATTGGTGTTCAATTTACCAACATACAGAATAACACCCAGTGCTCATCCCGTCAAGTGTCCCCCTCAGTGCCCGTCACCCATTCACCCCACCCCCCGCCCTCCTCCCCTTCCACCACCCCTAGTTCATTTCCCAGAGTTAGGAGTCTTTATGTTCTGTCTCCCTTCCTGATATTTCCCACACATTTCTTCTCCCTTCCCTTATATTCCCTTTCACTATTATTTATATTCCCCAAATGAATGAGAACATATAATGTTTGTCCTTCTCCGATTGACTTACTTCACTCAGCATAATACCCTCCAGTTCCATCCACGTTGAAGCAAATGGTGGGTATTTGTCATTTCTAATGGCTGAGGAATATTCCATTGTATACATAGACCACATCTTCTTTATCCATTCATCTGTCGATGGACACCGAGGCTCCTTCCACAGTTTGGCTATTGTGGACATTGCTGCTAGAAACATCGGGGTGCAGGTGTCCCGGCGTTTCATTGCATCTGAATCTTTGGGGTAAATCCCCAACAGTGCAATTGCTGGGTCGTAGGGCAGGTCTATTTTTAACTCTTTGAGGAACCTCCACACAGTTTTCCAGAGTTGCTGCACCAGTTCACATTCCCACCAACAGTGTAAGAGGGTTCCCTTTTCTCTGCATCCTCTCCAACATTTGTGGTTTCCTGCCTTGTTAATTTTCCCCATTCTCCCTGGTGTGAGGTGGTATCTCATTGTGGTTTTTTTTTTTTTAATTTTTATTTATTTATTATCGTCACAGAGAGAGAGAGGCAGAGACATAGGCAGAGGGAGAGAAGCAGGCTCCATGCACCGGGAGCCTGACGTGGGATTCGATCCCGGGTCTCCAGGATCACCCCCTGGGCCAAAGGCAGGCGCCAAACCGCTGCGCCACCCAGGGATCCCCTCATTGTGGTTTTGATTTGTATTTCCCTGATGGCAAATGATGCAGAGCATTTTCTCATGTGCGTGTTGGCCGTGTCCATGTCTTCCTCTGTGAGATTTCTCTTCATGTCTTTTGCCCATTTCATGATTGGATTGTTTGTTTCTTTGGTGTTGAGTTTAATAAGTTCTTTATAGATTTCGGATACTAACCCTTTATCAATATGCTGTTTGCAAATATCTTCTCCCATTCTGTAGGCTGACTTTTAGTTTTGTTGATTGTTTCCTTCACTCTGCAGAAGCTCTTTATCTTGATGAAGTCACAATGGCTCATGTTTGCTTTTGTTTCCCTTGCCTCCAGAGATGTGACTAGTAAGAAGTTGCTGTGGCCAAGGTCAAAGAGGTTGTTGCTCGTGTTCTCTTCTAGGGTTTTGGTGGTTTCCTGTCTTACATTTAGGTCTTTCATCCATTTTTTAATTCATTTTTTTGTATGGTGTAAGAAAGTGGTCCAGTTTCATTCTTCTGCATGTTGCTTTCCAGTTTTCTCAACACCATTTGTTAAAGAGACTGTCTTTTTTCCTTTGGATTTTTTTTTCTGCTATGCCAATGATTAATTGACCATAGAGTTGTGAGTCTGTTTCTGGGTTTTCTCAGAATAGAAATATTTCTATGATAGACATCAGAGATCCATTGATCTATGTGTCTGTTTTTGTGCCAGTACCATACTGTCTTGATGACTGCTGCTTTGTAATATAGCTTGAAGAAGTCAGGAATCATGGTGCCTCTAGTTTTGTTTTTCCTTTTCAGAATTGGTTTGGCTATTTGGGGTCTTTTGTAGTTCCATACAAATTTTAGGAATGTTTGTTCTAGCTTTGTGAAAATGCTGGTGGTATTATTTTTTAAGATTTTATTTATTTTTTCATGAGAGACACACAGAAAGAGAAAGAGAGAGAGAGAGAGAGAGAGGCAGAGACACAGGCAGAAGGAGAAGCAGGCTCCATGCAGGGACCCCATCCTGGGACTCCAGGATCATGCCCCAAGCTGAAGGCAGGCGCTTAACCGCTGAGCTACCCAGGCATCCTGCTGGTGGTATTTTGATAGAGATGCCATTAAATGGCTAGATTGCTTGGAGTAGTATAGACATTTTAACGATGTTTATTTTTCCAATCCATAACTATGGAATGCTTTTCCACTTCTTTGTATCTTCTTCAATTTCTTTCATAAGTGTTCTTTTTTTTAAAATTTTTATTTATTTATGATAGGCACACAGTGAGAGAGAGAGAGAGAGATGCAGAGACACAGGCAGAGGGAGAAGCAGGCTCCATGCACCGGGAGCCTGACGTGGGATTCGATCCCGGGTCTCCAGGATCGCGCCCTGGGCCAAAGGCAGGCACCAAACCGCTGCGCCACCCAGGGATCCCTCATAAGTGTTCTATAGCTTTCAGAGTTTAGATCTTTTACCTCTTTAGCTAAGTTTATTCCTAGGTATCTTATTGTTTTTGGTGCAAATGCAATGGAATCAATTCCTGGATTTCTTCTGCTGCTGCTGCTTTATTATTGGTGTATAGAAATGCAACAAATTTTTTGCACATTGATTTTATACCCTGCAACCTTGCTGAGTTCATGTATTAGTTCTAGCAATTTTTTGGTAGAGTCATTTGGATTTTCTACGTAGAATATCATGTCATCTGCAAATAGTGAAAGTTTTACTTCTTCTCTGTTGATTTGGATGCTTTTTATTTCTTTTTGTTTTCTGATTGCTGAGGCTAAGGCTTCCAGTACTGTGTTACATAGTAACGGTGAGAGTGGGCATTCTTGTCTTGTTCCTGACCATAGGGGAAAGGCTCTCTGTTTTTCCCCACTGAGGATGATATTAGCTGTGGGTCTTTCATATATGGCCTTTATGATGTTGAGGTATGTTCCATCTATCCCTACTTTGTTGAGGGTTCTTATCAAGAATGAATGCTGTATTTTGTCAAATGGTTTTCCTGCATCTATTGACAGGATCACATGGTTTTTAACCTTTCTTTAATTAATGTGGTGTATGAATTTATTTTTGACAAAGATACCAAGATAATTCAGTGGGGTAATAATAGTCTTTTCAACAAATGGTACTGAGAAGACTGGATATCCATGTACAGAAGAATAAAGTTGGGCTCCTACCTCACACTATACACAAAAATTAAATCAAGGCATAAATGTAAAGGCTAAAACTAGAAAACTTTTAGAAGAAAATGTGGGAGCAAATCTTCAAGACTTTGACTTGGGCAATGGGCTCATAGCTACAATACCAAAAATACAACAGACAAGATGAATAATAGATAAATTGGACTACATCCAAATAAAATTAGAAATAATAGGGGATCTCTGGGTGGCTCAGCGGTTTGGCGCCTGCCTTTGGCCCAGGGCGTGATCCTGGAGTCCCGGGACCGAGTCTCACTTCAGGCTCCTGGCACGGAACCTGCTTCTCCCTCTGCCTGTGTCTCTGCCTCTCTCTCTCTCTCTCTCTCTCTATGATAAATAAATAAATAAATAAATAAATAAATAAATCTTTAAAAAAAGAGAAATAATAAATAATTTTGTGCTGCAAACGGTACCATCAAGAAAGTAAAAAGATAACTTACTGAATGAGAAAAAAATATTTGCGAATCATATATCTGATAAAGATGTATCCAGAGTATATAAAGAACTCTTATAACTCAGTAATAAATAGATAGCCCAGTTACAAGTAGGCAAAGGATTTGATTGATATTTCATCAAAGAATATATAAAAATGACCAATTAACACATGAAAATATACGCAACACCCTTAGTTATTAGGGAAATGCAAATCAAAACCATAGTGAGACACTACTTCACACCCACTAGGCTGGCTGTAATAGAGAAGATGGACAAAGGCAAGGGGACATGGGGGGGGGGGGGTGCCTGGGTTGTTCAGTCAGTGGAGCATGTGACTCTTGGCTTGGCCCAGGTTGTGTTCTCAGGTTGTAAGATCAAGCTCTGCATGGGGCTCTGTGTTCAGCTGGGAATCTGCTTAGGATTCTCTCTCTCTCCCTCTGCCCCTCCCCCAACTTGCTAACATGAGCTCTCTCTCTCTCTCTCTTTCTCTCTCTCTCAAATAATAAATAATTAAATATTTTTTAAAGAGGATGTGGAGGAATTGGAAACTTCGTACATTGCTGATGGAAATGTAAAATGGTACAGTCACCTTGGGAAAATGGTTAAGCAACTTCTCAAAATATCAGACATAAAGTTACTATATAATCCAGTAATTCCACTTTTCGGTATATCCAAGAGAATTGAAAACATGTTTATACAAGAATTTGTATAGTAATGTTCACAGCAATATTATTCATAAAAGCCAAAAAGCAGAAACAACCCAAATGTGATTCAACTGATAAATGGATAAATAAAATGTGGTATATCTGTACACTGGATTACTATGCAGCAATAAAAATAAATGAGACATTCACTGAGGGGGGCACTTGACGGGATGAGCACTGGGTGTTATGCTATATGTTGGCAAATCGAACTCCAATACAAAATATACAAATAAATAAATAGGATACCGATACATGCTACAACATAGATGAGCCTTCAAAATAGTACCTGCATGAAAGAAGCCAGATATAAAAGTCACATATTGCCTGATTCCATACATATGAAATGTCCAGAATAGGCAAGAAACAGAAAGGAGATTAGTAGTTGCTAAGGCTGTTAGGGTTGGGCAGTAGGAAAGAATGAGGTGTGATTACTAATGGATAAAGCATTTCCCTTTAGGATGATGAAAGTATTTGAAACTTAGATCATAATAATGATTGTACAAGTTTGGTAATATACTAAAATCATTGTATTGTATACTTTAAATGGGTTGATTTTTTTTGGTATGTGAATTATATCTGGATAAAGATGTTAAAGTTTTTTAAAGATTTTATTTGTTTATTTGAGAGAGAGTGAGAGAGAGAGCACAGGCTAGGAGAGAGACAGAGGGAAAGGGAGAACAAACTCCCCACTGAGCAGGGAGCCCAATGTGGGGCTTGATCCCAGGACCCTGGGATCATGACCTGGGCTGAAGGCAGATGCTAAACTGACCGACCCACCCAGGTGCCCCTAAACTTTTTTTCATTAAAGAAAAACTCATGAGGAAGCAATTTTCTACTAATGGAGACTCAGCTGAAGGGAATTCAGTAAAGAGGGTACAAAAAATATATATTATCAAGTGTTTCATTGAAGCACCAAAGGTCTTTGTAAGAAGAGACACTTTCATGGAAGACAGTGGGAAGGATTAGTCTGCATTACTTTTGACTTGTAGAATCCAGAATTAGAATCCGTTTTCTCTTTATAAAGAGTATATGCTGCATGGGGCACCTGGGTGGCTCAGTCAGTTAAACATCTGACTCTTGGTTTCAGCTCAGGTCAGGATCTCATAGGTGGTGGGATCAAGCCCCGCCTCAGGCTCCCTGCTCAGTGGGGAGTCCACTTGAAGATTCTTTCCCTCTGCCCCTCCCCCAACTTGTGTGCTTGCTTACAAGTCTGCTCTCCCCCTCTCTCAAATAAATAAATATTAAAAAAAAAAAAAAGAATACAGGAGTGCTTGGTGGCTCAGTGGTTGAGTGTCTGCCTTTGGCTCAGATAGTGATCCTGGGGTCCTGGGATTGAGTCCCATAGCTTCTCCCTCTGTCTATGTCTCTGCCTCTGTGTGTCTGTCATGAATAAATAAAGTTTTTTAAAAAAAATAAAAATAAAGTAAAATTAAAAATAAAAAAGAATACATACTGCAGGGAAGGCAGAGTGTATGAGAAACACCTCTGGGAAGGAGAATTTCACAAGAGGAAGAACTAAAATTCTCCCCATTTAAATTCATCAATTTTACTGAACAAGAGACAAACCCCACTTTGCATGCAATGATGTAAATAGTAAATCCCACTGATACCTGGGAAAACCAAGAGTCCCTGAAGAATCCCTCATGGTTTTAAAAAGCTCAGCTGGTTCTGTGGCAGTAGCAATGTCTGCTTATTTCTTGTCTATCCCTTGTTGATAGACCTCAAGGGTCATCAGTTACAGTTTCATTTTGGAGGTAGTCTCATGGGCTGAATTATTTTCAGCTCTTATGTGTTTACTTAGTACCCTGTTTGTTGGAGAAATTAATCAAAAGGATATGACCACCAGTTGACAGTCAAGCTGGACCCTGGCAATCAGAGGCTCCTCATCCCTTTCCCTGTCCTTGGAATGTATACCTACTGTTCCACTGTTCCACAGTGGGAGCTGTTCCAAGGACATAGTCTTGAGAGAGTAAGGTTTTGTTGAGACCATCTGGATGGTATATGTTACTGAACCCAGTTAAGGCCTCTATGTAAACTTTTTAGATTCTGAGAGATGAGTGTGGGTAATCTGCTCATCATGTGGCCTCTCAGGACAAGCCTCATAAATAAGTCCCCCAGCTCACCAATCTGGAGTGGCCTACCTCTTATTTTGATCTTTCTTTGCCTTCCATGTAAAGGGGGCCCATTTGTGAGCCAACACTATTGACTTGGAAGAGCTGAATGTGTATAAGGCTAAAGCTGCTGTTTCACAGCATCTGAGATGAAGCTATGAGATCAGCTGTTCAGAATATCTAACAGATCTAAGGGGAGATGATGAATTGCATCTCCTCCAGAATGGGGTTTGATGTAGGAGTTGGGGAAAGAAATATAATGATATTCTCTGGCTCACTTCTTCACCTCTAGGGGGGCCAAGCTGAAAGGTAATGGGAAGAAGTTGGCATGGTTTCTATAGAAGACAGTACAACATGGCTAAGCACAGAGCACCAAAAGTGGAATAAAGGAATGACCCAAAACAAAGCAGCCACCACTTGACCATAAGTTACATAAACCAACAAGCCACAGACACCTCCTACATTGTGCGTGTGAACTAGATTCACTGAAATACACTCCTTGTTTTTAAGAAACTGATCTTAGGGGGATCCCTGGATGGCTCAGTGGTTTAGTGCCTGACTTCGGCCCAGGGCGCGATCCTGGAGACCGGGGATCAAGTCCCACGTCGGGCTCCCTGCATGGAGCCTGCTTCTCTCTCTGCCTGTGTCTCTGCCTCTCTCTCATTAATAAATAAATAAAATCTTTAAAAAAAAAAACTGATCTTAGAAAATAAACAACTTACAAAGATCATACTATGCTGTAGTTGATTCTGTAGCAAAGAATCCTTTCCCCAGGGAAATAGCCTGAGTGTATGTTAGGTGGCCTAGCATTACATCTGATAATATGAAATACGTGATTAGGACTTAGGAAGAGGGACAGATTGAATGTTCGAATTGGTGGACTGATAAAAAAGAATGGTAGGTTGTCAAAGGATTGAAACTATCAGAGAAGGAACCTAAGATGTTAATTCAGATTGATAAAATCAGAATATTTTATTTTTTCTAATTTTTTAAAAAGATTTTATTTATTTATTCATGAGAGACACAGAGAGAGGTAGAGACACAGGCAGAGGGAGAAGCAGGCTCTGTGCAGAGAGCCTGTTGTGGGACTCGATCCTGGGACCAGGATCACGCCCTGAGCCGAAGGCAGGCACTCAACCACTGAACCACCCAGGCATCCCATTATTTTTGTTTGTTTGTTTTTAAGATTTTATTTATTTATTTATTTATTTATTTAGTTAGTTATTTATTTGACCCAGATGGAGAGAGAGCACACACAAGCAGGGGGAGGCAGAGGGAGAGGGATCATGACCTGAGCCAAAGGCAGACCTACTGAACTATCTAGGTGTCCCCCAAATCAGAACATTTTATGCCAGAAAGGGTCCTGGATCCTTTTTTTTAATCTTCTTATGGTACAGATGAGAAAACTGAGTCTCAAACAGATGCACCACCTATCCAAGCACCTGGAGATGTTAAAGTACTTGTCGGAGCTCATACAGGTAGCAGCGGACTTAGAATCTAAAGCTATATCTTCTGATTCCTTCCTTATGAAGCCAGCACTCTTGCCTTCATACTATCTCCTCCCAGGAACAAATGAAGAAAAGTCAAGAAACCAAAAGATCAAAGCAGCAGCAAAGAACATTCTCCTTTCCATGAGTATGATAGGCCAGAGATTTGGAAGACAAAGACAAAGAAATAATAGGCAATAAGGTCTGCATTAGGCAGCTCAGGCTGCCTTGACAAAATACATACACAGGGTGGCTTAAACAACAGGAATTTATTTCCTGCAGCTCTGGAGGCTGAGAAATGCGAGATCAAGGTGTCAGCTGATTTGATTCCAGGAAGAGGGTTTCTTCGTGGCTTGCAGACATACTGCCATCTCGCAGCATCCTCACCTCTCAGAAGGAAAGAGAGTAGGAGAGCCCTAGTCTGTCTTTCTCTTTTTAAGGGCACCAGTCCCATCATGGGGGCCCACTCTTCTGACTCATCAGAACCTCATTACCTCCCAAAAGCCTCACCTCCAAATACCATCACGCTAGGGGTTGGGACTTAGACATCTGAATGGGAAGGGGAGAGACACATTCAGGCCATAATGAGATCTCAGAGGTCCAAGCAAGAAAATACCCCAAATATAGGAGGGAAAATTGAAAAAAGAAAGAAAAGGCACAAAAGACTTTTCCTTTTAAAAATTAAAAGTGAAAAAAAAAGTGAAAAAAAAAATTAAAAGTGACCTATGCTTGAGGCTATTAGCAGTTCAAGGCTCAGCTCCGCCACTGAGTATCTTGGTGCCCCTGGACTGCTTGGGATATCTCATCTGCACAATGAAGATAGTAATAGCCTCACTACAGGGTTGCTGTAAAAACTAAAGGAGATAATGTTTACAAAAGCACTTTGTAAATTATAAAGGGTTATGTAGGTTTGTTTTCTTTACTGTCCGTTGTTCTGGGGCTATGCTTGTGTTACAAATGCGAGAAGTGTGAAACATAGTCCCTGACCTCAAGTTTCTTGAGATCCTATAAGTATAAACAAGGCTCGCAAACAGGAAAAACCTTTAGGATATCACATGGCTGCAAAGGGGTGGTCAGGGATCTCATCTTCCCCACTGCAGATGGCTCTGGGATGGCTGGGTATGTCTGGCTAGCCGGAGGGTGGCTTTAAGGGTGTTTATTTGCAAGAAGCCTTCGGATCCTCATTTGAGAGATCTCCTCCTAGGGGAATATGGAGCCAAGCACAATAAGCTCACCAAGAGTTAAGTGCCTTGTTCATCAAAATGGTGTGTGGTCTTTGTTCCTCTGCCATAACTCCTGAGCTAAAGTCCAGCCCTCAAGTAAAGATGGGTCTTATATAGACATTGAAAGAACTATTTTCCTATCTCCATAACACATTGGAGCTCAAACAACTTGTTTGGGGACATTTCCCACCACCACCACCATAGTGTATAACACATGAGAGAGAGAAAGTATTCCCTACTCTGTTACTGACCAGCAGGTGCTCCCTTGATACCCAGTAGGGACCCAGTGGGAAAGACCCAGGGCACCCAGGAGAAAGAGCAGAGTCATGGCAGTGCCAGCCTGCAGAGGTGTCAATTTCCAGCAAGAACCACAGCACAATTAGTGAATGCAGCAGTGTGCATTGTTTCCCACAGAGCAGGGACGGTCCCTAGCAGAAACTGCCATGCCAGGCAGCATAGTGGGAGGCAGTGTTAGTGGAGCAGCTCAGAGCGGCGGCAGCTCCTGATAGAGTACTGTGGATATTTTAGAAATGAAGGATTTAGATAGTCAACGGAGCTACCAGGAACATTGAGGAAGGCAGATCTGCAGACAACTGGGGCCCCTACATTAGGAGATGAGCCCTAAAAGCCAGCAAAGGTTCATGTAACACAGAGTCATTTCAGACAATAAAAAAGTTAGCAGACTAGAATCACTAACGTCCCAGAGGAAGCGTCCACTGGACCTTGAAGTCGTTCACTATGCATGTTTAAATACTGAAAGGTGGGGTGCCTAGCTGGCTCAGTTGGTAGACCACATGGCTCTTGATCTTGGGGTTGTGAGTCTGAGCCCCACGATGGGTGTAGAGGTCACTTTTAAGAAATTAAATCTTTTAAAGATGTTTATTTGTGTATTTGAGAGGGGGAGCAGGGAGAGGGAGAAAGAGAGAGTGCACAAGTCGGAGGGAGGAGCAAAGAGAGAGGGAAAAGCTGGCTCCCCACTTGAGCAGGGAGCCTGATGCAGAGCTCCATCCCAGTTCCCTGGGATCCTTACTTGGGCCAAAAACAGACGCTTAAATGACTGAGCCACCCAGGAGCCCCCCAAAACTTAAATATTTTAAAAATATATATTGAAAGGTGCCTTTAATCTACATGTTGGAGAACGAACACTCAACCATTAATTCTCCAACACCCCAAAGTGCCAATAGAGTTTGAAAAGAGACTTTTTTTAATGCCACAGTGCCAGACTAAGAGCTGGGAAGTAAGTCTCCCTAGGAGGTAATTATTGCCATTCACCTATACTCAGAGCAGCTGCTGCCTCTTTCTTTTTCCAAGGAAAGCCTTCTCTGCCTTCTGCCCTGCTCCAGGGACCCAAAGGAGACAGAAAATCCTTAGCTCTTTCTCAGGGGAATAGGTTGTTCAGAATCCCGTATGCCTCCCAAGAAAAGTCAGAAATAGGTGGTAGCTGGGGATGCAATAGATTGAGATTATCCAGAGCCCTTGCCCACTTAAGAGTCCCTGCAAAGATGGTTACCAGGGTTGCTTAGGGAACCTGCAGCAGTAAATCTCAAGTGGTCTGGTAGTTGCCATAGGCAACACTCTATCTTCCCTGAAAACAAGAGACAGGTGCTCTCTTTGCATCTTTCATACATTGGGGATGAAGTTATGGGGGTAAGGGAGAAAAATTTATTGGTTTCAATACTGAATTCATTTTAAAGATGACTGATTATTCAATGAATTAGAAGCTGAGTCTCCTGTAGGATTTCCTAAGGTGGAAAGGATTTCAGTCCTCTGTTTGAGGGGAGGGACAGTAACTAGCAATCTAGCTAAGTGACAAGTAAATCAAATGAAATATAATGAAGATAAAAGTTTCTGGGTCTTTAAGCTTGCTGCCTATAACCAGAGAAAAGTCTATAAATCAGTGGTTCTTAATATTTAGTGTCTATAATAATCACCTGGGGATTTGCCCCAGTAAATTCTAGTTCATTAGGTATGAGTTGTGGCATAGACAATAGCAACTTTCTTTTTTTTTCTACCACTGTCAAGAGTCTGCAAGCAACTTATTCAACTAAAACTTCAGAGCCTACGTCAGACTTGCTGAAATGATTCAGAAAAAGCTAGAAAAATCATAAAAGAAGCCTGGAGTCTTGATCTCTTCCTTGGAATATGATCTTTTTGCTTATAAACACCTACCCCATCTCAAGACGTCATCCCAGGGATGCCTGGGTAGCTCAGCGGTTGAGCGGGCGTGATCCCGGAGTCCAGGGATCGAGTCCCACATCAGACTCTTTGCATGGAGCCTACTTTCTCTCTCTCTCTCTCTCTCTCTCTCTCTCTCATGAATAAATAAAATATTTTAAAAAAGATGCCATCCCCATCCACCACTTCTGAGATTGAAGCAAGTCTTGAATATATCTAGAGCAAGAGGGATGAAGTATCTCTGGGCAGGATCTTACCAGTGTATTCTTCATATTATTGTAGTATATAGCTACACTCTGAGCTAGAGATGCTAGAAATGGTGAAGAGAAGAAAAACAGCATCCCATCTAGGCTTCAAGTACCAATCCTCTTCTAAGCCTATAAAGAAAATTTCAAGCATCTAGCGGCTGTAGATACTGCCCCGAAGGTCTTCAAATCACAAAGGCTTTGGTCTAATGATAAGGTCAATTTTGACCACATCCTCTTCTTAGTTCTGGCTACTCATTGTTTTAGCTCAGAGTGCCATAACCAAACCCTACAGATTGGGTGACTTAAATAACAGCAATTTATTTCTCATAATTCATGAGGTTGCAAGCCCAAGATCAGGGTGCTAGCATGGTCAGATTCTAGTGAGAGCTTTCTTCCTAGTTTGCAGACGGCTGCCCTCTGGCTGTGTCCTCAACATGGCACAGAGAGCAAATGCCAGTCTCTTCCACTTCTTTTAAGGACATTATTCCAGTCACGGGCCCCACCCTCATGACCTCATCTAAACGTAATTACCTTGGGCACCTGGATGGCTCAGTGGTTGAGTGTCTGCCTTTGGCTCAGATCATGATCTCAGGGTCCTGGGATCAAGTCCCACATCAGGCTCCCCCAGGGAGTCTCCTTCTCCTTCTGTCCATGTCTCTGCCTCTCTCTGTGTGTCTCTCATAAATAAGTAAACAAAATCTTTAAAATATGTAAATAAATCTAATTACTTCCCAAAGGTCCAGTCTCCAAAGACTACCACATTTGGGGCTTAGGGTGTCTACATAGGAATATTGAGAAGATACAAACATTCAGTCCATAATATGGGCTGATTGCTTTATTTGTTTTTTTTAATTCTCAGAGTCGCATTTGACCCCAGACATTTTTCCCATTCTATAGCTTTTTAAACATTTTATCATGAAAAATTTCAAACATGATAATACGAAGAAAACATAATACAATGATCTTCTATTTGCCTATCACTCAACTCGATTATCAACCCTCTGCCACTCTTCTTTTTTTTTTTTTAAAGATTCCATTTATCTACTCATGAGAGACACATAGAGGCAGAGACATAGGCAGAAGGAAAAGCAGACTCCCTGCAGGGAGCCTGATGCGGAATTCGATCCCAGGACCCCAGGATCACAATTCCAGGCAAAGGCAGATACCCAACCACCCAGCCACCCAGGCACCTCATCACTCTTTTCTCATGGATTCCAACCTCTAACACAAGACAAGTAGTTTCTGTGAAGGTAGAAATTGTATTTGTTTAGTTTCCCTAGAACCAGGTAAAAATGCCTGGCTCATGGGCATTTAATAAATTATTGCTGAATTAGGTGCACCTGGGTGGCTCAGTTGAAGTATCTGCCTTCTTCTCGGGTCATGATCCCAGAGTCCTGGGATTTAGCCCCGGGTCAGGTTCCCTGCTCAGTGGGGAGTCTGCTTCTCCCTCTGCCTGCCACCCTGCAGACTTGTGCTCTTTCTGTGTGTCTCTCTGTGTCAAATAAATAAATAAAATCTTAAAAAAAAAAATTATTGCTGAATTAATCCAGCATGAGGATGGCAGTATACTACCATGGTAGATGTTGCAGGAGACACCAAGATAAATGAGGCCTAGCTCCTGCCCCCAGAGAGCTTAGAATCCAGAGCAGAGCTAATATAGCTCGCCTCACGGTCATCAAGAAACACCTGCCAAGTCAGAGGTATGCTGACTACTCTTACACAGGAAGTCTCTAGGTAATGGAACACAACCAGACTTTCATCAAGGAGTCACTCTTCTACCCAAGAAAAAACTCTTTCTCCTCATTTCCATCTGAGCCATAAGGTGGCTCAGGTAAGAGATAAGAACAGAAAGCTGCAGGGTCAGATAAATGAAAGGAGAACCCATTCCCTGAAAAATAGGTGTTTCATGAGAAATGACAATGTGTGCAAAGCTCTTCTGATAGAAGGTGACAGGCAATTGGGTATTTAAAAGGAATGTTGAGCAATTACAGATGGGGATCTGGAGAAATGCCCAGTAATAAGAAGGACTCAGTAATAGTAAGACTGTTTGGGATAGTGATAGGCAGAGGCAGAGAGGAAGTGAAGCAGTAGAACCAGGAAGAAGACATAGAGGAGACCAGAAGACTTTAAGCCACTAAGAAAAAAAATTACAAATTACTATAAGAACCTACTTTAGGGATGCCTGGGTGGCTCAGTGGTTGAGCATCAGCCTTCAGCTCAGGTCACGATCCCGGGGTCTTGGGATAGAGTCCCACATTGGGCTCCCTGTGGGGAGCCTGTTTCTCCCTCTGCCTGTGTCTCTGCCTCTCTCTGTCTCTCATGAATAAATAAATAAATAATCAAAAAAGAACCTACTTTAAACTAGCTTTTAATATGTTGAAAACTATTTTAACTCTGTGGCAAATTGTATATTTTATTCCATGATGTCAGTTCATTCTCAATAAATCCCTACTAAGTATGCCATTAGGAGGCTAATTTTGATTAGGGTGTGAACCACATAGTATCAAGACATCTATACACAATATAAGGTGCCCATAGAAGATATGGGTGACATATCATGGAAGCTCCAAGGAAGGAGACAGTTTTCTTTCAGCTGATAGAATCAGGGAAGCTTTGTGGAAATGGGCATTTCAACGGGGTCTTGAAATATGGGCAGGACATGGACACATATGGGAAATCAGAACAGGACATTTCTCAATGGCTGTCCTTTTGTTTGTTTGGTGCTTTGTTTTTAATACAAACTCCATATCATTTACAAGTTTAGAAAATGGTAATAACTCTTAACCAGTATGGCTAAGGAACTGGTTTGGATACAGCGCCAGATCTGCGTGCCCACTCTGGGCTTGTTTCCACCCTATTTGGCTAGGATGTTTTCTTGGCTCAGGATCCTGAATATTATGTTTGTGCATTTTGCTCAGTCTGTATTCACCCCTTCCCTCCTATTCCCACCATCATCCCATCACCCAAACCTGGGTATGTTGTCTTTCTTAGCTTTCTAAGAGAATGCCCGTAAGATTATACATAAACAGACAGAAAGCCATATATTAGGGAATCTGTTTCTACTAAATAGACTTTACATTTTTGAGCAGTCAGGTTTTTTAAAAGATTTTATTTATTTATTCATGAGAGACACAGAGAAAAAGAGAGAGAGGCAGAGACATAGGCAGAGGGAGAAGCAGGCTCCATGCAGGGGGCCTGATGTGGGACTCGACCCTGCGTCTCCAGGATCATGCCTGAGCCGAAGGCAGGCGCCAAACCACTGAGCCACCCAGGGATCCCCGAGCCATCAGGTTTACAGAAAAGGTGAGCAGAAAGTACAGAGTTCCCACATACCCCATATCACTCTCACTCCCACATTTCCCCTATTATTAACATCTTGCATTACCATACATTTGTTGCAATAGATGAGCCAATATTGACACATTATTAACTAAAGTCCATGTGTGTATGGCCCATAATTTATATTAGGGTTTACTCTTGAAACTGTAAATTCTATGGATTTGGACATATGTGTAATGACATGTATCCATTGTTAGAGTGTCATACAGAATAGGTCACTGCCCCCCAAATTTGCTGAGGTCTAACTATTCATCCTTCCCTCTACACTCCAACCACTGATTTTTTTTTCCCTTTCAAGATTTTATGTATGTATGAGAGACAGAGAGAGAGAGAGAGAGAGAGAGAGAGAACACTCATGAGGGGGTGGAGGGAGGAGGAGAGGAAGAAGGAGAGGGAATCCCAAGTGGACTCCATGCTGAGCCTCGAGCCCCACTTGGGGCTTGGTCTCACAACCCTGAGATTGTGACTCAAACCAAAACCAAGAGTCAGATACTGAACTGACTGAGCAACCCAAGCACCCCCAATTTTAAAATGGATTTTATTTATTCAACCACTGATCTTTTTACTGTCTCCATAGTTATGCCTTTTCCAAATGTCATATAGTTGGAATCATACAGTATGTAGTCTTTTTAGATTCTCTTCTTTCACTTAGCAGTCAATATGCATTTAAGGTTTTTCCATGTCTTTTCATGGATTGATAGCTCATTCTTTTTAATGCTGAATAATATTCCATTGTTTGGATATATGACACTTTATTTATCCACTCACCTCCTGAAGGACATTTTGGTTGCTTCCAAACTTTGGCAACTATCAGTAAAGCTGCTAAAAACATGTGCAGGTTTTCACGTGGACATGTTTTCAACTCATTGGGCAAAAACCAGGGAGCATGATTGCTGATTGCTGGAAAATGAATGTTTCATTTGGGTTTTGTTTTTTTTTTTAAGAGTATGTTTCATTTGGTAAGAAGCCGCCAAGCTATCTTCCAAAATGGCTGTATAGTTTTACATTTCTACCAGCAATGCATGAGAGTTCCTGTTGCTGTGCATTCTTGTCGGCATTTGGTGTTGTTTGTGTTCTGGATTTTGACCACTTTAATAGGTGTGTAGTGGTATCTATTTATTTTATTTATTTTTTCAATTGTTAGTATTTTTTAAAGATTTTATTTATTTGAGAAAGTGCACTAGAGAGAGCAGGAGCCGGGGGAGGGGCAGGGAGAAAGGGAGAAGCAGCTCACCGCAGAGCAGGGAGCTTGATGTGGGGCTCTATCCCAGGACCCTGTGATCATGACCTGTACTGAAGGCAGCCCCTTAAACAACTGAGCCATCCAGGTGCCCCTGTCACCCTTTATTATCATGAGACGGATTCACAGAAGTAGGATTGCCTAGGTGAAGGGTCTCTGCATCTTAAACTTGAACAGATGTTCCTAGATTGCTCTCCAAAAGATCAACAAGGTTCATATTTCCACCAGCATGAGAGCCTTTCCTTTCTATGTCACTGTCAGCAGTATGCATGGTTATTCTTTTTCATTCTTGCCCATTTAATAGGCATAAATGACGGCATTGTACTTGAACTTGCCTTTCTCCGACTGCTGGGAAGATAAGCATCTGTTCATATGCTTTCTTGTCATTTGTGTTTGCTCCTCTGTGAATTGTCCATTCACATCTTTTGTCTGCTCTTCTCTTTGTTGCTTGTCTTTTTGTTACAAAATTTTAAAAGCTCTTTATATTTTATCATTCTTAGTCCTTATACATCCTTTGTATTGTGAAAATTTTCTCAATATATTAATAGTCTTTGGCATTGTTTATGGAATCTTTTTACACAAAAGCGTTTTTTAAGTACTGTTAACTCTGTTCTTTCATAATTCCAAAGTCTCCTGTCTTGATTTAAAGGTCGCATAACATGGAACTTGTATATATAGGTGCCTCAATTCTCTTCTATAATTTGTATTATTTACATTGAAGTTTTTAATCACTTAAAATGAATTTTTGCATATGATGTGACATAATAAACCTTTTCTCTCGAGATGGATAGTCAATTGTTCTTTTTTTTTTTTAAAGATTTTATTTATTTGTTTATTTGAGACAGAGAGAGAGTGTGTGCAGGAGAGCACGAGAAGGGGAAGAGAGGGCAGACAGAGAGGGAGAAGCAGACTTCCTACTGAGCAGGACCCTGGGATCATGACCTGAGCCAAAGACATATACTTAACTGACTGAGCCACCCAGGTGCCCCCCCACAGTCCAGCACCATATATTAAATAAACCACCTTGCTCCAATAAATTCAAATCACGTTTTTAATATATAAAATTATCATATATATTTGAATCTATTTCTGGATTCTCTTTTTTATTCTCATATATTTTTATTAGAGAGGCTTAATGATATAATACCTGTTAAGGCTAGTTTATCATTATGGCTCTTTTTTATAATTTTCTTGTCTATTCTTGAAAATTTTTCTCCCAAATAAACATTAAGATAATCTTATCAAAATTTAAAACCCTGTTATGAAATGTCACAAAGTTTACAACTATCTGTAACAAAATATACATATATATTCATAGATATGTACAATCTTCTAAAGGGCTATGCACTAACACATGTTTTTTCATTGCACCACATGCCATGCCCCTCCTTGTTTGTGTATTTTAATACACTAGTAGTTTTATTTTTTCTGAGAGTTAGAAGAGGATAGATTATGTTTATGTTAATATGGAAATATGACAAAATATTAACAATTAGTGAATCTGGGGTATTCATTCGTTTGCTTGAAGGATTCTCACAACTCTTCTGTAAGTTAAAGTTCTTCAAAATAAACAATTTGGGAGAAATAAAAGCAATAAATCATCTGGGAGTGTAGATAGGGGAATAAGGCAAATTAAAAATAGCTCTAAGTTGATAATTATTTAAGCTGAGTGATGGGAACATAGAGGTCTACTATATTATTCTCTGTTTTGCGTATTATTTTTTTAAGATTTTATTTATTTGAGAAAGAGTAAGAGAGAGATCATGAGCAGGGTGAGAAGGCAAAGGGGAAGCAGGCTCCCCGCTAAGCCGGGAGTCTGATGCGATGTGAGGCTCAACCCTAGGACCCTGGGATCATGATCTGAGCCTGAGGCAGACGTTTAATCAACTGAGCCACTCAGGTGCCCCTGTTTTGTGTATTATTCAAATATAGAAGAAGTTAAAATTCTTGTTACAAATTGAAGTGGGATGTTAAGCAGAATTTCATTTAATTTTTATCATCAGTTGATGACATCTCAATTGTTTTGAGTCTTCCCATTCAAGAGTATGGTAGATCTTTCCCCTTACTCCAGTTTAGTTTTGTCCTTTGGTGAGATTTCTCCTAGGTCACAGGTCCCACAAATATCTGCTGAGGCTCTTACTAGGGCAGGTACTGTTCTAGAAACTCAGGATCCTCCAGTGAACAAAACAAAGATCCTTTTCTTTATCAAGCTTAATACTAGTGAGGGGAATCAAACAATAAACCATAAAAATTATTTTAAAATAAGCTATAAAATACAGTAGAAGGGAACAAATATGATGGATAAAAAGTAAGAAGACAACAGGATAAAGGATTCAGTGGTGTGGGGAATCGGTGGGTGGTCGGCAAGCACTGATGTCCTTCATTACATGACAAGGATGGACTCTAGGACGCAGGTGGATGGGTTGGCTTAAAGCAGGAGCACAGAAGATTTACCTATGATCCTAGGAAGATGGGTTAATGTGTGTTGGAAGTCCGTGAAAGTCTTCTGTTTGCTTCAACTTTTTCAGGAAAGTAGGAGCCAAGGTCATGATCTCGGTAGGAGTTAGGATGTTTTGAGGAGAGAGACGCTATGCAATTCTCATCCAGGAGAGTAGATGAGTGAACGAACTATATCATGTACCATGTATATACTGAACCATGATTGCTGGGCTGAGGCAGGCAGTTGAACCGACAGTAGTCACACCCTCTTTACCCTGACCTGCTTAGTTGCTCAAGTGACTGACTACTGAAGCCGCCCAGCATCACGGGATATTAAGTCTTGCAGTTTGGTTCCCTCTGCAGGGACATTCAGAGCCCATAGTGGACTGCCTCTCCCAACAGGAGGGATTACATGGGCCTTCTGAGACATAAGCAGAGGTAAAGAACATAATGAGATTAGTTCTGATGGATTCAAGTCAGTTGAATGTCATTGGGGAATAGGGAGTGGTGGAAATCTGGGCAGCGTTTTTTTCACCCCTGGTAACGGAGGCAAGGGAGTCCAGGGATGCTGAGTGCTCAGTCTCCTTCGTGTCTCTTCTTGTCTTCTGATGATGTAGGTAGAAGGCCTGAGGGAGAGGAAAGGTCACAGCCAGATTCTCAAAGATTCAGTTTCACTCTTGGCCCTATTAGGGGAGGGGCAAGTTTATACCAGATGCAGACTCCACTTTGATGCCTGCTCAAGGAGTTGAGCTTTCTCAGGAAACCAGGGGAGTCTGGGGATACAGACTCCCTCTTTGACACCTGATGGGACAGAAGGCCGGAGAGATATGTGGTCTTAGTTTGGCTCATGAGCCCATGCAGGGGCTCCTCTTCACTCTGATGGTGGGGTAAAAGAACTCAAAGAGGGCACCTGGGTGGCTCAGGTGATTAAGCATCTGCCTTCGGCTCAGGTTATGATCCTGGGGTTCCGGGATCAATCCCTGCATCAAATGTCTGCTTCTCCTTCTCCCTTTGCCTGCTGCTCCCCCTGCTTGTGCTCTCCATGCCAAATAAATAAATAAAATATTTTTTAAAATAATAAACTTATTTTTCTAAAAGAAAAGAAAGAACTCAAGGAGACGTCTTAATTCCTTTTTTAAAAAGATTTTATTTATTCATGAGAGACACACAGAGAGAGAGGCAGAGACACAGGCAGAAGAAGTAGGTTCCCTGCAGAGGAGCCCCAAGTGGGACTCAATCCCAGGACCCCGGGATCATGACCTGAGCCAAAGGCAAATGCTCAACCATTGAGCCACCCAGGCATCCTGAGACATCTTAATTCCTATGCACAGTTCACTCTGACTCCTGTTAGGGAAGGGCAAACCTGTTTCTTCTGTGTTTGCCTTTTCTTTTTCACTGTGATAGAGTATATATAACATAAAATGTACCATTGTAGCCATTTTTAAGCTCATGGTTCTGTGGCATTAAGTACATCACACATTGTACAACCATCACCACCATCCATCTCCAGAACTTTCTCATCTTCCTCAGCTGAAATTCTGTACCCATTAGACACTAACTCCTCATGCTACCCCCTACCCAACCCTGGCAACTACTGTTCTACTTTCCATATCTGCCAATTTACACAAGGCATCTCATGGAAGCGGATCATATGATATTTGTCCTTTTGTGACCTAGCTTATTTCACTTAGCATGATGTCCTCAAGTTCTATCCCTGTTACAGCATGTAACAGAATCTCCTTCCTTTTAAGACTAATACTCCATTGTGTATATATGCCACATTTTGTTTATCCACTCATCCTTCAAGGAATGCATGGGTAGTTTTTGACTTTTTCTATTAAAAATTCTGTGGACACCAGATGGCCCCTTTTCCACCTTGATGGGGATAGAAAGGCTATATAATTTGATCATTATCATAACTCAGAACCATTGGTACATATGTACCTGCTGACATTGGTCTATGGATGGTCTTATCTATTGCTTATTTATTTATTTATTATTTATATAATGACTATATTGCCTAACTTAAAAAGTGGGAGTTTTGCCACTAGTTTACATCTATCTGCTTCTTCTTTTCCATTGCTCACTTTCATCTTACTTTTTTCTCTCATTGTTTATGCGTGAAAAAAAATATATCGCTCATTACACTATCCATTTGTCAAAACCAATAGGACTTCATCACACCAACAGTGCATCTTAATGTATGCAAACTTTAAAAAGTCAACGAGGAGGACAGAAGATCCTAGGATGGATGCACATTCTGATAAAAGAATCTAACATTATTATAAATGACATGCTCTCACTGGAGGGGGTAGGGGGAAAAGACGTGTTGACTTCAGAAACTTTGGAGACTCTAGACGATAAGACAAAAGGAACCATGCATAAGCTTTGACCTCTAGTTAGTAAAGTTGTTTACCTTCGAGATATGGGTTAACAATTCTAAAACTACTATACAAGAATACTGGGAATGAACAAATAAGTATGTGGATGGCAGATGGTGAAAGCCAGGTTTCTCACTGTTGGAGTGAGAGGTTATGGAGAAGAAAGGAGAGCAAACTAGAATGAACCATATGGCGCTGGGCTATAGTGGGAGATACCCCTGTGGATTCACATTTAGCTCAACATAGATACCAATAGATACTGTGTGTGTACACATGTAGTACAGGTATGATTATTTCCTAGCTCTGTTCTTTGAGAAGCCTATAGGCAGGGACACTCATTAGCAGCCATGAGGACACCCAGAACTTGCTCATCTTTTATATTCTCTTCCCTTTGCAATATTATCTTTCAGGTATTATAAAATTCACATTTTTCCATGAAAAACATGTTTCCTTGTTTTGTTCTCTGTCTTCAGGATTAGAGGCTTTTCTTAAATATCTGGCAATATTGACTATTCACTCTGTTCTTGGTAAAAGGTGAGGGACTAAAGAGCTGTTGAAATCTCTGAGCACATCTGTGGGGCTTGTTGATTTTGGGTTTCTCAGGAGGGATGATCTGCATTGGTCACTTGCTGGGAACAAGATTCCCCAGAGAAATCTCTTTCAGTTGCCTGCCTTGACAGTAAAGGGAGCCAAGTGGGAAAAAGGGTTAGACAGTCTGTGCATTTAGCATTTGGGATATAAATAGTCATTCAATCCTCCTGTTTCACTGTGCCTGCCATCCTCTATGAGATACCACTTCACTTATATTAGAATAGAAAGAAGAAAAAAAAAGAATAGGAAGAGGAAGAAGAAGAAGAAGAAGAAGAAGAAGAAGAAGAAGAAGAAGAAGAAGAAGAAAGAAGGGAGGCAGGGAGGAAGGGAGGAAGGGAGGAAGGGAGGGGGAGAGGGAGGAAGGAAACAGAAAATAATAAATGTTGGCAAAGATGTCGAGAAATTGGAACCCTCACCCATTGCAGGTGGTAATGTAAAATGGTGCAGCCACTGTGGAAAACAGTATGGCAGTTTCCCCCAGAGGAAAGAATTGCCATGTGATCTAGCAATTTCACATCTGGGTATATATTCCAAAGAATTGAAAGGACTTGAACGGATATTTGTACATTCATAGCAGCACTTGTCACAATAGCCAAAAGATGGAAACAACCCAACTGTCCATGAATAAATGAATGAATGGACAAAATATGGGGAAGGAGTGTTGTATATATATATATGCAACAGAGTATTACTCAGCCTTTAAAAGGAAGGAAATTCTGCACAGGCTACAACATAGATGAACCTCAGAGATACACTGAGTGAAAAAGCCAGACACAAAATGATAAATACTGTATGATTCCATTTATGTAGGAGGCACCTAGCATCATCAAATTTAGAGAGATAGAGAATAGAATGGTGGTTGATGGTGGCTGGGAGTGGGTGGTTGGTGGAGTAAGGAGTTATTATATAATAGAATATCAGTTTGGGAAAATGAAAAAGTTCTGGAGATGGATGGTGGTGATGATTTCACAACAATATGAATGTACTTCAAGCCATGGAACTGTATACCTAAAAATGGTTAAAATGGAAATAGTAAGTATATTTTACAAAAAAAAAAAAAACACACACACACACACATTCCCATAAGAGAAATTGGATCTTCTTCTTACACTTCTTACACTTCTTACACTTCTTACATCTTAAGGTTCTTTAATGATTTCCACATGCACTTAGCATGAATTGTAGAGGCCCCGTATTACCTGGCCAACTTCATTTCACCAACCTCATTTTGGGAAGGAAGGAAAGGAGGAAGGGAGGGAGAGTGGGTGGAAGGAAGGAAGGAAGTAGCAAGGGAGGGATAGATCAGAGCTGAGATTCAAATCCAGGTCTCCTGACTCTCAATGATATAATCTGTCTACTATAATTGCCTGTATCACATATTTGTAAGCTAAACTTTATCAGCTAATTAACACCTTAGAAAAAATATTTTAGGCAGAAGCTATCCAATGTGACATCTTGCTGAGAATTGGGTCCTTACCTACATAACATGATAGCCTTTTCATGAAGAAAGAGATCCCAAGCAGGGATTACTGCCAGCAAAGCAGGGTAGGGGGCTGTCACCTTCTCTCATTCTTTCCAGCTGGGGAAGCAGGGAAAGCTTTACAGAGGAAGGGCTGTCACAACTAAGCAAAACTTTAAGGAGCAGTAGGATTTCCAAGGCTAAAGGATGGGGGAAGGGGGACTTTCAAGGTAGAAGACAGCCAGAGCAAAGGCATGGGAAAATGAGTGGTGGGGTCTGCTGGAGGCATGGCAGGTCTATGGAGTGGCCAGAGCAGGTAAGCTATGAACTTTGTGGTGGGGGGGTGGGGAGGACATGACACTGAAGAGGCAGTTTGAGACCTAAAAGGGAGCAGAAAACAAAAGCCACAATAAGGGACACCTGGATGGCTCAGTCAGTTAAGCATCCAATTCTTAATTTGGACTCAGGTCATGATCTCAGGGTCCTGAGATTGAGTCCTGCATCAGGGTGGTACTGGCCATGGAGACTGCTTGTCCCTCTCTGTCTGCTTTTCCCCTTGCTTGGTCTCTCTCTCTCATAAATACATACATGCATACATACATACATACATACATACAAACATAAAATCTTTTTAAAAAGCCACACTAAGGAAACTGGACTTTAAGAGAAAAAGAGCAAGTCCCTGCAGTGCAGACCTGGAGCTCAGGAACCCCGAGAGTTTACGGTAGAGGGAGAGGACCATGATCATGAGCTGAATACCCAGCACCAGAGCATTTGGGTGCTCAGGGAAGTGAAGAGAGAAATGTGAGAAGTAGAGAGGTCTTTTCCTGGACTATACTCAGGGAAATTAAGGGCAGGGGGCAGAGGTGGGCCTTAAGTAACTCTAATAGAGTTCAGTGAACTGTAAGGAGTGTAGCTCAGCTTAATGAAAAAAAGTAGTGGGGGGCGGGGATTGTAGAAGGTGGAGCCAATGTTAGGGAGGCCCATTATTCAAGAATAAAAGCAAAGACAAAAGTCTTTGAGGTTCCCGGAAACCATCGTAGAGGCAGCAAGAAACCACCAACAAGGCACTGCTACTATACAAACTATAAAGTTCATCTTTGTAACTTTCTCATCTGTGTTAGTTGCCTTATCTCTTGTCAGCTTTCTTTTAGTGGTTTTGCAGGAAAATCTGCACGGTGGAAAGGTCTTGTGGCATGTCTTGGGAAGTGAGTGGGAAGGGAAGTTGGTTTGACTATGCCCACCTTCAGAGTCAGGGGAGAGGAAATAAACCCAAGGAGAGGGGGACTGGTAGTGGGGTAAGTTCCACAAGCAAAAGCTCATTTAAAAAAAAGATTTATTTATTTGAGAGAGAGAGAGTGGCGGGGAGGGACAGAAGGAGAAAATCTCAAACTCCCTGCTGAGCTTGGAGCCTGACATAGGGCTCAATTTTATGACCCTGAGATCATGACCTGAGTCAAAATCAAGAGCTGGTTGTTTAACCAATGGAGCCTTCCAGATACCCCACAAAAACACATTTTAGAAAGCATCTGCTTTGGGTTGATGCAAGGAGGTGCAGATTGCAACAAAACAAACAACCTCAAGTTGCCACCAGCCTGAGCCACCATCATCTTACCTGGGCCACTGCCATAACCCACAACTGGTCTCTCTGCTCCTACCCTTTCTCTCCCTGTGCTGTCAACTCTCAGCCCAGAAGCTTGAGGAATCCTTTTAAAATTAAAGATGGCTCATGCTCCTCCTCAAAACCCTACAGTGTTTCCCCATTGTACTCAGGATATCAGTCAAAGTCCTGCCCCTAGATCTGCAAAGCCCTTCATTTTCTGGCTCCATCACTCCTCCTTCCTGTTTCCAACCATGCCTACTATTCTCACTCCACCCTGGCCACCCTGGCCACCTTGTTGCTCCTCAGATATGCAGGCCTGCACTCTCCTCAGAGCCTTGTCAGTTGCTATTCCCTCTGCCTGGAATGTTCTTCCACCAGAGATCTGCACAGATAACTCACTTCTTTTCCCAATGTTGCCTTCTCAAATGACGCTTTCCTTGAGCAAATGGAAGTCATGCCACCTCCACCATCCTACCACTCCCAGCCCTCCCTACCACTTTATGGCTCTCCTGTATTTCTGTAGTACACATCTCTGAACATACTAGGTCCTTGACTTAGTTTTGATTATGACGATATATAAAGTTTGGTACTTTTCCCCGCTAGAATGTAAGCTTTGAGAGGGCAGGGATCCTTTGTAGCCCAAAGCCCTAGAAAGTGGACTGGCACATGGGAGCTTTCCCTAAGCTTTTGTGAAAGAATGGAGCAGATGAAAAAAAAAAAAAAAAAAAAAAAGAATGGAGCAGATGAGAAGGTATGGATTTTTGGCTCTGTGATCACCTAGAAAGATCTCTAGGAGTGACATACAAAGCTCTGATCTTGGTCTCAGCTGTTTTATTCTTTTGGTTGAAGAAATACAAAGTATGCTTGCCAAAGAGCTATTAGTAACGAGGGCTAGCTAATAATGGAATGTACCACCTAAAAAGTGAGCTCCCTGTCAAGTGGTCACTTAAATCAGAATTTGAGTAAATATCTGTAAGCAGTGCTATAAATAGATGTCTACGTCACTTCTAACCTGAGAGTCCCTGCAACTCTAAAGTTCCCTGATAAATACAAATCAAAACCACAATGAGATACACCTCATACCAGTCAGAATAGCTAAAATGAACAAGTCAGGAAATGGCAGATGTTGGCGAGGATGCAGAGAAAGGGGAATCCTTTTAGACTGTTGTTAGGAATGCAAGCTGGGGCAGCTACTCTGGAAAACAGTATGGAGGTTCCTCAAAAAGTTGAAAATAGAGCTACCCCATGACCCAGCAATTACCCTACTGGGTATTTACCCCCAAAGACACAAGTGTAGTGATCCAAAGGGGCACCTGCACCCCAATGTTTATAGCAGCAATGTCCACAATAGCCAAACTATAGAAAGAGCCCAGATGTCCAATGACAGATGAGTGAATAAAGATGTTACAATGGAATACTACTCAGCTGTTAAAAAATGAAATCTTGCCATTTGCAACGACGTGGATGGAACTAGAAGATAGTCTGCTAGGCGAAATAAGCCAAGTCAGAGAAAGACAATTATCATATGATCCTCACTCATATGTGAAATTTAAGAAACAAAATAGAGGATCATAGGGGAAGAGAAGAAAAAATAAAACAAGATGGAATCAGAGAGTGGGACAAACCATAAGACACTCTCAGTCATAGGAAACAGACAGGGTCGCTGGAGGGCAGGGGAGTGGAGAGACAGGGTAACTGGGTGATGGATATTAAGGAGGGCATGTGTTGTGATGAGCACTAGGTGTTATACAAGACTGATGAATCTGGATGCCTGGGTGGCTCAGTGGTTGTGTGTCTGCCTTCGGCTCAGGGCGTGATCCTGGAGACCCAGGATTGAGTCCCACGTTAGGCTCCCTGCATGGAGCCTGCTTCTCCCTCTGCCTATGTCTCTGCCTCTCTCTCTCATGAATAAATAAATAAAATCTTAAAAAAAAAAAAAGACTGATGAATCAGTAACCTCTACCTCTGAAACCATTAATACACTATATGTTAATTTTTTAAAAATTATAAAGTTCCCTGATAGTGGCTGCGTTACTGCTTCTACTTAAAAACCAACAGAAGCTTCTCATGCCTACCTAAGTAACCCACTTTCCTAGTTTCAAGCCTCTGCTGAGTTGCATCTCATTCTTTTTTTTTTCAGCACTTTGAGAAGCTTTTCTCATCCCACACAGAGGCTGTGCCTATCCTTCGGTAGTTTGAAGTTTAAATACCATACACTTCAAATTCAGACAGAACTGCCTCTGAATTCCAGGCCCACCACTTGTGGTGTGGCTTTTCGTAACTGATCTGACTTCTTTCAGCTTCAGTGTTTATCATAAAATAAAGAAGATAGTGATGAGGACATGTGTTTTGAGGATTAATATCATGTGGAAGTTCCCAGGACTGTGCTACTCAGTGCTGTCACCTTCCTTCTGTGTGGGTCTCTCTCTTCTGCCAGGGCCATACTATTCAGTACCTGGTTGCTTCTGAATTGTTTCACCAGTTTCATTTTATTTTCCCTGCTAGATTATTACAGAATTGTGGGCTCTCCAGGCAGGTTCAAAAGCTTAAACTCTCTCCCCTGTAGTTCTCACCTATCAAATGAGAGAGCTGGACCAAATAATCCTTTTAATTACAAATACTATTGTTTCAATATGCCGTTTGCATCCCTGAGGCAGCTAACAGTCTGACTACATTTTGGTGTTTAACAACTATCTGTTAACTGAATAACTGAAATCTCTTCATTATTCTTTTGCTATTCTCTATTTGCAGTAGCCATAAACAATATAATAGTATTTTATAAAGATCAACTATGATTATGTATATGAAAGTATTTTTTTAGGGGCGCCTGACAGGCTCAGTCGGTAAAGCAAGCAACTCTTGATCTTGGGGTGGTAGGTTCGAGCTCCGCATTGAGTGTGGAGATTACATAAAAATAAAATATTTTTTAAAATGTATTTTTAAAATTTGAGGTTATAATTGAATCTCTCTCCATATGTGTGTGTGTGTATATATGTATACATATATACACACTACATATATATATACAAACTATATATATATATATATACACACACACACACTATAGTATGTGTATTTTTGTGATAGTATTAGAAGTAGTGGTAGGAGAGGTAGTGGTAATAGACCATCTATTATTTGAGGCAATTCTAATTTATTCGGTAATGTAAGGGTGAGGCTGGTCTAATGTGACCTAGGGACCAACTTATGTTTGTTTAGGATGATTCTCTCTGATGGCAGAGAAGGCTCCTGTCACTGGTAAATTATTACTTATTTGTTTTACAACACTTGTGTACAAAACTCATGCTCTAGGTTAGACAGTGTGAAGAAAGTAAAGCTGATTTGGGCATGATGCCCATCTGGCCAGAGAGTCAGCTAATATGAGGTCATTGCCAAAATATTTTAGTCTTGAGAGATCTTAAGAAAGGGAGATTTTTTAAAAAGGGGGGGAGATTTTGCTAGTGCTGCCTCTTCTGCTTCAAGCCTTTAATTATAGTGCATCCTCTGCTTCTTCCCTTTATCCTCCCTGCTTCAGACCTGGCAACCTCTATTCATTCTTTAAGATTCAGCTCAGGTGCAGAATGCTTCCCCAGCCCCCACTCCCCACCTTACCATCACATAACTAAAGGCCTATTTGTACTAGTCCTTTTACCAAGAACATGATGTTCAGCTATCAAGAAATACAAGGGCATACTGAAAAGCAAAAAACACAGTTTGAAGAGACAGAGCAAGCATCCATCCTGACATTGCACGGTGTCATTATCAGACCAGGAATTTTAAATGACTATTCTTTTAAATATTCTTTTATTTAGTTATTCATGAGAATACACAGAGAGGAGAGAGAGAGAGACAGAGGGAGAAGCAGGCTCCATACAGGGAGCCGGACGTGGGACTCGATCTCCAGGATCATGCTCTGGGCTGAAGGCGGTGCTAAACCACTGAGCCACCTGGGCTGTCCTTAAATGACTATTCTTAATGCCCTAAAGGCTCAAAAAGAGAAAGTAAACAGTGTGCAAGAACAGGTAGGTAATATGAGCAGAGAGATGGTAATCCTAAGAAAGAACCAAAAAGAAATACTAGAAGTCAAAAACAAAAATGAAGACTGCTTTTTATGGGCTTATTAGTAGACTGGATACAGCGGATAAAAGAATCTCTGAGCTTGAGGATTTTTTACTGATACCACCAAGGGCAGATAGTCTCTCCTCTGCTGTCCTGCCCACTGCTCCCTTGCACTGTGCACAATAAACTTTTATCTCTTAAAAAAAAAAAAAACTAAAAAGCAAGAGAACAAAGGATAAAAAAAAACAAACACAGAACATCCCAGTACTGTGGGACAACTACCAAAGATATAACATATGCATAATGGGAGTATCAGAAGGAGAAGAAAGAAAGAAAGGAATAGAAGAAATGTTTGAAACCATAATTACTGAGAACTTCTCCAAATTAGTGTCAGCCACCAAACCACAGATCCAGGAAACTCCGAGAACAGCAAGCAGGATAAGTGCCAAAAAAAACTACATATAGGCATATTATTTTCAAACTATAGAAAATCGAAGATAAAGAAAAATGCAAAGCTAGAAGCTAGAAGGTAACACAAGAGGAAACCCAGATGACCTTGAGTATGTCGATGATTTATTAGATACAAAACCAGAGGCAAAAAACAGATTGCAAACATGCATATGAAAAATGCTCCACTGTATGCCATCAGAGAAGTGCAAATTAAAGCAATGATATTTTACCACACATCTATTAGAATAAAAATCCAGAACATAGACATCACCAAATGCCAAATGCTGGTGAAGATGCGGAGCAGTAGGAACTCTCATCCATTGCTGGTGAAAACACAAAATGGTACGACCACGTTGTAAGACGGTTTGGTTGGTTTTTGATGTCTTTTTGGTTTGGGGGTTTGTTTGTTTTGTTTTCACAAAACCAAACATACTCTTACCATACATTGCATTTTTAACATTTGCCCAAATAAGTTGAAAGCAACCGCATGAAAACCTGCACATGAATGTTTATAGCAGCGTTGTTCATAATTGCTAAAACTTGGAAGCAACCAAGATCTCCTTTAGTAGGTAAATGAACAAGCTATGGTACATCCAGACAATGAAATATTATTCAGGGCTAAAAAGAAATTAGCCATCAAGCCATGAGTGGAAACCTAGATGCATATTACTAAGTGAAGCAAGTTAACCTGAAAAGGCCACACACTCTATGATTCCAACTATATGACATTTAGAAAATGCATACCTATGGAGGCATTAAAAAAAAAATCAGTGGTCGCCAGGGTTTGGGGTTGGAGGGAGGGATGAATAGGAGGAGCACAGAGGATTTTGAGGCCAGTGAAAATACTCTGAGATACTGGAATGGTAGATACATATCATTATTCATTTGTCAATGTTCAACAGTGAACCTTAAAGTAAATAAACCATGTACTTTGAATGATAATGATGTATCAGTGTAGGTTTATCAATTGTCACAAATGTACAACTCTGATGGGGAATGTTGAGAATGGGGAGGTTGTACAGGGCAGAAGGTATATGGGAAATGTCTGTACTTTCCCCTATTTCAATTTTGCTGTGAACCTAAAACTTCTCTTTAAATAATAATCTTAAAAAAAAAAAAAAGATTCAGTTCAGGCATCATTTTCTCCCAGAAGCCTTTTCTGATCACCCCACCTCCAGGTAGGGCTAAATACTTGTCTTTTTCATATCTCAGAGTATTCAATGGTCTCCTCTATCATTGCATATTATATGAAAATCATTTGTCTTTATATCCGTCTGTATCTATGACTAGTCCGTGAGTTCCTTATGGGGCGGGATGTTACCTTAATCATATTTTCTCCCCATGGTTTAGTAGTATGCCTGGGACATAGTAAGAATTCAGTAAGTATCTACTGAAGTGAAAGAAATGTAATGTCAATGATTTGGGCATTGCCTTTAAGAATATCCAGCTTTTTTATTTTTTATTTATTTTTAAATTTAAAGATTGGTTGATTGATGATAGACCTAGAGAGAGAGAGAGAGAGGCAGAGACACAGGAGGAAGGAGAAGCAGGCTCCATGCTGGAAGCCCGATGCGGGACTCGATCCCGGGACTCCAGGATTGCGCCCTGTGCCAAAAGCAAGCGTTAAACCGCTGAGCCACCCAGGGATCCCCTATTTTTAAATCTAATTTTTAGATTTTTATTTAAATTCAATTAACCTATAATGAATTATTAGTTTCAGAGATAGATTCAGTGTTCTTATATAACACCCAGTGTTCAATACATCATGTGCTGTCCTTAATGCCCATCACCCAGTTACCCTGTCCACTCACCTGCCTCCCCTCCAGTGACCTGTTTGTTTCCTATGATTAAGAGTGTCTTATGGTTTGTCTCCCTTTCTGATTTCATTTTTACTTTTTTGTCTCTTCTCCTATGATCCTCTGTTTTGTTTCTTAAATACCACATATGAGTGAAATCATATAATTGCTTTTCTCTGAATGACTTAATTCGCTCAGCAAAATACCGCGTAGCTTCATACATGTCATGGTAAATGGCAAGATTTCATTTTTTGATGGCTGAGTAATATTCCATTGTGTATATTCCCACGTCTTCTTTGTCCATTCGTCTGTTGATGGACGCCTGGGCTCTTTACATAGTTTGGCTAATGTGGACATTGCTACTGTGAACATTGGGGTGCAAGTGCCCCTTCAGATCACTACATTTGTATCTTTGGAAGAATATCCAGCTTTTAAAGCATAACTGTTTGCCAGCATTAAGTTAGACTATGCCAGGTTAACTCCTGAGTTTCAACTTCCCACTGCATTGCCAGTCTTTTAGGATTCCTGTTCTTGAATCCTATTCCTGACTTTACTTCCAGCATCTGTTCCTCTAAGCTTTTACGATCTCCTTTCCTGAGGCCTGAAAATTGAGCATGACTTTATTTATCCATCATTTACCAAAAAATATTCATTGTGCCACACTCTTCCTGGCACTGGAGTTACAAGGAGAAATGAGACAAGGCTCTTGCCCTAGAACTCATAGTGAAATACGGAAAGAGACTTATAAACAAAGGGTTCAAAGGGGGAGATGCATACTACAGTAGAAACATCCATGTTCTCTCGGCTTCAGAATTCAGGGTTTTATCTTGAAAGAGAGCCTAAAAATCCATGATACAAGGATTTGTCATTTTAATAAGGTGGAAATTTGAATGAAACACTCTTCAAGGTTGGTGGGCAATGAAAACAAAGCACTTAGCCAGAAATCAAGACCCAGATGCCTAGATAGGGTGTACATTTCAGCCTGGCATTGGGGTTTTTTACTCCTCCTCAAGCATAGTGTTACAGTCACAACAGAGATCAAATGATTGCTTAAAAATTTCAAGAACATTTCATCAGAAAATTATATGCTATTATGTGGTTCTCAAAAATGAAGAGTTCTTAAAGACCACCATTTTCTCATAAATGTCAAGAATATATATACCTAAGGATAAACTTATCAAATATATAAACCTACACCCTACAAGCTACAAATTATTGCTGAGAGAAATTTAAGAAGATCTAAAACAATGGCACAGTAAACAGTAATCATCAGTCAGGGGTGCCTGGCTGGCTCAGTCAGTGGAGCATTCGATTCTCGATCTCAGGGTTGTGAGTTTCAGTCCCAGTAGGGTGTAGATATTACTTAAAAATAAAATCTTTAAGGGGCGCCTGGGTGGCTCAGTGGGTTAAGTGTCTGCCTTTGATTCAGGTCATGATCTCAGGGTCCTGGGATTGAGTCCAGGGTCCTGCTCCCTGCTCAGCAGGGAGTCTGCTTCTCTTCTACCTCACCCCTCCTTCCTGCTTGTGTGCATGCTCTCTCTCTCAAATAAATAAAATCTTAAAAAAAAGAAAGAAAATTAAAACTCTACACTTGTCTTGATGAGCACTGAATTATACATGAAATTGCTGAATCACTATATTGTATGCCTGAAATGAATATAGCACTGTATGTTAACTATACTGGAATTAAAATAAAGTAATAATAATAAAAAAGAAAACTCAAGCTAAGGATTGGGAGAAAAAGGTTTGAAATACATATATTTGACAAAGGCTTTATAGTCAGAATATAAAAGAACTTTTACAACTCAGTAATAAGACTAGGCTACATATATATGTATATAACTAGGGGTTTTTTTTATTTATTTTTTTTTTATTTTTTTTTTATTATGATAGTCACAGAGAGAGAGAGAGAGGCAGAGACATAGGCAGAGGGAGAAGCAGGCTCCATGCACCGGGAGCCTGATGTGGGATTCGATCCCGGGTCTCCAGGATCGCGCCCTGGGCCAAAGGCAGGCGCCAAACCGCTGCGCCACCCAGGGATCCCACTAGGTTTTTTTTTTTAATGAGTGAAAGAGTTGAACAAGCACTTTGCCATATATATGTATGTAAATGGACAAAAAGAATATGAAAAGATGCTTAATATTTTTTTTAAGATTTATTTATTCATGAGAGACACAGAGAGAGAGAGAGAGAGGCAGAGACACAGGCAGAGAGAGAAGCACGCCCCATGCAGGGAGCCCTACTTGGGACTCTATCCTGGGTCTCCAGGATCACACCTAAGGCCGAAGGTGGCGCTAAACCGCTGAGCCACCCGGGCTGCCTGATGCTTAATATTATTAATAATCAGGGAAATACAAATTAAAAATCACAATGAGGCATTACTACATACCCACTAGAATGGCTAACATTAAAAAGATTGACAATATCATGTGTTGTCAAGGATGCAGAACAACTAGAAATCTCACACTTCTTGTGGGGGTATAAAATGATAAACCACTTTGAAAAGCAGTTGGGCAGTATATTATCATGGGAAACATGCACTTGTAATATGCCTAGCAATTCTGTTCCTAGATGTTTGTCAAAAAATGTGAAAATACATATTTGCCCAAAGACTTCTATAGGAACTTTCATCTTAGTTTTATTCATAATTAGCAAAACGTGGCGCAGCGGTTTAGTGCCGCCTGCAGCCCTGGGTGTGATCCTGGAGACCCTGGATCGAGTCCCACGTCGGGCTCTCTGCATGGAGCCTGCTTCTCCCTCTGCCTGTGACTCTGCCTCTTTCTCTCTGTGTCTCTATGAGTAAATAAATAAAATCTTGAAAAAAAAAAAAAAACTAGAAACAAACCAAATGTTAACAGTTGATTGGATAAAAAAATTGTAGACTAGCCATAAATATTATTTGGCAATAAAAATGAATGAACTACTAATATATATATAAAACAACACAGATGAATCTCAAAAATGTTAAACAGAAGAAGCCAGAAACCAAAGAGTACCTACTGTATGATTCCATTTCTACAAAATTGTAGAAAAGGCAAAAACTAAAGTGGCAGAAAGCAAATCAATGTTGGTTATGTCAGAATGACTCAGGCAACTTGAATAGGATCCCACTTCCTAAAGTTAGGACAATATGATTATCAATAAGCTTATAATTACAATGGAATAAAACACTCAAATTTGTTTCAATTTCAATCCATGAGCTTGTAACGATACTAAAACATACACACATGTTGTTTACAAAAATAAGGCTGTGACAAATTAACAATTGTCAGTGGTAGAAACAAAAATGTTGTCATAATACTGTATATTTTTTTTACTATATTTCTAATAACATTTGGCCTGACCTCAGAGATCTTAAAATTAAGAAATATTTATTGAGGGGCACCTAGGTGGCTCAGTCGGGTAAGTGTCCAAGTCTTAGTTTCAGCTCAGGTCATAATCTCAGGGTCCTGGGGTGAGCCCCACATAAATAAATCTTTTTTTAATTTTTATTTATTTTTTTTTTAAAGATTTTTTTTTTTTTTTTTTTTTTATGATAGTCACAGAGAGAGAGAGAGAGAGGCAGAGACACAGGCAGAGGGAGAAGCAGGCTCCATACACCGGGAGCCCGACGTGGGATTCGATCCCGGGTCTCCAGGATCGCGCCCTGGGCCAAAGGCAGGCGCCAAACTGCTGCGCCACCCAGGGATCCCTAAATCTTTTTTTTTTAAAGGAAATATTGAATATATGGTTGAGACAAATGAAAATGTGTTTGTGAGGATGTAAACAAACTTGTTTTCTTCTCTTAAAACTTTTTTAGATTTTATTTATTTCTTTGACAGAGAGAGGAAAGGAGAGAGAGTATGAGCAAGGGGAGTGGCAGAGGGAGAGGGAGAAGCAGGCTCCCAGCCGAGCAGGGAGCCCAACATGGGGCTCGATCCCAGGACCCCAGAATTATAACCTGAGCTGAAGGCAGACACTTAACCACTGAGCCACCCAGGCGCCCATCAAAACATTTTTTAATGTTGTTTTAACAATACACAACACTTTGAAACTCTTTATTTTTTTTTAAAGATTTATTTATTTATTTATTCATGATAGATACAGAGAGGCAGAGACACAGGAGGAGGGAGAAGCAGGCTCCATGCTGAGATCCCGACATGGGACTCGATCCCAGGACTCCAGGATCGCACCCTGGGCCAAAGGCAGGTGCTAAACCGCTGACCCACCCAGGGATCCCCTGAAACTCTTTATGAACCATCTGATCTTGGGTTCTACCCACAGAAATTCCCTGAATTCACACCACGTGTTCATTGTCAGTCCAAATAGATTTCCCTCCCTCTTTTCACGTTAGAAATGCCAGGTCCAAAAAAAAGAAAGAAAAAAAGAAATGCCAGGTCCTCTGAAACCTCTGTTTCATTACTATTAGTAATGAAATGCCAAGCAGTCTTCTAAATTCCAGGCCACTTGGGTAGTATTTTGACACTTCTCATTCTCAAAAGTCCTAGATCTACATTAGATCACTTTTACTTTTGCCCATTTGAGGACTCCATTGAGGCCACAGACATTTTGTCAGGATTTATATATATCCTCCCTTTAGGGTGGCATTTAATCAATGGGGAAACCAGACTAAAGAATCTGGATGGATTCATATAACCCATCATTATTAGTGGAAAAACAACTTGAAGCACAAGCTCTCCTGATAGTTTTCTTTTTTCTTTTTATTCTATTAAATTTTTTTTTTCTCCTGATAGTTTTCAATCAATTTGTCTCATAATCAGAAACGTTGTTTTTCCCTACCACCAACTGGGACTGAATGGAAAACACAGATTCTGAATGGGACCCAGAGGGGAAAGGGGACGTTGTATGTGGGAAGTGAGGAGGAGTGAGATAGGATGCAGCTGCTACCAGAATTAAATTAGCGATGTAAGTTTCTGAATATAACTGGAAGGTGGAAATTTAGAGCTAGAAAGGACCTTAGCAATCATCTAGTCCATTCTTTTTGTCTTACAGACTAAGAAACAAAGGCTTGAAGAAGTAAAATAGCAGTAGCTGGCAGAAAAGAACCCAGGGCACCCTGAAGCCTCCTTCAGGGCCCTTTGCACTGTACCACCTTCCTATTTCTGAAAATGATCTATTTTGGGGCCCCTGGGTGGCTCAGTCAGTTCAGGGACTGCCTTCATCTCAGGTCATGATCCCAGAGTCCTGGGATCCTAGAATCTTGACTGGAGTCAGGCTCCCCGCTTTCTAGGAGTCTGCTTCTCCCTCTCCTTCTGCCCCTGCCCCTCCCTCTTCTCTTACTCCCCTCCCCCTTCGCTCCTCCCCCTGCTCCAACATGTCCTTGGGCTCGCTCTCTGAAATAAATAAAATCTAAATGAAGAAGAAGAAGAAAGAAGAAGAAAGGAAGAAAGAAAGAAGAAAGAAGAAAGAAGAAGAAGAAAAGAAAATGGGTGCACCTGGGTGGCTCAGTCCATTGAGTGTCTGTCTGCCTTTGGCTGGGGTCATGACCTCAGGGTCCCAGGATCAAGCTCCACCTGGGCTCCCTGCTGAGCAGGAGTCTGCTTCTCCCTCTCCCCCTACCCCTCCCCCTCCACTGATGTTCTCTCTCTCTCTCAAATAAATAGATAAAATCAAAAGAAAGGAAGGAGAAAGAAAGAAAGATCTCTTTAGAAAGCTAGAACTGACAAATTCAGGAAACAAGCTCTTCATAGATTTCAGGGTTCAGTAACACTGAGGTTTTGTCCCACCACTAAAAACTGCCTGAGCTGAAAGGTATTTAAATATTTGCACAAACTAGTTTAACTGGGTCTAGTATTTCCTAGGGGTACACCTCCCTTGTTTGTGCTTTTTAATTAAAAAGTTGAAAACAAAAAAGTAGAAAGATAGGCCATGGGTTCCACACAGGCACAAATTCAACCCTTGATCATTCATTCCTCATTCAGCAATACCTAACGCCTACCGTGAATGAGGCACCGTGCCAGGTGCTGGGAATCCACAGAACACAGTCCCTGCTCCCTCGGAGCTTACACTATGGCAGTGACAGTATTAAAGTACTAATTACATCAAAGTGTGTTGAGTGTTACAATTGGGGAAACGCCAGATTCTACGGATTTATCCCTGGAGAATAATTTCAAGCCGTTCCTCTTCTGTTATCAACATATTTCCCGGCTGCCTCTTGAGTTCCCCAAACATGAATTCTTTTCAATAAAACACGTAACACGCACTCACTGAGCGCGTGGACGGGTGTTCCCAAACAGCGTGCAAACATCTGCAAGAAAATTCCACGGTAAATTAGCGACGTAAAAACCATCCTATTCCAAGGACACAATTATTTTTGGATCACACATGCCTGATAAATGTAGTATCCCTTGGCAGCACAGGTGAGCTGGAAAACTATTTCATCATCTTGATTTTTTTCATAGTACTCTGAGCAGGTTTTTGTCAGCGAAATTACCGGCCGTGCCCCTGCCCCCCATCATTTCAGAGCGCTGGAAGGCTCTTCGGGCCACCTGGCGAAGGTTCCATCCTTAAAGGGCCAGCTCACGGCTGTGCGCTACCAGTCCTTTCGCGGCAGCGAGCCCGCCTACATCCTCTCTACTCTCATAGATCCCGCGCTTAAAATAGCATTTAGCATCTGCTCTTTTCAGCGTTGACTTTGTATATGGGTGCGCCTTCCCCTAATGTGGACGGAGTGTTAAGGAAAACACGGACCCGCCAGCCCCCTACGGTGTCACCTTAAGAGGCGGCCCCCCCCACCCCCGTGGCCCCCCCACCCCATTCACCCCAGAAATTCTCCTTATGTAGCAGACTGTCTCATTAACCTTGAGGCCCCGTTTCCCTCCCAGCTGCAGCAATCTGGTTTATTCCACGGGGTGGAGAAAGAAGCCAGGTTGGCGGGGTGGGAGGAATGGCGTCAGTGTGAGGTCACGCCACATTGTCCCGAATGGCATCTCCCCTCCGCGGCGACAGTAACGCGGGGTCGAGGGATGCGGCTGGAGGAAAGAGCGTGTGCCCCTTGCGCAGACCACGCGCCAAGAGAGGGCAGGACGCAGAACGATGCGGGGACCGTCGCGGGGCGTGGCGGGGCACCTGAGCGCCAGCAGCCAGCGCCCCGCAGGCGGGGGAAGGCGGGCAGCCGCCAGCCACGCGGAGGCCGCGCAGGATGGGGCGGGACTTCCGGAAGCCATTGGCTTGAGTGGCAGGGGAACCGGAAGTGGGGGCGCTGCTGCTGCCGCTGCTGCTGGTGCTGGGGCCCGAGGAGGGACGCGCCGGAGCGGGGCCGCCGGGACTGAGCGAGCGACAGACGCGCCACCCGCCGACGCCGCAGCCGCTTGGGGCCCGCACGGACCCTCTGCCTGAGTGAGTGCAGCCGGGGTCGCGGGGAACCGGCGGCGTAGCGGCGGGGGTCGGGAAGGCCTGCGATTTGTTATTGTGAGAGGCCCGCGACCTCCCCTCCCCTCCCCCACCGCCGGCCCCTCCCCCCGCCCGGACCCTCGGGGGCCTCGCGCGCGCCTTCCCCGCGGCCCCCGCACCCCCGCACCCCCCGGCCGCCCGCCGCCGCCTTAGAGCCTCCGGGCGGCACCCCCCCCACCTGCCGCCTGGGCTCGGCCGCCGCCTCTCCCGGGGGAGGGGCGGGGGGGCACCGGGGCGGCGGGCGGCGGCCCCTCCCCGCCCGCCCCCTGCAGCGGGCCTCCCGCTCCCCCGCTCGCCGCGGTCGGCGCCGCCCGCCGCCGTCGTAGCAACTCTTGTGCCTGCGTCTCAGCTGTTGCCTCTTCCCTCCATCCCCGCGCCGGAACCGCCGACCCTCCCTCCGCTGTCGGCGAGGCCTTGAACGGGGCCCAGACCCGTTAGTCGGTGGCCCGTTGGCCGAGCACTTCTTCCTCGCCCCCCCTCCCCCCGCTTTTTGTCGAAAAATTTCAACTCTTTAGAAACTTATCCGTTTCCCCCTGAATGTACTCAAAAACCCGCAGACTGTCACGGCTCCGGAGGGATTCTTGCTTACACGGCCATGCAGCCCCGGCACCTCATTTTAGAAATGAGGCCCAGCGAGGTTGGTTATTCGCGCAAGGTCAACCAGCTGCTTGGAAAGGGCCCGTGGGCAGGTTTTCTCCGGTTTCCTCGGGGGTCGTCGCCTGGTCCACCCGTGCCCGTGGACCAGGTGGAGACCTCCTCGGCCTGCAGGTTTGTGCTGGACCCGTTGCGTGGTCACTGCTGCTCTGCTTCCCATCAGGCTCGCAAGCCAGCGTTGCTTTTCATGATTTACGTTCAGACCTTAAGAAAAGCAAACCCTTGAAGCTTTGGCCCCTTTTTCAGAGCGTATCCGCAGAGAAAGGGGAGACCATCTGCACCCACTCTAGGATCTCATTTTAATGCAGTTTTAAAATCGAGGGCTGAGGATAAAGGTGTCGAGAAAGAGGAAGGGAAAAATACAGAGGATGGTCTCTCCTGGGTATTTGAATTCGGCTTTGCCTCAGATGAGCCTTGTGTCTTTAGATTCTCTTGGGCACATTGTTCTGATATAAAGATTGCCTCCTTGTGGGGGAGCAGGGGAGGAGTAGGAAATCATTGTGCTTTAATTTGTTGGCTTGGGCGGGCGTTTGATAATAAATTATGGATGTGCTGGATCCCCGGGACCCACCCGCCAGCCCACTGAGGCAGGGTGTTCTGGATGAGGCTTTCCTTCCCTTTCAGTATAACCCTGCCCACTCCCTCTGAAACAAAATGAAGAGTCTTAGGTCAGAGTGGACACACTCTCAATCTTTTAATTCTTGGCGCAACTTTTCTCCTCCCTCTGTTTCCTGCTTAAACTAAAGATCCTGCTGAGCCTGAGAATTTATATTTCTTTGTTGTTGGAACTGGCTTCTGATTAAACACGCTACACCAGCTACACCGCATACTGGTGTAAGTATCTAGAGATTCTGGTGTTCACTGTCACGGTTCAAGTTAAGGTAGAAAGAAGATGGAAAATGCAGGAAAATTGGGAAATGCTGTGCAAGTTGCTTACTCCTCATTCTTCCAAAGAATTTACATTTTTTAACGGACAATCCAGATTCCTTGGAATAGAGTCTCTCCTGGTAAATTAACAAAAGTTCTGTTCTTCAGACCTTTATTCTGCTTGGTTTCTCTAACTGAACCTGCTGTTTGTGATCAGAAGTTAGTGACTTATAATAATCCACCACCTCAAAGGGAAAATTATGAATCAAGAAGGTGAGATGGGAGTCAGAATCCACCTCCTTGCTCTTACTTTTTTAATTGTGTTATTGTTTTTACAGCTTCACTATTCCAGATACTCCTCCTGAGGCAGGAAACCCAAAATTATTCAGGTTTTTGTGTCCTATCACAGACTGTACTTTGGATAGCTCCTAATTCATTCCTCATTTCTCTTATAAAGAATACAACAGGGATCCCTGGGTGGCGCAGCGGTTTGGCGCCTGCCTTTGGCCCAGGGCGCGATCCTGGAGACCCGGGATCGAATCCCACATCAGGCTCCCGGTGCATGGAGCCTGCTTCTCCCTCTGCCTATGTCTCTGCATCTCTCTCTCTCTCTCTCTGTGTGACTATCATAAATAAATAAAAAATTAAAAAAAAAAAAAAAGAATACAACAGTTGGGGCACCTGGGTGGCTTAGTGGTTGAGTGTCTGCCTTTGGCTCAGGTCATGATCCTGGGGTCCTGGGATTGAGTCCTGCATCAGGTTTCCAACAGGGAGCCTGCTTCTCTCTCTTTCATGAATAAATAAGTCTTAAAAAAAAAAAAATACAACAGCTTATTTTATTTGAATTCCAAATTGTTTGGATCTTCTAAATGCATAGTCCCCTAGAGTGTACATTTCTAGCCTCATTCTTAGGAGATTGCATGGGTTTGTGGCTCAGTTTTTCTTTACCTGCTCTTTCAGGATGTTATCAAGCCATAGGCATCAGTAAAACTGAAAGCTACTTTGTATTGGGAGAATTTGATTTGGCAAAACAATACAAAATCCAAGTGTCTGAAGGCACAAAGAAACAAGTTTTTGCTTACTCTGCCCTTTCAGAAGAGGAAGGATGACCTTGTATTCATAGTTAAAGGGGGAAAAAAAGACAAGCTAATTGGGAATATTTTACTATCTTTACTCAATTCTACCTGCCTGATAGCCTCCTCAGATAAGCAACATCTTTCCCCTCGATTTCTCAATCCCTATTTCATTTTGCCCAAGAGGAAAGTACCAAGATGACAGTATTTTGCTCAGAGCATCAGGATGCCATTAAATTTGTTAGTAGTGGGCATCCCTGGGTGGCTCAGCGGTTTGGCGCCTGCCTTCGGCTCAGGGTGTGGTCCTGGAATCCCAGGATCGAGTCCCGCATCGGGCTCCCTGCAGGGAGCCTGCTTCTGTCTCTCTGCCTGAGTCTCTGCCTCTTTCTGTGTGTGTCTCATGAATAAATAAAATCTTAAAAAAAAATAATAAAAATAATAAATTTGTTAGTAGTAATAGGGTTCATAAGTGAATCGAATTAGTAAATGAGAATTTGTCATGTCTTTTTTTTTTTTTTTTAATTTTTATTTATTTATGATAGTCACAGAGAGAGAGAGAGGCAGAGACATAGGCAGAGGGAGAAGCAGGCTCCATGCACCGGGAGCCCGATGTGGGATTCGATCCCGGGTCTCCAGGATCGCGCCCTGGGCCAAAGGCAGGCGCCAAACCGCTGCGCCACCCAGGGATCCCTGTCATGTCTTTTCTATACAGAGCCTAACGTTCTTTACTCAAGAGTAGTAGGCTTTGGAGGTATATCACCCTGAGTTCCAATTCCAGCTCTTCCTATCATGAAGCAGGTTTCTTAAATCTCAGAGCTCCTATAACAGTGTCTTATAAATAGTGAGTTCTTAATAAATCTTAATTGCGATTATTATTTTACAACAGTTGTTTACTTGTTGGAGGAACTCTGGAAATCCGTGTTAGTAAATTGAATCCTAGATTTAGAAAGATTTTATAGCTTAAATAGACCATTGGTCTTGAAAGTAGAGTATGTGCACTCCCTAGGGATTACAGAACGTGATCCATTGGAATACAGGAAACAATTTAGAACTTCTTTATACATTTATTTTTTATGTAAAAGGAAAAGATAAACTTTACTAATATTTAATATACAGATTAACAATAATTCATACATTTAATTTATAAATAAACATACATACATATATACACATTTGAAAAGATTCCAAAACATTTAAGATGTTTTGGCCCCACAAATCTGGATCAGTCTTATACTCCTATGCTTTAGTTCACTTTATCCTTTCTTGTTAGGGGTTCAGCTTGCCACTCTTTGAATCTCCATTGGAGGAATCTACTTTGAGAGACAGGCCATGTTATTCTGTAGTCATAATTGTTAGAAATTTGTCTTAACTGTACATTCTGTCCACTGGCCCTGCCTTCCTATTTGGGGACATGCAAAATAAGAGTAATACCTCCTCCTAGTCATCTTCAAATAGTTTGACAGTTATTTATGGCCTGTGTCTTTCTCTTCCTTAACCGATTTTTCTACAGATTATAAACATACTTACGTCATTCAACTGTTTCTAATATGACAGGTTTTCAGTTTCTTACCATCTTGGCTCCTGTCTTCTAGACACCATCCAGTTTGTCAGAATTCTTTAAGCTTTTCAAGACCTGAACATGATATCCCAAGAACTGAAATGAATTGAAGTGCCTGCATTTTGTCATTTAACTGGTGAGGGTTCTATTTGAATACATGTTATTATGAAGGCACTTTATAATTTGCAGTTTGTCACTCTTATTCTTTAAACAATCCCCAGGAACAATAGTTTCAATTATATAATCTAGTGAGAGTAGGACAGATTATTTTTCTCTGTTTCACTGGTGGTCTCTCAGTTAATTTTGTGTCAGTTAACTTTTACTGCAAAAATACCTAACATGTTAAGTGTCTCTCCAGGTGGGAAAACAAATGAGAACAAATGAAATAGTTGAGTTTTAAAAAATCTATTTAGGGCAGCCCCGGTGGCGCAGCGGTTTAGTGCCGCCTGCAGCCCAGGGCGTGATCCTGGAGACCCTGGATCGAGTCCCACGTCAGGCTCTCTGCATGGAGCCTGCTTCTACCTCTGCCTGTGTCTCTGCCTCTCATTCTCTCTTTGTGTCTCTATGAATAAATAAATAAAAATATTTAAAAAAAAATAAAAAATCTATTTAAAGGGTGCTTGGATGGCTCAATTGGTTGAGTGTCCACTCAGGTCATGATCTCAGGGTGGTGAGATCAAGCCCTGTGTTGGGCTCCAACTGAGTGTGGAGCCTGCTTAAGATTCTCTCGAGGTACCTGGGTGACTCAGTTGGTTGACTGTCTGACTCTTGATTTTGGTGCAGGTCATGATCTCCAGGTCCTGGGATCAAGGCCTGAGTCAAGCTCCTTGCCCAACAGGGAGTCTGCTTGAGATTATTTCCCCCCTCCCCTTTCTCCAACTCCCCCTTTCTCAAATAGATAAGCTTTATTTATTTATTTATTTAAGTCCTTTTTTTTTTTTTTTTAAGATAAGTCCTTTTTTAAAAAAAAGATTCTCTCCTTTCCCTCTGCATCTCCCCCACCACCACCAACAAAAGGGGTGAGGGGAGGAAAAAATCTATTTTAAAACCTTTGGAAATAGTATTTTGAATTACTGGAAAGTGAAGCTGTTTGTTGCTGTACATTACATATATAAATATTGAAATCCGTAGGTGGGAAAACTTAACCAAGTTGCCCTTGTCTGTCTTAAGGCCAGTAGAGCTGTTTGATCAGCAGGAAAGAAAGCTACTGTTAAAATTAAAATTACTATTAAGCACCATGTCAGATTTAACCTGAATAGCCAGACTTCAATCTAGAATTGAACTTAGATGCAAAGAAACTTTTGTATAGAAAGTATAGAATGTCTTATTAGTTTAGAAATAAAAGCAGGGCCCCTGGGTGGCCCAGTCAGTTAAGCGTCCATCTCTGGGTTTTGGCTCAGATCATGTCTTTAGGGGCATGAGATCAAGCTCCAAGTGGGCTCTGAGCTCAGCTTGGATTCTACTAAACTTTCTCTCTCCCTCTTCCCTGCACATATGTGCATTCTCTCTTTCAAATAAATAAATCTTTAAAAAAAAAACACTCAAATTAAATGTTTCTAGTATCACTATTTGTTTTTAATCTCCTTTAATCTTTTTTTCCTTTATGCATCTTTTAATTTTCTCGTACTTTTCTTAGACAATGAAACCTCAACCAGATACCATAACCTGAATGGAGCTATACAAACTCATCTTGCAGTTCCTCCCAATTCTTGTATTTTACATTGATGTTTGTAGCTCCATGTAGTTTATATTTTTGGGTAAAATGGTTAGATACAAGACCTTTTCAGGGAGTCTGCATGAACTAGTTTGTGATTAATGGGCCAGGTGTGATGTCACTGGGGTCAAGGAAACCTAATTTTATTCACTTACTGCACAAATTACCTAAATTATCTGATCCTCATTTTTTTCATTTTTCAAGGATTGCAAGTGGTATGTATAAAACATGGCATAAAAAAATGGCATATATAGTCCTTCACAGATAGCTATTATTTTCTGATATTTGCAAATTTTAGTAATCTAAAGAAGTATATACAGATGGTCTCTGACTTAATAATGGTTCTACTTAAAATATTTTAACTTGGAATGCGTGGATGGGTCAGTGGTTGAGCATCAGGCCTTAAGCTCAGGTCGTGATCCTGGAGTCCCAGGATCGAGTCCCACATCAGGCTCCCTCTGCAAGGAGTCTGCTTCTCCTCCCTCTGCCTATGTCTCTGCCTCTCTTTCTGTATGTCTCTTGTGAATAAATAAATAAAATCTTTAAAAAAAATATTTAGGACAGCCCGGGTGGCTCAGTGGTTTAGCGCCACCTTCAGCCCAGGGTGTGATCCTGGAGTCCTGGGGTTGAGTCCCACATCAGGATCCCTGCATGGAGCCTGCTTCTCCCGCTGCCTGTGTCTTGGCCTCTCTCTCTCTCTCTCTCTCTCTCTCTCTCTCTCTGTCTCTCATGAATAAATAAAATCTTTTAAAAAAAGAAAATAAAATAAATATTTTAACTTCAGTATGGTATAAATGTGGTGTGTGTTCAGTAGAAATTGTACTTGCAGTTTTGAAGTTTGATCTTTTCCCAGCCTAGCAATATGTGGTAAGATGTGATGCTGGGCGGTGGCAGTGAGCCAAAGCTCCTGGTAAACCATGGTCAACATCCGATACACGGACAACCATTCTGTTTATCATGTTCAGTATAGTATTCAATAAGTTACATGAGATATTCAGCACTCTTTTGTAAAACGGGTTTTGTGTTAGATGATATTGCCCAACTGTAGGCTAATGTAAGTGTTTTGAGCACTTTTCAGGTACACTGTTAGGCTATTGGTAGGGTAGGTGTATTAAATGCATTTTTGACTTAGGATATTTTCTTTTCTCTCTCTCTCTCTCTTTGGATTTATTTATTTTCGAGAGCATGTGAGTGGGGTGAAGGACAGAGGGGAGGGGAAGAGAATGTCAAGCAGACACTCCCCCCTCCCAAGTGTGGAGCCCACAGGGGGCTCAATCTCACAATCCTGAGATCATGATCTGAGCCAAATCTAGAGTCTGACACTTAACTGACTGAGCCACCCAGGTGCCCTGAGGAAGGATTTTTTTTTTTTAATTTTTATTTATTTATGATAGTCACACGGAGAGAGAGAGGCAGAGACATAGGCAGAGGGAGAATCATGCTCCATGCACCAGGAGCCCGACGTGGGATTCAATCCCAGGTCTCCAGGATCGCGCCCTGGGCCAAAGGCAGGTGCCAAACCGCTGCACCACCCAGGGCATATTTTCAGTTTACAATGGGTTTATCCAGATGCAATCAAGAGTAGTAGGCTTTGGAGGTATATCACCCTGAGTTCCAATTCCAGCTCTTCCTATCATGAAGCAGGTTTCTTAAATCTCAGAGCTCCTATAACAGTGTCTTATAAATAGTGAGTTCTTAATAAATCTTAATTGCGATTATTATTTTACAACAGTTGTTTACTTGTTGGAGGAACTCTGGAAATCCGTGTTAGTAAATTGAATCCTAGATTTAGAAAGATTTTATAGCTTAAATAGACCATTGGTCTTGAAAGTAGAGTATGTGCACTCCCTAGGGATTACAGAACGTGATCCATTGGAATACAGGAAACAATTTAGAACTTCTTTATACATTTATTTTTTATGTAAAAGGAAAAGATAAACTTTACTAATATTTAATATACAGATTAACAATAATTCATACATTTAATTTATAAATAAACATACATACATATATACACATTTGAAAAGATTCCAAAACATTTAAGATGTTTTGGCCCCACAAATCTGGATCAGTCTTATACTCCTATGCTTTAGTTCACTTTATCCTTTCTTGTTAGGGGTTCAGCTTGCCACTCTTTGAATCTCCATTGGAGGAATCTACTTTGAGAGACAGGCCATGTTATTCTGTAGTCATAATTGTTAGAAATTTGTCTTAACTGTACATTCTGTCCACTGGCCCTGCCTTCCTATTTGGGGACATGCAAAATAAGAGTAATACCTCCTCCTAGTCATCTTCAAATAGTTTGACAGTTATTTATGGCCTGTGTCTTTCTCTTCCTTAACCGATTTTTCTACAGATTATAAACATACTTACGTCATTCAACTGTTTCTAATATGACAGGTTTTCAGTTTCTTACCATCTTGGCTCCTGTCTTCTAGACACCATCCAGTTTGTCAGAATTCTTTAAGCTTTTCAAGACCTGAACATGATATCCCAAGAACTGAAATGAATTGAAGTGCCTGCATTTTGTCATTTAACTGGTGAGGGTTCTATTTGAATACATGTTATTATGAAGGCACTTTATAATTTGCAGTTTGTCACTCTTATTCTTTAAACAATCCCCAGGAACAATAGTTTCAATTATATAATCTAGTGAGAGTAGGACAGATTATTTTTCTCTGTTTCACTGGTGGTCTCTCAGTTAATTTTGTGTCAGTTAACTTTTACTGCAAAAATACCTAACATGTTAAGTGTCTCTCCAGGTGGGAAAACAAATGAGAACAAATGAAATAGTTGAGTTTTAAAAAATCTATTTAGGGCAGCCCCGGTGGCGCAGCGGTTTAGTGCCGCCTGCAGCCCAGGGCGTGATCCTGGAGACCCTGGATCGAGTCCCACGTCAGGCTCTCTGCATGGAGCCTGCTTCTACCTCTGCCTGTGTCTCTGCCTCTCATTCTCTCTTTGTGTCTCTATGAATAAATAAATAAAAATATTTAAAAAAAAATAAAAAATCTATTTAAAGGGTGCTTGGATGGCTCAATTGGTTGAGTGTCCACTCAGGTCATGATCTCAGGGTGGTGAGATCAAGCCCTGTGTTGGGCTCCAACTGAGTGTGGAGCCTGCTTAAGATTCTCTCGAGGTACCTGGGTGACTCAGTTGGTTGACTGTCTGACTCTTGATTTTGGTGCAGGTCATGATCTCCAGGTCCTGGGATCAAGGCCTGAGTCAAGCTCCTTGCCCAACAGGGAGTCTGCTTGAGATTATTTCCCCCCTCCCCTTTCTCCCACTCCCCCTTTCTCAAATAGATAAGCTTTATTTATTTATTTATTTAAGTCCTTTTTTTTTTTTTTTTTAAGATAAGTCCTTTTTTAAAAAAAAGATTCTCTCCTTTCCCTCTGCATCTCCCCCACCACCACCAACAAAAGGGGTGAGGGGAGGAAAAAATCTATTTTAAAACCTTTGGAAATAGTATTTTGAATTACTGGAAAGTGAAGCTGTTTGTTGCTGTACATTACATATATAAATATTGAAATCCGTAGGTGGGAAAACTTAACCAAGTTGCCCTTGTCTGTCTTAAGGCCAGTAGAGCTGTTTGATCAGCAGGAAAGAAAGCTACTGTTAAAATTAAAATTACTATTAAGCACCATGTCAGATTTAACCTGAATAGCCAGACTTCAATCTAGAATTGAACTTAGATGCAAAGAAACTTTTGTATAGAAAGTATAGAATGTCTTATTAGTTTAGAAATAAAAGCAGGGCCCCTGGGTGGCCCAGTCAGTTAAGCGTCCATCTCTGGGTTTTGGCTCAGATCATGTCTTTAGGGGCATGAGATCAAGCTCCAAGTGGGCTCTGAGCTCAGCTTGGATTCTACTAAACTTTCTCTCTCCCTCTTCCCTGCACATATGTGCATTCTCTCTTTCAAATAAATAAATCTTTAAAAAAAAAACACTCAAATTAAATGTTTCTATATCACTATTTGTTTTTAATCTCCTTTAATCTTTTTTTCCTTTATGCATCTTTTAATTTTCTCGTACTTTTCTTAGACAATGAAACCTCAACCAGATACCATAACCTGAATGGAGCTATACAAACTCATCTTGCAGTTCCTCCCAATTCTTGTATTTTACATTGATGTTTGTAGCTCCATGTAGTTTATATTTTTGGGTAAAATGGTTAGATACAAGACCTTTTCAGGGAGTCTGCATGAACTAGTTTGTGATTAATGGGCCAGGTGTGATGTCACTGGGGTCAAGGAAACCTAATTTTATTCACTTACTGCACAAATTACCTAAATTATCTGATCCTCATTTTTTTCATTTTTCAAGGATTGCAAGTGGTATGTATAAAACATGGCATAAAAAAATGGCATATATAGTCCTTCACAGATAGCTATTATTTTCTGATATTTGCAAATTTTAGTAATCTAAAGAAGTATATACAGATGGTCTCTGACTTAATAATGGTTCTACTTAAAATATTTTAACTTGGAATGCGTGGATGGGTCAGTGGTTGAGCATCAGGCCTTAAGCTCAGGTCGTGATCCTGGAGTCCCAGGATCGAGTCCCACATCAGGCTCCCTCTGCAAGGAGTCTGCTTCTCCTCCCTCTGCCTATGTCTCTGCCTCTCTTTCTGTATGTCTCTTGTGAATAAATAAATAAAATCTTTAAAAAAAATATTTAGGACAGCCCTGGTGGCTCAGTGGTTTAGCGCCACCTTCAGCCCAGGGTGTGATCCTGGAGTCCTGGGGTTGAGTCCCACATCAGGATCCCTGCATGGAGCCTGCTTCTCCCGCTGCCTGTGTCTTGGCCTCTCTCTCTCTCTCTCTCTCTCTCTCTCTGTCTCTGTCTCTCATGAATAAATAAATAAAATCTTTTAAAAAAAGAAAATAAAATAAATATTTTAACTTCAGTATGGTATAAATGTGGTGTGTGTTCAGTAGAAATTGTACTTGCAGTTTTGAAGTTTGATCTTTTCCCAGCCTAGCAATATGTGGTAAGATGTGATGCTGGGCGGTGGCAGTGAGCCAAAGCTCCTGGTAAACCATGGTCAACATCCGATACACGGACAACCATTCTGTTTATCATGTTCAGTATAGTATTCAATAAGTTACATGAGATATTCAGCACTCTTTTGTAAAACGGGTTTTGTGTTAGATGATATTGCCCAACTGTAGGCTAATGTAAGTGTTTTGAGCACTTTTCAGGTACACTGTTAGGCTATTGGTAGGGTAGGTGTATTAAATGCATTTTTGACTTAGGATATTTTCTTTTCTCTCTCTCTCTCTCTTTGGATTTATTTATTTTCGAGAGCATGTGAGTGGGGTGAAGGACAGAGGGGAGGGGAAGAGAATGTCAAGCAGACACTCCCCCCTCCCAAGTGTGGAGCCCACAGGGGGCTCAATCTCACAATCCTGAGATCATGATCTGAGCCAAATCTAGAGTCTGACACTTAACTGACTGAGCCACCCAGGTGCCCTGAGGAAGGATTTTTTTTTTTTAATTTTTACTTATTTATGATAGTCACACGGAGAGAGAGAGGCAGAGACATAGGCAGAGGGAGAATCATGCTCCATGCACCAGGAGCCCGACGTGGGATTCAATCCCAGGTCTCCAGGATCGCGCCCTGGGCCAAAGGCAGGTGCCAAACCGCTGCACCACCCAGGGCATATTTTCAGTTTACAATGGGTTTATCCAGATGCAATCCCATTGTAAGTTGCGGATGATCTATACACACAATATGGATAGTGTTTTACTTTTCCAGTTAGATATGGGCTTAATTCTGAGTCTGATTTTTTTAGACCTAGTTTCATTTAGAGTGGAACTAATTGGTTTGCGTAGTATTAAAACATTGGTTTTTGTAATGTATTTTTCATGAATGAAGGTATGTTTTCATGCGTAGAGCTTTTTTACTTTCTGATTCTCAAAAATTACTGCTTTGGCAATCCTACGTGTTTTGTTTACTCAGTAAATACTTATCGAATGAATAGGACTCAATCCTTTTTCATAGAAAGCTGTAGCTGATGATGGCAAGGGAAAGAAAAAGAGAATGGCCCCCTTTTCTTTAAGCCACAAAACCCCAGATTTTTCTTTTCTATTCTTTTTTTTTTTTTTTTTTTTTTTTTTTAGATTTTATTTATTTGACAGAGCACAAGCAGGGGAAACAGCTTAGGGAGAGGGAGAAGGATGCTCTCTGCTGAGCAGGGCTCTCTCTATCCGAGGATCCCGGGATCATGACCTGAGCTAGAAGAAGGCAGGCGCCCAACCAGCCGAGCCACCCAGGCGCCCAGATTATTCTATTTTTCATCATCCTTTGTGTATGCCAAATGATTTCTTGAGCCTGACATCTCTAGTATGTATCCTCCAGTTGTTTGAAAAGAGTGTGGTGTCCTTGTCTTTCTGGATCAGCATTTCTAGGTTTTCTGAATTTCATTTATTCCTTCTTCTCTACTATCAGATGCCATATTTGGGTTCTTCTTAATAACATTTTCTTAGTGGAGACCCATCAAAAATAAAATATCTAGTAAATATTTGTCAAAAACAAGTGTCAAAGCCTATGACTAGTTTTGTCACAATCTGTTGTAGTTATTTGTATGATGTGTAGTAACCAGTGGCTACTAATCATGGCTGTAGCAATTCTCAAGTGTCTAACTGGAGCTGCCTAAAAGGCTCTAATGCAGGTTTCATTGAACTCTTAAGTGTCTAATTTGTTGTGTCATTTGGTACTTACATTAACATGTAATCATGAAAAATTAATGTAGATGTAAAGTATATACTTTTTTTCAATGTAATGCACTGTTCCCAAATGATATTCAAGCCTGTCTAGAAGTTTAACAGTGCTAGATGTTTATGGGACTTAAGCAGTCATGTCCTAGAACTCATGTCTGCTGAAAATAAATTCCTATTATTTCATTTCTAAGCAAAGCCACAATGAAACTTAAATTTTATTATTTAAAACCTGGCACGTAATATTAAAATGGTAGCAAACATTCCTTTTAATGAATGAAACATGACATGGACATTTTTCCCTTCAGGTATAGAATGAGCCAAGGAGACTCAAACCCAGCAGCTATACCACATGCAGCAGAAGATATTCAAGGAGATGACAGATGGATGTCTCAGGTAAAAGGAAGTGCGTATGTAGTATTCACTAGAGATGAGTCTCTTCAGTTTTCCAGAGTCTTTGACGAAAGCCACAAAAGAACGTTTTTTAGTGGTCAATAAGAATCCTTAAGTAAAAAATCTCCTGTTATGCTAATGTCCTGCCTAATCACCAGTTTGATATTGGACCAGAGGAATATTTTGAAAGCATAGTGGTTGCCTCCTGTTCTTAAAAGATAACAGTGTCTCCACAGCATTCTTTTTTTTTTTTAAGGTAGTTTCAAAATTACACAAATACTGCAAAATTTTAGAAAGAAACCCCCTCTCATATCCTTCATCCAGACCTGCTAGTTAACATTTTGCCACATCTGCCTAGATGTTCTGTCTATATCTACTTGTATTTGTATCTACATACCAACATTCAGTGTTTCCTGAACCATTTGAGAGGAAGTTGCAGTCATCATGCTCCTTCACCCCTAAATATGTCAGTGGATTTTCTAAGAATAAGGACGTTTTCTTACACAACTACAGAACAGTTATTAAAATCGGGATATTTAACATTGATGTTATGCCATGTTCACATTTCTTCTTTTGTCCCAATGTTTTTATGTCAATTTTCCTCCCAGTCTAGGATCACACATGGCATTCAGTGATCCCATCTCTGTTCTCCTTTACTCTGAAATATTTCTTAGCCTTTGTTTTTCATGACATTGACAGTTTGGAATATAGGCCATTTAGTCTGTGGAATGTTCCTCAACTTGGGTTTATCTTTTTCCTCATAATCAAGATTAAGATTCTGCATTTTTGGCAGGGATATCAGTGATATTTTCTGTGCATCACATAGAAGGTACATGACATTGATTTGTCTTATTGGTGATGTTAACTTGGTTAAGATGTGTTGGCCTAAACCAATTATTTTCTTATTTATTATGGTATGGACTCATGGATTCTTAATCTATTCAGTGGGTTATAATCCATTGTAATTTGAAGCTCAAATTGTCCCAGGCCAGCTCCTGTGTCTTAATGTTTTACATTGTTTTGTAGCACTGTATCTTCTTTGTATTCTAAGCTTCCTTTTGATAAACTTATCACTTAACCATAACTATATTTAACCTTCATCTGTTGGTTTCCAACCACATTTCCTCTTTGGAATAACAAGTTCTATATGATTTTAAGTACCCAGAGTTTTGCATTTTAGTATTTAGTGATTCTGTTTATACTCTTGATAGTTGTATTGTATTCTTCTGTTTTTGTCTTTCTAGACTTAAAAATTAGTCTGTTAACTAGCTTATTTTGAGTAGTAGTTAGTACTTTTTCAACTTCTTTTATATGGATCAGCTGCTTGATTTTTTTTTTTTTAATTTTTATTTATTTATGATAGTCACAGAGAAAGAGAGAGAGAGAGGCAGAGACACAGGCAGAGGGAGAAGCAGGCTCCATGCACCGGGAGCCCGATGTGGGACTCGATCCCGGGTCTCCAGGATCGCGCCCTGGGCCAAAGGCAGGTGCCAAACCACTGCGCCACCCAGGGATCCCAGCTGCTTGATTATTCTTATTTAATCTTCTTTGTTTGTATCTTAAAAAGTATTATGAAGTCCACTGACCATCTGTGTATTTACCACTCACCCTAAAAAAATAAAACATTGCTAATAGAATTGATATTCTGTGTATACTCTTGATTGATCATTTTTCTTCCTCTTTCGCACCTCTCCACCCCCAAACCAATATCCTAAATTTGGTAGGGGTTTTTTCACATGCTTACATACTATATATATAAAATTTCTAAGCTATATATATAGTATTTTTGCATGTTTGTAAGTTTTTTGTAAGTATGTTTTTGAATTATTTTTCTGCAGTCTATCATAACATGTTAAAAGTGTAACTATAGTTTTTCCTCTATTATTGTTTTTTAAGGATTTTATTTATTTAGAAAGAGAGTACTCAAGTGGGGTGGGAGGGGCAGAGAGAGGAGAGAAAGAATCCCATGCCAAGTGCAGAACTCAGCACAGAGCTTGATTGTGACCTGAACCGAATTCCAAGAGTCGGGACACTTAACTGACTGAGCCCCCACGCACCCCTGTCCTCTCTTTAAATAGTATTTCTTTGCTATATATGAAAATACTATTTAGCAACATTTAGCCCATTTATAACTTTATTAGAAGTGGTAACTAAGACTAGATGTCTTTGTGTTCCTGACATAAATTAGCAAGCTTTAAATAATTAGCATTGGCTGGAAAAAAAAAAAAAAAGTCAAATGGAAGAAAACTAGATAGGAATATTTTTTTGAATGTTAAAACTTGTATAGAAGGATAACTTTACTAAATATTAAAATATATGCCCAGATCTTGGTTTCTTTTCTCCAGTGAAAGGAACCAGGGCTACTTGGAGAAATGATTGCTTCTATAGCTGGAACAAAGGAAATAAAAGATAAACCTAGAGCATCTTATAGTGCAAAAAAGCAACTACTCAGAAAAGAAAAGGAAAAAAAGATGTATGGCAAGAATATTACTGAAGTTAAGTGTCCTCAGTGCATCTCATAGAAGACATGTAATAGTGGTTTGTCTCATTGATACTCACTTTGACCATTGGAGGCCAGCCTGAAAGAACACCCAAGTGCAAAGTTGGACAGTTTCAGTAACATAATAAATCGTGATATTACTGGTTTATAAATCAAAGGATAAAGTATTCATGAATCCATTTTGCTAGAAATAAATGATTGGATAAATGGGGAAAGAGACAATTTTAATTAATAAATGTAGGGGCACCTGGCTGGCTCAGTCGGTAGAGCATGCAGCTCTTGATCTTGGAGTTGTGAGTTCAAGTCCCACAGTGGGTGTAGAGATTACTTAAATCTTTTAAAAATATATAAATGTAGAAGGAAGGAGAGAAAAGAAAACCCTCATTAGAACACAGCAGTGAGGGCAGCCCAGGTAGCTCAGCGGTTTAGCGCCACCTTCCGCCCAGGGCCTGATCCTGGAGATCCAGGATTGAGTCCCACGTCAGGCTCCCTGCATGGAGCCTGCTTCTCCCTCTGCCTGTGTCTCTGCCTCTCTCTCTGTGTGTCTCTCATGAATGAATAAATAAAATCTTTAAAAAAAAAAAAAAAAACACAACAGTGATAATTACTGTAGGGAAGATCCATCAGTGAGTACTAAAATTAGTAGGCATAATTTAGTTAAAGAGAGACAGTGTATTTGCCTAGCCTCAAAAATACCTCCTTGGAAATTACTTTGGTGGTTTTAACATAAGACCACATATATTTTTTTATATCATCTCCCTGGAGAAGGTAGAGCTTATTAATTCCCCCATTAAAAAAAAAAAAAATTCCCCCATCAGTGTGAGCTGGATTTAATGTCTTATTTCTATCAAATACAGTATGGAAAGGAAAAATAATAACCATGTAGTAGAGAAACTTGGCAGACAAGTTTGGCAAACTAAGGCAGGCATCTTAACCAAATGATCAATGTTAACATCACCAAATAATAAGTCATGTTGATATTGTGTACTCCCCTCTGATATGGTAAAATAGGGCATATCACCTTGTGGTAGTCTTCCAGAATAATTCATCACCTCAGTCTATTCATGAGAAAATATCAGACAGACCCAAATTGAGGAACATTCTACAAAACACCTGAGTACTACTAAATATGTCAATGACATGAAATACAAGGAAAAACCAAGAAATTGTCCTGTGTTGAAAGAGACCAAGGAGACGTGTAGACTAAATGCCATGTGAATTGGACCTGGGAACAGAAAAAGGACATAGTGGAAAAATTGGTGAGGTGTGAGTAAACTTTTTTTTTTTTTTTTAAGATTTTAAAAAATTTTACTTCTAAGTAATTTCTATACCCAAGGCAGGGCTCGAACTTAGAACCTTGAGATGGAGGTCACATGCTCTATTGACTGATCCAGCCAGGTGTCCCCTGAGTAAACTATTTTAGTGGATAGTATTTATGAATGTTTATTTCTTAGTTTCAACCAATGTATCATGCTTATGTAAGATGTTAGCATTGGAGGGAGCTGAGTGGAAGGTATGTGAGAATGCTGTGCTATCTTTGCAATTCTTCTGTAGATCTAAAATTATTTCAAAACAAAATGTTAAAAGCAGTCATGATTAAAACAAGTATTGAAGTGATACTCAATACTTCCTATGAAGTATTGCAAAAATACCACACCATATATGAGGATATACCTGGAGCAGATGAACATGTCCTCTAGGACTACCATAAGAATACAATCAACAAAATACAGACTGTGGGAGATTCTGTAGGTGAAACAATCATATTTCTTAAAAAGTAAATTTGGGAGATAGTGGCAGAGGGAGGGGGAAACCTGTAGATTAAAAGATTAAAGAGAGGGCAGCCCTGGTGGCCAGCAGTTTAGCGCCACCTGCAGCCTGGGGTGTGATCCTGGAGACCCGGGATCGAGTCCCACATCGGGCTTCCTGCATGGAACCTGCTTCTCCCTCCGCTTGCGTCTCTGCCTCTCTCTTCGCTCTCTCTCAATGAATAAATAAATCTTAAAAAAAAAAAAAGAGAAGTTAGGTCCTGATTTTTAAAAAACAAATTTTTTTTCTAACATTGAATTCAGACACTGGTTATTTGTTGATATTAAAGAAATTACTGCTAATTTTAGGGAGTAGAATTGGTATTGTGGTTATATTTTTTAAAAATATTTTTAAGGGGATCCCTGGATGGTGCAGTGGTTTGGCGCCTGCCTTTGGCCCAGGGCGCGATCCTGGAGACCCGGGATCGAATCCCACATCAGGCTCCCGGTGCATGGAGCCTGCTTCTCCCTCCGCCTGTGTCTCTGCCTCTCTCTCTCTCTCTGTGACTATCATAAATAAATAAATAAATAAAATATATATTTTTTTAAGAGGGCAGCCCCAGTGGCTCAGCGGTTTAGTGCCACCTTCATTCCTGGGGTGTGATCCTGGAGACCCTGGATCGAATCCCACATCAGGCTCCTTGTATGGAGCCTGCTTCTCCCTCTGCCTGTGTCTCTGCCTCTCTCTCTCTCTCTGTGTCTTTCCTGAATAAATAAAATAAAATAAAATCTTAAAATATATATATATTTTTAAGAGTTATATAGTGAAATATGTATGCTATACATATAAACAATATAAATTACTAAAATATAAGTAGAAAAAAAAATAAAATATAAGTAGAATAAGCATTATGATATAGAGTACTGTATCCTTTTTTTTTCTTTTTTTTCTTTTTTTTTAAGATTTTATTTATTGGGGGATCCCTGGGTGGCGCAGCGGTTTGGCGCCTGCCTTTGGCCCAGGGCGCGATCCTGGAGACCCGGGATCGAATCCCATGTCGGGCTCCCGGTGCATGGAGCCTGCTTCTCCCTCTGCCTGTGTCTCTGCTTCTCTCTCTCTCTCTCTGTGACTATCATAAATAAATTAAAAAAAAAAAAAAAAAAAAAGATTTTATTTATTGGGGCAGCCCCAGTAGCTCAGCGGTTTAGCGCCGCCTGCAGCCCAGGGCCTGATCCTGGAGTCCTGGGATTGAGGACTGCCTCTGTCTCTCTAATAAATAAATAAAATCTTTTTAAATAAATAAATAAATAAATAAATAAATAAATAAATAAATAAATATTTTATTTATTAATGAGCGAGACACAGACACAGGCAGAGGGAGAAGCAGGCTCCATGCAGGGAGCCTGATGTGGGACTTGATCCCAGGTCTCCAGGATCAGGCCCTGGGCTGAAAGTGGTGCTAAACCGCTGAGCCACCTGGGCAGCCCTAGAGTGCTGTATCCTTAATTTGCTCGAATACTCTGAAGATAGGGGTAGGCAATAGTTTAGGATGACAGAAATAATAGTGACCATAAAACGATCACTATAGCTGGTGATGGATACGCGAAGCTGCACTATGGTATTTTCTCTACTTTTGTATGTTTGATATCTTTCATAATAAGTTTTTCTAAAGGGTGATACTGAAAGACTTAACTGTATACAAATTTAATATAAATTGTATCAAAGCATACTAACCAGGGACACCTGGGTAGTTCAGTCAGTTAAGCATCAGACTCTTGATTTGGGGTTAGGTAGTGATCTCGGGATTATGAGATTGAGCTCTGCATCAGGCTCTGCACTGGGTATGGAGCCTGCTCAGGATTCTCCCTCCCCCCCCACTTGTACACAGGTTATCTCTCTCTCTCTCTCTCTCTCTCTCTCTCTCAAAACAAACAAACAACCATATAGGAAAAGTCTCAGCAGCAGACTGAGGAAAATATTTGCAGTAAGTAATACAGATGAAGCCTTGATATTTTTTTTTTTTTTTACGATATCAGTGAAAATACCCTCAGGGTACCACTAGATAAGTATCTTGATAAACATGAGAGAAAGGGTGTCACTTTTTTTTTTTAACTTAATTTTATTTTTTGAGAGAGGCATGAGCATTAACAGAGGCGAGAGAGAGAGAGAGAGAGAGAGAGAGAGAGAGAGAGAATCCCAAGCAGGCTCCACACCGAGTATAGAGCCTGATGCAGGGCTCGATCTCACAACCCTGAAACCACAACCTGAGCCACTCCATTGCCCCAGAAGTATGTTACATTGTGTTTCTAAAAAGTACAGATTAAAATAATGAGAAAGAAGGGAAAGGGAGAAAGAAATAGTAACATCCAGTGCAGGTGCGAGTGTGGTAAGACCAGTTCTTATAAATTGCTAGAGGCAGTACAAATACAGCCTTTTTTTTTTTTTTAACTTTTTTTTTTTTTTTAAGATTTTATTTATTCATGAGAGACACAGAGAGAGGAGAGAGAAGCAGGTTCCAAGCAGGGAGCCCGTCGTGGGACTCCATCCCAGGTCTCCAGGATCAGGCCCTGGGCTGAAGGTGGCACTAAACCGCTGAGCCACCTGGGCTGCCCCCAAATACAGCCTTTTTGTTAACACTTTGGAAATATATCAAGGATCTGGGCAGCCCCGGTAGCCCAGTGGTTTAGCGCCGCCTTCAGCCCAGGGTGTGATCCTGGAGATCCCTGCATGTTGCCTGCTTCTCCCTCTGCTTGGGTCTCTGCCTCTCACTCTCTCTGTGTCTGTCATGAATAAATAAATAAAATCTTTAAAAAAAAGAAAGGATCCACAAAGTGTTAATCTTTGACCTAAGAATCCCCAACATGTAAAAAGTAAAATATGTGTGAATTTCTTCATCACAGTAAATAGGACACTACTGGCAAGTCTACCAGTAGTAAGACTTTAAAAATGTGTCGGGATCCCTGGGTGGCGCAGCGGTTTGGCGCCTGCCTTTGGCCCAGGGCGTGATCCTGGAGACCCGGGATCGAATCCCACGTCGGGCTCCCAGTGCATGGAGCCTGCTTCTCCCTCTGCCTGTGTCTCTACCTCTCTCTCTCTGTGTGTGTGTGTGTGTGTGTGTGTGTGTGTGACTATCATAAATAATAAATAAAAAAAATTAAAAATAAATAAATAAAAATGATGTGTCATTGGATGCATTCAGTAGGATATTATGCGGCCACTAAAAATTATGGTTATGAAAATCATGTAGCTACACAGAAAAACACTTCTAGTGTAATGTTAACTGCAGTTACAATGGCTGCTGTGTATTGAGTACCTACTGGGTGTCTGCCAAAAGCTGGATACCTTTCCTAGAATTCATCTACATGGCTCTGCAACAGAGCTGCCAGCAGATGCACAAAACAAGACTCAGGTTATGTGCTTTCTGTACTAGAAAGTAGACAGGCTAGAATATGAACATAGGCTGTTCTGTCCCCAAAGCTATTGTGCCAGAAGGAGGTAGACATAATGATTTTACTATTTTTTTAAAAAGTGGGGGAGGCCTGTGGAAAAATAGCAAGAGGAAAATACCTCCAAATGGTAGTTACTGGGTTAAGATGGTAGAATTTTAAGTGTTTTGTTTTGCTCTATTTTCCCAAACTTATTGTAGGTGCTTTGATTTATTTTATTTATTTTTAGGATTTATTTACTTATTCATGAGAGAAACAGAGAGAGAGGCAGAGACAAAAGCAGAGGGAGAAGCAGGCTTCCTGCAGGGAACTTGATGGGGACTTGACCCCAGGACCTCAGGGTCACTACCTGAACTGAAGGTAGATTCTCAACCACTGAGCCACCCAGGCGCCCCATTTTAGCTGCTTTTATACTTAAAAAGGAAAGATAATACCAGAACCTTTAGAACAGCAGAGCTTAAATTGCATGACAGCCTTGAACTATTTATTGATATTGAGAGGTAATTGGTACCATAGAACCGAACCGCAGTGAAGAGGTGATGTGTTGTGGAAGTGTACCTACTCACCAGCTACAGTATTATTCTTGCCTATTTTATTCCTTCAGTTTAAAAATGCTTATTGAAAGAGTAGTAATTTAAAAAATTTATTCACACAAGACGTGAATACAAAAAATGGAAACACGGGGTTCCTGGATGGCTCAGTTGCTGAAGCATCTAACTATTGGTTTCAGCCCAGGTCATATCTCAGGATCCTGAGATACAGCCCCGCATTGGGCTCCACGCTCAGTAGGGAGCCTATTGGAGATTCTCTCCCTCTTCTTCTGTTCCTTTTCTGCGTGGGCTCTCTCTTTTTCTAAAATAAACAAGATCGTAAAAAAAAAAAAAAAAATCTAAAATCCTATCACCCAGTGAGAGGAGCTCTTTTAATAAATTGTCAAATAAATTGTCAAGTTTTTTTGTATTTTCACCCATAGCAGATGAGTATCTCCAGTTTACTACAGTGTTATCTGCACAGATATTAGCAGTAGGTACACTTAAATATAATTGTATGTTAATCCCTAAAGAAAGCATCATTGAATGTAGTGCTTGAGAAAAAGGAACAGCACTCAGACCTTTCCATAGAACTGGGTTAAAGACTTGCCTAGAGCATCGTGTAAATTTGTTTTGGGGATGAATATAGAAACTTCCAACTGTGTCCTTTAGCATCGATGAGTAAAATCCCATTTTAAAAGTGTTTTGTGCATTTGCAGCAAAGAAGCACTCTGGGACTAGATCATGGTCACCACTGTTTATGTACTTGGATTAGATTAAGAAAGGCTTGACTACCACTTTGCCATTGTCTCACAGTTGGAGGTAAAAAGGCATTTTCAAAAGCCATATTAAAAACATCCAAATAAGATACGTGACTCTTGATTGGTTCCTACTTCAAAAAAAGGATATAATACATTATCCAACCCTTGGAACAAGTAGAAAGACTGAATATGGACTAAGTATAGGATTATTGTTCTTCGTCTTCGGTGTGATAATAGTTTTCTGGTTTTATAGGAGACTGTCCTTACTCATGCTGAAATATTTAAGAGGGAAGAACCACTTACTTTCAAATGGTTCTGCAAACAAACAGATAAAGCAAATACGGGAGAATGTTATTCTCCAGTACAGGCAGAAGATATACAGGTTTGAGGAAAACACAAACTTTTAAAAACATGCTAAACATATTTTTCTCTTCTGGTTTCAGTAGGATTTCAGTTTTCTCGAGCATATTAGAATGATTAGCATGGTAAAGGTGGGAAGAAAGTCCCAGCAGTTCATTACAGACAGAATAAATAGAATATTTAACAAAAGAATAACTGGTTGGACTCTGTTCTGTTTAGGACAAGATACCTCACAGAAAAGGAAATGCCAGTTTCTAATTTTTCTTCCTTTTTCGAACCAGCACAACAGATTTGTCCTGGACTGTAAAGACAAAGAGCCTGATGTACTGTTTGTGGGGGATTCCATGGTGCAGTTAATGCAGCAGTACGAGGTAAAGGTGGAAGGGGTGAGGGTGGGTCTTGGCTACTAAGGTAAATCCATTCATCACTAGCAAACTGTCATTCTGAGCTGAACCTATAGACTTACTCATGACACTTTAGCGAAGCTCTAGTTCAGAGTGTGAGGGAGGTCAGACCCACATAATGGGATTCTTTGTGCCACCAAGCATGATGAGGCAGAAAGCATTTAGCTTTGTTTCTAACTCAGCTCCCTTTTTTGCCTTGGCTTCCAAGAAGCTTCCCTGTTATATTTATTTACTTAAATTTGTCCTGGTCGTGATTCTCAAGTCTTACTCTGTTTTACATGTTCTTATTTTGTGTATTTTTTTAAAGATTTATTTATTTATTTTAGCAAGAGAGAGAATATGCAGTGGTGGGAAGGGGGAGGGAGAGGCAGAGAGAGAATCATAAGCAGGCTCCATGCTGAGTGTGGAGCCCAATGCAGGGTTTGATTCCTTGACCCTGAGATCATGACCTGAGCTGAAACCAAGAGTCAGACACTGAACTGACTGCACCACCCAGGCCACCCGTATTTTGTGTATTTTTGTGGGGAACTATTCCACCTCTTTTTTTAAAGTTTGCACTCTTCCAAGGGCAGTTTAAAGGAAAAGAAAGCTTAATTCCTTTCTGGCTCCAGCACTCTAAATTTCATCTTGTGTTTCTACTTAACCCTATTTATTTTGACGCATGAGTAAAGTGAAAGGAAAATTTATTGACTTGGCACCTTGAATATAAATGTTGGGACCTCTTAATTAGCATGAGGTGGCATTGTGACTCCATTCTTGAGCTGTGGTCGAAGACTGCAAAAAGAACTGAGTGATGCAGAGGTGCCTGGGTGGCTTAGTTAGTTATGCAGTCAACTCTTGATCTCAGCCCAAGTCTCAGTCTCACAGTTGTGAGTTCAAGCCCCAAGTTGGGCTCCACATTGGCCTGGGACCTCCTTAGAAAATAAAATGAAAAACATATTTAAAAATAATAATAAAAATACTGAGTGATGCGATGCCATCCTCAGAGCCCTGCAAACAACGAGTAGTTCACCGTTTGCAGAATTACATTTGAATACAGAAAATGAAAATTATTCTTTCAGGTGCCTCATAACACATTACAGTGGAGGAATTTTCTTTCCTTCCTAGTTTAAATAAAGCCAGTTTTTCTCTTTTTAGATATGGCGAGAACTTTTTTCCCCACTTCATGCACTGAATTTTGGAATTGGAGGAGATACAACAAGACATGTTTTATGGAGACTAAAGAATGGAGAACTGGAGAATATTAAACCTAAGGTGAAATGAAACTTATGTTTTAAAGAATATCTTTAATGTCGAGTCTTTTCCAGGTAGTTAAATTGTCTGAAATTGTTAGTAAAAAGATTGCTTCTTTAAAGCATTGTTTCACTGTTTTTGCTTTGTGCTCCTTTAAGATAAAGGATACTGTTGTCCTTGCTTAAAAACATTCCAAATAGGTATTAAGAAATCAGTGTATTACTTGCTTAGGTTGTATTTGTAATTGTTAATAATGATCTTCTTCAGCTGTAGGAAGGGATTCGATGCTAATGAGGCATGCTATTCTGTAGACCCAAATACAGTACTGGGAAGACTGCTCAGATGTGGGTGAGGGCGACAGTGCCATCACTGACTTCAGGAAATGATCCTGGATCTGTTTAACCATATAGATTAATTAGTAATCAAGGCCTCCAAGTTTTTCTGAAGAAAATTTGAAGCAGATGTGAATAAATGTTTACCAGAAACATGTACTCACTACCTTAACACATTATAAATGTCCTGAGTTGGCACACTGCCTATAATTTTTTTCAGCCCTAAACAAAGCTGTTAACAGTTGCTTTGTTGAAAATATTTTATTTTTGGCCTTTAAAAAAATTTTTTTTTAATTTAAAAGATTTACTTTTAAGATTTTATTATTTATTTATTCATGAGAGACACAGAAAGAGGCAGAGGGAGAAGCAGGCTCCAGGCAGGGAGCCTCATGTGGGACTCGATCCCAGCACTCCAGGATCATGCCATGAGGGGAAGGCAGACTTACTTAACTGCTAAGCCCCCCAGGCGTCCCGGTTTATTTATTTATTTTAGAGAGAGCATGAGTGAGAGGGGCAGAAGGAGAGGGAGAGAATCTCAAGCAGACTCTGCTCTGAGTTCAGAGCCCATGGGGCTTGATCTCCTGACCCTGAGAACCCAACCTGCACTGAAATCCCTTTTTATTTATTTACTATTTATTTTTTATTAAGATTTTATTTAGTAGAGAAAGAGCTCACGCATCTGTGTGAGTGGGGGGGAGAAGCAGAGGGAGAGGGACAGACTCTATGCTGAGCACAGAGTCCAACATGGGAGCTTGATCTCTTGACTCAAAGATCATGACCTCAGCTGAAATCAAGAGTCAGACACTTAACCAACTGAGCCACTCAGGAGCCCATCTTTTTTTTCCCTAAGATTTTATTTTTAAGTAATCTCTACACCCATCATGGGGCTTGAACTCATAATCCCAAGATCAAGAGTCCCATGCTCTACTAACTGAGCCAGCCAGGCACCCTATTTTTTGACTTGTGTAATAGAAAAAACTTGTCCATGTTCCTGCCTTTTGTAACAGGTTGGTAAGTTACTTTATTGGATTATACAGTAGGATGTATGTCTCTAGATGACAGCCACCTCGTAAATTAATTAATCTATTTGTCTGCTTATTTATCTATCTATGTATCTACCTATCTGGAAGAACTTGTTGAAACTGCATCCAGCCTCCTCCCCAGCCACTCTTTCTTGAGTATAACTGTGCACGTATTCATACCAGTTACACTCCCTTGGGTACTTTTGTTATTTTTTTCTGGAAGATACTTCTAGTCAAGGAGTTTTTGTGGTAGGAGTTGCAGATGTTTTTCCCTGGCTTTCCTAGATTTTACTTTATTTTAGTGTTTTCTTCAACATGCAGAGTTTTAATTTTTATACAGTTGAATTTTTCTTTTTTGTATAGGATTTTAGGAGATTAGCTTCCAACTCCACAATGATGAAAACCTTCTATCATGCTAGTGTAGTTCTACTGCTTCAGACTTAATCTGCTTGGAATTTATCCTGAAATATATGAGTCCAAAATCAGTGTTTGAAGATGGCTGCTCAGTTAAAGTTACCCACTACCATTTCACAACTTCACCTTTCCTTCTTTTCATTTTTGAAATAAAATTTTTATCTAAACATTGATAAATATTTTTATCTAATATTGATTTTTATCTAAACATTCCTTTATTCCTGGTTATTTATCCCTCTCTGCTTTTTTTCTTCTTCCTTTAATCATAGGTCATCGTTGTCTGGGTAGGAACAAACAACCATGAAAATACGGCAGAAGAAGTAGCAGGTGGAATCGAGGCCATTGTACAACTTATTAACACAAGGCAGCCACAGGCCAAAATCATTGTATTGGTATGTAGTCTTTGGGTGTGTAAAGTCTTTGATGTCATTAGGTCAAGTGAGGAATGTTTTCCGAAATATGATCGCTCATGAATATAGAGAATCTTTAGGTGGAAGCAGTTTGTGATTCTCCTAAGAGGCCCTTGTCTGATATATCCCGTTGTCTTTTTTTTTTTTTTTTTTAATTTATTTATGATAGTCACACAGAGAGAGAGAGAGGCAGAGACATAGGCAGAGGGAGAAGCAGGCTCCATGCACCGGGAGCCTGACGTGGGATTCGATCCTGGGTCGAAGGTAGGCGCTAATCCGCTGCGCCACCCAGGGATCCCTATATCCCATTGTCTTAACCAGTTTCATCATTCCCCAGACCAGCTGCGGGAGTCATCTTTTATCTGCTCATCTTTGTTTAGAGGTGGAAATCCTCTTTGTTGTCTTAGGTAGCCTTAATTTTTTTTAAACTGTCTTCTGATGATTTTTAAAATTACATATGAAACTTGTCCTAATTCTGAGTCTCTTTTTATTAGATGTAGGTTTGGATTAACTTAGATATGTTGTTCAGTTAAAGATGATACATTCATTAGAATCTCTGAATTCTCTAAAACATCAAAGATTCTGTTAGCAAGAAATCGGGTACTTTATAGTCTTACCTTTAATAGAGAGTGCTGCCCTTTGAGGAGCTAAAACATTACATCTTCATAGTCTCAGAGATAGACAAGCTGTCTTTCAGTATGAAAGTTTACCTGTAGATATTCTCAGCAAAACTAAATTTTGAATGAAATCTGATACATATTCAGTTCATTAATAAGATGATGTTAAAAAGATAGTCATTTATTCAACAAACATGAGGATCACTATGTATGAGACACTGTCTGGGTACTAAGCAAACAAATGAGTAAGACATCGTCCCTATCTAGTGGTAGATGGACACAGCAATATAAAGAGAGAATTAGCATACTGTATGCTAATGAGAGTAATTACATTGTACGCTAAGAGGAGAACAGATTATTTGTTTTGTTTTAAGATTTTATTTATCTAGAGAAAGCAAGTGCGCTTGACAAGGGGGAAGAGCAAAGAGGGGAACAGACTGAAAAAATCCCAAGCAGACTCGGTTCTGATCATGGAGCTTGACACAGGGCTTGTTCTGACAACCTGAGATCATGACCTGAGCTGAAACCAAGAGTCAGATGCTTAACCCACTGAGCCACCCAGGCACCCCATGAGAACGGGTGGGTTTTGGACCTAAAAGCTGACATTTGACTACAGTTTTAAAGAATTCATTGGTCTCCAGGCAAATGGAAAAAGGAAAGAAAAGAAGGCAGGCATTACATAGGGAGAAAAAAAAATGATGACAGGCTTGTATTTGTGTGTGTGTGTGTGTGTGTGTGTTTGTTGGACAAGTGAAGGAAGGTGCTTCAAGAATTTTAGGGCTGACATTGAATAAAGTTTGAGGCCAGGATGTTTAGGAGAAAGAGACCATGGCCAAGTTACCATAAGGGATTTGTATGCCTTGATAGGAGTTTGAATTTTTCTTATCAGTGCTGGTACGTTGGTGTGCTTCAGGGTCTTGTCCTTGGCGTACTCTTCTGCCCACTCCAAACACTCTAGCCTTATTTTTTTATTGCATGGTATTTAATTTAATTTACTTGCTTGTATCCCTGCTTTACTCTAGAAAGGGTTGCATTGTTAAGAGTCCACCCCTGAGGTACAGTGGCTGGTGTATAGCTGCTTGGGATATATTTGTTGCATGAATGTTGCTGAATACATCCTCTGTAAATAGTCTTGTTTCAACCAGACTTTTAAATCTGATACACCCCGGTGTTCTTTACAACACTCAAAATTCAGCAGTGCCTTAAATGACATGTGAGAGAATGATTGCACAAGTCATTGAATATAATAGCCCTGATCCAATGACAGTTACGAAAACTGTGTGGAAACAAGATTTATGATGTATTTAAGTGAAAAATCCAAATACTAAACTCTATGTGTATTATATTTAGAATTACTTAAAATACAGATGATCTTTGAACAAAATGACGATCGGGGGCACTGACCCCCATACACTCAAAAAGGTACATATAACTTTTCACTCCTAAAATTTAACTACTAAGAGTCTGTTGATCAGAAGCATTATTGATAAGCAGTTAATTAACACATATTTGGCATGTTGTATATATGGCATACTGCATTCTTAAAGTTAGGGAAAAGAAAATGTGACTAAGAAAACCATAAGGAAGAGAAACTATATTTACAGTACTGTATTTATCGAAAAACATTTGTTTTTCGGACCTGTGTACCTCAAACCTGTATTATTCAAGGGTCTGCTATAGTTGTCACATGATGAAGAGATTAGGAGCATGATATTTTTCTTTTTTGTTTCTTTTAACATTGATAGTTATTTTAGTAATTATTTTAGGGGAAAAAATCACATGGCATACCTTTGATACACTCATATTAAGGAAAATACAAATACATAAGGTGCTTTTCTCATCCTTGCTTGAAAATCTCCGTAGGGATGGTGCCCTGTTCTTAAGGCTTAATCATTTTTTAGGACTTGATTGTCATGGTATTCTTTGAATGGCAGAACAAAGTATATTTGTTGTTCACTGGTTATCCTTTCTTCTTGAGACTTAAATATGTAAACATTGAGGGCAGTTCTTTTTTGTTAACTGTAGGACGAGAGGCTTATACTTTGTTATGTAAACTAGGGTTTAGGATTGACTTCATCTGAAATGTTTGAGGTGCTTAACAAGGGTAAGAGGTGATGATGTAGGGGAGCAGAATCATAATTATCTCTAATTCTCATTGGAACTATACAATTACAAAATAAAGTGGTAATCAAGGCTCCAACATTTTGCTGAAAAATATTAAAGCAGACATGAACAAGTACTTTGGCGTAAAGATTTTTTTTCTTTAGTAGAATACCCGTAAAAAATCTATTTTTTGTGAAATAAGACCTCTTACTATAACCTGTAGGAGAAACAGGTGGAAAAATTTTTGCCTAAATAGCAGTAACTTGCTACGTGCTATCATTAGTTATAAACCAACTGAAAGGTTGTCTGACAATAATTTTATAATAGGATCAACATCTGGAAAAGGACATTTCTAGTTGGAGATGATAAGCCTTGCTCTTGCCATATAAGGGTGGAGTTTTATTGACTATAGGAGGACAGACACGTGATTTATCTGAAAGTTAGATAATTAATATAAGTTAAAAGTGAATTTAGGAAACCTCTGTTTTATGGCAGGTATTATGTTCTTTGATTGTTCAAGATCATATTTCTTCCCACTGTATTTCTCATGTGCAGTAGTATAGGTTCCATGTAGCCTTCAGAAATAAATGTGTATTTGAGCTAGATTATTCTGTAACTGTATGGAGAATGAATTGGAGGGAAGACCACAGTGAAGGTAGGAAGACCACTCAGGAACTTTACGTCAACTGAGTGAGTAGTGGTAAGTAAGTTTCCAAGTACATATAATCAGAATGGAGGGGGGGAAAGGTTTTGAAAAGTATTAAGGATGCAAAAGCTGAGTAATTTAATGTTACATAGATAAGATATATGGGATGAAACACTCAGGGATGTCAGAATGACCAGTTGGTACAGAGAATGTAGAAGGACCATAGTGTAGGGAGAAGATGATCAATTGGTTTTGGACATGTCAGTCCGAGAGTTCCTCAGGAAGTTTGGTTCTGGGCTAGAGTGTTTGGAGGAGGCCGAGTAGTGGGCCAAGGACAAGCCCCTGAAGCATACCAACAATTAAGGGACTGGGAGAGGAAGAGGAACTCTTGAAGAAACTGTGAGGGAGTGGTCAGAGAACTTTGATTAAACCAGCCTACTCCAGTGTTTGAGAAATCAAAGTTTAAAGAGTGCCAAATGGAGTTCTTCCAGGAATCCGAAATCACAGGTAAGTCAGTAGAGAAAAACCAGTGACTCTTATCATCTTCTGTTCTCTGCTTTGCCCCAGGGTTTGTTACCTCGAGGTGAAAAGCCCAACCCATTGAGGCAAAAGAATGCCAAGGTGAACCAGCTCCTCAAGGCTTCCCTGCCGAAGCTCGCCAATGTCCAGCTCCTGGACACGGACGGGGGCTTCGTGCACTCGGACGGTGCCATCTCCTGCCACGACATGTTTGATTTTCTGCACCTCACGGGAGGGGGCTACGCGAAGATCTGCAAACCCCTGCATGAACTGATCATGCAGTTGTTGGAGGAGACCCCTGAGGAGAAACAGACCACCATCGCCTGACTGGCTCCCATCAGTGTTAACCGCACCCCAGCTTCCTCAGATCAGTTATATCACTGGCACTACAGAATCCTTCTCTTTCCTAAGGCACTTTGCATTGTAGAATGTTCCTGGATGTTCATATCTAGTGTTTGAAGGGGAGGAGGGATTTAAACTGGTCCTGTACATAGAAGGTTGGTTTGACACAGGAGACAAAATAGCCAAGGAAGATTGTTGTTAAAATTTGTTTGAAACCAGAAGGGGACATTTTAGTTGTATGTATGACACACTCATTGAATTATCATAGTTTTTCCTGGGACAACATCGAGCCTAAGGACTGAACAAAATGAAGATTTTTTTTCTTGGCCTTTCTTGCTATGGATTATGTCATATATAGTAACGATCACGATCACACCTACTTGGCTTTAAAACAGATGTTTTTCCCAGTTTTTAAGATTCATAATTTAGCCTTTTGTTTTTAGTTTGCTTTACTCCTATGTATTCGCAACATTTCCTTAACATACAGCATCAGATTGAACGTGCTTGTCATTCAGATATGGGAGATGCTATGGTTACAAGTGAATTTGTTCTGTTCTCTTCATCTTTCCCATGTTTAGCAGTGGAAGATAGGTTTTGCCCCATTTGGGGGACTCTACGGAGGGTATTATTTTTATGCTGCTGAATATCATGTCTATAATAGACCCATGCATGCAGCCCTTCCTCCCTATTTCCCTTCATCCCTCTTTGTTTTGGAGGGGTCCTTGTTGACATTACAAGCTTTTAACACATTTTTGACCTAGGAGCTCTGTTGCTGGAAGTGTAAGCCCCCAGCCAGTGACTCTCATGATGATAGTACTGATGTGCAACTCATTCTTGTGTGGTGGTCTGTGCATAGTCTGTGTAGTGCTATCCATAGTCAGAGTTCTGGTTTGGTTTGATTTGTTTTTTCCTTAAAATGTGTTATACTTTCCTTTTTGGGGGGGCGGGGGGGAACAACCAGAACTCTGTTTCCCATTCCATAAGCCTTGACATTATTTCAAGTTTTATAGTATCTTAAGGTGTATATTTTATTTTTTTATTGGCTTAGTTTTTAAATTATATCAGTCCAGAAAAAATTGGCCTTTTCTCATGGGGGAACAAATGGAGCCGCTCTTCAGAATAGACATTCTACCTTGATCCCACCATTTTAGCGAAAAAGAACTAGGTTTGTTCGATTTTCAGGGCTTCTCTCTAGTGTATTTTCATCTGAGAATTTCAAGAGAGCTCTTTATAATCTTAATGGTTTGCTCAAGCTACAAGAACTGCCATTTTAAAAATAACAGGACAATACATGGTTTATTGTTTAGTATAGCCATGGAATGTATACAAACTGGATCTACACACAAACATTTTAAACTGGACCAGGTGGGTATTGGAGTTACTTATTAAAATGTGCTCTGCACTGATTCTGTTTAACATTCAAGTTCAGTGACCAAGGCAGGTGTTCGATATTCTGCTTGCAAAGCAAGTGTCGGTACTTTTGTTGGAGGGAGTTCGAAGGGATTGCCAGTGTGTGCTGAGAGCCACTTCTGATTGAGAGGGTTAGAACTTGGGCTGATGTTTTTTTCGTGAAGCCTCTTTCTAGGAATTTTTTTGGTCTTATTTTTAGTCTTTTTTTTTTTTTAAATACATTTCTGAATGTATCATGTCTTCACTAACAACAGAAAGTACATGTGATGTTTACTAGACTTGCTTCCCACATTAAGGTTCCCTCTCTTTTTAGTAGCCCAGATTCTTGAGTTTATCAGGACAGGTTTCTTCTTAGCTGAGGCATAGTTCTAAGGAGGGTGGAGACTTGATGAAGCCAGAAGTTTGAGTGTGAAAGACCGATTCTTATCCAGGTCCTTTTCCGTTTGTCAGAGGGTGGGGAGTATCGTCCAGACAAACCCGTTAGGTTAGGTTAGGTTACTCCTGCAGCATGCGCTTTCAGCTTCCCTCCTGACTGAGGATCAAATACCCTTTGTGAGCTGGCCTTCAGCTCCTTTGCTTATGTGTGTAAACCTCGGGCGTTACTACATTTTATACCTACCAGAGCTATTCAAGCAATAGTATTTGAACCACTAGCCTTTTAAATAAAAGTCTGCCCCATTGCTATTGTGCAGATACTGAGTCCACTTTCATTTCTTGCAAGCTTTCTTTGCACTGCTTTAGGCAAAAAAGCATTCATCTGTTTTTCCTTGATTGACATCCCTGTTTCCTACAGTGACAGAACTTAATGCTTACTCTTTGGATTTCTCTCTTTATACTTTTCATGTATATGTAAATGTAATGCACTGTCCAAGTGAAATGTCCTAGTTGTCTTTGTGATTAAGGGGCCAACTTTCCAGACAGCTAGCAGAGGTGTTCTGACTGCCCCCCCCCCCCGCCACGAGTTTTAATTCCTTTGCCCACCCGTTCCCAGTACCCTAGCTGACAGCCAGTGATGGCACTATGGATTTCTATGGTCACATTACGAGTGTGGCAGGTTGAGGATATACTGCCAAAAGTGACCTAATGCATGTTGGTCTGCTGCCTACATATTCTAGGCTGCCATGGGCAGTGGTCTGACGCCCACTTAGGGTCTTTTTGGGGGGCATCTGTCTAAACCTGAATTTTCTGTGAAAACCTTAACCCAACAGAACAAATCTTGAATAGCTCATGCCCTGCTCTTAAGAATTCTGTCTCTCGTTGTTAAAAAAAAAAAATAGACACCTTACTTAAAAAAATTTTTTTAACCTAGTCACTGTTTACAGTTGTATGCTAAAGCCTGAAATATTGTCTGTGCTGTGGTGTATGAGCATTGCCAATTTTATATTTATTGCAGTGAAGAAGAAACTAAAAATATATGAAAATGAGGAGCATGTCCACGCTCCTAAATCTGTGTGGGTGCATGTGGGAGAAGTGAGTCGGGGTCTCTTGAAAGGAGGCTTTTTGGAGTAGGATCTCCCAGGTTTCTCCTTGGTGTTCCTGCTTGGGGATCACTGCTGCTAGCTGACTGGACCTCCCCAACAGAAGTTTGTGATTCTGCTTTGGCAAAGTTTCATTGACTAGTAGAACTCATTCTGTTTTAGTGCATATTTCAATATAAATGTAAACATTTCACTCAAACTTGCTTATGTCTTTCTGTCTCCTTTATCAGACTGGATTCCAACGGAGAGGGAAAAAAGGGATGCTTTTCCCCCTACCTTAACCACAAGCACATTGGATACTTAGAACATCCTGCTGCTTTTCTGGGGAACTGAATGTCCTGAGCTCACTGTCAACACATCTCAGGGCTGAAGGAGGGAAGGGTGGGGTGAGCAGAGATAAGGAATCCTAAGTAGACACTTGGGGAAATTGTCCAAGGAAGTGTCTCAGATTGGTTATGAGTAAAAGTTAAAAAGACCTCTTGGTCTTTTTTCCTAATTTCAGTCTAGAATTTATTCACATTAAATTTGTAATTTCCACTGTTTCTGTTTCTCACACTAATAATCCTCAGTTTCCTTTTTTTGCACTGTAGAATCTCTCTTATTACTATTGCCCCAGCATGCACTCAAGTGCTTCAAATTAATTGGACTCTGCTGAGTTCCTGTGCCATCTAGAAAGAAAGGCCTCCTAATTCTCTGTAGGTGCATCTGTCCCCATTCTGCTGTTGGCTGAGAGGCCGAGGGAGGAATGGATGGTATCTGCCTAAGGAGTCCTATAATTTTGGTGCCTGAACTGGAATTTGAACCCAGCTTTACCTGATTTCAGAGTCCTTGTCTTGCCCACTACTCGTGCAATCTGGGGTGTCTTTGTAGTTGTACATTCTGATTCAGGGAGTTCATGATAGATATATCCCTCCTTTTTTGGCTGAAGGAGCAAAGTGTCCATCTTCTCGCCTGGACCAAGCCAACAGCTTCCTTCAGTCTTTTCTGCAGATGGATCTTTTCAATTCTATCCTCCATATGGCCACACAACTATTAGAATCTATTTAAAGTGCATTACCTGGCCATCTTGCTTTTCTACCTTAAAAACCAGCAGTAGAATGAGACGTGTTCATGGAGCAAGGATTTTTGGTGGTACACATGAAGAGGTTCAAAGACTGCTTGGCTATTAACACGTCAACAGGTTCAGACTGACAGGAAGACACTTAGGTAAATGAAGTTTAAGATCTAAAGGGAATGGGAAAGTGTGTAAGTACAGTCAAATGGCAGAAAGATAACTAAAATAGGTTACCAGCGTGTCCATATGCTGAGTGGGGTTGGGGGCCACTGTCGTAGATAAAAACATTGAGGGTTCATTCATGTGAGACATTAAGAAAGCACATATCTGCCTCTTTACCCATGAGTCCAGAATGTTTTTGCAGATAGTTTAGTCTGGTTGCATGCTGCAGACCACTTCATCTGAACTGGATTAATGGCATCACTCCCAGTATAACATTGTGTGACGACGGAGCTCAGGAAGGAACCTTGAGCTCTCACGTAGCACCTTTGCCTCCCTGAGCTAAAACAGCCTGACCTAAGTATGACCTCTTTATAGCTATGAGACTGGAACAAGGGTCAATTACTCAACTGGCCCATCAAAGCCTAACTTGATGACTAGCAACCAACCACGCCAACATTAATTACATCAAATTGATACGCCAGTATAACCTTCCTCAGCAGCTGAAAGCTTCTATGTTTTTGTATCATCTACTTTATCACTCTTTACCACAGTGACGCTACTGGGTTAAACTGGTTTACTCCTATAAGAGAACAAAATATGGAGAAACTAAGGTATTTTTGTTTTTCTAGTTGCCTTTCTCCCATATCTGATCACACCAAATTCCTCTCTACCCTCTCCTCCCTCAGAGGCTTTGCGTTTGTCAGCCACTCACTGGTTCCCCTTAATCACAGAGGAGCAGTGACAGCAGCCCTGGCCCTTTGTTAAGTGTATCTGAACTCCTACCCCATGTGAGCTTCTGCATTGGCTTAGGACAAGTGGAGGGAAGACTCCTCACCAGCATCCACTTGGGAAAACTGGATAGAAACCGGCAGAAGAGTCCATCATACTTTTCTCCAGTTGTAGCAGGGGTGAAATCTTGACTCTGTCCATATTTTTATGTAGCCATGAGGCAACGGTCTTAGATGTTTTGATAAACACATTGTCTTCTACTCTGGTTTTATGCTATTTTATGATCTCAAAAAACACTGTACATCCTGATCCAGCTTTGACCTTAACACGTCAGTGTACTGCAGCATGCTCATCAGTAACTACTGATCGTCCAAGCCATTAGCTAGAATGTCCAATGTGCTCCATGATTCGATCCTCTTCAGTTCATTTCTTCCCACCTCTTTGAACCTCTGTGCCAACAGCACTGAACTTTGAGTCTATATGACTTTGTTCAAGTTGAGACCCCTTGTCTGGAATATATTCTTGTTCCTTTGCTAGGCTAGCTCCTACTCATCTTTTAGGCTCCCCCTCAGGGACACTTCGTGGGGTGTTTTCTGATTTCCCTGATTTCCAGCTCTGGTTTGTACTAAATCTCTGTCTCTGAGTTCCCATAATACCCTGTGTAAGTCTTTTATCATTGCACTTACTCTGTATTATATGCTTACCTATTTGTCTACACTGTTAGATTATGAATTCCTTAAGAACAGAGAATGTGTTTTAAGTATTTGTGTTCCCAGCACCTAGCTTAGTGACTAGCACAAACTAGGCATTGAATAAATGAAAGTATGAATGAACAGATTGAGTGATTTATTCACGGTCACCTAGCCAGTATAACTGTCAGTACCGAAATTGGAATACAAATCATCTTTTCTTTTTTTCCTAAGATTTTATTTATTTGACAGTGAGAGGAAGTGATCATAGACAAGCAAGGGGAGCAGCAGAGGGAGCGGGAGAAGCAGGCTCTGCTGAGCAGGGAACTCACTATAGGGTTCCATCCCAGGCCCCCAGGATCATGAACTGAGCTGAAGGCAGACGCTTAACAGAATACAAATCCTTCAACTTAATTTCTTGTTCTTTCAGTGGTACCATGCTGCTGCTTGTGAGGAACAATGCCTGTTATTCTTGCCAGTAATAAGGACAAAGTTCACTTAAAAACAGAAAGATGCCATACACACCTATTAACAAAAGGGGTTTTTTTGTTTGTTTGTTTTGTTTTGTCTTTAAGGTTTTATTTATTCATGAGAGACAGAGAGGGAGGCAGAGATACAGGCAGAGGGAGAAGCAGGCTCCATGCAGGGAGCCTGACGTGGGACTCGCTGCTGGCACCTGGGACTCCGGGACTATGCCCTGGGCCAAAGGGAGGCGCTAAACCGCTGAGCCACCCAGGTGTCCTTACAAAAGTTTTTTGTGCTTTTTAAAAATTTTATTTATCTATTAATGAGAGAGAGAGATGCAGAGACACAGGCAGAGGGAGAAGCAGGCTCCATGCAGGGAGCCCTATGTGGGACTTGATCTCAGGACTGTGGGATCACGCCCTGAGCCAAAGGCAGATGCCCAACTGCTAAGCCACCCAGGCATCCCCTTACAAAAGTTTTTGACAAATTTTCTGGAATTGAGTGAAGCCACATGGAATTAATAAGATAGTTTTTTATAGGAAGAGTGAAGCTAGAAGACAAAGCTAGACTTCTTGAGAGGAACAAAGGTATGGTGAATGAGAGAATCACCTTCATGAAAGGCTCCGAGGACCAGCGAGGTAACACAAGAAGCCATGGGAGGTGGCCTGTATGTGAGCCAGAGTGTAAAGAGACGGGACCCTTTCTATTATTGAGACCAACATGGAATAAGAACTGAGTAGCTGCCCACGTTATCTTTAGATAACAGCCAGAGAGGAGGAAAAGATTCTTGAGTTGCATCTTCTGATTTCGTAGCTGGAGACCCAAGCTTTCCTGAGATAGAAGGATGGCTCATTTTTATCAGTGATCTTTGAGGATAGATTTGAGTTGATTGATTTTTTATCTCCTTATTTACAGCAGCCTGATGACCGGCTTCATTTCCTGCCAAGCTCTGATGTTGATTCCAGCACATGGCCACAGGGAACAAGGATAGAAGGCTTGAATGTATTGTTCATGTTTCGCAGTCTCAGTGGTGAAAGCCCGGCTAATCTGTCTATGGCAGAAAGTTTGTCTACTCAGTCAAAACTGCTCTGCCTCGACTCCCCTCCTATCCTTTAGACAGTAGTTCAGGGTGATGAATGCAGCCAAGCCCTGCTCCACCGAGCTGCATTCAGATCTGGACATTAATACCTGACTCTTGAAGGCCCAGAAAGGTAATTTTGCCTTAGCCCCAGAATAATGGAGTAAATACTTTGATTCCTGACCTGATATGCATCCTATTTTCATAGTCTTTGGAGAGAGGGCCAGGCCCCAGGGGCAGCCCTGAGAAAGTTCAGAACTTGCACGATGGAAAGAAAAAAGTGCTGTACGGTGCTGTACTTGCTGAGGGGCTGCGTGTGTCCTGACAGCTCTGGTTTGAGCTCCACGCAGATGCACTTAGTGAGGCCCTTTTATGGTCATTATGAAAACGGAACTTCAAGTCCGTTTCCTTTCAAGGGCTTGGTTTTGTAACTTTTTCTCTTTGGGTTAAAGTTACTTAATTCTAAAGTCGTGTTTGATCCTGCCACCCACCAACAGACACGACCACTCTCTACCCCCTATCGAAAGCCAGGAACCTCGTCAGCTGCCTGGTTAATGGTCCCATTTCTTAGGTCCTCTCTGCATCAGGATCAAAAGGATGGCCTACAGGGAAATAGAACGAAGTCATCTGAGCCTTGTGACCCACCCTGCTCTCATCACCAGGGCTGGGGGTGGGCTTTTTAATCTATAACTCGGCAGATAATGCAGTAGCTGGACCAGCACCCAAAGGCCAAGGAGGCTACACCTCCTTTGCTCTCACAAGTCTGGCTTTGAGACCCAGCACTGCCCTTCTTTTTTTTGCTAACTGCTGTAGCCAACTAAAAGGCCTTCTTTCCTCCCAGCGGCAGCTTGGTGGCGGCAGCACTGCCAGACCTCAGAAAGGACTTATTCATAACTGGGTTGTGCTGTGCCCTCCCTAGGGGGTGGGGCAGAAGGGCTGAGGAAAGTTTTCTGCCGACCTGAGAACCGCAAGAAAGTCTGGGGCTATTGCCCTCCTACCCTGTTTGAACACGCAGGGTGCTGAGGATTCAAAGGTTAAACCTATGAGACTTTGCAAAAGGGAAGGATCTCTTCTGGGTTTATTTAGATAGATTTCTCCTAAGATATCGCTAGGAGAAAGGGAACAAACAAATACCAGTAGTCCCAGTCCCAGTTGTCTTGCCCCAGAGCAGTGGTTCTCAAAATGAATTGTGCATATCAAGCTTCTGGAGTACTTATAAAACCCAGATTCCTAGGCTGCACTTCCAGAGACCAGTTCAACAACTGTGAGTCTGTCTGAAGATGCACATTAAAACAGGCCTGGGGGCACGTTTTGCCCCAAAGCCTAAGAGTTAGAGTTGGAATGCCCCCAACCTGAGCCCATTCAGTACAGTCCCAGCCTATAGCTGAGACTCTAAACTAGTGGTTCTCACAGCACCCAGGAAAGTTCCTGAAACCAGTTAAATTACATCAGGCTGAATGGGGAGCGCAAGCTCAGAGTGGGAGTACTTCTTAGAGCTCCAGATTTACTGGCAAGTTGAGGAGGAGGTGACCATGAGAGAGAAAGTGAAGTTCACTTGGAATGTGGAAATCCTACATTAGCTGTCCAAACTGGGCTGCTGACTGCATGGGCTTATAATGAAAATTCTTCCTGTTGCTCTGAGGGTCCTGCAATTTGGTTTGTCTAGACCATGCTGGAATCTGGTAATCTCCTCTGGACTGACCCTTTGTGGATTTCACTCTACCTGTCTGTAAAATGAGGGCTTAGTCCAGGAGTCTGCTAAGGTTCCCTTTGGTCTGACTTTCTAGGGTTTTCCAGACCCTGTAGCCTGCTTCTGATCATCATTCTCAAGTACAAAAGCTTGGGCAGGGGCCAGATCTAATTCTTGCACACACCATTTGCCAAGTATAAATAGAACAGTACCTGCACATAGTAGGTGCCCATTAAATATTTATTGCAGGAATGAATAAATATAATTGGCCATGAGGTAAAATTAGTCCTCACTGGAAAAAAGCCCAGAGAATAAGGCAGGGACAGGAGCTGGAGCTGTTGGAATCTTGTGAGCTAAAGAATTCTCACAAGCCTCTGGCCCAAGTGGCTTCATCTGGTGTCTGGCAATTTCAGAAGTGGCCATGTTATATATTTTTTTTCTTTAAACATCTCGAATTTGTCTTATAAAAGAAGTCCATGAACATCATAGAAAATTCATAAATTTTTAAAAGGTATGAAAACATTCTAGGGATCCCTGCGTGGCGCAGCAGTTTAGCGCCTGCCTTTGGCCCAGGGCGCGATCCTGGGGACCCCGGATTGAATCCCGCATCGGGCTCCTGGTGCATGGAGCCTGCTTCTCCCTCTGCCTGTGTCTCTGCCTCTTTCTCTCTCTCTGTGACTATCATACATTAAAAAAATAAAATAAAATAAAATTTAGAAAACATTCTGAAGCCACCCACAATCCAGTGGGTTTTTTTTTCTTTTCTTATTGGTACCTATCTATACTTTTGAAATTAGAAGAAAATGGTACATGCCATATTAAAAATCATCCGTAATTCAAAGATTTCTCAACGCTTCTCTTCGCATGCCTACGTTTTCGTTGATATAGTGTAATATTGTGAATTCTCTGCTCACATGTTTCCTTAAAGTCCTGAGCATCATTTCCGATGGCTTCATGGTAATAGCACCTTTGCCACTCCCTCATTATGGAGGCTTAGGCTGTTTCCCTTATGCTTTCTATTACACATATCGCAGTCGTGAGCGTGACTGCTTACGCACTTTTAACCTGCATTTATTTCCTTGGGATAGAGTACCGAAGTGGAATTGGTCTGTCAAAGAGAATAAAAAGCTCTTTCAACTTCTTGAAACGCAGGCCAAAATATTTTGTAGAAAAGTTTTCAGCAATTTATACTGGAAGTCACTCGCTTGCAGTGAGCGTCTTAGCTGCCTCTGCAAAGGGGAGGTAGCCCGCAGGCATCCGGGCCTCCCTGGCCGGTCGGAGCGCCCCTCCCTCCCCGCCGCCGGCGTCTCCCGCCTCCCGGCAACCGGCCGCCGCCCGGCCCGCCCGCCCCGGCCCCCGGCCCCGGCCCCCGGCCCCCGCCCCCGGCGTCCCCGGCCCCCGGCCCCGGCCCCCGGCCCCGGCCGCGCCGCCCCCCGCGCCCCTCCCCGCCGGGCCCCCGCGAGCGCCGCCGCGGCTCCGGGGAGGGGACGTGTCCTAATCTCGGGCCGGGGTTAAAGTTCTGGTCCTGGTGAGATGCTGGAAGCTGCGGCCGCAGCCGCCGCCCGCCCCGGAGCTGTCCCGCCGCCCGCCGCCCCCGCCGCCGCCTCGCCGGGGCCATGTTCGCGCCGGCCCTGCCCTTCGTGGCGCTCCTGGTGGCCTCGGCCGGCGGCCGCCCGGGGGCCCTGGGGCCCAAGAACGTCTCGCAGAAGGACGCCGAGTTCGAGCGCACCTACGCGGACGAGGTCAACAGCGAGCTGGTCAACATCTACACCTTCAACCACACGGTGACACGCAACCGGGTGAGGGCGGGGGCCCGGGGGGGCCGGGGGGGGCCCGGGGACCCCCGCCCCGCCCCCGCCCCCGCCCCGCCCCCCCCGCGCCGCCCCGCCCCCGCCCCCCCCCCCGCGCTCCTGGAGCTCCCGCGCGGCCGCCGCCAGAGCTCCTGTTGGCCCCTCTCCGCCCGCCCCCTCCCCGGCACCCCGACGCTGACAGCCCCGGGTCTGGGTGCAGGCGGAGCAGGCCGGCCCCTGGGCTTGGCCCCGACAACCGCGAGAGGAGCCAGGCCGCCGGGAGGCTCTGCCGGCCGAGTTAAGGCCGAGGCCCCCCGGGAGGTGGTGCAGACCTCCCAGCTCCCGCCCTCCCCGGCCTTGCACATCATCCAGCGTGGTGGAGACAAGACCCAACTTCAAGCTGGATGGGAGGAGAGAGGAAGTTTCCCTCTGGGGAATCTGCCTCACCCTGACTTTCTCTTTCATTTCCCCCCCCAGCATGTGTCAAACGTGGTTGTAGCTAGATCCACAGTCTAGACCGCGGGCAGGGCTGAGATTTGGAGAACTCAAGCCGCCCGGCACTGTCCCCGCTGCCTTGAGCTCTCCAGGATTGGATTTACTAAGGCGTGGGACAGCTGAGCCTGGGAGCCTGATTATTTCTCAGAACGGGCAGAGATTTGCCTCCCGTGACAGGCCAGGGTCTGCCTTCAGAGCCTGTCTCTGAAGTGTGCTTTCCTCCTGCTTAGAGCCCTTTCCTCCTTCTCCCCATCCCTGGGGTCAACCTGAGACTTACGGTCTCTACCCCTCTGGGAAGTGCTGCCCTAGGGTGGGGGTCTCAGCAGCACAATAACAAGCATCACCAGGGTTGACTCTCTTGAAGCTCCCACCGTTCTGTATACTTTGCTCCATGCGTGAAGAGTGAGAAGGTGCGCATCGTACAGAGGGCACGCTGGGGCTCAGCGGTGTGAAGCGACTTTTCAGCAGCGCTAGCTAGCCCTTGGTCAGATCGAAGGGTAGAGCTTGGCTTTCGTACTTTTCAACAATCTCTGTTTCCCCACAACCCTCCTGGCTCTGGTCCCCAGATTGGGGGATGGGAATTGTTGAATGGGAGCTTCCTGGCTCACAAGGAAGAAAACTGAGGAACCCTTCTTGGTCTCCTGTGGCCCTGTGCGTGTATATCCTGTGGACGTGGATAGGTGTGGGGCATCCTGGGGATGCCCGAGGTCTCCCTTATGTTTCCTGTTGGGAAGTGAGGCCTTCAAGTTGGCGGGGGTCCCGTTGTCCTGCACATACCTACCTGCCAGCCAGGATGGGGCCTCGTCCAGGGACCCCTCCTGGAACTCAGGGCAAATCCCTCCTGCAGACTGGGCCTGCTCTGGTGGAAGAAGGGGTGCAGCTAGCTTCCCAGCCTGACTCAGATGGGGTCGGGGTTGGCACGATGAAGGGCAGCGCTCACTGTCTCTGGAGCCATGTGTCCCAGGCAGTGGAAGTAGAGTCCCCACAGGCTTGACTGAGGGTTGTTTCCACGTTATTCTCCAGACAGAAGGTGTGCGTGTGTCCGTGAATGTCCTGAACAAGCAGAAGGGGGCTCCTTTGCTGTTTGTGGTCCGCCAGAAGGAAGCTGTGGTGTCCTTCCAGGTGCCCCTAATCCTGCGAGGGCTGTGAGTAGGACATGGGGATCAGGGAGGGGGGTAGGCCGAGGCCAGGCCATGCCCAGAGCCTCCCCCAGGGCCTCATTTGGGGCCTCAGACCACCCAGGAGCCCCTCCGTTTCTCTCCCCCATTCCCTGAACCAGGGGGCTGCTCAGTAGCCAGGCCAGACAAGCCTGGAGCTTGTCAGCCCAGCCAGGGTAGGAGTGGGGAGAATGGAAACCAGAGAAGAAGAACTGGGGCCTTGCTCCCTTGGCCTGGCTTACCGGCAGGTGCAGTGCTAACGTCCCCTTTCTGCTTTGGGCTGTAGGTATCAGCGCAAGTACCTCTACCAAAAGGTGGAGCGAACGCTGTGCCAGCCCCCCACCAAGAATGAGTCCGAGGTCCAGTACTTCTACGTGGATGTGTCCACCCTGTCACCAATCAACACCACATACCAGCTCCGGGTCAGCCGCATGGACGACTTTGTGCTCAGGTCGGCAAGGGAGATGCAAGGGGACCATGGGACTGGCCTCCTTGCCAAGCTCCAGGAATGACCGTGGGGGTGGGCTCTTCTCCCTCCAGGACTGGGGAGCAGTTTAGCTTCAACACCACAGCAGCCCAGCCCCAGGTAAGATCTCTCATGTCAGCTGCCCTCTGGGAGGACAAGTGGGGACACGGGAACAGGAGTGGTCGGCAGACTCTGCTGGGAGTCTCCGGTTGGCTGTACCCTCGCCATGGAGAGACTGTTGGGAAATAGGAGCTCTGGCCCTAAGGTGGTAAGGGACCAGCAGCACGGCAAGTGCAGAGGCATGGGGTCTGGTGGCCACCTTTTCTCCTTGCCTCTTGGACACTCTCCTGGGTGCCGAGGTGAGGTTGCAGGGGACGATATAATAGGGTTGCTTGGGGTCAGGGTCTTTCTTCCCAGAGAGTGTCCACTGCCCAAACCTGAGAGGATTCACACTGTTCCCTTGTAGAGGGACAGAGAGAGCATCCTCATGAGATGGGACTCTCCCTGCCCTCCTGTGCCCTCAGTACTTCAAGTATGAGTTCCCGGAGGGAGTGGACTCGGTGATTGTCAAGGTGACCTCCAACAAAGCCTTTCCCTGCTCAGTCATCTCCATCCAGGATGTCCTGGTAGGTTGCCTGCCCTTTTTGTCCTCTACTGAGGGTAGCAGGGCTGCTCAAGAGGAGGCCCAGGGCCCGGGTCCTGCCCATATGCCTCTCCCTCCCACCTCTGTAGTGCCCTGTCTATGATCTGGACAACAACGTAGCCTTCATCGGCATGTATCAGACTATGACCAAGAAGGCCGCCATCACTGTGCAGGTAGGAAATGCGCATGGCCCCGTGGGAGATGGGCCAGGGGATGAGCTTTCCAAATCCTTGCCCCTTTACCCCTGCCCCATTCCTACCCTACTGATAAGACCAAGTCTTGGCCTGCCAGTCCCTGAGGGTTGGGACCCTCTGATATATGCGACAGTTCAACCATCATCCCGATCACCAGGAGGGGTAGGAGAGAGCAGAATATCCTTTCTGGCTGTCAGTTCTACTTCATTCACCGTAATGATAGCTGAGAGAGGGGAAAGGGCCCCGGCTGATGCTGTGTGGCCCGTGGCAAAGGCTAAAACCTATGCTGGGGGCAGGGAGTGTAGCGCCATGTGATCCCCCCACAAGATCCAGTCTCGCACCTCAGGAGGCAGCGAGGCCCCTCCGCCTTTCTACTGGCTGATGCCCAGACTGTAATCGGGCACCCATGGGTTCCTTGATGGTGGGTCTTACACACATTCGCTCACCTGGCTGTAGCGCGGAGTCATGGTTTGGGCTCTGGCTGTACCACTTACTGGCGGTATAACCCTAAGGCCCAGTAGGGATAATGATAGTACTTATCTCATAGGAATCTTTGTGAGGGCTAAGTAAAATTATGTGTGTATTTTGATGATTGATTTTGATGGTGATTGATGATGACGGTTTTATCATCATCATCATCACCGTCATCATGCTGCAGCGCAAAGACTTCCCCAGCAACAGCTTTTACGTGGTGGTGGTGGTGAAGACTGAAGACCAGGCCTGTGGGGGCTCCTTGCCTTTCTACCCCTTTGTAGAAGGTACACCGTGTGCCCTGGGCCTGGCTAGGGGTGGTGGGGAGGGCTTGGCCACTCCCTGGGAAGTAGAAGAACCTGTGTGTGGCTGATGGGTGGATCTGAGATGCAGGGCTTGGGCCCCAGACTCTCCCAGGCCCGGTCCCACAAACTTCAGCGAAGCTCTAGGCAGCCACTTGTTTGACATTTTGTTTCCAGATGAACCGGTTGATCAAGGGCATCGCCAGAAAACCCTGTCAGTGGTGGTATCTCGGGCAGTCACGTGTGAGTGTGGGTGGCTGAGTGGCTCTTCCTCTCAGACCTGGGGGAGGAGAGGGAGTGTTCTCTGAATGGGAAGAGTGATGGAGGCCTACTGGGCACACTGATGGGGGAGGAAGGGGGAGTGCTCTTGGCAGTGTTCACAATGGGAGGGCCAGGAGGTGGGTCCCAGTGTGATGTGGTGGTGCAGAGTCAGTGACCAACACTCTGAAGTACTGAGTTCTGGTTCTCTTTACGCCCCTTATGAGCAGTGTAATCTCACTACTGCCCTGTCTCTATGATGAAAGCCTCAGCTTCCCTGTCCCTATAATAACAGGCAGTAGGGTCTGTCCTGGTAGTCTCACCAAGTTGTGCGGTTTAGCACAAAATTAGCAGGAAAGTGTTAGGCCCCTTAGTCACACTCGATAAATATTTGCTGAGTGATTAGATGGAGCCCTTTGTAAACTGGAATACATAAGCTGGAAAAAATAAGGGATTGTGATAGGAAGAAAAAGAAGCTTGCCTCTCCTGTATGGTTTCTTTATTCAACAAATATTTATCGAGCACCTTCTTCATGCCAGGTGCTACGCTCTGGCTGTAGTCCTCAGAGAGCTCCTGAAGGACAGGAGCCTCTCTGTGCAGGGTGCTGAGAGCTCCAGTGGGCAAAGGACAGATCACTGGAAGCATAGGACAGAGAAGCTTTCCTAGAGGACACAGCCCCTGAACTGTGCTTGTAAGGACAGTGTGTTTGAAAGCAGGATGGAGTTTTCAAGGAAGAAACAGAGGAGAAAATTCTAGCAGAGGGAGCAACATGAGCAAAGACGGGAATCACGTCAGAGTTTGGCATATCTGGGGGAATGGCCTGTTGTTCACCCCACGAGGTTACTGCATCTGAGGGGAGGAGAGGGGAGAGCTCAGGCTGGGCCCCTGTGTGCCGTGACGCGCAGCCCTGGCAGGATTTGATGTGCTCATCCTCCTGCTTCCCTCCCCACAGCTGAGGCCTATGTTGGCGGTATGCTCTTTTGCCTGGGCATATTTCTCTCCTTCTATCTGCTGACTATCCTCCTGGCCTGTTGGGAGAACTGGAGGTAAAGGGGGGCTGCTGGGCTTCCCCCTGTTCTGGGGTGGGGCGAGCAGGGGAGCCTGCCTGGCAGGATCTGAGCCAGCCCAGGCTAGTGCTCTGCACCATCGTGGGGCATAGGAGGTCGGTGGTCCCTGGGCCTCTCCTCTGGAAACCAGCCCCTCCCCTCAACCTTCTCCCCAAGCAAGGAAACCCCACACTACTCCCCAGCCTGGGAGGAGCCTTAGGTCACAGATGGAGGGCAGGATTAGGGGATGGAGAGGGTGGAAGGCAGGCCAGCCCCCCAGGCAGGACCCTCTTCCTGCCCCTCTGGTTTGCCTCTGGATTCTGTTCCTGCAGGCAGAGGAAGAAGACGCTTCTGGTGGCCATGGACCGAGCCTGCCCAGAAAGCGGTACCTCCAGAGGGCGTGGGCAGGGAGGGCAGAGTATGCTTTGTGCTTTGGTGGATGGTTCCCTTGGGGGCTGGAGGGGGAGAGGCCAGCTGGGGGCTTCTGGTTGTTCAGATTGGGAAGAACACTCTACAGATGGAAATGGGGCTGGGATTGTGCCCGGACCACCCTGATATGCCCATCTTAATGGCTGCCGCTTGATTCATTCTCTGGGGCTAGCTACACTGTCTGCCTCGGGTGAGGAGCTCACAGTCTGGGGCGTTATTAACCTTTCCTTCTCTCTCCTTTTCTTCCAACCTTCCTTCTCTCTGTCCTCCCTCCTGCTTGGGACCTTCTCTCTCAGCCTCTCTCCTTGGTAAGCTCCAGGTGCTGTGGGCAGAGGAGCTGGAATCCAGAATGGGGGACGGAGGGGACACACTGGGGTGTCGGGGTGGGACCTGGGCAGGCCGGAGCTCGCTGTCCTCGCTGGTAATTGAGATGCATCGCTTCCTTGACCTTTCTCTTTCTGAGGAGAGGACAAAGGACAGTGAGGGTTTCCTTTGGGACCCGCGTGGGAGGTTGGGGCACGGCTGGTGGTGGGAGCGCAGTGTGTTTGTCAGGATAGGTGCTTATTCTTTGCTGCTGCCATGGCCCTTCTGTGTCTTTCCTCTCCTTGGCTTGGCCACACCCTGTTTCCAGAGTTGATGGGACCTTGATTTCTCATTGCAGGTCACCCCCGGGTGCTCGCCGACTCCTTCCCTGGCAGCTCCCCTTACGAGGGCTATAACTATGGCTCCTTTGGTACGTGTCAGCACCGGTGGCCGTGCCTGCCCACTCACAACCCGGTCACCTCGATGGGTGGCCGAGTGGCAGCGGGCCTCTCCCCCGCCGCCCCCCCCCCCCCCCAGCATCCCCGTCCCCTCGCACCTGCCTCACCACTCGCCGTTCCCCACAGAGAACAGCTCGGGATCTACGGACGGCCTGGTGGATAGCACGGGCACCGGGGACCTCTCCTACGGCTACCAGGGTGAGTATGCCAGGCTGGGCAGAGCCAGGCGGTGCAGGGCTGGAGCAGGCTAGGCGAAGTGTGGTGAAGGGCACTCGCCTCTTCTGCCAGACGCTGGAGCCAGGAATGGGGCTGCTGCCTCCCTACCCCTCTCCTTTTTTCTTCCTTCCTCCTTGGCCCCACTTCCTGGTAACTTTCCCTTTCCTTTGAAGGGCACGACCAGTTCAAGCGGCGCCTCCCCTTTGGCCAGATGCGGCAGCTGTGCATTGCCATGGGTAGATGTGGGGAGGGGGGGGCGCTGCTCTGCCAATCAGCTCCTGCCAGGGCAGTTGACTGGAGCCGGTAGGCTCCAGGGCCAGAGAGATGCTTTGTGCATGGCTTTCCCATCTAATGCCAATAATTGCCCGCTCTTGTGTCTTTTGAGATAAGCAGGCACTGGCTTTGATGCTGGTGGGCTGGCACCCCAACTCCCCCCAGGCCAGATGTTCTGGTTGGCTGTCATGTTTGCCAGCACCCATGTTCCCTGGCCTGCCAGGGTAGGGCTCATGGGCACAGGTGTCACATCCTGGCCTCTGGGGGCTTCAGTCAGGCAAAGCCATAGGAGGAAGCTTCTGAAGGCACAAGAGAAGAACAGGAGCAGGTGCTCTTCCTAGAGGCAGCCTGTCCTCCTTGCCTGCCCCCCCAGAGCCCACTGGGTCTTCACCCATTGGGGGCCAAGCCAGTGTCCTCTCAGAACCCACACGGCCGGGCATCTAATCAGCATGACTTCTGCCGAATTCAGTCCTTGTTGCTTGTGTCGGGGGCCCAGGTCTGCTCAGCGTCCTGGCCTGGAAGTCCTACTCAGTGAGGGGGCAGGGCTGGAGCAGTCCCTGTTTGGTGGCCTCTTCCCAGAACCCACCCTTGTTCCCCTCAAGGACTTAGGAGCATCCGATACCTCTTCCCTGGGCCTGAGCCCGCCTCTGCTCCTGCTCTGAGCCCACAATTTGCCTCTTCCCACTGCCCAGTAATTATGACAATTGCCCCAGGGGGTGGGGACAGATCTTATGTTCTGTGCCTCTTGGTTAACTCTTCCTCCCCGCCACCCCAGATCGTTCCCTAGACCCTGTGGGCACTCGGCCACGCCTGGACTCCATGAGCTCTGTGGAGGAGGACGACTATGACACGTTGACTGACATTGATTCGGACAAGAATGTCATTCGCACCAAGGTCTGATGCCATGGGGGCTGGCCCTAGTCATGGGTTTCCCATGGGAAGCAGATTCTGTGTTTGGGCCCCCACACACCTCCCTGTGGGGTGACATTGTAGGAGAACAAAGGGACAGAGCTGAGTTGGGGCAGGATAGATTCTAGAGGAAGCTAACTCTATTCCCGGCCCTTCCAGTCTGATGGTCCGCAGCAAGGGGCTGACCTGGAGCCACCTGCCCTGCGGTGCGGGACTGTGGCCTGCGGGAGGGGTGGGGGGCCTTCGCTGTCCTCCTCTAACCTGGGCAGGAGGGGCTTCTCCCAGGGGGCAGCGGGAAAGCAGGGCTCACTGCAGCTTCTCCCCAGCAATACCTCTACGTGGCTGACCTGGCCCGCAAGGACAAACGCGTCCTTCGGAAAAAGTACCAGATCTACTTCTGGTGAGTGGGCGGAGAGGGCCGGGCTTCCTCCCTGGTGGGGTGGGGTGGCGGTGGCAGGTTTCGGGTGCCACCTCCTCACCGCTGTCCTTCCTCTCCTCAGGAACATCGCCACCATCGCTGTCTTCTATGCGCTTCCGGTGGTGCAGCTGGTGATCACCTACCAGACGGTGAGGGGCAGGGCTGGCTCTCCCGGGGCCCCTGCGGAGCGCCCTTGCCCATCTGGGCCGCGGCCCCAAGTGCAGAGCTTCCCGGCCTGGGGCTCAGGAGTGAGCACAGGTCTTAGGTCACAGGTCCTGGGTCCAGATCCTAACTCACCCTCACCAGCTGGGTGACCTGCAGCAAGTCACTGAGGCTCCCTGAAAAATGGGGCAGCACAGTAGCAATGACGACACCGTCCCCGGCTCATTGCAGGGTTCATGCAACAAGAGCCATGGGACTTTGTAAGTGTTGGTTTCCCTTCCCCTTCCTCTGTGCTGTGAGGCAAGAACCTCTGTCGCGGTCATGCCTCATGATTTCTGACTCCACCTAGTGAGGGGGCCAGTGACTGTGGCAAAGAAGCCTGGCCTGGCATACGGATGCACACACGTGCCCGTTGTGTGGGACTTTCCTGTCCTGCTGGCTGGGACTGGGTGGTGTGGCAGGGCTGGAGCCTGGCTCCCTCTCACCTAGGCTCTGGGCTGAGCCAGGTGCATCAGCAGCCCCTCTGTGCTCCTGTGCCCTGCTGCAGGTGGTGAACGTCACAGGGAATCAGGACATCTGCTACTACAACTTCCTCTGTGCTCACCCACTGGGCAACCTCAGGTGGGGATGGTTTGGGGTGAGCTAGGGCTGGGGCAGGGGCTCTGCCAGTAATGCCCCAGGGTGGGGGGGGCAGAAGAGGCCAGAGTGCAGGGCCAAGGCAATGCGCCCTGTGTCACCCCTTCCAGCGCCTTCAACAACATCCTGAGCAATCTGGGGTACATCCTGCTGGGGCTGCTGTTCCTGCTCATCATTCTGCAGCGAGAGATTAACCACAACCGGGCCTTGCTGCGCAATGACCTCTACGCCCTGGTGAGAGAGCACCTGCCCACCGATGCCTCGGTGCCAGGCTCTTCTAGCCGGAGTGCCCAGCCCTGCCCAGCCCATGAGCCGCTCCATACCTCTCCCCTCCTGCCCGTCCTTTGGGTCCCTTCCTCCCTCCCACCTCACCTCCTCTTTCCCTTCCCTTCTCCCCAATAGGAATGTGGGATCCCAAAACACTTTGGCCTGTTCTATGCCATGGGCACAGCCCTGATGATGGAGGGGTTGCTTAGTGCCTGCTATCATGTCTGCCCCAACTATACCAACTTCCAGTTTGGTGAGTGGGGCCTCCTTCCCTGGCTGCACCTGTCTGAGGTCCTCTACCATCCCCATGTCACCTGCAGGGATCCCCCAGGACTCAGCCCTGTGGGAGACGCCAGGGTTGGGGTTCCTGTGTGCATACACATCTTAGTTTCTAGAAAGGATGCAGCTGGATGCTATTGCATTCATCCGTTTAGTGTTTTCCATGGAAAGCCATGTGTAAACTGAGAAAACGAATATCACTGAGATGTGGTCCCTGACCTTAGGGTGCTCAGGCTACATTGTCCTTGTTGTCAGGGGAGGTCAGATTGGGTGCCAGCCAGTGGGGTGGCAGTGTGGTGTCACAGTCACATGTCAGTGTGATGACATTCGAACTCCAGGTCAGGGGCTGGAGTTCTGGTGTCAGCCCACCAACGGCTCGCTCGTGGCCACGAGAAGGCCTTGGGGGCTCCCTTGGATTGTCTGGGCAGGGAGTTCCATGCTGAAGTTCAGTGGATGCATTTGTAGCTCACGTTCATGCCCCCAACCCAGACACGTCGTTCATGTACATGATTGCCGGGCTGTGCATGCTGAAGCTCTACCAGAAGCGGCACCCAGACATTAACGCCAGCGCCTACAGCGCCTACGCCTGCTTGGCCATCGTCATCTTCTTCTCCGTGCTGGGCGTGGTGAGCCCCTGGCCCCTTGGGCCTGCCCCATGTTAAAGTATTAAAGGTGCACACGTGTGTGTGCACATGCAGTCCCTCTGCCCCCCCAGAGGAGAGATCCCTGCTCGTTCCCTGATGTGCCGTCTCTGGGCTCCTGGGAGAGCCGCGGTCCTCTCGGAGAAAGGGCGGGCTGTGGGAGCTCCTCTCAGCACCTCCTCAGCCCTGTCCACTCTGGCCCCTGACAGGTCTTCGGCAAAGGAAACACAGCATTCTGGATAGTCTTCTCGATCATTCACATCATTGCCACCCTGCTCCTCAGCACACAGCTCTATTACATGGGCCGCTGGAAGCTGGGTGAGGGCATGCCCAGGGCAGGGCGGGAAGGTGGGGGGTGCAGCTGGGCCCCAGGGAGTCAGGGGACCTGGACTCACAGCAGACTCTGGGTTCTGCTCTCTCGCTGGGGGCACTGGGAGAATCACCGAGTGAGGAATGAGATGAGGGTTGGCATAGCTGTGCCCTCTGAAGGCCTGGAGTCCTCTGCGGGCATGGGCCAGGGGACGGGGGAAGGGATCCCAGGGCCATCAGCACTTCTCCTTCTTGCAGACTCCGGGATCTGCCGCCGCATCCTCCACGTGCTCTACACAGACTGCATCCGGCAGTGCAGCGGGCCCCTCTACGTGGTACTGGCCCAGCTCCCCAGCCCTCTGCCATCTGCTCTCTTCCCTTGGCTGGTGGGGGGGTGCGGGGACATAGCTGAGAGCCCAGGGGAGGGCGGGGACTGGCTGATCTGGGCCTCCTTCCACTTTTCTCCCTGTCTCTCTTCCCCTCTCTCAGTCCCCGTGTCTCTGCTTCCCTCCAGGACCGCATGGTGCTGCTGGTTATGGGCAACATTATCAACTGGTCGCTGTGAGTCTGGCCATTGTCTGTGGTAGCCTGGCTGGGCAGACAGCGGGGGACTTGGCCAGCCATTGGCTGCCTGGGGGGCCACGGACACATTCTAAGCTTCAGGCGTGAGAAATGGGGGCTGAGGAAAGAGATGTTGGCACCGGGGGTTCTGGAATTTCTGTGGGCCTCTGAACCCAGCCTCACTTCTTAGTAGCATAACATGGGGTGAAGGAGAGCCCTTTCCTTGCCCTTGGCTTCCCCTGCTTCACCAGCTCTTCTTTCCTTTGCCAGAGCTGCCTATGGGCTCATCATGCGCCCCAATGATTTCGCCTCCTACTTGTTGGCCATTGGCATCTGCAACCTGCTTCTCTACTTCGCCTTCTACATCATTATGAAGGTGAGTAGGGATGGCTGAGCCTTCTCTGCCAGCGGGAGGAGATTGGCACAACCTGCTTCAGGGTAGCAGTGAGAGGCAGTGGGAATTTTTTTGTTCGTCTCATGCTGATGCAGTTCGAGGAGGGGAGAGGCTAAAGTCTCTTGCCTGTACTCCAGCTGTATCCAGAGACTCATTCACTGAGCCCCTTCCATATGCAGAGAACAGCCCATGACACTGGTAGCGCTGCAGGCTGCAGTTGGGAAGAGCCCCATGCGGTGTAGAGGGGTTGAGGGGGACTCACCAGGTCTGCACAGCCTGGGGCCTCCGAGGGCCGGGCACTTCCCAGGGACCCTCCTGCCGTCCAGGGTGAGAGGAGCCGTGCACAAGGAGAGCCCCCTGGCCAGTGCAGGTTGATAGCACGGGGCTGTGGGCACATGGAGGCCTAGCCAGGGCAGGCATCAAGGGTGAGGACCCCAGGCTGCTGGTGTGGGACGAGTGGGCTGTGTAGCTCCGGCAGGTGATGGTGTGAATCTAGGAAGGCTTCCTGAAGGATCCGTCCCATATGCTGAGAAGTGGCATGAAGGACAGGCTGGGAGACGGGCTGGGCCAGGGCCCAGCCCTCAGACTTCTCTTCTCTCCCACCAGCTCCGCAGCGGGGAACGGATCAAGCTCATTCCCCTGCTCTGCATTGTCTGCACCTCCGTGGTGTGGGGCTTCGCACTCTTCTTCTTCTTCCAGGGACTCAGCACCTGGCAGGTGAGTAGTCCTGCCGAGAGGGTGAGGGAGTCACCCACAAGTTTGTTGTGAGCCAACAAATGGCCACTTCTCTTTACAAACATCATTTGTGAGTACCAGCCATGCTCTTTCGCAGCTGCTTTCTCCCTTAATATTCCTGAAGTCCCCATTTTACATATGAGGCAGCTGAAGTTCACAGAGGCCAAGGGACCTGCCCAAGGTCACATGGCCAGCCAGTGGCACAGCTGGGGTTTGAAGCCAGAAGTGCCAGGCTCTCCCCTCAGCCTTGTAGGCACCTGCCATGAATCAGGTTTCAATTCTATGATGAGAACCAAGCCTGGCATGGTCCTCTGCCTTTGAAGTACTTTAATCTAGCTCAGGAGAGAGACCATCAGTTCCTAGACTACTCTTTGCAATATGATCCACAAGGTGAAGGGCATAGGCAAGACAGGAAGGGGACATGGACATGAGGGCAGAGGACACAGGAGGTCCAGGAAAGCTTCCTGGAGGAGGTGGACCTTGCTCATGGTCTCAAAGGCCCTGGGCAATGAGAAAGGGCCCCGTGGCCTAGCAATGCTGCAACCGGAGTAATGACTCAAAGGCAGAACTAATCGAGGCAGATTTGGGGTCAACAAATATATGAATCTGGGAGCCAGGTGAAGACTGTGAACCCCTGAGGTCAGGATAGTTCTTGTCATATCAGTGGCCTCAGCATGTGGCAGAGACGGTCCCCAGACATAGTGGTGTCCGGTGAGTGTTTGTTGGGTAGGGATCATGGGTGAGCACGGAGGACCCCAAGTTTCCTAGGATGTGGCCCACATCATGGTTCCTGTTGTGGGGGGGGGGGTGTTACCTGCTAGTAATGCTTTGGAGAATGAGTGAGCCTGGAGGAGCAGATTGGAGCAGGGGGCAGAGTCCAAGACAGGGACCCAAGTTAGGGGGCATCTCAAGGTGATCTCAACCCTCTGCTGGTGTGAACGGCAGAAGAATCCAAGGCATGAGGGTAAAAGTGAAAGGAAAGGGCAGAAGCCAGCATCCTCTGGGGGAAATCTGTAACAAAAGCCAGTTCTTAGATGTGGGAGAGGACGGTGAGGATGAGTCAGAAGGAGGGTGCTCTCGTGCCTGGTGCCGGGAGCACAGCGGCCGAGGGAGCCGAGGGCGGGTCTGGCCCCGGGCCTGGGTGGGCGGCATCCACAGGCAGCTCTCTGTTCCTCCCCAGAAAACCCCCGCCGAGTCACGGGAACACAACCGCGACTGCATCCTCCTGGACTTCTTTGACGACCACGATATCTGGCACTTCCTGTCCTCCATTGCCATGTTTGGGTCATTCCTGGTCCGTGAGACTGTCCTGCCCAAGCAGGGGGTGGGGTGGAGGCCGAGGTTGGCCGCCGGCCTGGGCCTGACTCCACGTCCTTCCCCAGGTGTTGCTGACACTGGACGACGACCTGGACACCGTGCAGCGGGACAAGATCTACGTGTTCTAGCAGGAGCTAGGCCCCTTTCTTTACTCATGGGGCCCCAAGGCCTCCTGCCACCCTGCCTGGAGCCTCCATAGCTCTGGGGGTGTGAGTCCCCAGCCTGCGGCCCAGGGTGGGTGGCAGCAGGACAGCGAGGTCTAGGCCAAGCCTGGCCTGGGACAGTCATGGCAGGGGCCTTGAGCCTTGCAGCTGCTCTCTGCTGGGGAGGAGGCCTGCTCCCCCCACACCCCAGATGTTGGCCAATTGCTGCTGCTTCTCAGTGTTGAGGGCCTCTCACGGGCCCTGCTGTTGGCTCTCCATTTGTCCCTCTGCAGGACGAAGGAGCGAAGTGTTGCCCTGCCCATCTCACTGCCTCGCACTCTGTCCGTCCTTCCCCTCCCTGGAGCCTGCACCCCAAGCCCTTTCTTCTTCCCGAGCTCCAGTCCAGGCCTGGTTGGGCCTGATTCTCCGTCCTGTACCAGGGCCCCACTGCTCTTTGGGGCTGTACGCGACTGCCATCACTGCCCATTCCAGTCAGGATGAGATGCGGGTGGATTGTGGAGGCTGGCCGGCTGGGGCCAGGCTTTTGGTGCTAAGGCCTAAGAGGGGCTTCAGGCAGTGGTGCCTCCTCCCTCTGACCTGTGCTTGGTACTGGCTCTGTAGTCAAAGGGTCAGCCTGCATGTGAGGGTCGCCTTGATCTGAGGGGCTGAATTCAGAGGTCAACTTCCTATCCCGTCAGCCCCCGGACTGATGTGGGCACCACGATTGGAGGGAAAGATCAATTCGCCCCTTTCCTTTTCTTTCCGGCCCTCGGCCCTGCCAAGCCCCAGCTGGGGGCCTCTCAGTGCCATCGACGCTGTCCAAGAATGTCCAGGGGCGAAGGAGGGGGCCCCAGGGCGCCCGGCTCCTCCTGCCTCCTCACAGCTGTGGGAGCCCCAGTGCCTATCTTAGAAGGAGGCTCAGGAAGGGACACGCTCTGCCCCCACTGTCCCCGGACCAGCCTCACTCTAGGACGCAGGGCTGGCTTCCGTGTTTCTGTCCATCTTCGGCCAAGTTCTGTGTTAATCACACACACGTATATACGTAGGAGACTTCGGCCCCTGGCCGCTCTGGCCCTTGGGTCCCCATCACCCTACCTGGTCCGGTCCAGATGCCAAGATGGGGGAGTTCAGGTCGGGCTCCGGCTCGGGGACGGGTGTGTGTTTTGTTCTGCCCAACTTGTTTTTATAGCTCTCCCTGGGGCCACGGGGAGGAGGGGGATCTGGATCTTTTTTCAGAACTCCGTTTAATGTCTGTCTCCATGCTATGGTTGCATTTCTGTTTTCTATGAATGAGTCTGCATTCGATTAAAGAAACAACCAGACGCAGTTTTTGGTCCCCCGTTTTCTCCCCCTCGTCGGGGTGGAAGTGCTGAGAAGGAGGGGTGGGACAGGCCCTCCGTTTCTTGCTTCCTCTAGTCTGCCTTTCTTTTTTTAAAAAAGATTTTATTTATTCATGAGAGACACAGAGAGGCAGAGACATGGGCAGAGGGAGAAGCAGGCTCCATGCAGGGAGGCCGATATGGGATTCGATTCCAGGACCCCAGGATCATGCCCTGAGCCAAAGGCACATGCTCAACAGCTGAGCCGCCCAGGCGTCCCTCCCTTTCTCTTTTCAACAAAGTAGAGTCCCCCTTGCCTTCCCCTGTGTGCCCTCGAGTAGCCCATGTTAAGGCTCTCCGTCGAGCAGCTGCGTCAGTCCTGGAGGCCCTCCCCAGGGCCTGCTGCGTGCCAGGCACGGTGCTGGGCAGAGAGTATGCAGTGAATGAGCCTCAGCAATGCCATCCCCCCGCTGAGATCCCTGCCCCCCGCCCTTGCCTGGAAAATGGCAGCAGCCTCTGCCCACTGAGCCCCTCACCCACACGTCAGGCCGGCTTCGCGTCTGACCTGAGCGTCTCCCAGCTTGGCTGCAGTGCAGCCTGTGCCCGCCGACCTGACTTGAGTGGCCAGGAGAAGGCAGGCCCAGGCTGGGCTGGTTCTCCGGGAACATGGTGGTGATGTACGCTGGGTAAGTGCGCGCAGGTGGCAGGCAGGCTCCCAGAAGAGAATTTTGAAACGACCCTAGAAAGTTGACTTGGTTCCAACAGGCCCTAAGAGCCCAAGATTGGGGGGTGGGGGGCAGGCCCTGGTGAACTGAGAACTAACGGGCGGTGTGCTGCCCTCTAGCGGAGGCCGGCCCGCTCCCCGCTCTTCCCGGCAAACACCACTGGGGGCCACTGCAGCTCTGCGTTTCGGGCTGGGCGTTAGGCTGCAGGTGGTGGGCGTCCCCCTCACCCCCAACCCCCAGGCCTAGCTGCCCCTCTCCGGGAGGGTGTCCCGTGGGCGGTGGAGAGTGTTAGCTCCTCCCTGCCCGGCCGCCCAGGGAAAGCGGTGGGTTGGTGCCGCAGCGGGCAGCCCACGAGGCCCTGCGGGGAGTCTCACCTTCCACCCTTCCCCAGACCCAAGGCCAGGTGCGAGCCACCTATGAGTGGGTCTCCTCCCTGGAGTGATAGCGCCCAGTCCGGTCTGGGGGGGGGGTGTAGGGGAGGCTGTTCCGTCGGGAGGGAGGGAGCGCAGCAGCCTCTGAGCCTCCCACCCAGTGCTGCCCAGCACCCGCCTTAGAAACCCTCTAGAGGGGATCCCTGGGTGGCTCAGTGGTTTGGCGCCTGCCTTTGGCCCAGGGCGCAATCCTGTCCCTGGATCGAGTCCCGCATCAGGCTTCTGGCATGGAGCCTGCCTCTCTCTCCTCCTGTGTCTCTGCCTCTCTCTCTCTCTCTCTTTGTCTCTATCATAAATAATAAATAAATAAATAAATACATACATACATACATACATACATACTTAAAAAAAAAAAAAGAAAAACCCTCTGGATAGGGGCCAGGGCCTCGGCGCTGCCGCCCAGAGCCACCCTGGCTAAAGCATGGCACTCCAGACTGCACCTGAGCGGGGTGCCACCCCTGAAGGAGTGGGGCTGCCAGCCTCTCCCTGCCCCGCAGGGGTGGCAGGGACCTCCAGCTGCTCCCACTCATGATCCCCGCGTGGCCTGCATTAGTTGCACCTTGAGCCTGTTTCTTCATCTGAAAAGTGAGGTTAGTCCTTACGCTCCCACGCCGCTGTAGCCCCCAGTGAGAGCCTTTGCAAGGCATGTGCCTGGCGCGTCTGGGTCCTCGTGGAGGGAGCTCCTGTCTCCAGCTGGAGCAGAAACCTCCGGAGGACGAGGCGGCTGGCCAGTCCCCCACAAGCCTCGGGGAGGGATCCCCAGCTCCTTCCCCCTCTCTCGGGCCAGACCCCCTTGAATTTCCCCTCCCCTCGGACTCGGGGGCAGGGAGCAGTGAGGAAGGAGCAGCCCCAAGTCCAGACAGTGGGAAGGCCTTCGTGGTCCTGTCCATAAAAGGCTTTTCCCGGCGCTTCCCCGCAGCAGCGCGCCCCGCCCCGCCCGCTCCATCTCCAAAGCACGCAGAGAATGTCTCGGCAGCCCCGGCAGACTGCCCCGACTTGGTGTCTTTCCCCAAATATGGAGCCTGTGTGGAGTCACTGGGGGGGCCGGGGGTGGGAGCAGGCTGGGTTCTTCTGGCAGGGAGGGGGCTGAGGGGTGAGCCAGCGGGGGAGGCTGACATCACCGCGGCAGCGGCCCTTTAAACCCCCCACCCAGCCAGCGCCCCGTCCTGTCTGTCCAAGTTCAGACACGAGAGCTCTTTGCCTCCTGCGAGCCCGAGGAACCCCTGTAAGTGCATGGATCCCCGGGGCAGGAGGGAAGGTGGGCTAGGGCCTGACAGTAGCAGGGGGTGTGCTCGGGATGGGGCTCTGGGGGGTCCTGGTCTCCAGCTCCCTGGCATTCCTGATCTCCAGATGGGGAGGTGCTCCTCCTTGATGGGGGGATGAGGCTGCTAGAGTCCCATATCACTGGGACTGGGCAGCCCCAGGCTGCTTGAAATGTTTAGGGTGACTCGCTGATGCAGAGGGATTGATGGTGAAAACCTGGCGACTGGAGTGCGAGGGAGGTCCCCGGGCTCAGCCCTCATCACGGCTATGGGGAGATGGGCTTGAGGTGTTGACACATCTTGGAGTGTGTCAGAGCTTAGACACAAGGCTCTGTTTGGTGTCCATCTAGGAAGACGCCCAGGGAGGCCAGGAGGTGTGCAAGTACACCAGCGCCCGAGAGCAGTGTCCCGCGGGAGCATACCCAGGGCCTAAGCAGCATAGGAGAGGCCCTGGGGAGCCACTGAGGCAGGCGTGGCAGGGCTCAGGGACCTGCAAGAGCTGCTTTGCTGGATGCATGGCTCCTGCCATCCTCAGAAAGTGGGAGGTGACCCCGCTGCTGGCAGAGGGGTGAGCGGTGGGCACTGCAGGAGCCTTGCTTGGGCCCTTCCTGAAGGATCTAGCTGGTTCCCCTCAGTGGTTACTATCCAGAGGATAGCAGTACATAGGGTCCCTCTTCTCTGTCCTCCGAATTTAGATGGGCCCTGCCTCCTGCCATGCTTGCTCTTATTCGCTGTGTTTTATTTCCAGGAGAGAGGGGGCCCAGGGGTCCTAGAGACGCCCTGGTTCTGCTAGCTTTTTTGCATTCCTGCTGGGAGCAGGTGCTCGCTGCCCCTTCATAGCTGGACTTTACTCTCTGTCTTAGGGGAGGGGAAGCTGACAGGAGCCACAAGGCAGGAGGGTCAAAGTGGAGGCTGTCCTGCCTCTCTTGTCCCGAGAGGCTTTATCTAGAAAGGCCTTCCCCTCTTCCTGTCCTCTTCCCAGCAGCAGCAAAGTGGGACTGGGGAGGTCTCGGTCAGAGGACTAAGAGGGATTTCTCAGAATCCTCCACTTTCAAACTCTTCACCAGGAGGGAGAAGGTGGGGTGGGGTGGGTGGGATGCATTTCATCCCCCTCCCTGTTCTAAGCAAAACCCAAATACTGTCTCTAGATCTAGGAGCTGCAACTTCATGTACTTGTCACCATGAGCCTTGACAGCTTAACTGTCTGCTCTGAATCTCCTAGACTGAAAACTGGTGGGGTCGGGAGGGCCCTCTGCTTCCACAGTCTGGGGGGGAGGGAAGGTGGGGTGGGGAGTACCAGGGGGGGCAGTGTGGAAGGTGGTGGGTGCCTGGACCACAGGGGTGCATGCCGCCCGCCTGGGCTGGTGGGGTCAAGGCTGAGCTGGGTCGGGATGAAGGCTGCATCCAAGTCACCTGGTCCCTGCTGACCTGTGGGGCTCCTGGGCTAGTCTTTTGCCCTCCAGTGGCTGGGAAGCAGGGAAGCAGGTGTGAGACACACAGCAGGGTGGGGAAGGGAGGGACTGGCTGTTCGCAGAGAAACAGAGAAGAGACTACTTTTGGGTTCTCTGGTGTCAACTGGGTGGCCCAGCCCTCTGGGGCTTGCGAGTCTGAGAGAAGCGAGTTGCCCAATAGCTGGAATTTAGATGAGTCCATCTCGTGCTCTTTGTCTCAACCTTTGTTGTTCCCTCAGGGGATGACTTGGAAGAGGAGTGGAGGCTGGGGTGGGAAAAACAGTTTTTGTCCGTCGCGCAGGCGCAGGCTCTCCCCGTCACCACCAGGAGGCGACTCTGGGAGGGAGTCACAGACAGTGCTCCCTGAAGGCACAGCCCTCTGACATAGGGAACGTCCTGGTCCTCATCTGGGCACAGATGGGGAACTTGAATGCAGGACAGTTGTCAGCTGTGGGGCGAGAAAGAGCAGGGCAGCTCACTCTGCTTTCCGCAGTGGTGAGTGGGTGAGGGTCTGATTCTGGTGAGAGGGAGTCAGAGGAGTGTGCTGACTACCATCCTCAGCCGGGGGTCTCCCTCCCCACCTTTGACCTCTCCAGGGCCAGGCAGTGGCTCTGGCCTCATTTGGTATCTTTCTCGGAGGGCTCTTCCAGTGAGCTCTGGGCACCACCGCAGACTGATACCTGGAGCCAGGTCACATTCCTCTTGAGCAGCCACGTCTGCCCAGAGGCCTACCTTACAGGCCCTGCTCCTGCAGCCTTCCCCCCACATTATGGGGCTATCCCGAGCAGGGCCGCCTCAGGCCTCCAGGACGGCAGCTGCTGCTGCTCTGCACAGGGAGGGGCTCCCCATGCTCTGGCTGGCAGATTCTTGGCTCTGGGATATCCCTGGAGGACTCTGGCTCCTAGGGCTCAGCTACTACAGTGGCGGGAGCCTGAGGGCACAAGGGAAAGTCGATGGATGGGTCCATCAGTCCTCTCCCTCTCTCTCTCCTGGCCCACTCGAGGAAGTGCAGCTTCTCGGCCAAAGGCTCTTGGGTTTTGCTGGCTTCCTAGACCTTACCAGGGGTGGAAGAGTTCGAGCCTTTTCAGTAGCTACAGGCCAGAGGCTGAGCTGACCTGGCAAAGAGCTGGTTTTGGGAGTTCCAGATTCGGGGCTAGAGGATAAAGTGGAGGGAGAGGTAAGGTAACTCTGTAACTTAAGGCAGAACCAACAGATCACCTCACGCCCTGACTGGACAAAGAAGCCTGCTGCCTTATTTTGTGGGGCAGTGTGGCCTCCTCTGGAAGGCATTTCCAGTGCCTCTGTGGCCAATTTTGGCAAAGAAAGAATACTCTAGACCAGCGGTTGTCAAACTATGGCCCCTATGCTAAATGCAGCCTGCTGTTTGTTTGTGTAAATAAAGTTTTGTTGGCTCAAAGCCATGCTCACTTGTTTATGTTTTGTCTAAGGCTGCTTTCGTGCTACAATGGCAGAGACCATATGTCCTGCAAAGCCTGAAATACTGTCTTCTTGTTCACAAAAATCGGTTTATCGACCTTCGCTCTAGACTTCCAAAGATTCCACAGATCTCCTGTGTCTCTGGTCCCTAAGTTCAGAGAGGCTCCCTGGACTTAGGGGAGGAGCCTGGCCCAGACGGGCAGTGTCATGAAAACAAAATGAGGAAACAAGGGGAGGTCAATAAATGTCTAGGATGGATGGGTGCTCCCCCCGCCCCCCGCTCCACTGCATCCACCTGGAAGGCGGAAGGCCTGCCTGGCACAAGTGAAAGCAGAGTTGTTCTCTGAGCCTCTGACCGCCTCCCTTCTCTGGCCTGTGCCACTTTAGCTCCTACAACATGGCCAACAAGGGTCCTTCCTATGGCATGAGCCGCGAAGTACAATCCAAAATTGAGAAGAAGTATGACGAGGAGCTGGAGGAGCGGCTGGTGGAGTGGATCGTAATGCAGTGCGGCTCCGACGTGGGTCGCCCGGACCGTGGGCGCCTGGGCTTCCAGGTCTGGCTGAAGAATGGCGTGGTGAGTGGCACCCTGGGAAGGGGGGCTGGGGCCTTGGCACCCTGCTGGAGTGGCGGGGTGGGCCCCCCGAGCTGAGCGCCAAGCTGCCTGTGTGCCCCGCAGATTCTGAGCAAGCTGGTCAACAGCCTGTATCCGGACGGCTCCAAGCCGGTGAAGGTCCCCGAGAACCCTCCGTCCATGGTCTTCAAGCAGATGGAGCAGGTGGCTCAGTTCCTGAAGGCAGCGGAGGACTACGGGGTCACCAAGACGGACATGTTCCAGACCGTCGACCTCTATGAAGGTACAGAGAGAGGAAAGGGGTGGAGGGGGCAGGGGAGGGCAGAGGCTGAGGCAGGGGGGCCGAGGACGGACGGAAGCACGGCAGCTCCAGCTCTGCTCGGCCGGGGCGGGATGTGCCCAAAGGACACCAGCCATCCGCACGGGGGGGGGTGGGGGGGGGTGGGGGGGCGTCCCGGGACCAGCCCCCCTGGGCGGCGCGTTTTCTGAGAGGTGGGGTGGGCCCTGCCGTGGAGCCCTGTATGCGCCATCCTTAAGTCCATCCCCATCCCTTTCTTTCTTCTCGAAGGCAAAGACTTGGCGGCCGTGCAGAGGACCCTGATGGCCCTGGGCAGCTTGGCGGTGACCAAGAATGATGGGCACTACCGTGGAGACCCCAACTGGTTTATGAAGTATGTGGCCACAGGGGTTCCTTGTGCCCTAAGCCCATGTCCGTGCGGGGGTGGGGGGGGAGGGGGGCGGCCGGGGGCGCACCGCCAAGGCCGGGGAGGTGGGGAAGCGGACATTCGGGGGGTACAAAGCGAAGGCTAGGCTGGGGGAGCGTGGGTCCCTGCTACTTGCCAGGCTCCGTGGCGCATGGGACAAGCTCGGTGAAGGGAGCAGGAGCAGTGGGGCGGGGGCCATGGGATCGGGCTTGGAAGCACAGAGGCAACAGAACTCCGGTGGAAGAGGTACAGCCTGAGTCTCTGTCCTGGCTTCCCACTTCCAGGAAAGCCCAGGAGCATAAGAGGGAATTCACGGAGAGCCAGCTGCAGGAGGGAAAGCACGTCATTGGCCTACAGATGGGCAGCAACAGGGGGGCCTCCCAGGCTGGCATGACGGGCTACGGACGACCCCGGCAGATCATCAGTTAGAGGGAGGGGGCCAGGCCCCCGCTCTGCCCCTCCCCAGCTCGTCGGCCGCAGCCATCCTGCCTCGCCTGCCTCACCCACACCTGTGTGTTCCTTCAGCCCCGGCCAAGCTTCGAGGCTCCGTCACTGAGCAAAGGTGACCGCACTTGGGCAGCTCTCCCCCCACCCCTCAGCCTCAGCCCAACTTCTTGCCCCAAAGCACTGCTCCTCCTCCCAGCCCCCTTACCGTCTCCCGGTCTTTCCCCATCTGGGCCAGGCAGCGGGGCCATGGGCTGGGGGGGCCTGGGCGGGGGCAAGTCCACTATCCTCCTTGGCAGCAGATGCCCTTGAAGGAAACCCAGCCCAACCTCCCCCCATTTTTTTTGCTGGAATATTTTGGGGGTTGAAATTCAAAAAAGAAACAAATATATACAGCAATCTTTTCTCAGGCCTGGCTGGCAGAGTTTGATTTGCCCTAGTCACTTCTGGTTCCAGGAAATATGAGCAGGCAAGAGACAAGGAACATTTACGGGTATTCCTGGCCGCCAGCTCTGAAGGACTCCTCGAATCCTAGGATCCTAGGAGGGGTCAGCGTCCTTCAGAGGACCAGGCGGAGGAGGAGGAGAGTGAACTTCAGGGACCGAAGGCCGGGAGGAGCGACTTGGCAACTGGCATTAGCTCTAGGAGGCGGAGGAAAGGATGGGGAAGGGCAGCGTTGCATGGAAGGTTTTTATTTTGGAAAAGCTGTGCAGAAAAACATTCAACCAAATGTGGCTGTGAAAAGAGAAACCCAAATCTTAAGCGTTAAAAAAACTTTTGATCAATCAACTAGCTCAGAAGAGGGGAGGAGGCCAATGCCGGGAGGCGTCACAGCCCGTCAGGCAGACGGCTGGCCTCCAGCGGGGAAGGCCATTTCCCTGAGCACTGTGCAGGGGAAGACAGGGCGGTTGGTCGCAGGGCTGGAGTGGCAGTGGCTGCCCCCGTCACAGTCCTGCCACAGACCGCCTCGTGAAGCCGCGCAGGCGCCGGGGACCCATGCCCATCCGCAGCTTTGCCAGGAGCATCGTACCGATCCTTCAGGATGGAGGGTGAGGGGCGCCGGGGAAGGAATCGGGGTGTGTTTGGGCTTGGCTTCTGATGGGGGCTAACGGAGGCAGCTGCTTTCAGGGCGAGTGCTGGGTGGAGGGCTAACTGCCATACCAGTACGTCTTAGGTTCCAGGCGTCTTAGGTTCCAGGCGTAGGCAGGGAGGGGGCGGAGGGAGAGGAAGAGACGGCTGTTTCTAGGTCCTGGGTCATTAAAAGGCAGGCATATAGCCACGGGCTCTTCCCAGCCTTCAGCCCGAGCCCTCTTCCCATGTGACCCAGTGACGTTTCTCCAGAGAGGCTCTTTTGGCCATCGCAGGCTCCACCCCGGCCGCTGGTGGGTGAGGGTCCCCGTGACCCACATCACTGGCTTGCCCAGGAGAAACGAGGTGGTAGGCCTGCCCCATGGGAGAGGCTGAGCACGTGTCCAAGACCTTCTCACCAAGAGCCCCTGCCCAGCTGGAGGAAGATCCAGTGGCTGTGGCCACACTGTTCTCCGGGACTCTTCCTGTCACTGCAGTTTCAGAAGGCCCTCGCCCTCCCGGAGTGAAGTCAGAGCGCGCTCTTTAGGCCTGTGGATTCCTGATGCTAGCATCACGGCTGCCTTCTCCCCAGAGCTCCCGGGACTTCAGAGCAGCCTTCCCAGCTTCCTTGGCTTCAGGAAGGAAGAGCTCGTCCCACGTTGAGTCTGTTAGGCCTTGGGTCAGCAAATCTGCTCCTCTTTCCCCTGCAACAGGTCTGGCGCTAGGTGATGATGAGGGCAGTTCAGGGTACTCCTGTCCTGGGATGGGCCCCAGTCCCCTGGAGCCAGCAGGTCTGGGGCAAGGGGATCAGAGGTGGTGGGAGGGCCCTCATGTTCCGTCTCCACTCCATCTGGATCCTTGCTGTTGCAAAGTGGCACTGATTCTAGTTCTGTTCCCTCTTCCCTGGCTTTTTGGCTTCGTTGGGGCCAGTGACAGGGTCCACTCCTACAAACTCGGTGAGTGGCCACGTTCCTCTGGCTCAGGTATATTTCCAGCATGTAGTAAACGGTCCAGAAGATGGTAAAACTGCCTACCAGCACCAGAGTCTGGGGAAAAGTCAAGCACCTAAGTTAGTGATGCTTTCCCAAAGCCTGTGGCTTTCCTCGGCCCAGAACGATGAACTCAGAAAAAGCCTGTCACCTTCCAGGGACTACCTCTCCCACCCTGAAGTACTCGCCCCAACCCAGGTCCTCCCAGCCCCTCACTTCTCAAGTCCCCTGGAGTACCCCAGCAAGGACTCGATCTGCCAGGACACTCCTGCTGGCCCACCCAGCTGGAGCTGGAGGCCAGGCCCTCGTACCTTGAGGGTGTTAGGGGTGATGGTATAACCATCTTCCTCGGGGATTTTCAGCCCAGGAGGGCAGGGCAGAGTGAAGCCATCATGCAGGTATTTTCCACTCATGGCACTTTCTAACAGTCTGTGGAGAAGAAAAGACATGAGGATGCCCTCCTGAACTTGTTCCCCCTCCCTTGGGCCCTCACTCCTCCTCCCACCTCAGGGCTGGAGAGAGGGAGGAAGCCTCATCACAAAAATGGGGTGGGGAGCTGTACTGTGGGTTCCCAGGGAGGTGGAGCTCCTTCAGAGGCCTCCTCCAGCCCCATGAGCAGCTTCCCCCTGGCACCTGCATCTGGCACCTACCTTTGCCTGTCCTTGATGTCTACTGGACTCCACACAGAGCCATACAGGGTCAGCTGCCACTGCCGGAGGATGCCAGGCTGGAGTGTCTCATCTCCTAGGGCAGCAAGTGGGGTGTCTGTGAGCCCTGCCCCTCCACTGGCCTTGCGAGCAGCAGAGGCCCTGCCCGCCCCACCCCCTAGGGGGACTGGAGCACACGATCTGCTGCAGTAGAGGCCTGTGTCCACTGACCAGGGCTTCTGCAGGTGTGCCTCACGGGGTGCCCTTAGGGATGGAGACTGGGAGGCTGAAAGGTCTAACTCTGAAGCAAAGAAGTTCTGCCTTTGTTTCTTTCATATTTTAGGGTTTCAGTTGGGATTTTGCTTGAAAAAAAATTTTTTTCCTACTAAATTAAAGAAAGGTTTGAAAACCACCAGTCTAGTGAATACCTAACTTGGCTGGAAGCCAGGAGAGTTGGGTTTGGTTTCCAGTCTCCTCTGGAATATTGTATGACCTTGTACCAGTCACTTCAGACCTTTGGGTGGACCTCAGTTTAAAAAAAAAAAAAAAAAAAAACAACAACCAAAAAATGGTGAAAATTAGTCCTGCCCTTACCTGCCTACCAGGGCTGGTCGAAGGATGGTTATATGTGAAAGAACTTGAAATGTGGTTTCAACAGGGAATTTTTGTTGCTATCCTGAGGAAAAATGGATCAGTCACTTCTCCAAGGAATATGAGAGGTAGTATCAATGAACAATTTCAGATTTCAGCACCCATATTTGAGATGGGATGTACTTCTTGGCATCTACCCTGTTGGTCCAATGGCAACCCTATGCATTCTCCACGGGATGGTCTCTGTGGGGGCTCTGTGCTCCAGAGGGACCAGACAGAAGGCAGGCAGGCTTACCTACATCCCTGACCATGAGTCTGTAAGTCCCCTTCGCTCTTTCCCCCCAGCACCGCACAGTGGAGAAGGTCCAATCATTGAAGCCGTTGGGATCTCTGTGGGGGGCAGGAAAGAGTAGAAAACTTGGAAGGCGTAGGGCAGGGCAAACTGACCCTTTGCCCACAAACATGATTTCCTCACTGCAGTAGCCGTCAAAACGTAGCAGTTGTGGCCTGAGCTACAGCCACTGGGGAGCGTGCCATGAGGGGTCCCCAAGAGCTGTCCCTTCCCCGGGGATCCCAGATGAGGGACTGGTGTCAACATGTCACAGTGGGAAAAGAAATGTCAGGCTGGGGAGCCTGACAGATCTAGGCTGTTACTTCCTCAGGCACTTACTAGCTCTGCGACTTACTTTCTCATTTGTAAAAGGAGGTTAAAGGCTCCTCTGCATAGTTCTTGTAAGAATTAGAGAAAATTTTGGTCAAGTACAGTGCTTGGCACATTGTAAGTGACTTATACAAAACGGGCAATGAATGGCTTCCAGCTGCCATGGTCAGCCCGTGCGGCAGAGCTCAGGGCAGGGCCAGCATCCACATCTCCTGTATCTTTTCCTTGCAAAGACCCTTGATGCAAAAAAAGCTCAAAGGTATGGACGGGTGTACGTACGAGTCCATGCTGCGGGGGGCGCCGATGAGGGACATCATGCCACTGGGGCAAAACAGTTTCAGCTCCAAGCTGCCGCGTCGTGGGTGAGTGATAGAGACTGTCACCGCCACGTGCTCCAGCGTCTTCAGCCCCGACATCTCCAGGTCCGTCCTGCTGACTGTGGGAAGTCAGGCTGGGCAGCTGGGAGACCAGCCCCATAAACACTTACGCCCTCACTTCATCCCAACACACACAAAGGCACATGCTCATTGAAGCCACATACAAATACCTAACGCAGCCCTAACTGCGCACGCGAATAAATGGATTGTCGTGGCTGCTGTCAAGGGGTTGACAATCTAGAGTCTCGTTGGGAAGGTAACATATTCAAGACACAATATAAGAACCAAACAGAGCAACTTCAACCATTCATTCACCCAAAAAATAATTTACTGAGTACCTCCTACATTTCAGGCACTGTACTAGATGCTGGGGATAGAAAGGTAAGTTGGACATGATCTCTGCCTTCTACCTGCAAGTGGAGAACGAGACGGTGTGAGGAGTACATAACTGATGCTAGAACAGAGAGGACCCAGATGGCTCTAGGCACATGGCAGGGAGATCTGCAGGAGGCGGCAAGGGACGGGTACAGTGTTGGCAGGCAGCGGTACAGCCCAGGAGGGGAGATGGCCCGAAGGTAGGGGTGGAAATGAATAAGTTCCATACGGAAGGCAGTACAAGTTTCTAAAAAAACTACTCAAGTGAATAAACCACGAGGAAATGATGCTGAATGAAAAACAGTCAACCTCACAAGGATACACAGTGCGTGATTTCCGTTGTGTAATATTCATGAATAACACAAGTGTGCAGACAGTTGCCAGATGGGTGGTTGCCAGGCACTGCACTGGGGATGGGGCCCAGGGCGTGGGCAGAGCCACAAAGGGTTGACACAGTGGGGCTCGGAGAGGCGGGCGTGGGGGTGGGGGCCTCTGGATCCTGGTTGTAGTGCTGGATACACGCTGGAGCCCCGTCCCCACCCCGACATACACACATACAAACAGGAGTGCCTGTCTGCCCGGGGAGATCTGACTATGCCCCATGGGTCATGGCAATGTCATTTTACTGGACTGGATACTGTATTAGAATTGTTTCAGACACCAACATGGGGAGTAGGGTGCATGAAACTCCCCCCAAACATTGCTTTGCAACCCCCTGTGAATCTATGGTTATTTCAAAACGAAGTTTAAGAAAAACACAAACTACTAAGGTGGAAGACTCAAGTGGGGAATATTAAAAAAAAAAAAATTAGGGGGCAAGGAGACAAAAATTCTTCCTAAAGCACTTCTTCCACTTATCCAACAGGCAAGGCGGAGACCAGCTCTCCACTTTCCGGTGAGAGGGTGGACGGCTGCCATGGGAGCAAGAGGAAGGCAAGGCTCGGTCGGGTCGGTGGCACCACTACTGTCTGCCCGTGGGCCTCCTACTCAGCCCCCCTCCGCTCCCCCCTGCTGCGCTCATAGAGGTGCACCGCCTGGTCATCCCCTGCCCCGCGGTGCTCCTGCTCCGAGGACCGCTGTCCCACGTCGTGACCTCATATTTTGGCCTCTTTGGTCTGCCCATGTCGGTGCCCCCTTCCACGACCACACCCTGGGCGTGGTCGTTAGCTGGGACTGCTTCACTTCTGAGTGGTTTAGAGACACTCATTGTGGGTTTCTTCAGATAAGCGATGCAAATGAATTGAAGACACATCAGAAGAGGAGTTGAGCAAAAACGCAGAGAAGCTCCCACACTTCTAGATCGCGTGTTGTGGTAAACACCCATCTCGACCTCTCTCCGGGCATAGACGTGGCCAAGTGTGCGTGCTCTTCCATTCCACCCGGCGAGTCTTCAAAGCCAGTGGCCCACCTTTTCTGAAAACAAGTACCTGCCACCTGTTTTCTCTCTCCCTTCTTGACCTCGTCCTTCACTTCCTGGCATTCCACCCAGCTCCTCTCCCCTAAGGGCTAAGATTCCCCACCGCTCAGCTCTCCAACACCCTCTTGTTTATGGTCTCAAGCTCCTTTGCTTTCTTTCCCTTTCACAGCAACTGGCTGGCAAGGGTCCAACATCAGACCAGCCCCATGATCCATCTCCTTGGCTGGATCGGCTTGTTTATGTCTCTACTACAGACAAAAAAAACAAAAACAAATAAACCCTCCCTCAACTCTTCACTTCCTTCTGCCCACCAGTGTTAAGAATGTGGGCTCTGGAGCCATCCACCCTGGGTGCATCCTCCCTAGCGCAGCCCTGTCCTAAATGTGAGAATCAGATTTGTTTCCTTAACTGGAAATCTTGGAGAGTAACACTACCTACCTCGTGAGGCTGGTTGGAGGATTGTATTAGTTCATACACGTCGAGCACTTAGAACAGTACCGAGTACTAAGACCATGTAAGTATCGGGTCGTATGTCTTTCCCTTTACTGGGAAACTTCTTGGAAAAGATGTCTACATTCACTATCTGCACTTCTTACCCTCCCATCCATTCTTAACATTTTTTCCATCAAGACAGTGTACATGGCTTCACAAGTCAAAGAGCAATTTCCTAACCCATTCCTCACCATCTTCATGAGCCACTCCACAGAAGCAGACGCTGTTTATTGCTTTTGGTTGTTTTCTTCTGGGACCTACCTTTGTTTCCAAATAGGCATGTGTGACTATTTCATGGTTTATCAGTTTTAGACACTATTTACTTCTGATTATAGCAGAGAAGGATTTAACACCATGCCCAGACCTTCTCTCTACCCTGCCCTCCTGTCCATCTTCTCAAAATAACTACATCACAAGTTTTAGTTAGATTAATATTTTGTTTTCTTACGTGGCCTTATAAATATTATATGGAATTTAGCCAAGGAGTATATAATGATTTCATTTTCTGAACAATTTGCTGGTTACCCTCTGGAGTTAATCATTGCCCTGTTCTTTGGTTTACTTAAATTCGTTTCCCCAGCTCTAATTTTTCCCAAACTGCACGAAAGAACCACATAACCTCTCTGAGTACTATTTCTTCAAATGAACAAACAGATCAGAGGCTCCCTCGGTGCTACTTTCCCCCGTGCCTCCAACCTGGGTTCCCAGGCTCCTGTTCCTATCTGCTGCGCTGCCACTGCGTTGGGGCCTCCCTGTCCTTCTGCTTCCTCTCAGTCTGCACGCCCTTTCTCTATCCCCCATCTTTTCTTTTTTTTTTAAAGACTTTATTTATTCATGAGAGACACACAGAGAGAGGCAGAGACAGAGACACAGGCAGAGGGAGAAGCAGGCTCCCTCATGCAGGGAGCCCGATGTGGGACTCAATCCCAGGACTCCAGGGTCTTCACCCTGGGCTGAAGGCAGCGCTAAACTGCTGAGCCACCCGGGCTGCCGTATCCCCCATCTTTTCCTTCCCCTGGTTTATCCTTCCTTGTGGAATCACTGCCTCTACTGGCAGTTTCAGACATAGAGAGCATGAACGAGACTTGCAGGTCTGAAAGTATCCTTATTCGACCTTCCCACGTGATAATTAGTTCCGCTGAATTTTAGCGACTGCAACCATCCTCAGGGTTTGGAAGTTTTCTATTCTTTGTTTTTTCAAGTGAGCAGTGATCTCTATCAGCTTTAAAAGCCAGTTGGAGGGTCTAAGCATGGGTGGAACCTTATACTGGGGGGCTTCCCTAAGGACTGGCTTGGCACCTGACGGGTTTGTGGAGGAGCCCTCTGTATCTCTATCTCCAAGTCTTTCCATGAGGGATCCTCCTACTGTTCTAGAGAAGAGCCTCTGGATCTCCTGGCTGCCAGGGCCTTGGGATCTGGGCAGCTGGCTTGGAGGGGAGAGTCCCCCTCCCCCTGTACCCTCCTTGGCTCTGGAGAGCAAAGTTTCCCACTCCTGCCAGGACAAGGAAGGGGCATCAGCTGGCTGCCAACGAAGGGAGAAGGTGCCTAGGAGTCTATCTTTTCAGCGATTCCCTATTTTTCGCCTCATACCTCATCTCTGTCTCTTGGAACATATGGGACCTCCAAATCCTGAGCCTTTTGGGATTCTGTGGCATGAAGGGGCTTGTTTCTTAGTATCGCCTTTGCAGGTATTTGGTATGCAATTTTCTCAGCCCTGCTCACTTCTCCATTCATTTGCCATCTTCCAAAAATTTGATGAAATCTCTCATTGGTTCTAGTCTCTCTCCCATTCTCTTTGTCCTTGTGCTTATGCCATTTTTATTCCTTTATTCTTATTTTGGTGAGGTTTTGGGAGAAAGCAGAAGTAAAAGAACATGTTCAAGCTGCCATCTTTAACCGAAATCTTCTATCCCCATGAATTATTCAACCAGGTGTGATTGAATGTTGGCCCCTATGAGTACACAGGCAGTTCTCCAGGTAACCAGGGACCTGTGCGGCAAACAGAAGGCTGCCCCTCCGTCTTGTCTCCTTGCCCTCTCTCACTGAGATGGCCCGAATTCCAAAATTCCTGTGACACTCTCCTCCTACCTCCTGGCCCATTTCATCCCTCCCCTTTTTCTTCAGAAGTGTCTTTCCTTGGACTACGCCTTTAATGCAGTCTGTGTTCTGGGTCCTCTTTTATCCTTTGCCTGCCAACCCTGGGCAACTTTCTTCTCCTTTCCTCTGCCTTTACTGGTGACTCCCAAACCATTGCCACCAGTATGGACCTTTGAACTTATGTTGTCAACCACTTTCTGGATATAATCTTTAGATGTTGCCCAGAAGCCTCCAATACAGCAGAGCCAAATTCCCGGCCTCAGTTCCTCATACTCCCCAGTCCTTGTCCAGATCTGTCCTTCAGCCTGGGCTCTTCATCTCATTTGATGGCATCACTATCTACCCAGCTGCTCAAGCTCAAAAACTTGTAAATCGTTTTATATATTAAAAAATATAAACGGGGGCTCCTGGGCAGCTCCGTTGGTTAGGTGTCTGACTATGGCTCGGGTCATAATCCTGGGGTCCTGGGATCAAGCCCCACATCAGTCTCCTTGCTCAGCTTCTCCCTCTCTCTCTGCAGCTCCCCCTGCTGTGCTTGTTAGCTCTCTCCCTCTGTCAAATAAATAAAATCTTTAAAAAAAAAAAAAAGGCTTTAAAAATATAAATGCACATATAAATTTATTTATATATACATTCATATATGGGTGTGTGTATATATACATATATATATATGTATATATACACACACACATACACATATATTCTTACTAGAGAAAATTCCAGGCACATATAAAAAATAGAACAGATGTTCTCAATACCTAACTCCAATACTTATCAACACATGGCCAATCTTGTTTCATCAATGGTCCCCACTTCTTCCCCTTCCCAGAGTCGTTCGATGGCCTCTCCAGGCACCCTGTAATCTTACCAGTAGAGACAGAGTATGTAGGTCTAAAAGACAAGGGATTGTTCTCCTTCACCTTTCCCTACCAGCAATTGGTGACAACTTATCTCAAAGGCTCCCCACACACAGCCTTCCTGGTCTGGTCCAAACTCCCCCCCCCGTGACACACCCGGTTCTATCTGGTCCTGCTCCTCATGCCCCTGCCCCAGCTCTACCATGTGGGCTCGCGGTTCCCCAAAGCTCCACTGACTCTGCAGGTGTGGCCTCCGCTGTCTGGATGTCCTTCTCCTCACCTCTTCTCCTGGCCAGCTACATGCTGGAATTCTCGTCAGTCCCTGGCTCCTCCAAGAGCCCTCCCGTCTTCCCCAAGCAGGAGTCATCTCTCGGTGACACCGGTGTCATCTCTCTACCGCAGCCGGGGCCACCTTTCCCCCACTGTGAGCTCCTGAGGGCAGGGATCCTGTCTTATCTCTGAATCCCCAGAACTTAATACAGTGCCTGGAATGAGGCGCGTCTCACGTTAGCAGAATGAATGAGTGAATCAATCAAGAGACATTCCAGAGAAATATGTGAAAGACTCCAGTGCAGGGGGAAGGACAGAGGAAGACCTGGGGAGAATCAAGGGATCCGGTGGGGGGTGGGGGGGGGGTGGCTGACAACTCCAAAGCTTCAAGTGTGGTGGCAACGGCTCTGGCAGAAAATAGGAGACACTGGAAAGCCAGCTGGCTCTAAGGGGGTGACAATGAAATCTAAAATGTTGCATGTATGACATGACTTCTGCTGGTGGAATATCCAACAGCACATGGTGACGTGGGGATAGAAAGCTCATTGCAATGAACTGAGTCTTCTGTGGCAGAGAGAGTGGGTGATACAAGTGAGCAAGGCTTTAGCTAATTGACTTTCAAGGGTTCCAGGTCAGAGGCAGGCAGGGACTTGTTTCCTAGTAGGGAACCACTGAATTGAATAGCACAGCCGGAGAACATTTCCATCACTGTGGAAAGCTCTGTTGGACGCCTGCTCTAGAGTCTCAGTAGTAGCTCGCCTCTACTCCTCTTGTGGCACGGTCAGCCCCCTCCACCTTACAAAAAGTTCACTCTGAGCCCTCAGACATCTTTCAAGTCCTGCCAGGTCTTGCGGGGAAAGACCAAAGTTTGGCCACGGGGGCATGTTTCTGGACAGTCTAGGGCTGAGCTACCCTAATCTCTGTTAACTAGACTCTCTTTAACCTCCGGGCACACCCACGAGCTTGCGCTTTCTGTCCTGTCTTCTCCAGGGGGGTAAATGGAGTCACAAGAGGGAAGACACCCTTGCTGACCTCAGAAATTCGCAGCTGCCCTGCCCACTACGCTCCACACTAGCAAAACTCAGAGTCTACACCTCCCTTTGCTTTCTCCTCTCTTTCCACTACCCCCATTTTCCACTCTTCTTGGCCCAGGACCATTTGTCCTTCCTAGTGACAAACAAGCGGTTGCCAGGGAGGCTGGTCTTGCTTACTGGAGCAATGTCCCCCGGTCAGTGGGAAGAAGATGGTGACGAGGCTGGGAAGGCCCCCAACCCTCTTTGAAGTCAACTCCCATTTGATAAGTGTGACTACAGGTCACACTGTTACTTAAAGGACAGTCGGAGAGTCGCGGATGAGTCGTCCAAATTAGAGGGCACACTATCTCCAGGACCTGTCAGTACAGATCCCGGGGGGGTTCCGACTGAACTGCATTCCTAGGAATGTTCCTGCACTTCTCTGCCTTGGCCGGTGCCCTTTCCAAGATAGCATTCCTTTTACGGAAAGTGCGATGAACCAGGTCCATGGATTTCCTTCCACGTAGAGGGAAGCTGGGCAAGTGCTGGGCACGGTTAGGGAGACAGAAAGTGGAACCCTTCTCAGGGGAACCTCCACCCAAGGGAAGCTGCCCCTGCCCTTCTGAGCTCCCTTCTTTGGCCATTCCTCCTCTTGTTCTTGCTCTGGTTTGATCACTTTCTAGGATCAAACCAGAGTGGCTGAGGACGGAGTTCTAATTTGGGCCCCAAACATGGCATGCTTCGATCTTCACAAAAAATAGCAAAACAACTCTGCCTGTCAAAATTCCTCAAGGGAAAAAAAATAAAATCCTCCTCGGAGCTAGAAGTAGGGAAACTCTCACACGGGAACTCGGGGGAATCTGCTGACAGATGCCAAGCATTGTCACCCAGCTTCCCTCTTCTCTGGGCAGGGGTTCAATCTCAGTGCTCGACACAAACCACACCTCTGACTTGCAGAACTTCAGACAGTACCACTGACTCTGGGTGTGACGGGAGGTGGGGGCAGGGGGCAGGCAACTACACCCCAGGGAGACACCCAGGTCCTCCTGTCCCACCCCAAACAGCCCATCTGACTTCTGTATTAGACAAGCCGGAGAATCAAAGGAAGAAATTCATTTACTTCATCCAGAGGCCACTAGGCCGAAGAGAATTGCCTGGCAATTCCTGGCATGGAAGTCAAAGAAGCATCTTTCAAGCCCTGCCTCGTCTGCTCGGTCCCAACACCACTCCTCCCCCACACTGTCCTGACTGGTTGCTCAGCAGCTCCTACCCACTACTAGTAACTCAGGAGAAAGGTCTTATTCAAGCAGCCAGAGGCCAGCCAAGTCAGAAGCAGCAACATGTCCTAAAATGGTCAAAGAAAACTCCACAGGTCTGGCTGGAGCTCAGCTCCTAAAGGCAGGGACGATGAGTTTAACTTCCCCATCACCCCGCCCCAAACCTCATGCCCCAGATTAACCCCCTTTCTGCTGACTACTTACCATTCCACAGGACCTCCAGTGAGTGGGGGGACAGCGGGATAGCCTTGTTCTCTTTTAACACAGGGCTGACATAGGAAGCTAAGTAAGGGACAGAGGTCCAGATCTATTAAAGGAAAGGGATGGTGGTGAATGAATAGGATGGACCACACACACTCATCAACTCGATCCTCAGGGCCCAGCCCTTCTTCTCTCTCCTCATCACTTCCTTTCACTCTTGAGGCTCTTGATGACCCTCAGGAGTACTCCCCGTGGCACCAAAACAAGGAACCAGAGGAAGTGGCCGTGTCCAGGGTGGAAGAGGAGAACCAGAGCCCCCTGAGAGCCCCAAGCCATACTCTCTACCAACAGTTTGGAAACTTCAATGATAATGTTGCACCTGCTTCTTTGTTTGAAAAATGGGTATCGGCTGGCATGATGGTAAATGAAATGAAGAACATTTATTAAGTACCTACGACGTGCCAGGCAAGGTTTTAGGCACTTATGGCCCCCTCCCTCAGCCACCCCATGCAGGGGTCCCTGCCCTGCCAACACCTGTTCACCTTGGCTGCATTAACGAGTCTCCAAGCATTGAGCAGGCCAAACCCATGCTGGTGGCTGTGGCTGAAGCCTGCCTCATTGGTGACCCAATCTGCACGGCGATCCTCATACTGGGAGAACAGAGGTCCTGGTTAGTCTTGGGGGCTCCCAAAGTATAGCTGATGCTTGAACAATTCAAGGCTTACGGGTGCCAGCCCTCCTCCCCCACAGCTGAAAATCCATCTCTGACTTTTAACTCCCCAAAACTTAACTATCAATAGCCTGCTGTTGACAGGAAGCTTTACTGGCAAACAGTTGATAAACACATATTTTGTATATTATATCCATTATATATTGTATTCTTACAGGAAAGTAAGCTAGAGAAAAGAAAATGTTATGACGAAAATACATTTACAGTGGATCCATGCATTCAGACTCATGCTGTTCAAGGGTCAACTATAACATCAACAACCTAACTCTGGCTTCCTTGCTGACCCTGCTGGCTGACCCCATCCAGACTCTCCCACTAAGGCAACTAGGAACGGGTTCCCCAAGGAGAGCTGGGACAAAAGGGCAAAGCCCCATGACATCACCACCCCCATGGCTTGCTCCAAGAGAGGGAGCCAAGCCCCGGAGTAAAGGAGCCCAGAGGGCTCTTCTGCAGGTGAAATGGCATAGGTAGGACAGGGACGGATGAGTCTAGGCCCATGATGGGGTCCCCATACCTGTTCTATACATAGGTAGCTCTGTAAAGCATTTGGCACCTCACTTTTGGGTGAGTCTGAAGCCTCTCACTCCTTGCAAGTGCTTGGGAGCAGAAACTCTGGGTAAAGTGGGGCCAGGCCATGTGTCTGGCTGCCAGGGTCTCACCTGGGTGGCCGTGAAGACGATGATGTGCTGGACGTCACGCCATGTGAGGCAGGGCCGCACCTGTAGCATTAGGGCGATCATACCCGCTGCCAGGGGGGCTGCGGCTGAGGTCCCCGTGTGGCCTTCAGTGCAGCCTGTGCCCTTCTGTAGGTCCCAGTCAGTGGTCACCTTGGGAGTGGGTGGGGGAGAGGCTGGGTTAGGCACGGAGCTCACAGGTGCTGCGCAGAGAGGGGGAGGGGATGGCCGCTCAGAACAAGCCTCAGGGGGGAGGCCAACTAGCAGGTCAGGACAAAGGACAAGCTCTATAGAACTGAGAAAAGACGAATAAAGACTAAAGAGGTACCCAGGAGGGTCTGGCTGCAGGAAGAAAGATGGAGCTGTGGGGAAGGCCTCACAGGCGGGTGGAGGGCAGCTTCCTGATTCCTGCTACTCTAATAACAGTTTCCCAAATTCCCCATTCTGACCCTGCACCCCCCACAACTGTGCTAGACAGAGGAAGTGGCAGGGTGAGCTCCCGGGCCCCAGCTGGAGCTGAGACAGCAGTGACGGCACCATTCAAGGAAATCCAACTTGGCAGCTCAGCGACAGGGGCTGGAGTGACATCAGTGTGAACAGAGGGAGTGTGTTTCCAGGGAGAGGGAACAGGGCCCCTGCCTGCCCCGTGGGCTCAACATGGGCTGTGTCTACACTGCCTGCCCACCCTGGCCCCAACTGCCTCTGGGCTCTGGGCCCCATGCCTCAGGATGGTTCCCATGAGCCTCCCTTCTCTACCTGTGGTTCTCAGGTAGGAGGCAACAGTGGGGGGAGGGTGTGTGTGTGTGGGGGGGGTTCCCTGCAGGAAGAGATGGCATCAAGTTCTTTTTGTGCTCTAATTGGTCCTGGTGCTACAAAGGGTTTGCCTACGTCTGCTCTATGATAGCCCTTTGGATCTAGGACATTGTCCCAGTGTTAAGGCTAAGCACTTTTTTCTCCCAGGCTTCTCTCTAGGGCAGATATCAGGGCACTAACTTCTGCCAAGAACTGTCCTTTCTCCATTGTCCTCGCTGCTTCCCTCCTAGCTGTCATAGCAGCTGCCGAGAGATGCAATTCTCACCCAGGTGCCCTGCGCTCCCACAAGGAAAGGGGAAAAAAACCGCCAAGTTGTAGTCTCAGTGAGACTGGGGAGGCTGGTCCATGCCAGGGAGCAGACTGGGTTTTTTCCTGTTAAGGAAACGGCGTCATGGGGACAGTCTCACGTGGGCTGTGAACATGCCAACGTTGGCAGGAGACCCCCGGGAAAGCCCAGGGAGGCGCCCCAGGCACCCAGACGGTGGGCAGCACAGGCTCCACGCCCTGCACTGGGGAGACCACTCCACTGAGCTGGTCACCCAACAGAAACTGGCAATGGGGGTTTCCCAGGCAGGGATGTCTAAAAGTCAGGAGTTTGGCCGAACTAAGTCTCTCTTCATATCTGGACAAGTCACAGTTCAGATGGAAGGTGGGGTGGGGGTGAGAAGTGGAGGGATTAGGAGGACATCCAGGTGCTGCAGTGTAAGAGGAGTGACCGTGCGGTGAGTGGGGTGAATCCCCCAGTTTCTGCCAAGGCGTGAGGAGCACAGTTTGCTCCTGTTCTTCCTCCTTACCCAGCCTGGCCTGGGGTGGGGTGCCCTCTGAACCTGACCCATGACTGCTGGGCACAGCCTCTCTGGCATGTTTACTTTATCCCACTCCCTGTTCCTTCTCCCCTGGCAGGGGTGGGAGGCTGAGGGCCAATGGCACAGGGCCTTGGAACAATGTGTTGGCCAGAAATCACTTATTGGCAAAACAAAATTTCAGTTTTGGAAAATGAATCCAACCCAGCAGATGACAGAGTGGCCTGATTCCCAATGGCTCTGGAGAAACCTCCAGTACCTAGGCCACTGAAGAAGCAGGACACTCCCGAGGCTCTAGCCCAGCTCTTCCATGGAGCTTACTGACTATTCTGGTCAGCAGGGGCAGGCACGAAGCTCTGGGGTCACAGTCCAGAGACCTGGCCTGAACCTGCTGGGATGGAGCTGAGCCAGCCGTCAGTGTAGGCATTGGACCCTGAATTCTTTAAAAGGTTCCACAACTTGAGAAGCTCCACTTGCCTGCTCTGATCTTCTATTTGATATGGCTCCAGTTCTAGCTCCAAGGAAAGAACTGTTTCTTGGGCTGACAAGAGACATTTCCCGGACTCCTTTTCCCGCCCATCCCATAAAGAGAACCACTAGCTTTACTCCCAACGAGGAACGTGCCCAGAACTCACAGTATTTACAGAAGAGCCAAAGAGCAATGGAATGCAGATTTCTTCCTAAGCCTATAGGAATTTGCCAAAGCCCCAATTCTACCAGAGGAAGACATTTCAAAAGAGTTCTTTAATCAGAGTGACGCTTAGTAGTTCCTATGACAAGATGTATATTTGTAAGTTAAAATTTTAAAGGTAAAAACCATTTACAGATTTATTTTGAGTCCTCAGCTCTGATTTTCCAACAGTGGCATACCCTTTTGAGACCCAGACCTGCTAGGGAAGAGGACTTGAAGGGTGGCCCAGGGAAGCAAGGAACAGAGAAATACGGCTGTGCTGCCTGGGACAAGTCTTCTGGGCGCAGGGGCAGGGAGTGCGGGGCCCAGGAGGCACTCACGATGCTCCGGAGCATCTTGTCCCCACCACTGAACGTGACCGCCAGCATGGAGGCACATTCCTCAGCATAGAAAGGCATCCGTCCCTCTTCATCCACAGCACCTGGGGACAGAGTAGAGGAGATGAGAGCTGAAGCCTGATGAAATCACAGTTATCCAGGAGCTGCCCTGAGTTTAAAAACTGATCCCTGTGGCTCCAGTGCCTCAGCGCACACACACTCCTCACCTGAATAGGCAACTTCAAATGGCAGACAGTGTTCTGGGCCCTAACACCATTCTCTCAGTAGGCTCCCCGGTAAAACTGGGGGTGTTCCACTTCTGCATCTACTTGTCCACCCACACATTCATCTTCCTTGATGTTTTTTAACTTATTATTTATCAACTGTGAGTCCCACACTGTGAGAGGCATTGGGGCCTCATGGCAAAGGCCAGAGTGTTTATCTCAAAGAGCTGAAAATCAGGGAGGAAGTTGGGCAAGTGAATAAACACGGCTGGGCAGTGGATGCTATGGTAGGGGTCACGGGTACGGGGCATCTAATTCACGCTCGGGGGTGTCAGAGAAGCCTTCAGGCAGGTGGCCAGTGGCCCATGTTAAGAGAGGCTGCAGCAGAGGCCTAAGCAGATGATGCGCTGAAAGTGTTTCCAGGGTACAGTGACATCTGAGGGAGTCCCGAGATCCTCTGAAGCAGGGCTACTCCCTCCTAACTGCAGGACCCTGGAGAGAAGATCGTGCTCATACAGTTGGATAGACATCCCGGAAGCCAGGGCACCCCAAAACACAACCCCTCCACTATTGAGTCCCACATACACTCCTCACTACAGAGTGACACACGCGCATGCTCATGCACACAGCCGCCAGGCTGCTACCTATGGTGACAGTGTAGATGGAGTTGGCATAGCCGTCATAGTTGCAGTTGTCATTGTGCTGGCCTCCGTTGCCACTGGCCACCACGAAGATGCTCCCAAAGCCCCGGCGGCCAGCAATCACCCCATGTTGCAAGGCGGCCTGAAGAGCAAAAATGTCCTGGGTCAGCCAAGGAACGCCCAGAAAAGGAACCTCTACTTTCCATACCAACAACTCTTCCTCTTCTAGAAAGAAAAGGGAAAAAAAGCCCAAAGGCACTGGAGCAAGGGGGAATCGCCTGGGCCCAGTGATGGGGGGAGGGGACACAAGCACAAAACCAAAGGGAACAGCTCAAGGTATCCTTCCACTTCTCCAAGAACTAGTGTCCCCTGCACTCTCCACCCCTAGGTTATGAGGACTTGCCCAAAAGGAGGTGGTAGGGCTGGATGACAGGAGTCTGGCACCACAGATGGGGGGGGAGGGGGCGAGTAGGGTAGGAAAGGCCGTGGCTTAGAGCAGTTCTAGGACCCGAATGGAGAAGGCCTCTCAACCTTCATGCAGTTCAGTTACCTTTCCAAGCTGATGGGGACCATCCACTGTCTTCCCATCATCATCTGGGCCCCAGCTGTTGAGAAATACCCAGAAGGAAGAGCCAGAGCCACGCTGCAGCTACCCATAGGCCTCCCAGTCTCAATACTCCCCACCCCAGTCTGGAGTCTTCCTGTCTCCCCAGGGGTTCCAGTTCAATGATCCAGCCCTTGCTCCAAAGTGGAGAACAGAAGTATGTGATAAGGCTCTTTTTTTCCTTAGAAACTTTCCCAGCTTAGGACTACTTTCACCGGTCCCTAAACATCCTTCCTCAGGTCCTAGGGAGCAGGGGATGATACATATTGGTTGAGAGGGACAGGTGGCCACCATCTCCTGATGAAGAGAACTCAGACCAAGCTTGATGGCAGAGCACCCACAAAGGAAGCACTCCATCTGTAGCAATTCCTGGGTCTGAGGAGTTCTCTAAACCTTCTTTTTTTTTTTAAGATTTTATTTATTTATTTATTCATGAGAGAGAGAGAGAGAGGCAGAGACATCCAGGCAGAGGGAGAAGCAGGCTCCATGCAGGGAGCCCGACGTGGGACTCGATCCCAGGACTCCAGGATCACGCCCTGGGCCGAAGGCGGTGCTAAACCGCTGAGCCACCTGGGCTGCCCACTCTATACCTTTTCTAAGGGAAATGTATCCTGTGGGTGATGTGCTTTTGAGGGAGGTGCTGGTTGGGGGAAAAAGAGATGCCATCGGTGTCATGAGGGCTGCCTAAACTCAGTTTCTCCCTTTTTCAGGAACCACGTCCCCATCCCCTTCCCAACCATCACCAGAGCCTGAAGCTGCAGGTGCACTGACACGTGTAGGGTCGCGGGAATGGGTGCAGGGCCATTTGGCTCAACTGTGGTCAGAGAGGAGCCCTGAGGAGCTCCTGAAACAAACACACATGGGGCCGACTGCCACATTCCTCGTGTGGCAACCTGGTCACTGGGGTGACGTGGGGCTTAAGACTGAGAACCCAGCAGCCAGGGATCTGGAGAAATCAGAGCGATGAACTCCTAGGGTGAACCCAGGGAGAGGACCCCCAGCAGGGACCTGCCCGAGGCAGCCCATCTTGCCATTCCGCTGTTGGAGGCTCTGTGCCATGTGCTGGAGCCTCGGGTTCCCTCACCGTGTTCCTGGCTCTCTTTACCTGCAGCTGTAGATGTCATTGATCTGATAGTGTTTGTTGAAAGCCACGGCCTCCATGCTGTCCGTGAGGGGCCCATCCAGCACCCGGATACCTAGGCAGTGAAGGCCACATCAGCTCCTCAACCACTCTGGTCCCTCCCCCATCCCTGACCCGATGAGGAGCTGAGTGGTGAGGAGCCACACGTGGAGACTTTTCCCTCCGAGCGTTCTTGTATCTTTGGAAAGATGTTCTAAAAAAACCAGAATGTTTTTTTACGTAATGCTAAATCTTAGATTTTCAGGATCATGTGGTCTGGTGGGAAGAAGCCTGGGCTAGAATGGAGGTAGCCAAGGTTCCCTGACTTGCATCCTTAATCACGTAAAGAAGCACCGCTATGGTGCCTGACACTCAGGTGTTCAATAAGTGGTACGTGTTACTGTTACTGCTCCACGGATGCCTAATTTCACCCTCTCAAATGGGCTGGGTCACATCCTGGTGACCACGCGGACAAATGGAGCTTTCTGAAGGGACTTGGGGCCTGAAGCGGTCTGGCTCACTCCGGAGCTCTTACGGAGAGGGCTGCTGACCTCTGCTGGAGTGTAAGAGGAATGCAGCCTGTTTTCAGTCTGTGGGTTCCAAGCACTCATGAGGAGTCGGGGAGGGCTTCCCCGTTCACACCCTTCACGTCTTGCCTTGACGGACAACGTCTGGGAGAAGGAGCCTCAGAACAAGCTCCCGTGGGGGCCAGAGCTGCTCAGCTCTCTTGAAAGGAGGGAGCACAGATAGCAAGCATCAGAGGGGCTGGGTGCTGGAGAGCTGGGAGGTGTGAGGGGAGCCTCCACAGACATACAGGGACAAGGAAGAAAAGAAGGTAAAAGGGTACTTGGGGAATTAGGAAAATACAAGTATAACCCAGGCAAGGAAAAGGAGTCATTGTTACAGTGAGCTGGGTTATTTGATGGGACATAAATTGATCAGAAAAAGGGGGGAGGTGACGGAGCACTTGGGGCTTGAGGAGGCCTCCATCCTCCTCAAGGGATGGAGGGACAGGACCAGTCCCACTCTCATCTGTTTTATATAAGGTTTGAGGCTAATGACGTGTTTGAAATACCACTGCACTGATGAAAATCAGTGAACTGATGTGTCCTACAAGACACCTCTGGACTTGAGGGAAGGACAGGCAGTGAGTGAAGACTGTCACTACAGGAGAAGCCCACCTAGGCTAGACCAGAAGGTACCTGCGATGCGGCTCCCGTATGCCACTCCCACTGCACAGAAGCTGTTGTTGGGCACAGCGGCGATCTCCCCGGCACACCTCGTGCCATGGTGGTTGCCATTCTCCACGTCTGGGTGTGGCATAGGGTCAGGGTCATTGGAGTTGAGATCATAGCTGCCCTCGGGGCTCTGAAACATAGTATGTGGGGGGTGACATGTGGTCATTCACAAGTCTTAAGGGGTCAGGACCTGGAGCTCAGGGAGAGAGGAGACCTGGGAGAAATTGGGACACTGGGGGTCCTAGCCAATGCAACAGGCCCATCTCTCTCTCAGGATGCAGATTTGAGAAAAGGACACATGGGGCACAAAAGAAGGTCTCAGCAAACTTCTTTCTTGACTGTTACAACAACGGGTCCAGGAGACTACTCCATGGCTTGGGAGGTCCAGGATAAAAGAGACTTAGAGCTACCTAAATCTTGGGAAGAGGAACGTGCTCAGGGTTTGTGTGGAGGGGGAAGTTGCCCACAGGGGCCACTCCTTACTCCCTAGGGCAGGGAGCAGCAACCAGAACCAGGAAGTGCCACCTGGAGTCCCCTCCCTGCTTCATAGCTGCCAGACTGGAATGCTGGCTGGAGGAAATGCCAGCCCACGTCCCAGACCCTTTTGTGTGGCCGAGGGACCCCTAAGAAAGGGGCCAGGCTGAGGCAGTGTCCCGAAGGAGGTAAAACATGCGAGTCAGAGGGGGTGTTCTAGGGCCACTCACATAGTTGGGTGCAATGTCTTGGATAGTGTGCTCCACTCCATCATCCACCACCACCACGGTCACCCCTCGCCCAGTTACATTGCGTTCCCATACACCTGTCACATTGATGTCCCGGCCGGGGCTCCGCCGGTTGTTCTGCGGGAGACACAGGGTCAGGAGCTCTTCCCGGAGCCCTGGGAGCCCAGGGACGCACAACATAGTTCACACAACTCACACACAGACAAGTTAGAGCAGCAGTCCCTCTGCCCTCTTGGCCACGATCAAAAAGCCAGATGGTGGTTATAGTTGGGGACAGAGGGACAAGTGAGGGCTTTGCCACAACCCCGTTCTCCAGGAAGGCCAGACATTATTCACCGGCAATAAAAGTTATTAATTCACTTATCCTAACCAGAATGCCACAAGGTACGTATTGTTACAATCTCCACGTAAGTGGCAAAGCTGGATTTGAGCCCAGGCAGCCTGGCCCTGCACCCACACCCTAACCTCTGCAGTCCCCTGGCTCCGCAGAAGTGAGCACAGGGAAGGGGGAGCCTGAGGGCCAAATGTGGTACTGAAGCCCGCAGAAATGTCTCCTCAGGCAAAGGAAGAGAGCAATGGGAGAAGAATACAGTCAGAAGCCCGCTAAAGAAGAGAGCACCCAGACCCTATCCGCCTGACGGCTGACGGCGGCAGGGCCACACTCACCAGGTGCCACTGCTGTGGGTACTTGGGGTCATTGAAGTGGACGCTGCGCTTGGCCCGCTTGAGCAGCCTCTGCTCTGAGTGCCAGCGCACAGCTTCGTGCCTGGCTAACACAGTCTCCGCCTGCTGCCGGAGGGCCTCCACCTGCTGCTCCTGCTGGTGCCCAGCTGGCTGGGTGAAGAGGTAGTAGCCCTGGAGCTCCCCGATGCGCCCAGCATTCAGCAGCCCCGCTGCCTGGGCCAACGCATCTGCCTGCTGTTCCAGAGTCTCTTCCTGCCCCTCGCCTTCTAGGCTGTCCAGATGCACAGCCCAGCTTAGCCCCCCTGGACCCTGGGCTCCAGGCCTGTCTGTCTCTGCCAGACCCATGACCCAGGGAACCAGCAAGAAGAGCCCGGCTAACTCCAGCCAGAGGTGGGTGGGTAGGCCCAGGGGGGCATCCGAGTGTGGCACTTTCTGCCTCCCCTTCGGCATCAGCGCAGTAGGCTGCAGACAAACAGACAGCACATCAGCAACCTGTGTGGGTATCTACGGGGAGACCTGGCCACCAATGTGTCACACCTAGAAGCCCCCAATCCACTCCTTTTAAAATTTTAAACATCTGATCCTCTCTTTTTATTCATGTTTATTCTTGAGCAACGGGAACTAACTCCCCTCACCCCCCACAGTGGGGTGTGGGCCAGTACTAACCCCAGTGGACACCTCCACAGCAGGATGGCAATCGCCACCTCACCAGATAATCAAGCAGACCATCCAACCGCTCACAGGCAACATGCTGCTCTTTGCCGCTGTTGCCCTGAAAAGGGCTCAAAAGTTGTATCGCTCCCGTAGGTTACTGGCGGAAACATGATTACTCTTTAGAAGAGACGTTCCTCCCTTATTTAGAGGGGACATAAGTCTTTCCCCAGGTGACCTCTCAGTCCAGTTGTCCTCCAGGCCGACTCCCCACAATGGCGCCCACAGTCCTACCTGGACTCTGTGTGAGGTTGAGCTCCTGGTCTGGCTAACCACCTCGGGGGCGCGGCGCGGGAGGTGCGTGCGGGGCGGGCGCGCGGGGAGGGGGCGGCGACGCGGGGGGCGGCGGCCGGGGGCCGGGGGGGCGTGGAGGGGGCCCGGCCTAGGAGCGGGCGCGCGGGCTGCGCGGTGGGGGAGGAGGTGCGGGCGCGGGGGCGCGGGGGCGCGGGGGCCCGGGAGCCCGGGGGCCCGGGGGCGCGGGGCGGCGGAGGGCTCGGCGGCCGGGCGCCGCGGCCCCATTGTCCCCTGGGCGGCCGCGCCGCGCTCCGCCCCGGGCTCCGCGGCTCCCTCCGCCCCGCCGCCGCCGGGACCCCGTGACACGTCGGTCCTCCCCCGCGCCGCCGCTGCAGCCCGACGCACCTGCCCCCTGCCCCGCGCCCGGGCGGCGCACCCGCTCGGGGGACCCGGCTCCGACGACCGCCGGCGCCGGGCTCCGCGGGGACACGATGTTTGTTGGCACCCGGGGGAGCACTCGCGGCGACTTGGGCCCATTGTCTCCCAGCAGCTCCGTATAACGGGGGAAGCCGAGGCGCGCGGGCCCCCGGCGGCCTGCGACCCGAGTGCTGACGGAGCCCGGGGCGCGCGTGGAGGTTCCTGGCGGAGGGGGGCGGTGTGAGTACCTGCGATGCCCTGAAGATAAAAACGACCTAAGCCGACCCTAGGTGACACCCCCGCCCCCTCCACACTCTCTCTCCCCCCCTTTGTCTTCGCCGCCACGGCCGGCGGCGCGGGTGGGACTTGCCGCACAAAGGATGACCTTTTGCTCCAAGACAGGCATCCGTCCCGACTCCCTGCCTTGGGCCTCCTGCTCCCCCGCTTCTCTTCCTCCCGGTGGAGTCCCCAGGTCCCTGTACTCTTGCTCCCCTGCAGTAACTTTGAAGAGCCTGTATTTTTCTCCGTCCGTGGTTCTCGGACACTTCCCGTCTGCGGGGAGGGAGCACACTGACGGCAGGAGATGCCGGGATTGCCCTGCACAGTATTGCCACCCCCCCTCCACGAACACCTCCAAAACACTTCACTTAAATTAATGCACGATGCTTGTAATGATTTAGGACGTGAAGACGTCGGTGATTACTAGGCCCCCAGGTGCACTGTTGGTCAGTGAACATTAGGTAAATAGGCACGTGGACCATTTGCAAGATTCCCACAGACTAGGAGTCAGTTTCAAATGACTGCATTTCTGCCCAAAGTGAAAAGGCTTTGCACAGACTCCTACATATTTATATGAATCCTCACATTTCTGAGGACCGATGTCCACCAGGGCCCGCGGGGCCCAGTGGCTCTTTTAATACCCTGCTCCAGAAAAACTCTTGATTATTTTCTGCTGGGACTCAGCTTTTTCTTTATGTTTCTCTCCTGGAACAACTCTGTTGTGTGGACGTTCTGAGGGGGAAAGATAACACTTGTTTTGAAATTTGGAAACTTGCAGCCTGTAATTTGTTTCTGAACATGCAGAGCATGATGGCGGCGGCGTCCGAGGTAGCTGGTGTGGTGTCCAATGCCCCCAACCCTCCAGAATCGTCTTCTAGCTTGTGTGCTTCCAAATCAGAGGAAGGTCTCCCAGATGGTCTAAGGTAACGTGCGTATACTCTACTGGGCAGATTTCACTTGGGCGAGGGGCTTATGTATGAGACGGCTGCTTCTGCAAGCGTAGCTGGGCTTTTCTCTCCTTGGCTTTAGAGGCGCTGCACAAGAGTGAGCTTTTTTTTTTTTTTTTTTTTTTAAGAGTGAGCTTTTTAAAGATAGGGACTGTCTGGTCCATATGTGCATTCATGGTACCTAACACGACGTCTGGCACTCAGCAGGCGTGCCAAGTGTTTTGTCAAGTACGTAGAGTGCAGGGGGTTAAACTCTTCTGAAAATGCAAATATTTCCTCAGCCCTTTTTTACATGGACCTATATGTTCATTTAATTGTACATTTGTGATTTGATACCTGTGTATATATCTACATGTTACTATGTATTATGGTTATGTATATTATAATGGTATTATGTATCGTACCTGTGTATGTATGTCTCCTGTATTACATAGAGATATAGGTATGTACACATCTGTACATAAAGCACATGTATGTTCATGCATATACACAGATACATGTTTATCTGTATTACCTACAGATAAATAGCTTCGTTAGTATAGCTTGCTGCTCCACGTAGATATTTTGCCTCCTTTCTGAATTCTCCAGGGTTGAATTAGGATTGCCCAACCTTGCATCTTACAGTGCTTAACACATAGTTAATGTACAGTGTTGTACTAAATTATATATCCCACCTCAGCTCTTCTGTAGAGTACCTAGGACCTAATATAATAGGTTGATACTGTACTAACAGTTTTATATGTATTAACACATTTAATCCTCATAACAATCCCAGGAGGGAGGTGCTAATATTATTATTCCCATTTACAGGTGAGGAAATTGAGACCCAGAGAGGTTAGTAACTTGCCCAGGGTTGCCAAGCTACATGGGAGTCAGGTTTTGAACCCAGGCTTGTCTGACTCTGTAGTACGTGATAAATACTGGTTTACATGAAGAGAGCTTTGTTGGCAAAGGGGTAATGGAAAAAAACATGAAGGAAGCCTAACCGTAAACTTGGATCTTCATTTTGTAAATAGAGTCAGCCACATGCTCCTAGTAACAATAATGGCAGCTGGGGCTTTTTGAATATTTACTGTGCCAGGCTGTGTACTAAATACTTGAGATGCAAGATTTCATGTCATCCTCACAACAATCCTATCAGGTCAGTCATATTTCTGTTAAATGAGATTAAGTAACTTGCCTGGAGTCAGACAACTGGTAAATAGCAAGAGTCAGGATTTACACCCCGGGACTGTACCATATATGCCCAAATCAGTAATTTAAGTGTCTTCCCTGCTCTCCCAGGTAACTCTCAGTAAGGATTCAGCTAGAAGTGTTTTTTAAAGGCTCATATCACAGTATGCTCTCAGTTTTTTTATTTTGAACAACATACGCTGTTGAAGAGAGGAAGGCACCATGACCTAATGACCTAAAGACTCAGTCAGTACTGGCTTGGGGTACTTAAGCACATCATTTCATAGAATCAGGTGTTTTTTTTTTTTTTTTTTTGAAGAAAAGAAGGGGCATGAACTCCAATAAAAAAAAATAAATATAAAAAAAAAAGAAAAGAAAAGAAGGGGCAAAGAAATTTAGCACAGATGTAGTCTGTATTCCTGGGTAGAAGGCTTACTGTTGGAGATGTTAGATGTCACTGTAAATAGGTTTTAAACATCTCTTCAAAAAGCAACACGTTAAGGGGCTGTGACAAACAACAAAACAACTATCCCAGTGTTTATACATGTGTATATATTTGTCTGGGATAAAAGTTCTACTGACAGCCTCAGTTTTGGATTTGAAATTGTCTGTACTGCAGACAGCTTTAAGTGAGGATGCCATGCTCTGGATAACTGTCGAAGAACCTAAAAGGTGGTTCTTGTTCAAAGATCTGTGAGGAATTTGGATGAAATATTCCTTAGTGAAATGTGAGAGTGTAATAAAAACAGGATTTCTAAATTAACCTTTTATTTATTACAACGTTACGTGTAATTAAGTTAGCACATGTAACTGAATGAAATATTCTAACTAGCAGTAGGCTATTTCATCAACATTCCCCAAAGTTATCCAAACTGGACCTCGGAAATGTGGGGCTCTTCATCGTCATTTACATGTGTTTCTTTACGGTCACTCGACAGGAAATGTCTCTCTCCAGCACCCAGGCTCTAACCACCAAGCTATATTCCCTGCATGTGGGATCAAAATCTCTGGATAAAGACTAAGTTCCATGTCATTCTGATAATTTGGGGGGCTTATGTAGTCTGGTTTGGTTCTTGTAGTCATTATATTAAAAGTATTATGTATTTAATCCTTAAGATTGGGCGAAGAGAGAAACTTTTTATCTTATGTTTTTGATAGCCCCAAAGACCCTGCACAGAAGCACAAGAACTCGCCTCTGTCGAGTGTAAGTAGCCAAACGATAACCAAGGAGAATAACAGAAATGTCCATTTGGAACACCCAGAGCAGAATCCTGGTTCATCAGCAGGTGACACTTCAGCAGCGCACCGGGCGGTTTTAGGAGAAAACTTGCTAGCCACAGCCCTTTGTCTTTCTGGCGGTGGGTCTCAGTCTGATTTGAAGGACGTGGCCAACACAGCAGGAGAGGAGGGGGACACATGCCTCCGGGAGAGCCTCCATCCCGTCACTCGGTCTCTTAAGGCAGGGTGCCATACAAAGCAGCTTGCCTCCGGGAATTGTTCTGAAGAGAAATCCCCACACGCCTCCATCCTAAAGGAAGGTAGCGGGGACACAGGCTTGGATTTCCGACCTGTGGTGCCTCCAGCAAATGGGGTTGAAGGAGTCAGAGTGGATCAGGATGATGATCAGGATAGCTCTTCCCTGAAGCTTTCTCAAAACATTGCTGTACAGGTCAAGTATCAAGTTTCTACTACTAAAATGGAATTTGGGGTATTTATTTATATATATTTATTTATTGAGGGTAGGAGACCTTTCTTCACAGGTGGTGGAGAACTACTCTGCCTTTTTTTTTTTTTACTGGCAACTGTCGTACAGTTTTCATACAGTAGTGCTATGGGATGTCGTCCTTCTGGTGTTCAATAAATAAGAAAGCCAGGATCTAATCATGGCAACTAGGAACTTTATGACCTACCTATAATCTCTTTCTCTAATTGATGAGTGTAGGTCATATTCATATTTCCCATCTTTGTCCTTGCAGGAGGAATCCTTGTTAATTCTCTCCTACATCTTAAGAAGTACAGTGTATCCTGCCTCCTAGTGATTGGTGTGCTCTTTTGTAGGAGGAAGGATGGGCACAATAGATTGTAGGGGGCAAAATTCTAATTTCACTCTTGAGGCTATCTTTCTGTCAGTTCTTGGGTCTTGTTCAGGTTATTTTGTGGGATAAATGTTCAGTGCAATATTCATGTCAGTGTCTGTTTGCCAGACCTACAGTTCTCTCGTTATGAAGCCAGTAAGGGGAACACAGAAATGTAGCTACTTAGTTGTGGCAGATTTCTAGGTAAAATTACTAAAGAGTAAGTATTCAGCCTTTTCAAATGTCTCTGAATAGTTCTGAATATAGTTGTTTCTTTCTTTATAGACTGACTTTAAGACGGCTGATTCAGAGGTAAACACAGATCAAGATATTGAAAAGAACCTGGTGAGTACTTAAACTGTTAACAGTGAATATATGAGACTGTTAACTCAGACTATCTAGAATTATATCATCCCAGTTGGAAAAAGTGCAGGAATCTCCTTTTAAAATCCCTAACAGTGGGACGCCTGGGTAGCTCAGCAGTTGGGCGCCTGCCTTGGGCTCAGGTCGTGATCCCGGGATCCGGGATCAAGTCCCACATTGGGCTCCCTGTGAGGGGCCTGCTTCTCCCTCTGTCTGTGTCTCTCATGAATAAATAAATCTTAAAAAAAAAAAAATCCCTAACAGATGGTCAGCTAATTTCTTTATACTTGCTTACTTCCAGAGATGGGAAGCTTACTACTCATAAAGCAGTCGATTGCATTTAAAAAGGAGCTCTTAAAAAAAAAAAAAAAAAAGGAGCTCTTATTCTTAGATCTTGTTCTGAAGTGATGATAGCACTTCTCACACTTCTTGTTATAGTGAGCTCCTAAGCTGTGTAGAGTAAATCCAAATCCTCCTTTACTTTTTGGCCCTACGTATACTTGAGGTTTTCTTATGCCTCTTCCTCTTACCCTTCAAGTCTGAATCTTTCCAGAAAAAACATTCCTAGATGTTTTTAAATTTCTTCTTTTCTTCATAGAATATGTTTTCTAGCCCTTCCATCGCCCTGATTACTTTTCCACTGGAACATGTTCCGTCTTACCAATATTGCTTTGAAAATGTGATCCTGAGGGGATGCCTAGGTGGCTCAGTGGTCGAGCATCTGCCTTTGGCGCAGGGTATGATCCTGGGGTCCTGGGATTGAGGACTGCATCGGGCTCTCCACGGGGAGCCTGTTTCTCCCTCTGCCTATGTCTCTGCTTCTCTCTGTGTCTCTCATGAATAAATAAACAAAATCTTTAAAAAAAAAAAAAAAGAAAATGTGATCCCGAGAACTAAATACAATAATCCAAATGCAGAATAATTGATTCATAACAGTGGGGTTCTTTTTTTTTTTTTTTTTTTTTAATTTTTTATTTATTTATGATAGTCACAGAGAGAGAGAGAGGCAGAGACACAGGCAGAGGGAGAAGCAGGCTCCATGCACCGGGAGCCCGACGTGGGATTCGATCCCAGGTCTCCAGGATCGCGCCCTGGGCCAAAGGCAGGCGCCAAACCGCTGCGCCACCCAGGGATCCCATCAGTGGGGTTCTTGTTCTATCATGTCAGACGCTATTTCTCAAGGCCCCCTTGGCTTACTGTGGCGTTCTGCTCACAGTGTTGAGCTTTCAGCCAAACTCCCATCAGGTCTTTTTCTGGTGTATTGTGGAGTTGTAGCTTCCCTTTGATTCCTAATAATTGAGTTTTAAAACCTAGAGAGCTGCACATTTATCTTTGTTAAAAGGTCTGTTTGATCTATTCCTCCCTGACATTTCATGGCAAAAACCTCCACCCTTAAGGGTATGGATCGAAGTGTATAGTTTTCAAGAGGAAGGATGATGCTGGGAAAGAGGCACCCTAACATCAGGAAGAGGTTTTTAGGGTAATATGTATTAACTTAGTGGAAGAAAAGAGAAAAAAGCCTTATAGCAACCAGATAAACAAGTGGATCTTTGGTCAAGTTGAAGAAATTGAGAGACAGATGGAAGAAAGGAAGTTATGGGAATACATTAACCAGATGAAGTAAATAAAGTTTTTTAAATACAGGGTAGCAGCTTGGGAGTTATTCATAACAGGCAGGTAAAAAGATCCTAGAGTTGACAGAGATGTGCTGGGAAAAAAAAAACAGACTAGAAGAGCAGTCCCAGGAAGGGGTGGGGGTGGGTTTCGCCTTTTGAACACTTACTCTAAGCACTTCACACACAGTATTTTGCCCCACAGTTCTATGGCGGAGTTCCCGTGACTGTAGTAGTCCAAGGGGGCCAACTAAGTTATTAATAAGCTTTAGCATCAGTCTGAAGCAGGAGTGGAAACTAGCAAGTCTTTGGGTGAAAAGAGGCCCAGGGTTATGTTTTGTAAGGCTGTATTCTTTTGAGTGGAGGGATGGCTCACATGCTTTCATTTTATATTATTTTATTTTTTCAAAATTTCCTTTAAATTCGAGTCGGTTAACATACAGTGTAGGCCCACATGCTTTTAACAAGGCAGTGGAGCTAGGCAGGTGTTAAGCTTGGTGGCAATACAAGAAACTTGGCTCCTGTTTAGTTTCCCTTTTTGTGCATTTATGGTAATTTCCCACCGTCTGCATTTGAAATCATAACTTTTGGTCCTTGGAACCAATTATACACGGATGAAACAAAGTAACTTTGGCTTGTTAAGATGAGATGATTTGGAACAAGTAGTTTACGATAGCCTTTCTTGGTATATACTAATAGCATGTACCTTGAGACTTCTTTCCCTGAGACTTGTGGTCCCCCCTGCCCCCAGCCTGTGTTCTAAAGATGCATTGTGAACAGAGAAAGTACCACAAGGAAATAAAGAGAAAGAGGTGTGCTGAAGAAGGAAAAGATTCTTATCTACTAGCTGCATATATTGGGTCTTAACCTTTTTTAACTTTTCTTGGATTAAAGTCCTCTTGGAATCTTTTGAAAACTTTAATTCTCATCTCAGAAAAATTTATCCTCCTTACCGTGTTCCCTAATTTCAGAGAGTTCAGAGATCCCTGAGGCCCATCCATAGATTCCAGGTTCAGAATCCCCGTAAAGATGTGAGACTAGAGTCATCTGGGGGCCTTCTTCACATTTCAGCAGCTGGGTTAAGGACTAGTTTATTCCAAAGTTAAAGTCTAATCTTTTTTTTTTTTTTTTTTTAAGATTTATTTATTTATTAGAGAGAGAGAGAGAGCATGAGCTGGAGGGGTAGAGGGAGAGGAGAGAGAATCCTAAGCAGACTCTGTGCTGAGAGCAGAGCCTGACACAGGGCTGGATCTCATGACCCTGAGATCATGACCTGAGCTGAAAGCAAGGGTCATAGGCTTAACCAATGCACCACCTAGGCGCCCGACTAAAGCCCCATCTTGAGAGCTTAGTTTTTATTATCATAATGTGATAAGTTTTCCTTCATTCACTTCTAAAACTTGTTTTTTTCTTTGAAAATAGTTCTCTTTTAATCAATAGTTCAGTTGAATGCTCTTGATTTAAATTTTACAGGTGCTGCCTTATACCAAATGTGTTTTATTTATTTATTTTAAAGACTGAGAGAGAGCATGTGAGCGAGAGAGAGCAGGAGCAGGAGCAGTGGGAGAGAGAGAAGCAGGCTCCCCAGTGAGTGGGGAACCTGATCTGGGGCTCGATCCCAGGACCCTGAGATGACCTGAACCAAAGGCAGACACTTAACCGACTGAGCCACCTAGCGCCCCCAAATATGTTTTATATTGACCGTTTTAGCATCCCTTTGAAATGTAACCATCACTTTTTTGATTTATGGATATGGGGAGGCAGAGCTGAGCTGTGGTCCTCAGAAGCCTTCTACTCTTATTTTACATGAGAGCTTGCTGATTTGCCCAGTCTGAATACCGTATTTGTCCATTTTTAGTGCTAATGACCAATAAGCAATCCTGTTTTCTGGATGCAATTTTGAGTAGGTGTTGTGTTTTTTTGTTTTTACCCATTCATTTTTTTCTTGCTCTGATAAAATGCCTCCTTTCTCTTATTCCCTAGAGCAGAGATTGGCAAACTTTTTCTGTAAAAGGTCAGATGGTAAATGCTTATGCTTTGGAGCTATATGGGCTCTGTTGCAACCATTCCACTCATTGTAGCATGCGTAAAAGCTGCCTATAAGCCATTGGGAACGGCTGTGTTCCTATAAAGTTTATTTATAGGGATGCCTGGGTGGCTTAGTTGTTTGAGCATCTGACTCTTGATTTCGGCTCAGGTCATGATCTCAAGGTTGTGGGATCCCTGCTCAGCTCAGTCTGCTTTTTTTCTCTCCTCCTGCCCCTCCCCCTTCTCATATGCACACAATTTCTCCCCCCCCCCCCCAAATGAATAAATAAATCTTAAGGAAAAAATTTATTTATAAAAACAGACAGTGGTTGGATTTGGCCCACAGGCCATACATTGCCAACCCCCCCGCCCCTGGCCTTAGGGCAGTGCTGTGCAATAGGATTTCCTGTAATGATGGAAATGTCTTATATCTGTGCTGTCCAGCATGGTAGCCATTTGTTATTTGTGGCTAATGAGTACTTGGGAATGTGTGACTGAGGGGCTATATTTTTAAATTTCCTTATTTTAATTACCTTAAGTTTATATAGCCACACATGGCTAATAGAATGTTGGACCCTGCAGCCTAGAGCTCTGCACAGTGCCTTGAACAGGCACCTGGTGAATGATGTTTTTTGCAACTAAATAAGGAAATTAAACTTCTTTTGTTACAAATTAGGACAAAATGATGACGGAGAGAACCCTGTTGAAGGAGCGTTACCAGGAGGTCTTGGACAAGCAGAGGCAAGTGGAGAATCAGCTCCAAGTGCAATTAAAGCAGCTCCAGCAAAGGAGAGAAGAAGAAATGAAGAATCACCAGGTACCCTGCTTATGTTAAGTCTGTCAATAAGTAGGGCTATACTCCCTAATCAAACTATAATTTGTGTCTGAATTAATATAAGCTAAAGAGCAATATTTATCTTTTTAAGGGTTGTCTTAGAATTTTAAGGATTAAAAGAACCTTTGAGGGCATCTTGTTCAAACTCTCACTTTTTTTTTTTTTAATATTTTATTTATTTGAGAGAGAGTGTGCATGCACACGCACCATGAGTTAGCAGAGGGGCAGAGGGAGAGAATCTCAAGCAGACTTTCACTGAGCACAGAGCCCAACAAGAGGCTCAGTCCCACGACTCTGAGATCATGACCTGAGCCAAAACCAAGAGGTGAACACTCAACTAACTGAGCCACCCGGGTGCCTGCAAACTCTCACTTCTATTATAGTTTAGAGAGAAAGGTTATTTAATATATTTTGTTTACATAGCTGACTGTCTACCTTGAAGACCATGTGATTAGATTCTGGCCTGTAGTAAAAAATATAATTCTAGTAGATTAAAAATCTATGAAAAGGGAAAAAATGTAAATTAGGAGAAAATTTAGGAGAATATTTAGAAAACCTCGAGTTGCAAGAGGTCATTTTAAGACAAAATGAAGGCAAAAAACCCAGAAGCCACATAAAAATGAATCAATTTAATTATGTATAATTTAAAATTTGTAATATGGCACATGATACCAAAAACAGCAGAAGATCAGTGTTAGACTGGGAAATTACTTGTTTCACATCTGATGATGGGTTTAACATCCACATCTGTGTTCTGAAACTCCTACAAATTCATGGTAAAAGTCAAATACTCTAGTGAAAACCCGGGAAAGGATATTATATGGTTTCCTAATGCTGCTGTAACAGATTACCGTCAATTTGGCAGCTGAACACAATACAGATTTATTATCTCACAGCCCTATAGGTCGAAAGTCCAACATGGGTATCACTGGGCTAAAATCCAAGTATTGCACGGTTGCATCACTTTCTGGGGACTCTAGGGGAGAATACCTTTCCCTGCATTTCCAGCTTCTAGAAGCTGCTTGTGTTCCTTGAATTGTGGCCCTCTTTCGCATCCTGAGAGTCAGCAGATTTGCATCTCTGACCATCCCTCCCTAGTCACATCTTTCTTGGATCTTGGATCCCTCCCTAATCACATCTTTCTTGGAGAACTAGGAAAGGTTCTCCGCTTTTAAAGACCTGTGTGATTAGATTGGGCCCATCCAGATGACTCAGAAGGCTATCTCCCCACATCCAGGTCTTTACCTTAGTAATATCTGGACAGTCTCCTTTCCCATGGAAAGTAATAGTCACAAGGGCCCAGGGATTAGGTTAGATTGGAATGTGGACATATTTTTGGGGGGGAGGGATTATTTTGCCAAACAGTTATGAATAGTGGGGCACCTGGGTGGCTCAGTCAGTTAAGTGTCTGCCTTTAGCTCAGGTCATGATCCCAGGGTCCTGTCAGGCTCCCTACTCAGTCGGGAGTCTGCTTCTCCCTCTCCCTCTGTTCCCCTCCCCCACCGTGTGCTCACTCTTTCAAATAAATAAATAAAATCTTTTTTTTTTTTAAAGATTTTGTTTATTTATTCATAAGAGACAAGGGAGGCTGGGATCCCTGGGTGGCGCAGCGGTTTGGGCGCCTGCCTTTGGCCCGGGGCGCGATCCTGGAGACCCGGGATCGAGTCCCACGTCGGGCTCCCGGTGCATGGAGCCTGCTTCTCTCCCTCCGCCTGTGTCTCTGCCTCTCTCTCTCTCTCTGTGACTATCATAAGTAAATAAAAAAAAAAAAAAAAAAGAGACAAGGGAGGGAGAGGCAGAGGGAGAAGCAGGCTCCACGCAGGGAGCCTGATGCAGGACTTGATCCTGGGACTCCGGGATCACGCCTTGAGCCAAAGGCAGATGCTCAATCACTGAGCCACCTGGGTGTCCCAAAAAAGAAAATCTTCTTTTTTTTTTTTTTTTTTTAAGATTTTATTTTTTTTTAGAAGAGAGAGAGAGATCATGACCTGAGCTGAAAGCAAGGGTCATAGGCTTAACCAATGCACCACCTAGGCGCCCGACTAAAGCCCCATCTTGAGAGCTTAGTTTTTATTATCATAATGTGATAAGTTTTCCTTCATTCACTTCTAAAACTTGTTTTTTTCTTTGAAAATAGTTCTCTTTTAATCAATAGTTCAGTTGAATGCTCTTGATTTAAATTTTACAGGTGCTGCCTTATACCAAATGTGTTTTATTTATTTATTTTAAAGACTGAGAGAGAGCATGTGAGCGAGAGAGAGCAGGAGCAGGAGCAGTGGGAGAGAGAGAAGCAGGCTCCCCAGTGAGTGGGGAACCTGATCTGGGGCTCGATCCCAGGACCCTGAGATGACCTGAACCAAAGGCAGACACTTAACCGACTGAGCCACCTACGCCCCCAAATATGTTTTATATTGACCGTTTTAGCATCCCTTTGAAATGTAACCATCACTTTTTTGATTTATGGATATGGGGAGGCAGAGCTGAGCTGTGGTCCTCAGAAGCCTTCTACTCTTATTTTACATGAGAGCTTGCTGATTTGCCCAGTCTGAATACCGTATTTGTCCATTTTTAGTGCTAATGACCAATAAGCAATCCTGTTTTCTGGATGCAATTTTGAGTAGGTGTTGTGTTTTTTTGTTTTTACCCATTCATTTTTTTCTTGCTCTGATAAAATGCCTCCTTTCTCTTATTCCCTAGAGCAGAGATTGGCAAACTTTTTCTGTAAAAGGTCAGATGGTAAATGCTTATGCTTTGGAGCTATATGGGCTCTGTTGCAACCATTCCACTCATTGTAGCATGCGTAAAAGCTGCCTATAAGCCATTGGGAACGGCTGTGTTCCTATAAAGTTTATTTATAGGGATGCCTGGGTGGCTTAGTTGTTTGAGCATCTGACTCTTGATTTCGGCTCAGGTCATGATCTCAAGGTTGTGGGATCCCTGCTCAGCTCAGTCTGCTTTTTTTCTCTCCTCCTGCCCCCCCCCCTTCTCATATGCACACAATTTCTCCTCCCCCCCCCCCCCAAATGAATAAATAAATCTTAAGGAAAAAATTTATTTATAAAAACAGACAGTGGTTGGATTTGGCCCACAGGCCATACATTGCCAACCCCCCCGCCCCTGGCCTTAGGGCAGTGCTGTGCAATAGGATTTCCTGTAATGATGGAAATGTCTTATATCTGTGCTGTCCAGCATGGTAGCCATTTGTTATTTGTGGCTAATGAGTACTTGGGAATGTGTGACTGAGGGGCTATATTTTTAAATTTCCTTATTTTAATTACCTTAAGTTTATATAGCCACACATGGCTAATAGAATGTTGGACCCTGCAGCCTAGAGCTCTGCACAGTGCCTTGAACAGGCACCTGGTGAATGATGTTTTTTGCAACTAAATAAGGAAATTAAACTTCTTTTGTTACAAATTAGGACAAAATGATGACGGAGAGAACCCTGTTGAAGGAGCGTTACCAGGAGGTCTTGGACAAGCAGAGGCAAGTGGAGAATCAGCTCCAAGTGCAATTAAAGCAGCTCCAGCAAAGGAGAGAAGAAGAAATGAAGAATCACCAGGTACCCTGCTTATGTTAAGTCTGTCAATAAGTAGGGCTATACTCCCTAATCAAACTATAATTTGTGTCTGAATTAATATAAGCTAAAGAGCAATATTTATCTTTTTAAGGGTTGTCTTAGAATTTTAAGGATTAAAAGAACCTTTGAGGGCATCTTGTTCAAACTCTCACTTTTTTTTTTTTTAATATTTTATTTATTTGAGAGAGAGTGTGCATGCACACGCACCATGAGTTAGCAGAGGGGCAGAGGGAGAGAATCTCAAGCAGACTTTCACTGAGCACAGAGCCCAACAAGAGGCTCAGTCCCACGACTCTGAGATCATGACCTGAGCCAAAACCAAGAGGTGAACACTCAACTAACTGAGCCACCCGGGTGCCTGCAAACTCTCACTTCTATTATAGTTTAGAGAGAAAGGTTATTTAATATATTTTGTTTACATAGCTGACTGTCTACCTTGAAGACCATGTGATTAGATTCTGGCCTGTAGTAAAAAATATAATTCTAGTAGATTAAAAATCTATGAAAAGGGAAAAAATGTAAATTAGGAGAAAATTTAGGAGAATATTTAGAAAACCTCGAGTTGCAAGAGGTCATTTTAAGACAAAATGAAGGCAAAAAACCCAGAAGCCACATAAAAATGAATCAATTTAATTATGTATAATTTAAAATTTGTAATATGGCACATGATACCAAAAACAGCAGAAGATCAGTGTTAGACTGGGAAATTACTTGTTTCACATCTGATGATGGGTTTAACATCCACATCTGTGTTCTGAAACTCCTACAAATTCATGGTAAAAGTCAAATACTCTAGTGAAAACCCGGGAAAGGATATTATATGGTTTCCTAATGCTGCTGTAACAGATTACCGTCAATTTGGCAGCTGAACACAATACAGATTTATTATCTCACAGCCCTATAGGTCGAAAGTCCAACATGGGTATCACTGGGCTAAAATCCAAGTATTGCACGGTTGCATCACTTTCTGGGGACTCTAGGGGAGAATACCTTTCCCTGCATTTCCAGCTTCTAGAAGCTGCTTGTGTTCCTTGAATTGTGGCCCTCTTTCGCATCCTGAGAGTCAGCAGATTTGCATCTCTGACCATCCCTCCCTAGTCACATCTTTCTTGGATCTTGGATCCCTCCCTAATCACATCTTTCTTGGAGAACTAGGAAAGGTTCTCCGCTTTTAAAGACCTGTGTGATTAGATTGGGCCCATCCAGATGACTCAGAAGGCTATCTCCCCACATCCAGGTCTTTACCTTAGTAATATCTGGACAGTCTCCTTTCCCATGGAAAGTAATAGTCACAAGGGCCCAGGGATTAGGTTAGATTGGAATGTGGACATATTTTTGGGGGGGAGGGATTATTTTGCCAAACAGTTATGAATAGTGGGGCACCTGGGTGGCTCAGTCAGTTAAGTGTCTGCCTTTAGCTCAGGTCATGATCCCAGGGTCCTGTCAGGCTCCCTACTCAGTCGGGAGTCTGCTTCTCCCTCTCCCTCTGTTCCCCTCCCCCACCGTGTGCTCACTCTTTCAAATAAATAAATAAAATCTTTTTTTTTTTTTAAAGATTTTGTTTATTTATTCATAAGAGACAAGGGAGGCTGGGATCCCTGGGTGGCGCAGCGGTTTGGCGCCTGCCTTTGGCCCGGGGCGCGATCCTGGAGACCCGGGATCGAGTCCCACGTCGGGCTCCCGGTGCATGGAGCCTGCTTCTCCCTCCGCCTGTGTCTCTGCCTCTCTCTCTCTCTCTGTGACTATCATAAGTAAATAAAAAAAAAAAAAAAAAGAGACAAGGGAGGGAGAGGCAGAGGGAGAAGCAGGCTCCACGCAGGGAGCCTGATGCAGGACTTGATCCTGGGACTCCGGGATCACGCCTTGAGCCAAAGGCAGATGCTCAATCACTGAGCCACCTGGGTGTCCCAATAAAGAAAATCTTCTTTTTTTTTTTTTTTTTTTTTTAAGATTTTATTTATTTATTCATGAGAGACGCAGAGAGAGAGAGAGGCAGAGACACAGGCAGAGGGAGAAGCAGGCTCCATGCGGGGAGCCTGATGTGGGACTTGATCCTTGGTCTCCAGGATCATGCCCTGGACCGAAGGTGGCGCTAAACCGCTGAGCCACCCGGGCTGCCCCAGAAAATCTTTAAAAAAAAAAAAAATTATAAATGGTAGTACACAGAAGAGGAAAAGTAAGTGGATAATAAATAAATGAAAAGCTCAGCCTCAGCCTCACTGGTCTTCATTCATTCATTCATTCATTCATTCATTCAGCAGATATTTTCTGAGTTCCTGATCCAGGCTCTACAGATTTAGCAATAAAGGAAACATAGTCTCTGCACTGAATGCTTATTCTAGTTGGAGGAGGCAGACTGTACAAACAGTAAAAAATGGGAGTTAGGAAAATGTTTCTTAAAAGGATTAGCTACCATTCCTCTCTTTCCCCTCAAAAGTTTGGCAAAAATGAAATAAGTTGTCAAGGGTGAGGGAAAATGAGCCCTTTTCAGACTTTGTAAGTATATGAATTGTTAAAACCTTTTTGGAGCAATTATTAAGAATTTTCAGTTAAGACTTAAAATGTGGGGGGAAAAAAAAAGACTTAAAATGTGGGGATCCCTGGGTGGCTCAGCAGTTTAGCGCCTGCCTTCAGCTCGGTGTGATCCTGGAGTCCCGGGATCAAGTCCCACATCAGGCTTCCTGCATGGAGTCTGCTTCTCCCTCTGCCTCTCTCTCTCTCTCTCTCTCTCATGAATAAGTAAATAAAATCTTAAAAAAATAATAAAAATAAATTTTAAAAAAGACTTAAAATGTACTGTGATCTAGCAATCATATTATTATGTCTTTTCTATAGAAATGAAAGTTTTTTATGAAAGTGTAGACTTATAGAGTATTGCAGTATTGTGTATAGTTACAAAAACTGGACTCAACTTTGATAGACTCTTTACATAGAATGGTTAGATAAATTTGATATATAAATATTATGTCATATGCTGCCATTTTTAAGTTAAATCTATGTATTTTAAGATTTATTTATTTATGAGAAAAAGAGTACATATGAGAAGGGGAGGGGCAGAAGGAGAGGAAAGAGAGAATCCAAAGCAGCCTCCTGTGCTGAGCACGGAGTCTGACAGGGCTTGATCCCATGACCCATGAGATCATGACCAGAACTGAAACCAAGAATCATATGCTGAACCTACTGAGCCATCTAGGTGCCCCACGTTAAATCTATATTGACAGTATATTCACGTCAAGTGAAAAAAAGCAGGATGTAGATAATATGTATAAAATCCTCTCATTTGGAACAAATACAAAAGCAAAGAAATACAAATATGAGTATGGGTGTGTTTGTGTGAGAATAAAGATGTGAAAAAATAATACACAACAGTGAACATGTTAATTATGCATTGAGTTGGCATTGATTTGGGAGTGACTTAACTATCACTTCTCTGTTACTCCTCTTCTAACGGCAAGTATAGATATTTTTGTTCAAGGATAAAAGGATTCAGAAAAACCCCCTCACACGTAATAAAGTAGAACTTTAATAAAACAAGACTGTTTTTGATAGAAGTAATAAATTCCCACCCTATACAAGAATGCCTTTCTCAGCATTCTCAACAGGTGTTCATTTGGACTGTATCTGAACACGGATAATGGAAAGGTTATTGCTTCTCAAGATAGTAAATTCCATTTTTTAACAGTTGTGATTGTTAGAAATTCTTTCTTCTGCTGAACTGAAACCTGCTTCATTGTAACTTCCTTGCTTACATCTAAATACTGGCTTTCAGAGCTCCTCAACCCAATTCCTTCAATTCAACTTGAGTTTACTAAAGCCAGTGTGTTAATTTGTGTTAGTTGAAAATAACCTTCTGACCAAAAGAACTAATTCATTTCCTTCTTTATCTGTGTGTGACTGTAATTATGGGGGACTCAGGAGATACTAAAAGCTATCCAGGATGTAACAATAAAGCGAGAAGAAACAAAGAAGAAGATAGAGAAAGAAAAGAAGGAATTTTTGCAGAAGGAGCAGGATCTGAAAGCTGAAATCGAAAAGCTCTGTGAGAAGGGCAGAAGGTAAATGCTGCTGTTAAGAATAAAACCACTGTGTGCATGGGTATATTTGTGCATATGCATCCATTTGTGTTTGTGTTCCTAGTTTCTTTTCTTTTGGTCCAATTTTTGTTTGAGAAACAAGTGCACAAATAAAATCCTCTAATGATTTTTAGCTTTTTCGGCACCTTGTGTTAGAGCTAATAAAAAAATTTTCAGATTCAGTAATACCTTGAAATAATAGCAGCTGATTGTTGGGTCCTAAATATGATCAAGATTTTGAAATGCATCTAACACCTGGCTTCACTTGCTAGGAACCTGATTTTTTAGAACTTCAGACTGACTGTAGGAATACCTTGATTATGTTACTCAGTACTAGAACAGATTTCCAACAGGAACATTTTAAGTAAGCTTTTGGAAATAATTATTTAGTGGGTCTTTGTTCTCATCTGGGTCCTGCAGCAAGAGCAAGGTGCACATAGAATTTGGTCAGATTTTCAGTTTTCCAAGTTTCTTTTTTCTTTTCTTTTTTTTTTTTTTTATAGCTATCAACACCAACATTTTTTATTTTATTTATTTATTTTTTATTTATAAATTTAATTTGCCAACGTATAGAATAACACCCAGTGCTTATCCCATCAAGTGCCCCCCTCAGTGCCCGTCACCCAGTCACCCCCACCCCCCGCCCACCTCCCCTTCCACCACCCCTAGTTCGTTTCCCAGAGTTAGGAGTCTGTCATGTTCTGTCTCCCTTTCTGATATTTCCCACTCATTTTTCTCTTTCCAAGTTTCTTAATACAGAAATCAAAATAGCTGTGAACACCGATGGTTTTATTTAAATTCTAAAATGTGCTTTTATTTATCAAGAAAATCTTGGCCTTCTGATGAGTCAGAGCACTAAATGAAAAATAGCAAGCTCATTGGTTAGATCATTTTCGAAGTTTGAAAGATGGTAACTGTGAAAGGTCAACATGAGAAAGAACATTTGGGAAAGAGCCTAAGGACCAGTCTGTTTTGTTGAGAATCGAATGATAATGATTCAAAGGTGGGTCAGTTGTCCATGATGATCCATGCATCAGCAATTATGAAGAGCGTGCTAGGAACATAGTGCTATTCCTGGCATTGTTAGTGATCAAAACCCCTGCCATTCCCCATCAACCGCATGGCCTCTGCCATTGTCTTCACAGGCTGTTGGGGGTGGGGAGAAGTGAAACAGAGATATGTGGTACAAGCAACTTAGCAGCAGTCTTAGAAGGCAGAGGCTGGGAAGATGAGTCTATCATAATTTTAGGCTCTGTGAAAGATTTCCTTTGGATAAATACTCTGTACTCTTAACGGATCTCTGATCAGTTTCTCTGCTTTCTGATAGGATAAGCCCAAATAGTAATTGATACTAGTAGTTTGCTGCTCATAGTCTGGAACATTCACTTGGGCTTATTTTATGTGTCACGAGTGTCAGAACGATCCTGTCATTCTTTTCGTGGAATGTGGGGTTCACTTTTCCAGAAGTAGGGAGAAAAAGTCTTCTGTGTGTATCTTTGTTCTAGCAGTGATGTAGGTTTTGTTTTGCATTGTATCATCCATAGTAACTGTGGTCACAAATATTATGGTCATTGGAGTAATCTGCTCAGTCTGCCATCACAGAGCACCACAGACAATAGATGACTTAAACAACATAAATTTATTGTCGCACGGTTCTAAAGGCTAGAAGTCCCAAGAGTAAGATGCTAGCAGGGTTGGCTTCTGGTGAAGCCTGTCTTCTTGGCTTGCAGACACTGCTGTCTTCATGCTCTGTCTTCATATAGCCTTTCCTCTATGTGTGCGTACTCCCGAGGTCTCTCCTCTTCATGTAAGGACACTGGTCCCACTGGATTGGAGCCTTATCCTTATGATCTTACTTCCTTAAAGGTCTTATCTCCAAATACAGTCACTTTGCTGGTGAGGGCTTTCACAAATAAATTGGAGGGGATCACAATTCAGTCCATAACAGTCATATTTTCTGTCCATAGCTCTCATTCTATTAGCTAACACTGACTATCTACCGCGAGTCAGCCAACACTGACTATCTACTGTGAGCCAGACAGTATGGGCCTGGAAAATAGAAAGTCCTCAAGGAGTTTAGCGTTTAATAAGAGAAACAACAAATAAATAATTACAAACTAGCGTAATGATATCTTAAGAGTGGTGGTATGAGTGCATGTAGAGGAGGCATGGAACCTACACTGGGCAGGGGGAGTCAGAGAGGGATTCCCAGACAAAGTGATTTCCAGAATTGAATCCTGAAAGATAAAGGGGAATATGAACACCAAATGCAATGCACGATCCTTGGTTTGATCCTGGATTAAACAAATGTACTGTAAAGAGCATTTTGGAATAAATGGGAAAGTTTGAATATGGACTACATACACAATATATACAATATTAGATAATATTGTATCCATGTTGAATATTTGGGATATTGTGGCTTATACTGTTGCATGATTATGTAGAAAGTTCTTATTCTTCAAGAGCTACTTGCTGAGGTTTTAGGGGCTAAGTGTTGTGATGTCTGTCATTTTCAGACGGTTCAGAGAGAGGCAAAGGGAATGTGGCACAAAGGGTAACAACTGATGAATCTAGATGAAGGGCACATGTTCACTATACTGTTCTATTAACTTGTCTGTTGGATTGAAACTTTCAAAGAAAGACTTACGTGGGTGGGGGTTGATAGAGGGAGGAATTAGTGGGGCAGAGAATAGGGGAAAGACGCTGCAGGGAGGTGGGGAAGAGTGACACTAGTGAAGTAGTGGGAATTACTTCACTGGCTGTGGGAATACTCGCAAAAGACTGCTCTATCGTGTGTTCAGGAGTTTGGGCTTTTCCCTGTTGAGGTACTGAAAGATTTTAAAGGAGGAAGGGTATCGGAGGATGAGATTTTCATTTTAGATAAATGACTTTGGCAGGTGGAAAGTGGATGGGAGTAGTGTAGAGGACCAGTTAGGAGACTCATCTGTCAGAGCCTGCGTTAGAGTGACAGTGGCCCACACTGCAGTGGCGCCAGGTGGAAGGAGAAAACCTCACAGTGATACTGCATAAAGGTGAATTTACAGGGTGCCTGGGTGGTGCACTCGGTTAAGCATCCCACTCTTGGCTTTGGCTCAGGTCATGATTTCAGGGTTGTGAGATCAAGTCCTGTGTTGGGCTCCATGCACAGCATGGAGGCTGCTTGGAATTTCTCTCTCTCTCTCCCTCTGCTCCTGCCCACTCCCTGCTCTCTCTCTCTCTTTTCAAAAATAAATAAATCTTTTTTAAAAAAGTGAATTTACTTTGTCCATGTTGAGGGTAGTCATTATGTATTCTAACATTGTAATTTCTAAAGAAGACACGCTGAGTTAACCCCCCACCAAAAAAGGAACTAATATTCAGTTTAGTCATAAATTCATTGTTTTTCTCCTGGATACCTGGTTGCTTTGTCATGGACGTTATCTTGTTTTTGTGGGACACTTCCTAATATCCAACTTATATCCTTCAGGATTATTGCTGGCAGGAGGAAGATGAGACTTCCACGTGAGTGCTCTTCCAGGGCAGAACTTCTTTTTAAGATTCCTGCCTTTAATAGTGATTCATTGAGAATGGCAGCAAGTAGGACTCTTCCTCAATAAAAGATGGTGAGCTTGTGCTTTAAAGGACATCATCAATTGATTCATAGAAGTAGCTTGGGGCAAATAGCAGGAAAGCTGAAATACTAAGCATGATTCTTTTTTAATTTTTTAATTTTTTTTAAAGATTTTATTCATGAGAGACAGAGGCAGAGACATAGGCAGAGGGAGAAGCAGGCTCCTCACAGGGAACCTGATCCGGAACTTGATCCCAGGACCCTGGGATCATACCCTAAGCCAAAGGCAGATGCTCAACCACTGAACCATCCAAGAACTTCGATTCTTCTTTTTTAAAAAATGTTCTGAGCATGGGGGACCTCAGTTGTTCATTTGGTTAAGCGTCTGCCTTTAGCTCAAGGTCATGATCCTGGGGTCCTGCGATTGAGCCCCATGTTGGGCTCCCTGCTCAGTGGGGAGCCTGCTTCTCTTTCTCCCTCTACTGCTCCCCCTACTTGTGTTATCTCTCTCCTTCTGTCAAATAAATAAATAAAATCTTGAAAAAAAAATTCTGAGCTTGTCTGATGAATTCATATGATAGAGTAATAGGTAAGTAGCTCATTGAGGGATTTATTGTTGGAGGAAGCATTTTTTAAAAAATATTTTATATATTTATGAGAGAGAGAAGGAGGAGGAGCAGAGGGAGAGAGACAAGCAGACTCCACGGTGGGTGCAGAGCCCCTCACAGGGCTTGAGTCTGAGGACTCCAAGGTAATGACCCTAGCCGAAACTAAGAGTCAGATGCTGAACTGACAGCCACTCAGATGCTCCTGGAAGCATTACTTTAGATGTCATATGAGTCTGTGTTAAGTTGAAATCAACAGGATGCATGGAGACTCGTTTTGGAAATTTCTCACCAAATGCTAGCTTATCTAACTGGTGTGTGTGTAGGCCCTAGTAGCTTGCCTAACAGTCAGTACATCTGGTGAGCTTTTCTTAGGTGCAGAGCAGTGAGCCAGGCTGGTGCAACATCCTGTATCTGACCATAGCCATCAGTCCTTCCAGCAGCCTGCTTGTTCCCAGCGACTCTACACTTTGACCACTCCAGGTCCTCTTTCTTGTTTGGTAACTTCACTCCATTTCCCACCAGTCATTCAACTCCCTGGAAGTATGTTTTTCCATGCCTGCCTGGATGCATGGTCCACTGCTCAAATTATTCCTTTAGTGTTACCCTCAATTCCCTTTCCTCTTATTCTCAAGTCCTGAGTGAGTCAGCCACCTAACTTTTCTGTCCTTATGCGAGGCTGCTGAGTGCTGCTGGAGACAGTCCTATAACTGTGTGTCTTGGGTCAGAATAAATGTATAGTCATTTATATGTCTAACATCACCTGGATCCTCAGGGCTACCCTGTCCTCTGAGAGCTGTCCTAAACTTTTACCTCCCTTTCTAAACTTCCTCTCTCCACCATTTTTCTCCTTAGTCCTAGCAGATTTCACTATAAAAATGGGGGCCATCAAGTGAAACTTATTTCAGTTTCCCACCTATCAGCAGACACATCATCCTTTTCCTCCAGTCCTTGTATCTGAGTCTAAACTTTCTACCTGTATGTGAATTCAGTTTACTCTTCTACCATTTCTCCATAAGTGGCAGCATTGTGTACCCCCCTGCCTAACTGAATAACCAAGAGTTACCCGAAATTCTTATCTCTTAGCCCCTTTCCACTGCATCTACTTTTACCAAGTCTGGTACATTCTTAATATCAATTGTCCCTTGCTCTCTGTTCACAGTGCCCATGTCAGTTCAGGGTCTCATCAGTCGTAGACTGCAAAACTTTGCCTCTCTTCTCACTTGTCTAGTACACTGCTGCTCTCAGATCCAAGTCTGACCATGTCATTTCTCTGCTTAAAATTTGTCATAGCTCTTTATAGCTTTTAGGGTAAAGTTTCAGCTCTTTAGCTTAGTATATAAGGCCCTCAATTACCTGGTCCCTGTTAATATCCCTAGCTATACTTTTTATGGCTCCCCTGAACAACCATGAACTACTAATGAATTCACTTAAAACCCAAACTGTGATATCTGCTCTAGAAAGCCTCCCCTTCTCCCCTTCACACATCGTGACCATTTAATTTAGATGACCCTCCTCTACTCACTAGCATGCTGAGTTTACCCATCCACACATACCTCTGATGGTCTTTATTTACTTGGACGAGTCCCCCATCATATAATTGGTTTCTTTTTTTTTTTTTTTTTAAGATTTTATTTATTTAGTCATGAGAAACAGAGAGGAGAGAGAGACAGAGACACAGGCAGAGGGAGAAGCAGGCTCCATGCAGGGAGCCTGACGTGGGACTCGATCCCTGGTCTCCAGGATCACGCCCTGGGCTGAAGGCGGCGCTAAACCGCTGAACCACCCGGGCTGCCCATATAATTGGTTTCTTCAGGGTACATGTTTTGATGATCTATTGCTGTGTAAAAAAAGCCATCATAAAACTTAGTATCTTAAAACAAAATAACGTATTATTTCTCATACTTCTTTCAGTTACATCTCTGATGGACAGTCCTGCTAGTCTCCTTTAGTCATTCCTATAGCTGTGGTCAGATGGCAGCTGGGATGGGAACGTCCAAGATGGCATCATTCATATTTCTTGCACCTTGGCTGGGACACCTTGAAGGCTGGGCCCAGCTGGGACACTGAGGGGTCTAGGCCTTTTCTCACACACTCTTTCTATGTTGTCTCAGGGCTTTTCTCTCTCCAGGTCGTCTTTCCAGCAGATGGACCAGATTTCTTACTTGGTGGCTCAGAGCTCCCAAGAGTACAAAAGTGGAAGTTTCTAGGCTTTCCTAAGGCACAGACTTGGAACTGGCACAGTGCTATTTCTGTGGCATTCTTTTGGTTAAAATGAGTCACAGGGCCAGCTCAGATTTAGTGGTGGAGGAAGCTGCAAAGAACGTGAGCACCAGCAGGCCTGGCTCATTGGGAGGGGTCCGTATCTGGAAATCTGCTACCGCAGCAAGTAATACATGTCACTTACCTTTTTCTGCTCAATATGTGTTATCTTTTAGATATGGGGAATCCTAGAAATTCTGCCAATAAGAGTTTCTAAGGATCATTATAAGAGGAGTGATGGTAGAATGAAAAGGAAATAATGGATTCTGGAGGAATTGATGCTCGATTATTTTTAGAGATTAAGACTGGGGGAGGTGTCAAAACTAACTTCTGTATTGACCCTGGGTAACTATATGCTACCTGGACAATGATTGGGAAATGAAATTCTCAAAGTTCTGAGGATAAAAGTAAGCAATTTGATGACTTGAGACATGTAAGTTAAAATCCTCAGTCGGCCATTGGATTTGGGACACTTGATGAGAAGAGATACTCTGTCTTGATTTGGAGTTGACTGTGTAGAAGTGATAGTTACAACACTAGAAATGGGTTTTCTGTGGGAAAAAGTTCGAAGCAGGGCTCAGTTCTGAACGCTTGAGGCACACCAACAGTTTGGGAGTACAAAGAGAAAGGAAAGAGGAAAAGGAAACAGCTTAGAATAGTAGTATGGGGCTTCAAAGGGGAGAGTGTGTAACAGTGTCGGAAACTGCAGGGAAGGACCTGAGAACCAGGTCTGAGTAAAGGCCATTGGTAATTACCGAGTGTAACCAACAGGCATTTGTAGGCAGAGGAATTAAATTACTGGATTTACTTTTCCTCCAGTATTTTATTATGAAAAATTTTGAACAGTAGGAGAAACTGGAAGTATTATACAGTAACACTCATGCCCTAGATTTAACAATTAACATTCTGCTACATTTATTTTAGCAATATCTTTCCACCCCCCTATCCGCTCGTCAGTCCACTATCCGTTAGTCAGTCCATCTTTTTTTTCTTTTTGATGCGTGTCAGGGTAAGTTGCAGTCATCAGTAACTTCACCTGTAAATCCATAAACATGCGTATCATTATTTAGAGTTATACATCATTCATGTTTCCTTTTTTGGTAATAAAATGTATATGCAGTTAAATACATAAATCTTACGTGTACTCTTCCATGAGTTTTGACCATTGTGTGTGCTTGTGTAATTCAAACCCCATTAAGATACAGAGAGTACTACCATTAAACCAGATGGTCTCCCTGTATACTTTCCCAGTCTTTTCTTGTCCCATCTTTCAAAGGCATCCACTGTACTGATTTTTCGCATCATAAATTGATTTTGCATGTTCTAGAGTGTCACATAAATGAAATCATACAGTATATACTCTTTTTTTAGGACTTCTTGCATTTAGCCTAGTATTTCTACATTCACTCATGTCTCTTTATTATCAAATAGTATTCCTTTTGTTAATCTACCGTAGTTTACCCATTGTCCTTTGAGGGGCATATAATGGTTTCCAGATTTTGACTCTTATGAATAAAGCTGCTGTTAATAGTCAAGTATGTCTTTGTGTGAGCATATACTTTTATTTCTCTTGCGTAAATTTCTAGGAGTAGAATCATCAGGTTGTAGGGTGGGTATATGTTTAGTTTTATATGAAACTGAGAGATATATTTCCCAAGTGGATATACCTTTTTAACACTCTGCCTACAAGGTATGAGAATTCTGGTGGTTTCATATCCTTGTCATTTAAATGGTTGTATTTCATTGTGGTTTTATTTTGGCATTTCCCTCATTATTAATGCTGCTGATCACTTTTTCTTTGTGCTTATTGGCCATGCATATGTCTGTTTTTGTGAAGTATCCTCTTAGATTTTTGCCCCCTCCCCCTTTTTTGGGGTGATTCTAAAAATTCATTGCATATTGCAAATATAAAGCCCTTTGTCAGTTATATATTCTGTGAAAATGTCCTTCCACTCTCTGAATTAGCTATTCAGTTTTAATTGTATCTTTTGATGAACAGAAGTTTTATTTTTAAGGCTAATTTATTAAGTTTTCTTTTATAGTTATTACATTCTTTGTCCTAAGAAACCTTTGCCTACGGGATCCCTGGGTGGCGCAGCGGTTTGGCGCCTGCCTTTGGCCCAGGGCGCGATCCTGGAGACCCGGGATCGAATCCCACGTCGGGCTTCCGGTGCATGGAGCCTGCTTCTCCCTCTGCCTGTGTCTCTGCCTCTCTCTCTCTCTCTGTGACTATCATAAATAAATAAAAATTAAAAAAAAAAATCATTTAATAAAAAAAAAAAAAGAAAAAAAAAAAGAAACCTTTGCCTACCCTGAAGTAGCAAAGATGTTCTCCTCCGTTGTCTTATGGAAACTTATATCATTTTAGCTTTCATTGTTATGATCTGTCTCAGGGTAATTTTTGTGCATGGAGAGAACTAGGAGTTGAGGTTCATTTTTTTTTTTGAGGTTCATGTGCCTATGCAGTTCCAGCACTATGTGTTGAAGAGACTTTCCTTTCCCCAATTGGATTGTTTGACATCTTTGCCAAAAACCAAATGACAGTATGAGTCATTTGTATAAATAGTAGATCTATTTCTGAATACTATCCTCTTGCTTCGGTATATTTGTCTATCTTTATGCCACATCATGCTGTTGTGATTATTATGGCTTTATAGTAAGTCGTGGTCAAAGAATATAAGGTCTGCTTTTTTTTTTCCAAGGTTGCTTTGGATTTTGCACTACTTTTAGGTCCTTTGTACTACCACATATATTTGAGAAACAACTTCCCAGTGTCTACAAAAACAAAACTGAAACTGGTGAGGCATGGTTCTTTTGAATCTGTAGATCAATTTGGAGAAATTGACATCTTAATAGTATTGAGCCCTCTAAAGAAATTTATTCCTAAATATTTTATGTTCTTTGACACTATTTAAGTAGAATTAAATTTTCAAAAAAATTTCCAGGGGATCCCTGGGTGGCTCAGTGGTTTGGCGCCTGCCTTTGGCCCAGGGCATGATCCTGGAGGCCCGGGATCGAGTCCCATGTTGGGCTCCCTGCGTGAAGCCTGCTTCTCCCTCTGCCTGTGTCTCTGACTCTCTCTCTGTGTCTCTCATGAATAAATAAATAAAAATTTAAAAAAATATATTTCCAACCATTTCTTGCTAGTATATAAAAATACAATTTATTTTGTGTATTAACTTTGTACCTCCTACTTTGCTAAGTTTACATGTTTGTGTCTTAGTTGTTTTGTAGATTCCTTAAGATTTTCTACATAAACAATTACAACTTCTGTGAATATACAGTTTTATTTCTTCCTTTCAAATCTTAAGCCTTTTCTCTTGTAAACATTATTGCACTAGTTAGGACCTCCAGTACACTGTTGAATAGAAGTGGTAGAATAGACATACCTTGTTTCTGCTCCTAGGAGGAAATGTTTAGTATTTTACCATTAAGTGTGTTGATAGCTATAGCTTCTTTGTACATGCCCTCTATCAAATTGGGGAAGTTCTCCTCTGTTTCTGACAGTTCTTAAGGTGCTTAGTTTTGTCAAATAGTTTTTCTGCACCTATTAAAATTAGCAAATAGTTTTTCTCCTTTATTCTGTTAATATGGTGAATTACATTGATTTATTTTCAAATGTTAAGCCAGTTGTCCATTCTTGGGATAAACCTTCTTGGACAAGATATGTTATTGTTTTCATTTATTGCTAGATTTGACTTGCTATTATTTTTTAGGGATAGTTGTATCTGTAGTTATTGAGGAATATTATTCTTTTTTTATTTTTAAAAGTGTGGTTATATCGGTTGTTGGGCTGATGTTAAAAATCTCTGATTATGGACCTTTTTCTTTTTCCTTTTAATTCTATGAATTTTTGTTTTTTAAAGATTTTATTTATTTATTCATGAGAGACACAGAGAAGGAGAGAGAGAGAGGCAGAGACACAGGCAGAGGGAGCCTGGTGTGGGGTTCGATCCTGGGTCTCCAGGATCAGGCCCTGGGTTGAAGGCAGGGCTAAACTGCTGAGCCACCGGGGCTGCCCAATTTTTGTTATATTTTGAAGCTGTATGTTAGATACATGTACATTTATGATCATTATATATTCTTGATGAATTGGCCATTTTATCATTATGAAATGTCTCTCTTTATCTTTGTCATGTTCTTTATGTTAAGGTTTACTTTATGTGATATTAATATAGATACTGCAATCTTCTTATGCATATTTTTTATATGGAGTATATTTTTCCATTGTTCATCTTCAACCTATCTACATTTTTATGTTTCATAAAGAGAGCATATAATTGGACCTTTCTTTTTGATCTGTTCTGACAAGCTGCCTTTTAATTACAGACTTTAATCAGTTTATATTTAATGTAATTATTGATATGGTTACATTAGGTGTACTCTTTTACTATGTAAATTGAATATTAATTCTTGAATTTTTTTTTAGAATTTTATTTTAATTTGGCCTTTCCTTCCCCAAATACACATCTGTTACATTAACGTACTGGCAACATTTGTTATAAAGAATAATTACATGCCTGCTGCTTATTTTGTATTAGAAAGACTTGTAATTTTGGGGGGGTAAGATATTTTTCCAGAGCCTTAATTGTAGAAAACTTAGAATTATTATCCCTTAGATTTTTAAACAATCAAAAATTTTTAGATATAATATATATATCAACAAAAGGCACTTATTTTAAGTTGCATATAAAGTTTAAACACTAATACAATGAAGATATAGCACATACCCTTTACCCTAAAGTGTTCCGTGTTCCTTCTCTTTTTTTTTTTTTTTTCCATGTTCCTTCTCAATCACTGGCCTTCCCCCCAGTTCCCGAGTAAACACTTTGTCACTGTAGATTACATTTACTGTTTCTAGAAATTTATGTCTAGCTTCTTTCACTCAATATATTTTAAGGAATCATCCTGGATGTTGTCATGGATATGAAATATATCAATAGTTTATTCTTTTTCTTTTTTTAAAGATATTTCTTTTCTTAGAGCAGTTTTAGGTTTACAACAAAATTAAAAGGGAGGTACACAGATTTCCCATATGCCCCATCCCCCTAACTCACCAAAATGTCCCCCAAAATGGGACATTTTTTACCAAGGGTGAACCTATCCATAGTCCACAGTTTACCTTAGGGTTCACTCTTGGTGTTACACATTCTGTGGGTTTGGACAAATGTAGGACATATATCCATCATTATAATATGATACAGAGATTTTTTTCACTACCCTAGAAATCCCCTGTGTTCTCCCTATTTACGTCCTCCTCAGAGCCTTCCCCTACCAACCGCCACTGATCTTGTTACTGTCTCCATAGTTTTGCTTTTTCCAGAATGTTGTATAATTGGAATCGCACAGTATGTAGTTATCTAAGATTGGCTTCTTTCACTTAGTAATATGCATTTGAGATTCCTCCATATCTTTTCATGGCTTGATAGCTCATTTATTTTTACTCCTAAACAATATTCCATTGTCAGGATGTACCACAGATTTTTTTTTTTTTTTTTTAGCCATTCATCTACCAGTGGACATCTTGATTGCTTTTAGGTTTTGGCAGTTATGAATAAACATAAACATGCTGCTGTAAACATCCATGTGTAGTTTTTATATAGACCTAAGTTTTCAACTCCTTTTTTTTTTTTTTTTAAAGATTTACTTATTTATGATAGACATAGAGAGAGAGAGAGAGCAGAGACACAGGAGGAGGGAGAATCAGGCTCCATGCTAGGAGCCCGACATGGGACTCCATCCCGGGACTCCAGGATCACGCCCTGGGCCAAAGGCAGGTGCTAAACTGCTGGGCCACCCAGGGATTTCCCCCCCCCTTTTTTTTTTTAAAGATTTTATGTATCTATTCATGACAGACAGAGAGAGAGAGAGAGAGAGAGAGAGAGAGGCAGAGACACAGGCAGAGGGAGAAGTAGGCTCCATGCAGGGAGCCCGACATGAGACTCGATCCCAGGTCTCTAGGATCAGGCCCTGGGCTGGAGCCACCCGGGCTGCCCCTCAACTCCTTTCAGTAAATACCAAAGAGTGTAGTTGCTGGATAAGAGTAGGATTAGTTTTGTAAGATACCAACAAACTGCATTCTAAAGTGGCCACACCATTTTGCATTCCCACCAGCAGGTATGAGGGTTATTGTTGCTCACATTCTTGTCAGCATTTGGTGGTGTCAGTTTTGGCCATTCTAATAGATGTGTAGTGGTATCTCGTTGCTCTTTTAATTTGCATTTTTCTGATGACAACTGGTATGGAGCATTTTTTCATATGCTTATTTGCCATCTGTATATTTTCTTTGGTGAGGTGTCTGTTAAGGACATTGGCCCATGTTTTAATCAGGTTGTTTATTTTCTTATTGTTGAGTTTTAAGGGTTCTTTGTGTATTTAACAGTCTTTTATTAGATGTATCTATCATAAATATTTTCTCCCAGTCTGTGATTTGTCTTCTAATTCTTTTGATATTATCTTTTGAAGAACAGCAGTTCTCAATTTTTAAAAAGATTTATTTATTTGAGAGAGATAGAGCATGTGTAAAACCAAAACCAAGAGTTCAATGCTCAACTGGCTGCACCACCCAGGTGCCCCCAGAAGTTCTTAAGCTAACAAAGTCTACTTTGTCAGTGATGTCTTTCATGAATTGTGTCTTTGGTTTGTATCTAAGAAGGAATCACCATACCTAGGTTTAACTAGGTTTTTTGAGTTACTTTTTATTAAAAGTGTAAGGTCTGTTTTTAGATTGATTTTTCTTTTGCATGTGGTTGTCCAATTCTTTTAGCACCATTTGTTGAAGAAACGTTTATTTATTATTTATTTATTTATTTATTTATTTATTTATTTATTTATTTATTTTTAAGATTTTATTTAATTATTCATAGAGACACACAGAGAGAGAGAGAGAGAGGCAGAGACACAGGCAGAAGGAGAAGCAGGTTCCATGCAGAGAGCCCGACGTGGGACTCGATCCAGGGTCTCCAGGATCATGCCCTGGGCTGCAGGCAGCGCTAAACTGGTGCGCCACCGGGGCTGCCCTGTTGAAGAAACTTTTTTGCTTCATTTTATCCCTTCACTCCTTTGTCAAGGATTAGTTGGTTATATTCATGAGGGTCTGCAATAGGCTCTTTATTGATCTATTTGTCTGTTCTTTTGCCATTACCACGCTGTATTTGATTAGTATAGCTTTATAGAAAGTCTTTTTTTTTTTTTAAGATTTTATTTATTCATGAGAGACAGAGAGAGAGGCAGAGACAGAGGCAGATGGAGAAGCAAGCTCCCCACAAGGAGCCTGATGTGAAACTCATATTCCAGCATCCTGGGATCACGCCCTGGGCCAAAGGAAGATGCTCAACCGCTGAGCCACCCAGGTGTCCCTATAGAAAGTCTTAAAATCTGGTATCATCAGTCCTCCAATATGGTTTTTTCCTTTTAGTGTTGTGATGGTTAATCTGGTTCTTTTGCCTTCCATATAAACTTTAGAATCACTTTGTTGACATCCATAAAATAACTTGCTGAGATTTGGATTGGGATTGCATTGAATTTCTAGATCAAGTTGAGAAGAATGGACATCTTGATAATACTGAGTTTTCCTATCCCTGAACATGGAATATCTCTCCATTTATTTAGTTCTTTTTTTATTTTATTCATCAGTTTTATAGTTTACCTCATATAAATCTTAGACATTTTAAAAATTCCTAAGTATTTCATTTTGAGGAGGTGCTAATGTAAATGATTCTGTCTTTAATGTAAAATTCTAGTTGTTCATTGATAGTATAGAGAAATGCAATTGACTTTTTTATATTAATCTTGTATCCTTCAACCTTACTTTAATCTCTTATTTGTTCAAGGAATATAGATAATCATGCCATTTGCAAAGATATTTTTGTTTTCCAACCTATATGCCTTTAATATCCTTTTCTTTCTCTTTTTTAATAATATCCTTTTCTTACCTTATTGAATTCTTCCAGTATGATATTGATGAGTGGTGAGATGGACATTTTGTTTTATACCTGGTCTTAATGGGAAAGTTTCAGGTTTCTCACCATTAAGTATATTAGCTGTCAGCTTTTTGCAGATAGTCTTTATCAAGTTGAGAAGATTCCCCTCTATTTCTAGTTTACTGAGAGTTTTTTATCATGAATGTTGGATTTTGTCAAATGCTTTTTTTTTTTGATAGAATCTGTGATTTTTCTTTTTTAGTGTTCTGATGTGTCAGATTATATTAATTGATATTTGAATATTGAACTAGCTTGCATCCCTAGGATAAATTCCACTTGGTCATGATTTAAATTCTTTTTATATTTTTTTAGATTTGATTTGCTAATATTTTGTTGTGGATTTTTGGATCTTATGTTCATGAGAGATATTGGTGTGTGGTTTTCTCTTCTTCTAATGTCTGTCTGGTTTTGGTATTAGGATCATGTTGGCCTGATAGAATGAGCTAGGAAATAGTCTGCTTCTTTCTTTTGAAGGAGATTTAGAGAATTAGTATATTTTTTTTTCCTGTTTTTTAGTTTTTTAGTTTTTTTTTTTTTAAGATTTCATTTATTTATTTGACAGAGAGAGATCACAAGCCAGGGGAGTGGCAGGCAGAGGGAGAGGAAAAAAGCAGGCTCCCCACAGTGTAGGGAGCCCAACACAGGGCTTGATGCCAGGACCCTGGGATCATGACCTGAGTGAAGACGCTTAACCAGCTGAGCCACCTAAGTGCCCCTGGGTTGGGTTTTTTTTTTTTTTTTAAGTAATCTCCAATCCCAATGTGAGGCTCAAACTCATAACCCTGAAATCAAGAGTCACATGCTCCACCAACTGAACCAGCCAGGTGCCCTGATCCAGTTTTTTCTTTAATGTTTGGTAGTATTTACCAGTGAATCCTCTGAGCCTGGTGCTTTTTATTTTGGAAGGTTATTAATTATTGATTTTTTAATAGATATAGGCATTCATTCCTTTTTAATGCAGAGTTGTAGTCCATTGTGTGAATATCTCTGTACAGTTGTTCTAATATAAACTGGCTTCTTGCAGCGGTTTGGCGCCTGCCTTTGGCCCAGGGTGCGATCCTGGAGACCCGGGATCGAATCCCACGTCGGGCTCCCGGTGCATGGAGCCTGCTTCTCCCTCTGCCTATGTCTCTGCCTCTCTCTCTCTCTCTATGTGACTATCATAAATAAATAAAAAATTAAAAATAAATAAATAAACTGGCTCCTGTTCTTCCTAGTGAGAAGTTAGTGACTATTCATATTGTTATTTTCACCTATGTATTGTGTCATTTTTTCCTATAGCTTCTTGCAAGATTTTCTTTTTTTAAGATTTTATTTATTTATTCATTAGAGACACAGAGAGAAAGGCAGAGACATAGGCAGAGGGAAAAGCAGCCTCCATGCAGGGAGCCTAATGTGGGACTGGATCCCAGGACTCCAGGATCATGCCCTGAGCCGAAGGCAGATGCTTAACCGCTGAGCCACCCAGGTGTCCCCAAGATTTTTTATCTTTAGTTTTTCAGCAATGTGACTTTGATCTGCCCAGGTGTGATATTCTTATTTTTTCTCTTTGGGATTCTCTGAGCTTTTTCATCTCTATAGCTTTTCAGTTTCTGAGCTTTATAATCTCTATAAAATTTCTTTCATCAAATTTTGTGAAATTTTCTGACAATTTGTACATATTTTTTGTCTTATTCCTTTCTTTCTGGGACTCTGCTTTTGCATATGTTAGACCCATTGATATTGTTCTGTAGCTCATGGGGGTTTTGTTCATTTCTTTACTATCTTTTTCACACTATTCCTCATACTAGGTAACTTCTATTGATGTGTCTTCAAGTTCAGTTATTCCCTCTTGTATCATTTCTGCTCTGTTGTTAAGCCCATGCAACAAATTTCATATTTGTCATGCAATGAATTTCATATTTCTAGTATTGTATTTTTCAGATCTGTCACTTGAATTTGTTTCTTTTTTATAGTTTCCCTGCTGAAAATTCCTATTTTTGCACTCCTTGAGAACATATTTTTTATGTCCTTTGTGTAAATTAGATACTTTAAAATCCTTGCCTGCTAATTCCGGCATCTTGGTGACCTTGAAGTTCTTGTTCATGGAGTTTCTTTTTTTTTATTGACCAGGCATTGGAATCAGGAGAATTATTCTAAATAAGAAACCAGCATAAAAGGTACACATTGTCTATTTACATGAAGTTCTAGGACAGACAGACCTATAGTGAGAGAAAGCAGATCAATGATTGTCAGTGGCTCAGGGTAGAGGGAAGAAATTGATTGCCATATTAGTAAATGTTCAGGCTTTGCAAACTATATAGTCTCTTTCACAACTACTCAACTCTTGTTATAGCATGAAAGCGGCCATGAACTATACGTAAAATGAGCATAACTGTGTTCCCCAAAAATCTTTACTTACAAAAATATGTGGCAGCCTAAATTTGACCCACAAGCATAGTTTGCCAAACACTGCTCTCGACATTGGGTCATGTTTCCTGTTTCTTTGTATTTTGGTGATTTATGGTTGAGTGCTGACTATCGTAAATAATACCTTGTAGAGACTCTGGATTTTGTTCTAGTTCTCAAAAAAATCTTGATTTTTAATTTTTATTTATTATTATTATTATTTTAAATTTATTTTTTATTGGTGTTCAATTTACCAACATACAGAATAACCCCCAGTGCCCATCACCCATTCACTCCCCGCCCCCCATCCTCCTCCCCTTCTACCACCCCTAGTTCGTTTCCCAGAGTTAGGAGTCTTTATGTTCTGTCTCCCTTTCTGATATTTCCCACACAATTCTTCTCCCTTCCCTTCTATTCCCTTTCACTATTATTTATATTCCCCAAATGAATGAGAACATACACTGTTTGTCGTTCTCCGATTGACTTACTTCACTCAGCATAATACCCTCCAGTTCCATCTACGTTGAAGCAAATGGTGGATATTTGTCATTTCTAATGGCTGAGTAATATTCCATTGTATACATAAACCACATCTTCTTTATCCACTCATCTTTCGATGGACACCGAGGCTCCTTCCACAGTTTAACTATTGTGGCCATTGCTGCTATAAACATCGGGGTGCAGGTGTCCCGGCGTTTCATTGCATCTGTATCTTTGGGGTAAATCCCCAACAGTGCAATTGCTGGGTCGTAGGGCAGGTCTATTTTTAACTCTTTGAGGAACCTCCACACAGTTTTCCAGACTTGCTGCACCAGTTCACATTCCCACCAACAGTGTAAGAGGGTTCCCTTTTCTCTGCATCCTCTCCAACATTTGTGGTTTCCTGCCTTGTTAATTTTCCCCATTCTCCCTGGTGTGAGGTGGTATCTCATTGTGGTTTTGATTTGTATTTTCCTGATGGCAAGTGATGCAGAGCATTTTCTCATGTGCATGTTGGCCATGTCTTTGTCTTCCTCTGTGAGATTTCTCTTCATGTCTTTTGCCCATTTCATGATTGGATTGTTTGTTGCTTTGGTGTTGAGTTTAATAAGTTCTTTATAGATCTTGGAAACTAGCCCTTTATCTGATATGTCATTTGCAAATATCTTCTCCCATTCTGTAGGTTGTCTTTTAGTTTTCTTGACTCTATCCTTTGCTGTGCAAAAGCTTCTTATCTTGATTTTTTTAAAAATATATTTGTCGGGGGTGCCTGGGTGACTCAGTGGCTAAGTGTCTGCCTTCAGCTCATGGCAAGTCCCGGGATTGAGTCCCACATCGGGCTCCGTGCATAGAGCCTGCTTCTCCCTCTGCCTGTGTCTCTGCCTCTCTCTCTCTGTCTCTCATGAATAAGTAAAATAAAATCTTTAAAAAAATTTTATCGTATTGGGCTTAAACATCATAGCCTTGTTTTATGGCCAGCAGCTGTGGTGTCTTTTAAGTTTGTTTAGCTGTAACTGGATTGCTTAGAATCTTTTCTGTTTATGTGTGGTTCAGGGATCATCCAGAGATTTGGGGAGGTTTATATTTAGAATATGGGGCTCCTCATCTGTGACTCTTCTTTTTAGGATTTCCTACTCATGGGATCCCTGGGTGGCGCAGTGGTTTGGCGCCTGCCTTTGGCCCAGGGCGCGATCCTGGAGACCCGGGATCGAATCCCACGTCGGGCTCCCGGTGCATGGAGCCTGCTTCTCCCTCTGCCTATGTCTCTGCCTCTCTCTCTCACTGTGTGCCTATCATAAATAAATAAAAATTTTAAAAAAAGGAAAAAAAAAAAAAAGGATTTCCTACTCATTTTCTAGTTATTATGGTAGCTCCCAATTTGCCCTTTAGTTCTTGAGCTGGGAAGGCTGCAGGGTTTCCATCTGTGGTTTTAGCCATCAGCACAGAGCTGGCCAGGGTTTGCCCTTAGACAAATAACTGTAAAAAACAGGAAACAACAGTGATACTCACTTCTTCCAGTTGTCAAAACTTCTCCAGTTTATGCCTGGTTCTTGTTTGCTTTCTAATGCCTTCAGATAGGTGCTTTTTAACATTTTGTTTAAAATTTAGAGTTTTTGGCCTATAAGATGTTGGTCTGTTAGCAACTCTATCCTTACTAGAAGTGGAACCTCTTCAGATTTAATTTGTAGGATAATTCCGGCTACATTAGGTTAGATGGGCTAATGTACAGATAAACTGGTGTCAGGAAGACAGTTTCATAAAAAAAAAAAAAAAAAAAAAAAATGAAGGCCTGATTTAATTGACAAAGGAACTGAAGGCGGGCCTATATTCTGAGGTAGGATTGACAATATTTGTTGACTCTCACAGAGAGAGGAGGTGTAATGACAATGAGATGTCTGAGATACAGAAACGGTGACTATAGGAAGGGGAATAGGTGGTAGTGGCTGCAAATTCTTTTCTTTTTAACTGCAATTTATGGAAGTATATTTTATATATGATACGATTCACCCATTTTAAGTGATGTAGACAGTCATGGAACCCCCCTCAAGAATCATGATATAAAAATATTTCCACTACCCCAAAAAGTTCCTTCATGATTCTTTGGAATCCATTGCCTCCTCTATCCTGAGCCACTGACAACCACTGATCTACTTTCTCACACTATAGTTTTGTATTTTCTAGAACTTCATGTAAAAGAATCATACAATATATATGGCCTTTTGTGTCTGCTGCTTGCTTTAAGATAAAGCTTTTGTGATTCATGTATGTTGTTGAATGTATCAGTAGTTTATTCCTTTTTATTGCTGAGTAGATAACATTATAAAATTATACCAAACTCGTTTATGTATTAACCAGTTGATGGACAATTGGGTTGTTTTTCCCTTTTTTTTTTTTTTTTTTTTGGTCTATGATAAATAAAGCTGCTCACGTGTTTCTATGTACATGTTTTCTTTTCTCTTGGGTAAATGCTTAGGAGTGGAATTGCTGGGCCATTAAAAGGAATTACTTAACCTTACAAGGAACTGCCAAACTCTTTTCCAAGGTTCTTTACTATTTTGCATTCCTACCAGCAAGTGTATAAACCACCTAGTTACTCCGTATCATCACCAATACTTGGTTTTATAAGTCTTCATAGTTTTAGGCATTTTAAGAAGCATTTAATAGTACCTCATTGTTGTTTTAGTTTGCGTTTCCTTAATGAGTATTGACATTGTGTATCTTTTCGTGTCCTTATCTCTCATTTGTTATTCTTTCCTGGTGAAATATCTTGTTTACAAAAAGAATGTTGTTTTCTTTTGAGTGTTCTTGATACAAGTCCTTTGATCAGATATGTGTTTTTGCAGGTATTTTCTCCCAGTCTGGGACTTGCTTTTGTGTTTTGTAACAGTGTCTTTCGAAATGCAAAACTTCAGGTTTTGGTGAAGTCCAGTTTTCCAGTATACCAGTTTTTTCTTTTGTGGCTCATGCATTTTTGTGTCCCAAGAAATAATCGCCCAGCCCAGAGCAAAAATCAATTCAATTAGAAGAATGACATTGTTTACCTTTTTGTTTCTTTTTAGTGAAGAAGCTTAATTCTCCTAACTACTTATACATATAATCCATTGCAGTATGTTGTTTTGATTGAAGTATGTGAAGAAAATCTGTTCATAACAGATAGGTAGTTGAAAAAGTGAGGAATATTTTAATAGCTTTTAAATATTTTCTTAAACAATTTTTAAAAGATTTTATTTATTTGAGAGAGAGATTGCACATGAGCGGGGAGAAGGACTGAGGGAGAGGGAGACTCCCTGCTTAGCTGGGAATCCAATGTGGGGCTTGATCCCTGGACCCCAAGATCATGACCTGAACTAAAGTCAGACACTTAACCAACTGAGCTACCCAGGCTCCCCTTAATGGACATTTTTTAGATAATTGTGGATATTCTTTTTTGATAATAACCCCAAAATTGGACTGGCGATAGTTTCTTAAAGGTTAGTTGAATCCGTTGGCTTAAATACACTTTGAATGGAACTTTTAACTGTGTTGTGTTGGGGAGGACAAACTTTTCCCTTTACCCTGTTGGGTTTTATGTCTGAGGCCTGCAGTCAAACTGACAAAAGAGAGATTAACAGGAGTAAGGAAACAGTTTACATGTATGACTTGTATACATGTGGGAGAGTTCAATGATGAGTAACTCAAAAGGGTAGTTGGAATTTGGGGCTTTTTTAAAAATAAAAATGGTATTTATTTAATAACTTTTTGGAAATATAAATAACACAATAGATGACAAAGAGCAAAACAAAACAACCCCCTGACATGTTATGTGATCGATCATTTCCAGGCACAACAGCATTTATTAATGAATATAAAAAAATAAATTTGATTCTATTTATATCTGCTTTCTTCCCAGCTTTAACTACATGGGTGTTTTTGGAAACTTGCATTCCTAAGTCAATTCCACAGCTGTCCTGGCCCCTATAATGTGACTGGGTGAGGTTAAGTGACTCAGAAGGATAGCTGGAATTTGGGGATTATCTGCCATCTTAACAGGTGAAGGGGAACAAGGAGAAAGGCACTTATGGAAAAACAAATGACTTCAGAGGAGGGTGCAGAGAAAGGGCACTTACGGGACCTTTGGAAAGATAAATGGCTTTTCAGGAAAACAAACAGATTAAAAGTTTGTGATAATATTTGTCTATACAGGTAAGAGTGGTTTTTCTATCTCCTTCAGGACCAGAAAACTCCCTGGAGAAGGGATTTAGGGTAGTTTTTATTCACATTCTCTCTCCTGGGAGTAGATCTGCTCTGAAGAGGAATTTATGACATCCTTATTTCCCAGAAGTTGCTGCTTTTGGGGCAGATAAGGGAAGCTCCCAGAAGGCTTTTTCTGCATCTGTTGAACCTCAAATGTCTTCAGCTTAGAATCATCTTTATGCCAACTCTGCAGTTCCAAGTGGGTTTCACAGTGGATTTGGTAACACGATGCTTTAATAATTTGGAAAATATGCCTTTAGAGTTACTCAGACCTTCTAAGTGTTGACTTGTTTTATTGTATAGCATTTAAGGAATCTTATTTGTTTATATCATTTGATCTCATCAGAACAGTCTTTGAGTAGAGGAGATCCTTCAAGCTCCCAGTGGCTGTTACAGATGTTCCAGAATTCTAATTTTTGCCTGAAAACTCAGAATTGGTTGTTGGTGATAAATACTGTCAGTTGTTTTCTTTATAATAGCAAGAGTACTTCATTCATTTTCAAGGACGTGTCTGCCAAATGAGACTCAAGTTCAAATAATTATAGCTTGTCTCTCAGTTGTTCTCTTAAGTAAAAATGGTGTTGCATGAAAAAAGAGGCTAGTTCAACTCAAATGGTCTTACAAATGCTTTTCCATGAGACAACCATATATATACTTTGGCATGTAGTGTTTTATCAAACAGAATATTTTTTAAATGTATCAAATTATTATTTTATATAGCTTCATCATGATACCTTAAGTAAAGCTTAAACTATGACAATAAAAGGTCATTCAACTTAGATCATGGCAGCATCATTTGTGTTTGTTGCCGGGAATTGACAGACAACATTATCTCTGATGCCTAGTTGATGCCAGTACTAGATGAAAAAAACAAAATAGCAAGTCTAACTGCAGATGCAGATTTGTCTGTTTGTAAAGTAAAATTATAATTCTGCAGATGAGATCTTAACTAAATCTTCAAATTTGTAGCAAAATCTTTAATTTGATGAGTTACTGTATCATTAAAAAGTGACATTGCCATGATATATTTTACTGACTTTTCATCCAGCAGGCATGTAGCAATGTCAGCTGGACAAGGTTGTGCTTCTGCAGTGAATGCAGTACAGTAATTTCCCTGGGTAAGATGCTTCAGTGGCTTTTTCATTTCTGGTTTGAAAGGCTTTAATGATTTTTATCAATTTTAAAGACTTCATCACATCTGCATTTAAAATAGTTCCTTTTTCTTTAAATTCTGAACGATCTCAAAATGTCACTATAACTAAACTGGCATAATATAATTAGAAAATGTTCTGTGGCTTAAGATACAGTAAAGTAAATTATGAACATCTATAAAGTTAAGGGAAAGATGGCTTTTGTTATACTTTGGTTTCTTAATATAATTTTGCCTAGTTTCTTTGGAGTAGATTCTTTCCATGAGTCAGAAAACTGTAGGCCACTGCATCTTTTTTTAGGATCTTGTAGATGTATACATTGCAGCTATGGGTTGAGAAAGTAAGTCTTCTAATCTCCCTTTTTTGAGCGAATGATTCATTTTTCAATGTAAGAGTAAAATACAAATAAATTTTCTTTTATTTCAGAAAAACATGTTAAATTCTAAAGTAATACATTTTTTAAAAAATATTTATTTGAGAGACGGAGAGATAGAGCATGAGCAAGGAGAGAGGGAGAAGGAGACTCCCTACTCAGCAGGGAGCCTGACATGGGGCTCTATCCTAGGACCCTGGAATCCTGACCTGAGCCGAAGGCAGACAGACGCTTAACCGACTGAGCCACCCAGGCACCTCTAAAGTAATACATTTTAGATTTAACTTAAAAATAGGGAAAATTTTCTAAAATAAAAAATTCTTGCAAGAGCAAAATAACAGAAAGTACTTGTTTCCACAAAGATGCTGGAGAATTTGGAAATTTTACGGTGCTTATTTATTAGACAATAATAGCAAATATAACAGAAGATAGCTAGGAAAAGTACAACAGTGGTACTGAGAAGGAAAAAAATTGAGAGCTTAAATTATGCCTTAAAGCTACTGCTTTAGAACATGCTAGAAAACATGAGAATACAGAAGCATATATTCCATTAGCCATCAGTGACAATACTCTCACATGTCGTGTAGCCTCAGGAAAATCCATGGTAGATCGTGAGTGGAGGGGAGTGACAAAGGCAAGTAATTTGAATGTCAGTATGAAATTAGTTTTTGCTTCATGACCCAGGTCCTCAAAGAGTTTTGGAGACTATAGACTCTGTGTTGCAGACTGCAGTTCTAGATTATTTCTTCCATGCTTAGGGCTTCCACTATTGTCTTAATGGTTGTGACACTCATCTGTATCTCCAGCCCAAATTAAACCACCAAGCGTTAGACTCATGTGTCCACTGTCTGCAACTTTCTGGACCTTCCTCAGCTGAGTGCTCTCTTACTCTTTGGCCTTTGCCCATGCTGTCTGTTCTGCCCAGAGTTTCCTCGTTCCCTTTGTTTACTTGGCAAACTAACAGATGGTGAGTTTCTTGGGGCAGGAACTGGACATCTTTATGCCTAGCATGTCATGCTGCTAGGTAGATGTTGTTGAATTAAATTGAATCAAGGAAGAATTCCAGCTTCATAAACAAATTTGCAGATCAACCTTGGGGGTAAAGTTTTCTGCATATGTTCAATCTCATGCATTCTATATAGGTTTGTATTAGTATTAGTTTCAGAATAAAGGATTTTATAACCTCTACCCCTGTATAGTAACTTATTCAACAGTTTCTGCTTTGTTTCCTTTTGCCTTGCTTTGAGTATAATATGTTCTGAAAGGATGGTATTTGGGCCGAGGACCCAACATCTTAATTTTTAGTTCTGTCTCTGACGAGTGTTTCACAAAGTACTTACCGTCAACTTCTGTCCATTAAAATCATCTGAATTCCACCACACTTTGTGGTGGAAAATTTGTATACATATGTTTCAGTCTCTCTGAAGAAAGATGTTCTACTGTCCAAATGAGAGGACTAACATTTATTAAGCTCTTCTTATGTGCCAGAGACTGTTCTGTGTGTTTTATATACATTAACTCATTTAATATGCATAACAGCTTTCTGAAATGTAGACTCTGTTGTTATCTTCCTTTTATGTTAGGAAATTGTGGCACAGAAAGGATAAGTAATTTGCCAGAGGTCACATAGATAGTAATAGGGTCTGAATTTGAACTCAGAACTTAGTTTGGCTCCAGAGGCCATGTGAGTAGTTTCCTCTTAAATTTAGATACATTACTTTTATCATTAACCTGTGTTAATACACATTTACAGATGCATATTATAATATTAGTTATAATTATCAAATTGAAAATAACTTAATATCCAAATAGATAATGGTATATATGTACAATGGGTGGTTATTTAAAAATCAAATTTTTGAAGAATACTTAATGCTATGGAAAACTATGTTTGGTTGGAAAAGTAAGAGAAAGAGCACAGTTTCTGTTTGAAAGCACATAATGGATTTTTTTTTTCACATAATGGATTTATATGTGACATATACATACATCGATGTACAAATACTTGTTTATTTATTAGGATTTTATTTATTTGAGACAAAGAGTGAGAGAGAAAGAGAACATGAGCCAGGGGGCAGAGGGAAAAGGAGAAGCAGGTGCCCCACTGAGCAAGGAGCCCGCCTTGGGGCTCAATCCCAGGACCCTGGGATCATGACTTGAGCTGAAGGCGAATGCTTAAACTTAAGCCTGAGCCATCCAGGTACCCCTACAAACATTTATTTTAAAAGACTGGAAAGAAGTATAGTAATGATTCTTTGTATTCCAATGGTGAGAAATTAAATTTTAAAAATACCTTAAAGATAACATTTGTTGGATCCTTCCCTTGTACTAGGTATTGTATTAAATTCTTGTGTGTTTTCTCAGTAAATTCTCCCATCAGTCACATAATATAGATATTACTCATTTTTCAGATGAAGAATCCTAGAATGATTAATAATTTGTCTAGGGTCATACAGCCATAAAGTTGAAGAGTTGGAACCTCTATACGAGACTCTTTCTGTTTTGTATTATCTAAACTTTTTATAATTTATATGATTTACATGATCAAAAAACAAAATTTGTTTTGAAAAGTATGCAAAACTTGGGAATTACAAGTCAGACTTCTACAGTCTGCCAGGATTTACTTAATTTGAGCTGTCAGTGCCCTAAACTAGCCATGTTATCCCAAGTAACAGAAGTCTGGGACTTGAAAGAAATTAGAGCAGGCCTTTAGAATATTTAAATAGACTCACTGGTTTCTCTTCTACCAAGGATTTTTTTCTGATCATCCACCCTACGGGACTGATTATGTTTCTAGAGTGGGTTGCAGGTCTGATGCATAGCTTCCATACTAGTTAACATATGATAAGGCTGAGCATTTATTTTTGATAGTTTAAGAATTCTTTATTTTTGTTGTGGTTGCTAGTAGTTCTTTATGTTGGATCCTGAGGTAGATGTGGCCAATGCCCAAAGGAGAGTTTTGTGTGTGAATATGTGGAATGGCCCCATGGGCATGGTAAAAGGATTTTTCTTACAGAAACGTATATCTATAGTTGACAATTTTTAAAAATATTTTATTTATTTATTCATGAAGTGCACACAGAGAGAGAGAGGCAGAGACACAGGCAGAGGGAGAAGCAGGCTCCATGCAGGGAGCCCGATGTGGGACTTGATCCCGGGTCTCCAGGATCACGCCCTGGACTGAAGGCGGCACTAAACCGCTGAGCCACCCGGGCTGCCCCTGACAAATGTTTTTAATTAAAATTAGAGATACTCAGTGACCAGCTATAATCTTCAAGAATAACGTCAATCACAGAAGGCAGCTGTCATGTTTTTCTACAATTAGCTCATTGCCAAGGAGTAACTAACTAGTAAGCTAAATGGATCACTGATTGACTCCATGGCACGTATCACATATTCTTATGGTAAGAGAATTCTGATTCCTCATGTGGTTTTTAACTTGAGGAATATGTGGTGTAGCAGGAAAACACAGTTACTTATAAACTTGATCAAAAGAATTATTAGAGAATTCTTTGGGGAGGAGGTTAGTTTGGAAAGGACAACACGTAAGATTAAGGAAGAAAATCCCCACCTGTTCTTTTTTTTTTTTTTTAAGACTTTATTTATTTGACAGAGAGCACACAAGCAGGAGCAGGGGCAGAAGGTGAGGGCGAAGCAGGCCTCCTGCTGAGCAGGGAGTGTGATGCAGTGCCCGATTCCAGGACCCTGAGATCATACCTGAGCTGAAGGCAGACGCTTAACCAATTGAGCCACCCAGGCATTCCTGGTCATTTCTAGTATATGAATAGACCTTGTCAGTAGAGGGGCAGACTAATGGTAGTGAATCAGTGAATGAACGTGTGTGTTACTTTATCTATGAAAGAAGGAGCAGGAATATATGAAGGACTGGGTCAGATGTAAGAAGGCACCTCAGATGCTTACTAAGTGGATTGCCCCCTTTCATATATGTAAGGCTACTGAAAAACAGAAGAGGACTAAAGTAGTTTATTTTGCTGAAGAAAAGTGGGAACATTTTTCTTAAGATGTAACTCTTCCCAACCTTTTCTTCTTTTCAACTTTTTAAAATACAATGAAAACATTTCAACATTCCCATATTCTTTCCACTGATCTAGGTAATCCTTTGCTTTCTAGTCATAAAACTCAAGTACAGTCCAATGCCATGTAAGGAGCTCCTCCTACTGGCTCTGTTCCTCTAGCCCTGAGTAGGGTGCTTGACTCTCCCCCATTCTGCAGAACCCTTGGGAACAGGCTCGCCAGAGGGTTGGTCACCCTGACCCTGAATGTATGTTACATTGTGGGGGTGGGGCTGGGAGGTGAGAAGGGAGGAAGGACACTGATGAAAAGGTGAAGTCCTGAGGTGTGAAGAGAGCATTTTTTTCTTCTGAAAAATGTTTACTATGGCTGAGAAAACATGAAAATCAGTAAGCCAGTGTCTATGTACTGGGTAGTGACTCAGAGCCTGCTGCATTAGACCTGAGTATTAAGTGGATCTCTGTTTTTGCTCCTGCATTCTTCATACCCATACTAAAAGATAGATGGGGAAACAAAAGAAATGCTATCAAGCCCTTCCTGAACATAGAACATTCTGCCTTCAAGGGGTTTTTGTCCTAAGTACACTTTTTCCTGCTCTGGGCAACCTTATTTTAGCAAGTGGAGATGTGAACATTTTTACTTTCTAGTATAAGGCTTTTATGCAGTTACAGACCACTTTAAACGTGCTTCGTCTAGATCTATATTACTTAGAATCAGACTTCCTGTAACATACCTGCCAGATAAGTTTCATGTTTTACTTTAGCCTTGCTGTCCCTTAGCGATCTTGTCTTTTTCTCCTCACCCTTGTTCTTGGTTTCTGACCTTACAGAGAAGTGTGGGAAATGGAACTGGATAGACTCAAGAATCAGGATGGTGAAATAAATCGGAACATTATGGAAGAGACAGAACGGGCCTGGAAGGCAGAGGTGAGAAGAGTTCTGTGTGGACAGCCTTGATTTGGGGCTTCCAGAGAGTATCATCTTTCGGGATAGTATTAAACCGCTAAGCCACATGAGTATTATACCATACAGCCACTACGCATTTGTCTTAACTAGCTAGGGGGAGCTTCATATATATAAAATTAATACAATGTATGGTTTCCTTAGATCTTATCACTAGAGAGTCGGAAGGAGTTGCTGGTATTGAAACTAGAAGAAGCAGAAAAAGAGGCAGAACTGCACCTTACTTACCTCAAGTAAGTGCCTTCTTATTCTAGAGCTTCAGTGGTCCTGCAGTTTTGTTTTTTTCTGTGGTTTTGTTTGGTTTGGTTTTTTGAAACCCAAGGCCAGCTAGTCTGGCACTTATTATGACTTCACAGGAATTTCGGGGCCACCTCTGTCTGTGCAGTAGCCGTTGTTTAGTGACTTCTCTTCCCAAGTTTTACAGTTTTGTATTTTTTATTACATTGGTTCCAACTGGATAAAAGCCTCTCTTAGGGTGTCAAAGCATAACAAATATGTTTAGAGATTTGTTTCTCCTAGAGGCATTTCTCTTCTTTTTGCCATGGAATCTAGAGGACCCCTATGGCATTTCTAGGTAGACAAAAACCTTCACTCTGTGGTCAGTCCTCTTTCTCTAATAATTGGCTTAAAAGATGCCGGATTTAGGGGCACCTGGGTGGCTCAGTGGTTGAGCATCTGCCTTTTGCTTGGTTCGTGATCCCGGGGTTCCGGGATCGAGTCCCACACTGGCTCCCCATGGGGAGCCTGCTTCTCCCTCTGCCTATGTCTCTGCTTCTTTCTGTGTCTCTCATGAATGAATAAATAAAATCTTAAAAGAAAAAAAAAGCCAGTTAGAGTGAAGCACATGAACCCTGTCCTCCTGCACCCAGTCCAGCCTCTTGTCATTGGGCTTGCTGGCCAGCCACTATCTAACATTTTGAAGACTCAGAAGCTGACCTTTTTGTAATCCTGTGAATTCCTGTTGGTTTCTTGAAAGGTCAACCCCCCCAACACTAGAGACAGTTCGTTCCAAACAGGAGTGGGAGACAAGGCTGAATGGAGTTCGGATGATGAAAAAGAATGTTCGGGTAAGTGTTGTCTTGGGTGGTCTTTGAGTCAGCATTTAATCTGTGCTTAAACTTTCTGGTGCCCAGGAGGGACCTTGCCTATCCTTACCTAGGGCCTGCTCTACCCCTGCCTTTGCTCTCTCGGTCCTCAATGGTGCTCTCTTTCTTGAAAGTTTTACTCAGCTCAGCAGAAAGGATAATTTGTTCCTTTCTCTCTTTTCTAGGACCAATTTAATAATCACATCCAGTTGGTGAGGAATGGAGCCAAGCTGAGCAGCCTTCCTCAAATCCCTACTCCCACTTTGCCTCCCCCTCCATCAGAGGTGAGAGGACTGGCATGGGGAAGTGTACCTTTCTGTGCTGGTCACGCAGCCAGCATCTTCTACTTGTTCCTTTTATGAAGAGATTGTTTTTATTACTGGTATTATTATAACCTTATTATTGGTAATTATTATTATTGGAATTAATTGGCATAAGAATTGCTCACTGGTTTCTGCCCCAGATTCCCAAACTTTTATTTTCTTCTTCTTTTGTCCTCCACCTCTGCTGCCCTACAGACAGACTTCATGCTTCAAGTGTTTCAGCCGAATCCCTCTCTGCCTCCTCGGATGCCCTTCTCCATTGGGCAGGTCACAGTGCCCATGGTTATGCCCAGCGCAGATCCCCGCTCCTTGTCTTTCCCAATCCTAAACCCTGCCCTTTCCCAGCCCAGCCAGCCTTCCCCGCCCCTTCCTGGCTCCCATGGGAGAAACAGCCCCGGCTTGGGTTCCCTCGTTGGCCCCCACGGTCCACACATGCCCCCTGCTGCCTCCATCCCACCTCCCCCAGGCTTGGGTGGTGTTAAGGCTTCTACTGAGACTCCCCGGCCCCAACCAGTAGACAAACTGGAGAAGATCCTGGAGAAGCTACTGACTCGCTTCCCACAATGCAATAAGTAAGTATCTTTCAGGACTAATTTAAAAAAATGTGTCAGAGAAATGTTTGTAGGTCAAAATAGGGGAGATTTCTTGGAGATTTTCCTCAAGTACAGCATAGAATCTCTCTCCCTTAACATGTGGTTTCTTAGGGCCCAGATGACTAACATTCTTCAGCAAATCAAGACAGCACGGACCACCATGGCAGGCCTGACCATGGAGGAACTGATCCAGTTGGTAGCTGCCCGACTGGCTGAACATGAGCGGGTGGCAGCCAGTACTCAGGTGAGAAGGGCTACCTGGGGGAGAACTGAGACCTGCTGAGCTGCTGGGGAAAGGGCAGAGAGTAGAATTGCAGGTGGCGAACAGCACTGTGGCCAGGGGCATCTAGCCTGCTCTCTTCTTTGTTGGCCTGGGAAAGAAATTATTCTTTTGTTTAACCTGCTCTGTCACACAGACTCTCTCTCCTTACTCTTGACAATGTTTCTGCCCACAGCCACTTGGTCGGATCCGAGCCCTATTCCCTGCTCCACTGACCCAAATCAGTACCCCAATGTTCCTGCCTTCTGCTCAAGTGTCATATCCTGGAAGGTCTTCCCATGTAAGTCTCTTTTCCTTTGAAAACTGGGATGTGGAGAAGCGGGGGTGGGCTGTGTGTGTGTCGGGGGGGTGGGGGTAGGTGTGGTGGTAATGGGGGAAGAAACAGGTTTACAGGTGGAGTGCAGGGAAAAAACCACCCTCTCCTCAGCTGACTTGTTTGCAGCTCCAACTGAGAAAATGCAAGTACTTCAAGAATAAATGTATTTGAACATTTCTTTCTTCTGCTGTAAAATCTTTTTTGCTACATGGAAATAGTAAATGGAATCATGGACATAAGAGGCCAAGAGACCCAGAGGTTCCTTACTCTTTGGCCATCCCTCTGTCCTGCAGGCTCCGGCCACTTGTAAGCTGTGTCTGATGTGCCAGAAGCTTGTCCAGCCCAGTGAGCTGCATCCCATGGCATGTACCCATGTGCTGCACAAGGAGGTAGGTGCTGCATACTTCTTCCCTTCCAGTCTTTCTTCTCTGGGTTTTTCTCAAATGTATTGCTGTGTTGACACTCATCATGACTATCTCAACATGAGGTTTTCAGAAAACTGTGGCTGAAACAATCAGCAGAATTCAGAATCCCAGCAGCTAAGATCTCCCAGCTTCCTTTTACCACCTTCCCTTTAAGGGACTGGATAAGCAGTTCATCCTAGAGCACTGGTAGGTCACTTTCTTGGAACACTGCCAGTAAGACAGACATATTTAACCATTGTTTCAAATATAGCATTGTCAGGAGACTTTGCTTAGATGAGAAGAATGGAATAGGGAACCTGAATATGAGGTTAGTAAATCCATTAACAGAATAGCTTGGATGTCTGCCTATTAGAGATTATTTTCAAAAACTGACAGGTTAGTCCTGTCCCCGGCTATTTTACCAGACAGGGTTAAGTCTCTCAGCAGCAGGGATGATTCCTTCTTTATTATTTTGTTTTGTTCATTTTCATTTTCCAAGAGGTAGAAATTGAATTTACGTATAAAGTCTTAGTAAAGGAAAATCCTGAATAAGATTTGAGGGTAGTTGGGTATTTGGAGATGGGAGCGGATCTCAGCCTAAATGGATCATGAGAAGGGGAAGGCCACCATAGGTATCCAATACAAAGCAGCTTCACACCATTTTTAGGTGATTGTTAATGTTCCCTGTAAAAAGAACAGGTTCTCCTGCTCTGAAGATTCATTTGGGGGTAAGAGCTGATGAAATAGCCCATCTGGACCCCATGATGAGAGCCCTTCTGACTTAGTATACATTTATTCCTCAGACCTAGTGAACTCAGTGGCACGCTCTCCCCTCCTTCCCTTCATCTTTCCAGATAAACCTGAGATGTGTCTTTCTTCCTTTCCAGTGTATCAAATTCTGGGCCCAGACCAACACAAATGACACTTGTCCCTTTTGTCCAACTCTTAAATGACGGACCTGACTGGGGAGGAAGAAGAGGAGAAGCTGATGTGAACAGGAAGCGCGGGTTCAAGATTTCTAAAACTCTATATTTATACAGTGACCTATACTCATGCTATGTACATTTTTATTATATAGGTAATGTGTGTATAGAAAGTCTGTATCCAAATGTTCGTAAATGAAAGTATGTATATTATGCAGAAATGGTCTCTCCCCCTCACCTTGCAATTCCTTTGGGGGATGCAGATTGTAGGTAAGATGATGTTGCGTTTGCCCTTGAAATTATGATATTCTTGCCTAGGGCTGTTTTCAAGTACAATATAAAAACCATCTAGGAAGCTGCTGTTGCTCTAAGGCCATCCTGCTTTGATTTGGCTCAGCCTCTAGTTCATTTTCTTAAGGCTCCTGTATGCAGATTTGAACCCTGGTGCTCACCTGCTGTCCAGCCAGATGCCTTGCTTATTGAAAGCCTATGGAAGCCTCAGTGTTGTTCTAGCCATTTGACTCTAAATGGATGAAATGAGACTGATTGAGGAAAAAAAAAATGTAACCCTAATAGTTGGAATTTTCATTGAATATTTTACTGTGTTAACGCTCATTATTTGCACATAGACATTAGGTTTACAGAATATTCTGTTTTACATCAGCAAAATTCACAGTCCAAGAATAACAATATGACTGGGTCCCATTTCCCCCAGGCCCCCTGCAAACTTCTGTCCATCTGACTTCCTGGATAGTCCTCTCTTTAGAAACTAGCACAGCCCACAGATCTTTCCTGGGCCAGGCCATCCCTTGCTGCCACTGACTTGGCTTCCGATTAAGCTGACAGACCAACCTCATGAAGGCCTTACCTCTTCCCCTTCACTTCTAGTCTCCTGGTCAGCTAGTCTCCCTCCCTACTGAAGGTTAAGGCAGTTGGTTCACAACCAAGTTGTTTGGTGACCTTGGGTGAGCTCCAGGCAGGCACTGGGGTGAGGAGATGTCTGTGCAAAATTAATTGCAGAGTGATCTTGGGGTGCCGGATTTTAACTTTTGAAGCAAGAAAATGATGAGGGTGGGGGGGGCTTGTTTCCGTCCTGGGAAAAATGAAGGCCAAAGTGAAAGGAAGGGAGGTTGAACTTCAAATTTAGAAGTCATTTGTTCTATAGATAGCTATCTAGAATGAGATCGTCTTCCCACTTCTGCTTATTGAGCATTCTGGTTTTTAGGTTTATACTTGTGAAAGCTGTGAATCTATGGGAGCTTTGAATCTTTTCCTATCTTTTTATCTTTACTCCTATAGGAAATGGCTTCAGCTTCCTTCTCTTTTGGAATTAAACAAGGAAAAACAAAGTGTTAATTAAAAAAAAAAAAATTAGTTTCAGGAGAAGGACATCATTCTATTACCAGCTGCTGAATTTTGCCCGTTCTGGGACCTGGAAATGCTTACTGGCATTAGCAGTACTGTTCCCTTTCAGATCCAATTAAGTTCTCTGCTCTGTTTTTGTTCTTTTCCCTCTTTGTCCTTCCTCCTTGCCTATCACCCTCTTAGATGTAGTCCATCCCTTCTCTTGCCTTCCTTACTTGCTCAGGTTTGTTGACTAGCATCATTTTCAGGAGCTGGACTTCCCAGGAGCTCCTTGGCATCTGGAAAGGTGATTGAAATGGCCTGAGTTCTCCCCTCTGTAGAGGTCAGGTGACACACTTTCTTTGGTTAATGAAATACTAATGTCTCCAGTTTGGTAGCTATCATGAATGGAAATGTGGCAAAATGGAAGATCAGCTCCTTTGTTCTTTTCATTCAGGGGAATCAGTTTTTCTCTTGTAATCAAAAGATTTTCTCTCTCATCAGCTTGGCAGTAGCCTTTAGACAACCAGCAATTTTTTTCAGTATCCCCTCAAAATATAGAAATTAGGAATGGATATAAAGGCTGATTTCTTTCTTTTCCACACATCTTTGAAGCCAAAGGAGTATAGAGAGAAGAAAGGAAGAAGTGGGAGGGGGGGCTTAATGGGTTCCTAGTAAAAGCCCCTTGAAAGCCAACTAAAGCAAGAGGACAGATGTTTTGGGGAGCAGTGGGTGGGAGTGGGAGTTGGGGCCTCACTGTTGCTCTTTTCTCTGTCTTGTTCAGGATCAGTCAGAAAGCAACATTTAAGTTTTGGCCACCCTTGTTCTCCCTCTTCCCTCTGCCTACTGGCCTGCAGGGGTAGAAGCCATGCAGACCGACAGGAAAGGCTTCTGATGCAGTGAGTAGAGATGGGACAGTCACTTTTCAGGAGTTGACTTTAAAAATAGAGATATATAATACATATTTTTACAAGCAAGAAGCTGTTGTCAAGATTTTTTTTTTTACACTTAGAGTTAATAGTTTCAGGGTAGAAAGGAAGTAACTGCAAAAAGAAAAATAAGTACAAGTTAAAAAAAAAAAAAAACAGACAGTGGGACTTTCTAATGAAGGGGTTGAGTTTTATGCCCTGGAAAGAGCTGGGAAAAAGCCAGTTTTCCCCAACATGGATAGAAATTATAAAGCAGATTGTGGCATTTTCATTACATGGTAGCAATTCTGGAAGTTTATTTACACAGTAAGTTCTGAGCTGAAAACGGAGTCTCCAGTCTTCTGACAGTCTTTGTGGTTGGGGGTGTTCCCAGTCAGCCAGAGCAGCACCAAGTGCAAGGGGAATGAAGAGAACCCAGATAAAGAACTGTGATTCAGTATTCTTGTTTTATTGGTTTATGGCTTGTGGGCAGCTGGCCAAGGCCAGGATCTCCAGAGGCCCTCCTCATCTCTTCCCTTCCCTTCCCTCATCAGGTAATTCCACACTCGGCAGGTCCCATACCTGGAAGCAGTGTGGTGATAAGATAGTGATAGGACCTGGTGGGTCTACTAGGAGAATCAGGTTTTCCACTAACACTGGTATCAGAGTTGATTGTGTTAGAACTGATAGGGAGGAAACAAACCTGGTCCCCACTACCTAGCCCAAGAACCAGCCTGGGTACCAAATACTATTGGGAGTGGGGAGGAGAGAGCAGGATAGGGGAGAAGGATGGCCTCCCCGGAGGGACTCTGGTGGTGAAGGAAGTACGGAAGCCCTGAGGCTGCCAGCCTTGCTCCAGCAGCCTTGTTAATGAAGGCAACTGATGCTAGAGCCAGAAAGCCCTGCGTTTCTGACACTGGGTATAATACTAGTGCCACTGTGGGGTGCCTCAGCCAGGTTAATGGAGGGGACGTTAGGGTGAGGAGGCAATGACACTGCTTTGTATCGCAAGGAGATCTTACTACTACTTAGAGCTGAACAGGAAGAAATCCAGGCAGAGGCACAAGGCATCAACCGATACCTGTTGAGTGCATCTTGAGGATTCTGCCTTCAAGGGTCAAGTAAGGGGGGGGTCTCCTGTCTAGCCCTCCTAGCACCTCAGCTGCAGCGCTCCAGAGGAATAGGGTTTGGGGGGCAGGGGTGGACACGGAAGCAGGAAGACCAAGCCCGGCCCTGCGATCTTTGCTATATTCCAGTTGCTTTTTCATAGGGCACCTGGGGCTGGGGTGGGGGTGGGAAATGTCAATGTTACTTTATCATTTGTGGAGTAAGGGGTTCAGGTAGAGACAAGTGGAATCATTAAGGTAGAAAGTCATTTGTTAGATGGAACTTCTTAGCACTTTTCATTTAAGAGAGTTAAAAAGAGCTTTTGGCTAGGTAAGCCCTCCTTCCCAACTCACTTTTGGTCAGGCTACAACCACAGAAAAGAAAACATCGGGAAGCAACACCCATCTTACAAGATGTGCTTCTATCTTGGAGATGCAGTCTGAAACTGGGACTGGCAAGTGGTCATGGTTCTGCCTTTTCTAGCTCTGATCCCAGCTGTTCCCTGTCTTTGCACTCCCTCTCCTCTCCTTTTCCAACCGCCCCCGTTTGTACAAATATTCAGTCTCATTATTTTTTGTTTAATTCAAGAGGCAATCTTTGTACCAATGTTAGGCTTGTTTATACAGCCCCTATCACTAAAGCAAATAGCAAACTGTGCATCTGCTCCTACTGACTTTGGCCAGCAGGGAAACAACATTGGCCCTTTCTCTGCCCAGGGTACTGCAGAGAGACGCACACTGGGGTGACTTGGCTGTGGTGCCACTATTTCTGGAACTAAGAAAAGAAGAATAGAATGGTTGGATTCTCCAACCCAAAGGGATGGTGGGCAAAGGTTCAAGGCTGAAGTGTCAAGCAGCAGAATTTCCCAACTCAGGCTTGAGGTGACCAAGAATATTCCCGCCACCAGAATGCTTCTTTCTTCCCTCTCCTGGTTCCTACAGGTGCCATTCCTGTCACCCACCTTGCCAGCTTTCCCTTCTCTTTTGTCAAGGCAGAGGCATTTGGTGGGCAGGCGAGGGTCTTGAGGTGCTCTGGCCATCAGTGCCATCAGTATCTCCTACTTGTGACCAAAGTGAACCACCAAAGGTGGTCCAGGGGAATCTGTCTTCTGCCCATGGGCCTCCTCACTTCAGCAGGGAGATGTCATCGGCAAAGTCATCATGTTGATGGCGCAGGCAGCGGAGGCAGCGCCACTGGCACACCATGAGGCAGAGCGGCAGCATGAAGAGGGCGCAAATGGCAGCCATGACGTAGGCTATGGTCATGAGCGTTGATTCATCTGTCTGTGGAATGTTGTAGCCACAGTCTTCCATGTCCAGGGTGATAAACGGGCCTTCCACTGCTGCCGTCCTGAACTCATCGTGCACTGGAGAAAGGGCAAACGAGAATGGGCAGCTCTCATCGTCACCAGTTTGGGTCACGCAACAAAAAGAACTTCCTGAGAGGCCTTGAAATTAGCCAAGCATCTCCTTCCTTGAAGAGATTTAGGAGCAGGCCAGAAAAGCCTTGCTAGGTAGAAGCATGTCTCTCCTCCCAGCAACAACCCTTTCCTGTATAACCATGTGGTTATGGAATGATACCTAAAGGTCAGTCTTTCTGAGTTGACCAAAAAGACAGCCCCGTGGATACCCAGTACACTCACCTGCTTCTGCCAATACTACTTAGAAGACCCCGCCACCCTCATGTAGTAGCTGACAGGGTCACTGCAGGCTCAGCCTGCTGCCTGTGGATCTAGAGCTTCCCAAGCAGCCAAGGCAGCTCTTGCTGCTCTGGGTCTCCAGCAGAGGTTACCAACTCACACAGGTCTCAGCATGCCCGGCAACACGGGCACAGCATGAGCATGGACACTAGCTTCTACACAATGTGTTGATTCTGCCTCAAGGCAACTCTGACTACCTCCCAGCCTGCCAGGGGCCCAGGTGTCCTAACTGCTGGGCAGTGAGAACACGGATAGACTGAAACCACACCCTCCTCCCTGGCTCTCTTACCATGACAAGCACTGACGGCAAAGCCAATTCGTTTTCGGGCCCGGTCAAAGACAACGTAGAAGCCCTCCATGATAACAGCTCCCATTACGGTGCCCGTGGATGACTGTGAAATGGCGAATTTGTAGCAGTCGTCTTGGGATGTGGCCACGTCTTCCACTGGCCGCAGGTATTGCTGAGGACAAGCAATCAGAGAAGGAAATGTCCTCATTGCTCCAGCTCTCACCTCACTTCTGCCTTCTAGGTATCTATGTGCTCAGGCCCCTCTTCCTTTGCCATCCCTGAGGCCTGCAGGGATGCCTTTTGCTATGGGACACTCCTTTCTTGTCTTCCACACTGTGGGAAGCCACGCCTGGGCCCTGTCTCCCCATGCACACTGTGTTGTCTTCCTGGGATCCCACCGACTCTGGCTCGAGACATACCTGAGGAAGGATGGTAATGCGGAAGGACTGATTGGTGACCTCGCCCATCAGGTAGAGGGAGATGACCGGGAAAATGTTCCAAGGGGTGGTGCCTGCCTGCCAGCACACCAGCTGCTCCCCCAGCCAGAACCCATCTGGGAACTTCTCCGTCTGTGTGAGCAACAAAGGGTAACAGTGAGGAAACCGCCTCTCCACCGTCTCACTTCTCTTGCCTCAGGTAACACTTCCTGGGCCCTTTTTGCTTTTCTGTGGAATATCCAAACTGGGGAAGGGCACACGGAAACCCAAGAATTAGGGAAAGAGAGCTGGAGAGTGAGACCAAAACTCTGCACCAGGGGAATTGTGTGATGAGCAAGCCAAGGCTCATGAAAGAGACTCGCTCTGAAGACATTTATGTAGAAGGATCTAAAGGTAGATAAGTTGGGTCTCATTGAGGGCTGTGACCTTCACAGACTTCCTCTGACACTATCATTCTTACACTCCTGCCCCGAGTCCCACTGACCGAAGAGGCTGCCTTGATGGATTTGACAGCAGCTTCAAACACTTTCTTGGGCAAACGAAGGTTGGTGGTGCCACTGTCCACAATGCTCTTGTCATAGTTGTACTAGGACGGAGAATGGAGAAGAGAGAGAAGAGTCAAAAGCCTTTTTTGATGCCAGGCTCTGGCTGGAATCAGAAGGGTGGATCTGACTGCTTGGGGTGGCATTCTGGCTTGGCACTTCTCTTAGGAGTTTACCCTTGGGCAAGTTGTTCAGCCTCTGTGCCTCAGTTTCCTCATCTTTAAAATGAGGATAATACTAGCACCTACCTCAAAAAGTTATTATAAGGATTAAATGAATACATGTGAAGTGCTTAGAATGGTGCCCGGCATGTAGGAAGCATTCAGTAAATGCTAACTCTTAGTATCTTCGCTTGGGCAGTCCTTCTCCAAATCTTGAACATAAAATACCTTGTATAGTGCTTTTAACTTTTCATAGTACTTTTATATCTATTCTCATGTAACATACATTAAGAATCCAGGTGAGGAAGACCCAGATGGTTGAGCTGCCATTTATTGGGTACTGCTGTGTGCCAGGCACTAGAAGAACTATTTATTTTCGCTCTCTTCACCACAATCTCTGGAAAAGCTGTTTTTCCCTCTGTTTTGCCGATGAGGAAACTGAAACACAACCTAGTAACTTGCCTGAGGGTACATAGCTAGTAAATGGCAGAGCTAGAAATCATGGTCTCTCCAAGTCCCAAGCTGGACTCTTCCGTTACACCATAGCACACTGCCTCGCGTATGACTTGCCCAAGGCCATCAAGCAAGGCAGTGACTAGAGTCCAGACATGCTTTTTTTCCCTTACTAGACCATAAGCCACAAGGTCCTTGTGTACATGCCCTGCCTGTCCCTAGCCCCAAACTTCAGGTCCCGCTATGTTACCTTTAAGCTCCTGATTGTTCTAGGTTCAGCTCCCAACCCTTTCTGCAGGTCCTGCTCCTCTGGCCTCGTCCTCCCAACCTCATAACTCAGGGTCTCGCCTCATGCTATGTTGCCTCCCCCTTACCTCTCCCTGGTCCCCTTGGTGTCATTACCTCCTTGCAGTCCATTTTCAGGTCCTGCCCGTTGATCTCCACCCTTACAATGATCACCTCGTAGTACCACTCCCGCCGGATGGGTGTGTACCAGAGGCTGCCCGTGTACAGCGAGTGGTCGATACCCCCGATGATCTAGGGGACAAAAGGAGGCAGGTACCCGTATCCCAGCACAGTGGGACAGCAAGTCACCCAGAGAGCAAGCAATGGGATCAGAGATTTCTGGATTGGTGGCAAGGCCCTTTACAGGCCACCTTTCTCATCTTCCTGCTTCTAATCATATCCTGTCCCAGAGTGATTTGTAGTTTCTTATATGTCTTAAAAATATGTCAGGGGAAGACTTTACAGGATTTTAAATTATTTGTTTCAGAGTCTCACAGCCCTCAATCTAAAGTTATTTAAACTAAACTGGCACAATAAATGTTAAATGAATGATTATTTGCTTCTATTACAAGTTTCATTTTCTCTGCGTGTTGGAGATGGAGAACCATTCACCAGTTGTCCTAATTAATTAATAAATAGACTTTTAAACTCCTTACATCTCTGCCTTCTGCTCATCAAACTGAATCATCTTAACTTGAAAGGTCTTATTTTCATTTCCTTTAAAGTTCCCTAATCTTCTCATCCTTTCCAAGTTTACCATAGGTACCTGGAATCCTTTCTGGAATAATGCAAGAAAAGGATGGAAAAAAGAAAAGTGCAAGTGGGGAGCCTAAAGAGGTTTCTCTTGATTCTAAGTAGTGCAGCCCAAGACTGTAGTGTAGCCTTGGAGGGGAGGCGGATGGTACCCATCCCTCTGCCCAGTACTAGAACCTCCCCACTCCTAGGACCTACTCACCATGCTCCCTCCAACCGAGGCCAGCACTTCTGACTGGTTGAGGGGGAAGCCAGCGCCACAGAGCTGCAGGGAGAAGAGGTTGGGAACGTGGGTCTGCTTTACCAGGGAGTCAAAGAATGGCTCCAGGGAGTCATCGGGCTGTAGCAGAAAGAGACAAGGAGTGAATCCTCACAGAGGGCCCCAGTGGAAAGAGGCCAGCTTCCTGCCTAAACTGGAAGGCAAAAGCAAAACCTTGGGGGATGTTTTTGGGAAAGACTTATCTTAAAGTACTGAGGTTTGGCAGAGAGACGGTTAGCAAGAGACATTGGCAGTGCAAACAGGAAAGATCTGCAGAATCTTCAATCCCCCATATACTTAACCTGTTTGGGGCTTGGGGGTGGTGAGTGGGCTCCCTTATTCCTAAGATCTAGGTAGAAACCAGAGCCTAATCCTGTATCTTTCACAGCGTCCCTCACTATAGTCCTGCCCTCTGCAGGGATGAGAGTCAGACTGCCATGCTACAACCCCCGTTAACAAATCCTTTAAGCTGCTCTGTTTCCCTCCCTTAGTCCATTCCCTTTCTCTCCAAGCCCGTCTCTCAGGAGCACGCAGTATGCATTGTGCAGACACACGGTCCAGGGCCAGGCCTTGCCCCTCTTACCCTTGCGATCTCAGCATAGGCCAGACCCAGGATGCCCTCCCAGTTGGAGCCATTGATGAAGAACTTGTCTGATTCGGTGATGGCAGCGATGTTGGCACGCACAGTGACGTTGGGGCCATGGGGGATGCTCACCAGGTCGGTGCCCAGCTCCCCCTCCCACTTGCCCTGGGTGTAGGGCACATACACGCCCTTTCGGAGGTCCCGGTATGTACTGGACCTGTGAAGAGGAGGCAGAGGTCTGTGGAGGTGTGACCGCAACAACTGGCAGGGGGACCCTAGCATCTAGCCTACTTCCAATGCCTCACCTTATCTCAGGGGCATCCCACATAAGATGCTTCTAGGCTGCTCAGCAGAACATCCCAGATCAATCACCCAGAATAGAATGTAAAGTAACCTTGCAAACAGCTGAGGGGAGCTGTTGCTGGGGCTCCCTCTCCTGTCTCCACAGCTTCTATCCCTTGATCTTGAGCTCAGGGCCTGAGGGGAACAAGCCTAGCCTTTGTGTATTGTGCCCACTGCCACCGAGGGACAGCTAGTGGGCATCTCTTCCTCCCCCCGGCTCTGTCAGGCTTCCAGAGAAAAGGAGCCTTTGACTCTCGCTGCCTTGGGACCCGGTGGTACCATCTGAGTGGTAGAGAAAGTGCCAGGCGGGGTAAATGTGGAACCTCGACAGCAAGTTCTTCCAAAGAACTGGCACAGCATCTCAGCACAGCAGGTAAGTATCACACACCACTTGTATGGAACATGCCCATCAGCACATGACACCTTTGCCTGTGTCTCATTGCACCACTAACCAGGCCTATTTGTGTATGTGCCAGCGAGGGGGCAGCGATGGGATTGGAACGGGGGGGGGGGGGGGGCTGGAACGAATCCCTTTCACGGGTCCTCACCACACCCCACTCCCTGCCTGCTCTCTTCAGATAGGGACGACAGGAGATGGCGGCAGGTGGCTTTGGCATCTGCCTAGAAGTCCAAGAATGCCATTGAAGCCTCTATTCACAGCTTTCCACACACAGACACCTCACACATTAGATGTTTTTATGCTAAGGAGGCTCCCACATCATCTTTCTCTGCCTCTTACCTTTTAAAAACCCACTTCAACCCTGCCTTCTACCAGTTTGCTAAATCCCGCTGCTTGAAACTCTGGGTGGTACAGGGAGACATTTTAGCTTTTGGTCCCTGGTATGGTCCAGGCAGTGGGGCATATGGAAGGCTCTTCCTCTACTCCCTTGAACTGTGAAATGCCACCAGGAGCAGCCCCTGGGTGAGAGCACAGCAAAGGCAGGGTCACACAGTCTGTTCCACCTAGACTTCACTGGTCTCACCAGAAACCTGAGAGCCACTGTGGGGGGGTGGAGGCTTGGGATGCCGTCTCCATGCCTTGCAATTCATTAGGATTGCTCTGGGAGCTTTGGGGCTCCTCTCTTCCTTTCCCTCTCCAAGGAAGCTGCCCTGTCTCAGTACTCAAGAACTCTCTGGTGGCCCCTCAGCCTACCCTTTCCCATAATCTACCTCCTCAAATCCCCCCTCTCTACTTTTCTGTCTTGGAAAGGATCCGAGAAGCTAGTCTTTCTCCCCGAAGCCCTCCCTTGACTCTTCTGGGCCCTGGATCCTTGGGAAGAGTTCTTCTCTCTAGCTCTGCCCAGGACTCACAGCTGCCTCTGGTAGTAGCGATGCAGGAAAGGGTGGGGGGCAGCCCCCACTGCAAAGTTACTGCTGCCTGTGTCCACCAGGATGTTGAGCTGTCAGAGAAAGGGGAGAAAAAGATGTTATCGACACGAGGCTCTGGGCCCACTACCTTCATTGTTCTTCACACCACCGGCAACACAGTCTCCCCTTGGAATGTCCAGGGTGAAGCTTCTAGGGTGCAGGACTGGACAGCCTGGCACCTGCTATGACCATGAGCACAGACAGAATGTAGCATCCTAGGACATCCTCAGCATGGCGTCGTGTCTGCTCCTGTCTTCTCTGGAATCCTAGCATTTTCTGTGCCGTCAGAGCCACATTATCTCTGTGTGCGTGTTGTTTTCATTCCTCTTTCTCTCTACCATCAGACTGCCCTTAACTCACTTCAGGTACCTGTCCAATTCTGTCTGCAGAGCTTGCCCTTTCCCTCCTTCTCTGGTCCTCCCTGGAAGCATATCACCCAGCGGGCAGCTGGGCTCGCATCCTCGTCCAGCTCAGAAATGCTATTCTAGGAGCTGGCACTGGCGAGGGACGCTGCGGGGACCAGGATGGCGTGTTGGCGCCCACACATTTCTGACCCTGCCTGCCAGAATGTTGCTCCCCACGAAGGGCTCCCCTTCTGTCTCAGAGGTGACCTGGGCCTAGGAGTCCTACTGTCAGAATAGTTGGGAGCCAGGAGCCCACTCTGATGTCGCAGTGAAAACCCATCTTGTCAGGGCCTGGGTTTTGGCTAAATGAGTACGGACAGGTGTCATCCCCATGTTCCTTGCTGTGCAGCTCCTTCTAGCATTTCTTCTTTCTTGACCCTCCTTTCTCCTTTGATGGCCTGATCCCCCTCCCTCAGTCCAGAGCCACTTTTTGAATGCCAGTAGTATCCTCACAGGCAAGAAGAGGAAATGCCCGTGTCCTCAGAAGCTCCGTACCCTCATTCAACCCCCTCTTGCTGACTTGTCGTGCCCATCAGCTCAGATGCTCCCCTGTGTCCTCTGTCCTCCATGCAGTGAAGTCAGCTGACCTCAGTTTTGGTGCAGGCTCTGACCTTGTCACCTTGGGCAAGTCACTGTGCTCCCCTGGGCTTCAGTTTCCTCCTCCCTGCCAGATCCTCGGCTCCTTCCTGCTCTCAGTGGTCCATGTGGCTCTGCGGACTGCACCTCCTCCTGGCCTCCTCCTGGGTCCCCCCCAAGACAATACCTCTTCAAGAGAGCCCCAGCCCTCTGACCCTGCCCCCCCTCCTTCCCAGCACCCCCTCCCAGCCTGGTGCCCATCACCCTCCCTGCCCTTCCCCTACCTCTCCCCTGGCCCTCTCCAGGGTCTCTGAGCAGCCACTAGCTCCAGATTCTGTGCTTTCACAATCAATAGAGCTGGAGGCACAGCAGTTCAGGTTTCAACCAGGTTAATGATTAAAAAGGCTTCTCCCCACCTCCTCCCGGGACCCCCCTCCCCCACGTGCCAGGGACTCTGCTCCCAGCACTGGGGTTGGCCTCATTCTTACAGGGGTCCGTACTATCACTGGACCCCCAAGAGGGTCCCCAGAGCTATGCGACGGAGGGATCCCTGAGATGTGTGCCTCGCTGGCTCCACGGAAACATGACCACCTTTTGCTCTGGTGCAGGGCTTTGTTGCCGAGGTCCCAGCTGGTCCAGGCCTCCCCACTGCTTTCCCCTCCTGCAAACACTCCCTCCCTAGCAGGAGGCCCACCTCTCCCCAGCCAGCTGGGGAAGGCCTCCCCCTTCCACCTCTAAGCAGATTATGCCCAGGGCCTCATGACCCCCACCCCAGAGCCCCCCCCAACCCGGAATTCAGGCCTGTCTGCCTGCCACCCGCTTTACCCACCACAAAAAAATGGAAAACCAAATAAACAGCTGAGATTCGGGATCCCTGGGTGGCGCAGCGGTTTGGCGCCTGCCTTTGGCCCAGGGCGGGATCCTGGAGACCCGGGATCGAATCCCACATCGGGCTCCCGGTGCATGGAGCCTGCTTCTCCCTCTGCCTGTGTCTCTGCCTCTCTCTCTCTGTGACTATCATAAATAAATAAAAAATTAAAAAAAAAATTTAAAAACAGCTGAGATTCCCTCCTGAGCAAATGGCCAACTGTCTTGTTTGCTCTTCACAAAGTGCTCCTGGCTCCTGGGAGAAGGGATTCCCGGTCCGTCCTTCCAACATTTCTTACTCAAGCTCCAGGCAGGTTTTCTCCCCTTCCTGCTCCCCGTGGAGGCCTGTCAGAAGGCGGGGGCTGTAAGCGGCTGGGCCACCACCCATCATGACACAGGGCAGGTAAGGGCAGCCTGGAAGAGTCTGGTGGTGAAAGAGCCAAACCTCCTTAGGGAGGGAGCCTGGCCTCTTACAGCTCCGAACAAAGGCTGTCAGATGGGACCTCATCATTGTCATCTCCACAGCCAGTCCTTGCTGCCCATCCTTTCCCTCAGATGGCCCTCCCCAGCCTGGGTGGGTACCCAACCCTGGGAACCACCCCTGGCCCTCAGGTAGATCCACCACCATTTGGACTGCTCCCCACCCTGATCTGGGTTCTTCCTATTGGCATTTTACAAATACTCATGTGTCTCCATTAAAAAAAAAAAAAAAAAAAAAACCCTTCTTTAATCTCACCTCCACCTCCAGTTCCTTCACAACCAAAGTTCTCAGCCAAGCTGTCTTCGTTTCTTCACTTCTTCACCTCCCACTCGTTCCTCCACCCATTCCCACCCGGTTCTCTGCTGCCCCTCCCTCCACAATACAACAGCCCTTACTACAGCTACCCCAGACTCCATGTCACCAAATAACAAGACATTTTTCAGATCAGCTCTCCTCTGACTGCGAGGACTCCTTCCTCCTAGAGATGCCTTTCCCTGCCTCCCCCTATCCCATGGTTGTCCTCCCACATCTCTGGCCAGATCTTTTCTGGCCTGGCTGCAGGCCTCTTCCTTGCAGACACTGCTCTCCCTCATCACCTCCCCTGCGGCTGCGGCTCCAAATATCAGCCCTGTCACCCAGCACTCCTAGCCCAAAGCCCCAAGCCCTTTCCTCTCCTTGGAGCTCCAGAAGCACAGAGCAAACTTCCTCTCAGATACCTCAAATCCAGGATGTCCAAAGCTGACCTTCCATGGCCCCGCCCAAGTGCCTTTTCCCCCATGCCCTGCATCAGTGGATGGCGTCACCATCCATCTGTGCTGTAAGTCAGCAACCGGGGGACTTCCTAACACCTTCCTCTTCTTCACCTCTCTACCCGATGCATCAAGCCCTGTCCAATTAACCTTCTCAGAAGTCTCTTTAATTTACTCATCTCATGCCATCTCCCTTGCCACCCCTGTGCAACGTTCTAGAATATCACAATAGCTTCTCAACTGGCCTTGGCATGTCTGTCCACCCTTGACCACTCCAACCTCTCTCTGCACTGTGGCCATGGTGGTCTTTTCTAATTTGACCATGTTGTCCTCCTGTGTCAATCGTTTTCCTTTGCTATTAAAATAAAAATTTAGGGATGCCTGGTGGCTCAGTGTCTGCCTTTGGCTCAGGTCATGATCCCAGGGTCCTGGGATTGAGTCCTGCATCAGGCTCCCCAAAGGGAGTCTGTTTCTCCCTCTACCTAGGTCTCTGCCTTTCTTTGTGTGTCTCTCATGAATAAATAAATAAAATCTTAAAAATAAAATAAAAAACGTAAAGCTTTACCATTTTCTCCAGGGCCCTTCACTGTCCGGCCCTGCCTGCACACCCAGCCTAGTTTGTCCTGTACGCCCCAGCCCCCTACCCGCGGGCTATACAGGCCTCTTCACAGGTCCTCAGACCAGCTGTGGTCCAACCCCCAGAGGACAGCGCCTTAGGCCATTTGCTCTGCCCAGACATCTTCCGTTCCGCGGGCAAGTCTGTCTACTTATCTCCCATCATCCTGCAGTCCAAGCTCAGAAGGGACTACTTCCTAAGGGGGAAAGACCAGGCATTTTCTCTTATTAAAATGCTTCCATAGAACGTGTCACTCTATAACTTCACATTGAATCTCACCTCCCTTGTATCTAATTTCTTAAAAATCTCCATTGTATCCCTAACGGGTATCACAGTACCTTGCAATTAGTATCACTCAAATTAACGGTTAAAGGAAAGAAAAGGGGAAAGAGCTACTCTATCCTGTTGGTTGGGTGAAGGAGAGATCCCTCAGTGGGTCCCCAGCCGTGGGTGTTTTTAGGTGTGGCTCTAGCTCAGACCTGCCTTCCCCTAACCAGGCATTCTGGTCTTCAGGTAGATTGGGGTCCTGGAGCTACCTCCTTCTCCATCCCTTGGAGTCTCAGGAGTCTCTGTTAGCTATTGTATTTAGATACCCAAGAGATCACAACCTGGGGTCAGGGCTAGGTCACAGCCAATCACTTAATAAACAAATGTGCTTCTGGGGTCCTCTGAGGGAAGGTGGCTTTGTGGGAAGTGCTAACAAGCCCCACAGGGAAAGGCACACATGTCCATTTCACTCTGTAGGCTCTCTGGGAGTTTTCAGCAACAGATCTTGGGTGATGAGATAGATGTGGAACCGGTGAGTTCTGGGTATGCTCTTTGTTCCCCAAGTCTCACATGTCTTGGCTCCAGCTCTCACTAGCAGACAGGTATAGCTCAGATTATTCTGGATGAAAAGAGCCTTCAGGAGTCATCTGTCCACTAACCTAGGGAGATTCTGAAAGATCAACTCTTAAATATCTCTAGTTACTGAGATCCCAACCTTTCTTGGTAGCCTATCCCAGGGCCCTAGGAGAGGGGCTTTAACTAATTCTTCCTGTCAAAGAGGAAGTCTCTTTCCTTCTGTGTGGGCCTCCCAATTAATGGCAGAAGAGCTCTTATACTCTTATCTAGCAAGCCTGTTAGCTGAAGCTGAGATATGGAAGGCTCTCTTCCATTTTACAGAGAAAGAAACTGACATCTGGAATGAGTGGGCAACTTGATCCATTTTCCACAATAAGCCACACAGCTGGACAAGAATCCACTGGCTCTTATTATATTATAATATAAAGTATTATATGGTAGATTGCTACTCTATTATATGGAGTATTATATGGAAGTATTATATGGTAGATTGCTACTCTAAGGAATCACACTCCCCTGTATCCAGGCCCCTGTGTGATCCCCTCTGAGATCAACTCTAAGCTTGGTCATGTGACTGCTCCGGCCAAAGGGACACCAGCAAAGGAGGAAAGCAAAGGCTTGATGAGAGCCTGTGCACTGGGGATTCCTCTTGGAATGCTGCCCTGAGACTGTATGTGGAGAAGCTCCATCTGCCTCCTTGAGGATGAAAGACTTCATGGAGAAAGAGGTCAAGCAGCCCCAGCTTTGTCTCACTCCCCCGGTGACCCACCAGCTGAATGCAGCCCTATGAGTGAGCCCAGGTAAGACCTGGGGGAGGGCCACAGCGAACGCACAGAATCCTGAAAAACAGAATGGCTCTTGTTCCCAGCCACCAAGTTTCAGAGTAGTTTGTTACACAGCATCAGATAACAGATATGCTATCTGAATTAAATCCTAAAATCCTTGTCCTTGGGGGCGTCTCACCAAACATAGGTCGACTCCAGTGAACATTTCTCATCCCTTTCCCTCCGACCCCACCATGCTTCTCATGCTTCTCAAAAGCACGATGATCTCTGCACCTCTGCATATGCTGTTGTCTATGCCTGGAATATTCTCTCCCTGTTTTGTCTAACCTCTACTCATCTTTCAAGTCACAGGATAAATATCCATTCTCCTAAAGGTCTTGCCTTGATGCCCCCAGCCAAGATAAGGCTCCTTCTCCTGCAAGTCCTTAGTAACACCTGTGCTTCTTTGTATATCACTTATCAAATGATCACTTTGTTCATTCATGTACTGTCTGCCCCTGACACTATGAGATCCACAAGGGTAAGGAGCACGTTTGTACCCTCATCATCTTATTCTTCTCTAGCCCTCAACAGGGGCTCCATTATGATCCCCCCATGCCCCCCAACACCGCCGCACTCATAGTAATTGCCTCATTACCTGTAGTTCCCTGTGACCCCACAGAATCTCACTACTCATTCTTTTTTTTTTTTTTTTTTTTCACTACTCATTCTTAGCCCCAAAGGTCTCACACGGTTGGTTTCAGTCTGGGGCTGTGTATGGTGACGATGATAACTGATGCCCACCACAGCCATGCCATTGACTGGATTATGCACCTAGGTTCTTAGAACCATGGTAGTGAATTTGGGACTTCTTCCTTGGTCTCAGAACCTTGAGGCAGCTTCACCTGCTTTCCTAAGTAGATATTTGCAGAACTGAGCTTGCCCAAGGCCAAGAGAAAGAAGCAAGGAAAGACAAAAGGAGCCTAATGTCAGCAGCTGGGAGTGCCTGGGAGCTAACAGAGTGCACAGCTCCTGCCTCCTACTGTTCCAGGGATTGGGTCCTGCACCTTGACCAAATTGGCTGACCCACTGGAAATCCCTTCCCTAGACGTATCTCTGCCTTCCACTTCTCTCTCCAGGCTAAAGCTGACAATCAATACCTGGAAACATGCAGGCTCTCTGGTGCCACTTACCCTACTTTGGACTGTGTTTTTTTTTTTTTTTTTTTTTAAGGAATTGTAAGGCAGCGGGGTCACCCCCAACCTTATCTGATGCACATTTCTCCCTTTGTTTTTTTAAAAGATTTTATTTATTTATACAGGAGAGACACACAGAGAGAGGCAAGGACATAGGCAGAGGGAGAAGCAGGTTCCCTGCAGGGAGCCCTATGTGGGACTGGATCCCAGGACCCCAGGATCATGACCTGAACCGAAGGCACTCAACCACTGAGCCACCCAGGCATGCTGTACCTTCCTCTCTTTAGACAGGATGCTCCGTGTTCCTCAGCATCTAACCCAGCTCAACTAAAATTTATCAAGGCTTCCTATTCAAATGAGATGATAGATACAAATGGTCAAAAAATGTCTGTTCATAAAGAATGGATCTAAGACAATGGTTTTTCAAACTTCTTTTTTAAAGCAGCAGAACTCTTTATCAGCCTTATGCAGGATTCCAGCATACCCAAGGAAAAAAACAAACAAGAGTTGTTCTTTAGGAGGGAAACATTTTACTTCCTCGGTCTCTGTCCCCTCCTCGTGGTGGCTCTTGGGGCAGCTCTGCAGCATCCACAGGACTCCCCCACCCCCTGAGAACTCCCAGTCTGTGAGGTCTCACAGCAGCCATCAGCTACCTGTTTTCATTGGCAGACAAGAAGTCCTTCCTACTGTCTAATTGTGTCCTACCCACAGGTTGCAGTGGCTTTCATCTTCTCTTGGCCTGTCCTCAGTTGAAAAGATAACCGATCTCCGGCAGAAGCCCAGTTTCCTCCAGGGCACCCAGGTCATGCTCCATGCAGGCTTGTTTGAGCCACTGGGAGATGCCATCACTTCATTTCTTGTGCTATTTGGCAGACTCTATAGGCACTGGAAGCCTCGAGAGGCCAGTGCAGCCTGGACACAGGGTGGGTACAGCGGGCAGCTGGGGGACTAGCCACAGGTTGGTAGCAGTCCAGGAGACCTGCTGAAAGAGGACAGGCTGGGGTGGCAGAGGCAGGGAGCTTGGCCAGTTTGCTCTGTAGCTTTGTCAGAGTCTTTGGGAAAAAAGACCAGGGTGGGGTACCTGGGGGGCTCAGTTGGTTGAGTGTCTACCTTCAGCTCAGGTCATGATCCCAAGGTCCTGGGATTGAGCCCTGCATGGGACTCCCTGCTTGGCAGGGAGCCTTTTTCTCCCTCTCCCTCTGCTCCTTCCCCTGCTCATGTTCACTCATTCACTCACTCACTCTCTCTCAAGTAAATAAATAAATAAAATCTTAAAAAAAAAAAAAAAAAAAGACCAAGGAGTCCTGGCTCCCCTAGTCAGCCCCTAAGACTATTGATTCATCATTCCCCTCAGAGGGAGCACCTCCTCCCTCTTGGCAACCACTGGCTACTGCACCTGAGGATGTGGCAGGAGAGCATCAGTGAATGCTTCCCAGGCCTTAGGGCCCATCCTGCCAGGGGCAGCTCAGGGCAGCTCAAGGACGGGGAAATAGTCTGGCTCCTGCCCAAAACTCCACTGGCCAGGCCCTCAGGAGAGATGTTCCGGGAAGAGAAGTTTGTTGTCAGGTATGGGAGTTTCCCTGACAGTTCTTTTTCTGGATTTTCAACCAGAATTTTCTGCTTAGATCTTTACTGGAGATACCCAAGAAGGGTTCCTGACCTTCTACCTTAGTGGGAGGTCCCAGTCTCCCCCCACCCCGCCACCCTTGTAGCTGAACTCTTTCTTTCCTGACCTGTGGAGGCAGAGGAGAAGTGTGTGAAATGACAGCATGACGCTTCTAGCAAAGCCCCCTGTGCAATCTGGAGCCAGCTGTGGTCTCAGGGACTGGGTGGGCAACTTAGAAGTGAGATCTTATCCAATCTTGCTTTGTCTAATTTGGATGGTGGCTCTTTGAGGTCAATGGTTTCCAACCTTTTTAGTACCAAAAGGGAGGAAGGAAGGAAGGAAGGAAGGAAGGAAGGAAGGAAGGAAGGAAGGATCGATCTTGAATTCCACTATATGAAAACAATAAAAGCTGATTTGGGGGCAGGGAGAAGGGGAAGGGCTTGGTGATGGGAAGTGTGAAAGGTCCCAAGTCTTGCCTCTTACCTTTCTTCTAACCTCCTTTATCCTTGAGGTCCCTTTATAGAATCCCACAAATCAGTGTGAAAACCATTTGCGGATGGTAGGGTGGAAAACCACTTGGCCCTTCTTGGTTTCTGAGACCCTGAATCCTCATAGTTTTCTATTTCTCTGATCATTTTCTCTTGCTCCCTTGAGCCTCAGTCTACGTTCAATATTATTTCCTTAATCATTGCCCCCTCCCCCTGTTTTTCCTCCATTCTCTCAAAGAACAAGCCCATTTGCTAAAGTGGCTTCCAAACCACCTCTCTGCAGGTGACTCCCGAGTCTACCTGTCCAGTCCTAACTTCTCTCCTGGTTTCCAGATCCCCATGCCCAGCTGGTTGCTGCATCCATCAATAAGAATGGTCCACTGGTTGGGCCCTGGGTGGCGCAGCGGTTTAGCACCTGCCTTTGGCCCAGGGCGTGATCCTGGAGACCTGGGATCGAATCCCACGTCAGGCTCCCTGCATGGAGCCTGCTTCTCCCTCTGCCTGTGTCTCTGCCTCTCTCTCTGTCTCTGTGTGTGTGTGTGTGTGTGTGTGTGTGTGTGTGTGACTATCATGAATGAATAAATAAAATCTTAAAAAAAAAAATTAAAAAAAAAAAAAAAAAAAGAATGATCCACTGGCACCTCAAAGGCAACTGAATCTCCCAGACTGGAGAACACTGGAAAGAACCCAGTATTTGGACTTAAAATCCAAGACCTGAATTTGAACCCTGGCTCTGTTTTCCTTAGGTGAGTCTCTTTGGGCAAAGCACTTATTCTCTCTGAGGCTCGGTTTCCTCACCCCTCAAATGGACATGCTAGTATTTATCCCTTGCAATTAAAGCAGAATCCTAAGCACAGAATTTTGATGACCTATACTGTACTTTAAAAGTCTGCTCCTTTTGTGTTCCAATACAACAGAGATGTTGTAGAGGAGGGGAACCTCTTCTCTTCCCTCTCCCTCCCCAGGAGCAGAGAACACCTGGTTGAATTGACATGTGAATGCTGGATCTCTGAGGACCTCTCCTCTCTGTCCTCACTGCCACCAGCGTCTTTCAAGCCCTCGTGTCCTCACTGAGGTCCTAGCCTCGGGCTCCAGACTATCCAGCTACATTCCACCCTGGAACCAGAACTACACTAGACCCTTCCCTTTCTTAACACTCACAGGGACTCTCACCTGCCTGCAGAATACAACCCAACCTCCTCCACTCCACCTCAGAGCATCCTTGCCACAACTCCCAGCTTCTCGGCCCAGCTCATGCCTCTCTTCATGAAGCGTTTCTCCCCCCACTCTCCAAATAGCAAAGCTTTCTCATCTTTCTAGGCCATACTCAAATGCTACCTTTTCCAGCAAGCCTATCCTAACACCCTGTCAGTAGTAACTGCTTCTTTTTTTGCACTTCTAAGACTCACTGTTCTTCTCTTTGTACCAAATGCTTTTGGTCTCGTATGATATTTAGCTGTTTCTATGTCTATGTCTCACACCAAATTGTGAGCTCTCCAGGCCCTGGGACGATGACATGATTTTCCTCTTCTGCACACAGTAGGTGCTCAACAAGCATTTGCTGAACTGCATTGACTAACGACCAGATTTCAATCCTAACAATCAGTATCCTGGGTTTGGAGACTGATGTTCATCCCATTATAATGAGGTGATATCCTTTCATTTAAGTGGAAAAGGACGAAAGTGCTTCTTCCTCCAAGAGTTCCAATACTGCACTTAGAATTGCCCATTGAGAGTTCTATTTAGATGTCTTACATTTTATTTATCTACTCACTCAACATTTTTTAGGTGCGTGTTCTGAATCTGGTGCTATCAGAGATATTAAAGAGAAATAAGACGCTGCCAAAAAAAATCTTTTTAAAAGACATTGTCCTCAAGAGCTTCATGTTCTGGGAAGGAAACGAATATAAAAACAGTTATAATATGTCCTTTAATACTACTTAGGTGTAGTAAGGGACACATGAGCAGGTGTCACGGGAGAATGAAAAGGAATGCTCATGATAAACCCTCTCTTCTCCCCCAAGACACATGGGCAGGTGGCCGGCAGAGTAGAAAGATCCAGGTGACAAAGCATCTCAGCTTACGGGCCTGTTTCCTGGCCAACTGTTTAAACTTTCACTCCCCACTTCTTTTGCTAGAAGTCACGAGTGATAAGACCATTTGTGTATATTGCAGGAATTACTGTAAAGAGGAAAATTAGGTAGAATATATTTGAAAACTTTCCATAAGCTGCAACCATAAATACAAGTATTTATTTGTATACTACTACCGATAAACCAATGCCTCTTGCCAGCTTTCCTGGTCCAGCAAATGGTCTTATTACCCTGCAGTTCACCCCAGATCAAGGTCGTGCAATCATCTCTGATGCTTCTTCCTCACTCTTCACACCAGTGTCACCAAGTCCTGTCTGGTTGCCTCGTAACGTTCCTGACTCCTGGTCTTCCCTTCCCTTTCCTCTTAGCACAGCCATATGCTGTCCTCGTCATAGTGCCTCACACCTGGACTGTGGTGACAGAGACTGCTGCCACTGCACCTCTCACTTCCATTCTTCCTAAAATTCACGTTTCTTCCTAAAAGATTGCTTTCTCTATGTCATTCCCTTGTACAAATAAATTCAAGCTTCCCCCTATATCTGCCAACCAAAGTCCAAAACTTAAAGCTTCATATTTAAGGCTTTTGGCAATTTGGCTCTATCTTATTTACCCAAACCTGTAGCATTAACTGGACTGAGTTTCTCACTGTCTCCTAAACAAACACACATGACTCATTCTCTCATTTGTTGTGGCTTTTTCTGGTCCCAGGGACCCAGGTTAAGGAAGCAGCGGACATTCGAGTTAAGTGCAATGATGGTTTAGTGGGACAGGTGCCATTTCCCTGCTGGGAACAGCCTCCCCTCTCCTAGCCAGCCTTCAAGACCATGCTCACAGCACACCTACCCCAGGAAGCCTTCCCTGATTTTACCTCCCAGAACACTTATAGTACTCACTTTTTGTACTACTGCAGATCAGTGCTTCTCAAACTTGAGCCATGGCCCCTGAAATTCTAACTTAGTAGGTCTGGGATGGGACCAGAGAAGTTATGTTTTAATAGGCTCTGGTGGCAAGGGTCTGGGGGCCTGCCTTCAAGCATTGCTCTGGATTACCTTGTACTGGCACTCACACTTTCATGCTCTACACTCCTTGTGGGCAAAAAACCTTTATCTCCTGTCTCTTTGTGGACAGCTCTCAAACCCCGCACCTAGTCACCTGACATATAAAAAGTGCTCCCCAAGTTTTACTCCTATTTGTTGAGAGCACTCTGCCAACCTCGTTCTCACCTGGTGCTCACGACAGCCCTACCAGGCAAGAAGGGGCCTCCTTCTCGGGACTGCTGGGGAGAGAATCAAAGTCACTACAGAGTATAGACTGGCTGGCGTTGGTTCCGGTTCACAGTCAAAAGGGTGACCCAGAGTCATTCTAATTGTAGGCTCCCTGGCAGTGGTTCCTTGGGCCAGTGTTGAACTATAGGCCCACTTTCCCTTTCTAGGAAGGAAGGGGAGGGGGCTGACATTTGTTGGGCAACTACTCTCTGCCAATTTCCGGGCCGGGGAATGTGCATGCTACCTGTTCCCCTAGTTCTATATGTATCAAACGTGGTGGCCCAGAGCATCAAGCTCTCGTGCTTCGTTGCATAGCACTGAAGAGGCAGACAGGGCCGGAGAAACTGGCAGAGACTGACCTCACATTTACTAGAGGTCAATTGTGTGTGGGGGTGATTTCCCCTACACAGTCCCCTACACAGTCCCATTGAAACCTCATAAGAACCTTGCAAAGGAGATCTGATTTCACCCAGTTTAAAGACAAGGCAATAGGCTCAGAGAGGTTGCCTAATTTGCCCCCAGGACACACAACTAAGAAAAGGAAAAGCTGTGAGTTGCAGAGTTGGAATTCCTGGTCTCACTGCTGGCTCCACAGCCCCTTTGTGTGTCCATGCCCCAGGGTGTAAGTTGGGCTTGCTCAGCTTATCAGTAGCAGACACACACCACAGGGGAGAAGGTTGGAGGTCTCTATGTCCCCTGGCTATCTGATAATACCCAGCACCACTACCCCACCCCACCCCCAGCCCACGCTGCAAGGGGCCTATCCTCACACTGATTTGAGACTTTCTGGGAGGATGTTATGGTATACAGGAACGAGAAAGGGTAAGTAGGGCAGACCAGAGCCTTGGATCAGCTGGGAGGTGGGAGGTAGGCCTGGGTGCCAGGGCCCTAGGAAGATCTGCTTCTGTAAGGTAACTGGGGGCTGGAGATTGGTGTTTCTCCCAAATCCGGTGTAAGAGCTGTCTGAGAAGTTCAGAAAAGTGTGGCTCTTCTCTCTACTTGTAAACACACTCCCACCTTCACGGACCTTCCCAAGGACAGGCCTCCTGGACACAGATCCCACAGATCCGAGGGGGGGGGCAGGTGGCTCACAGAAAAGTGCGGGCTCCGATTCAAGGTGACACACAAGCACATACAGAACCACCCCACCACCCGTGCCCAGGCCCACCCACAGAGTGGCAGATGTGCATGGAGGGCAGCTACAGCACCCCCCTCACACGAGCACAGGGGTGCTACCTCCACCAGCCACCTTGGAGATACCGCGGAGGACAGGCAGGATGAGGAGGGCTGGCAGTGTTTCCTCTACCGCTGCCAGGCTCCCTTCCCTCAGCGCCTATCGCCTCCTGGCTCTTAGAAGGAGTCTCATTCTTAGAAGGGGGCTCTGGCTCCTGGGCTGCGGCTAGTCCTTTCCCCAGGCTCAATTTAGTCCCCTCTGGCCGATGCTCTGGGGCCCCGGGAGGGGGAGGGGCTGGAGTGCAGAATGCTGGGGGGGGGAGGGGGAGGCGAGGGGAGGCGCTGGGGGAGCCTGAGTCTGCCCTGGGCTTCAGGGCTGGACTGGAGGTCAGGAGGAGCTGGGAAGCCCCGCTTTGCGGTCCCTGTGGCAGCCCAGACAGTGGGAGAAGGAGGCTGATCCAACTCGTGCCAGGATTCCTGGGTTCTCAAAATGCTGGGAATGATGGTCAGAAGCCCAGGTTCCCGGAACACCGGAGGAGGGGAGAGGGTTGGGTGACCAAGATCCACAGTGCTGGGGTTGGGAGACTCAGGCTTGGCAGGGCTGACACCTGTTCACCCGGCCCCTATTGCTTGGACCCTTCCCCAGGCAGGGCTCCCCCGCTGGAGGGTTTCTTGCCCCAAATCCTTATGGAAGGGGTGTGTGGGTGAGGTTGGGGGTGGGCTGAGGGCAGTCAGATGAGGGAGGTGGGGAAGCCCCTGCGTGCAAGGCAAGGGGGAAACGGGAACTTTGGGGCTGCCAACCTGATCCCAGAGGAAACACCTGGGCGACGGTCCCTCCCGCCCGCGCCAACCAGCCCATTTCAGCAGGCGGCCAGCATGCTGCGCCCCCCTCCTCCCCACTCCCCCCTGCTTGTGCAGCAAGGAGGGTCGGGCTGGCCCGGCCACCTTACCGTCTGCGGGGGGCTGCCCACGGTCATCTCCACGTAGTAGCCCTGACCGGACTTGCCTCTCAGGTTGTCCACCATCTCCACAAAGCTGCCCCTCCGGCCGGGCTCGTCGGGCTCCTCCACGGTCTCCCGGGGCAGCCGCAGCCCCAGGGGGGGCGCCCCCAGCCCGCTGCGCAGGGGCAGCCGGATGCCGGGCGGGGTGCAGCGGGCGGGCAGCACTCCGGAGCCCATCCACAGCAGGAGCCAGGGCAGTGCTCGGGCCATGGCGCGCCTGGCCTTGGGGCCCTCGGGCTCCCTCCGGGACCACGGCCGGCCCTGTCGCTGCCCCCGACTCTGCACGCTCAGGAGCGCGAGCTGCGAGGCATCGGGGCTCCGGAGCCTGCAGGCCCCTCGCCGGCCGCCGTGCAGGCGGTGGGGATCGGGCAGGAGAAGCCGCGGAGCGACGCGGAGGCGGGCGAGGAGACGGCCCCGACGCCGCTACATCTGGCCAGCGGCGCCCAGCCTCAGCGCGGGTCCCGGAGCGCACGGCGCGGGCCGCCCGGGCGGCGGGGAGGGGCGGGCATGGCGCGTCGGCGGCCGCGGGCTTCTCGGCGCCCCGCGGGCCGGGCGGCGGGGCCAGGCGCAGGGGCCCGGGCGCCCCCGCTGCGCGTGCTGGCCAGGCCCGGGTCCGGGTCCGGGTCCGGGTCCCGCTCCCGCTCCCGCTCCCGCTCCCGCTCCCGCTCCCGCTCCCGCTCCCGCTCCCGGCTGCAGGCAGGCCGGGGAGGCGGAAAGGCTTGTGGCGGCGGCTGTCAAAGCCGAAGGGTTTTCGCTCTTCCCTGGGATCGCTGGGAAGTGTAGTCTTCCCACGGCCGGAGCCCAGCTTCCGGGGCTGGCGAGGGGTCTGGGATGCCCTCTGCCGAGGCGGAGTCCGCCCTGCAGGACCCTGGCCGCCGGGGGCGGGGGGGGCGGGGGGGGTGGCGGCCGCGCAGGGCGGCGCGGGGCTTCAGGCTGCACTTACGGAGCACCTGCTGTATGCCAGGCAGTCTTCCCGGCGCTGGGGCCACGCACAGGAATAGGATGCATGCACGTGCGCCCTACGGGGCCATGTGGCCGCAACGAGTAGGGACGTAGGGGGCCATCTGGGGGATCTGGAACGACTCAGGGGGAGGAGGAGGCATTTAATTTGGGCTGTAAGGAATGGGCGGGATTTCCGCCGGGCAGAGAGTGGGGGAGCGAGAGTAAGGGGAATAGAAGGGTAGTGTAGGCAGCCTACTGGGAAGGGAGGTGCAAAGGGGAGAGCCCAGGGCCCTCTGTCTCCACTGGAGCCTGCCATCTGTGGGCAGGTAAGAGCCGGTGGGGTCTTCCCTCACCTGAATCTTTTCATGCCTTTGATACTCTACTTGCCCTCACCTCCCCCCCGGATGCTGTGCATCCCCAAGATCCTCATTTCTGGGCTGCCAGTCAGACTCAGGGTAAATGGCTACTGTCAGCTTCAAAGTGTCACCGCTTTGAGGAGTGTCTGTCTATTAACTGGTAAGAGCTTAAAACAAAAAGCTTCAGAGCTCTAATCGCTTAAGGGAGAAAAGCCCTATGATTATAGCAACGTGTTATTTAACAAATGTGGAAAGCTGGTGTTAAAATTCAGTAGTTCTGATAAAAAGTAGGGGGAACTTTTTTAAAAAAATTATTTATTCATGAGAGACACAGAGAGCAGCAGAGACATAGGCAGAGGGAGAAGCAGAGGAAGAAGCAGGCTCCCTGCGGGAAGCCCCATGTGGAACTCGATCCCAGGACCCCAGGATCACACCCTGAGCCAAAGGCAGATGCTCAACCACTGAGCCACCCAGGCATGCCTAAGGGGGAACTTCTTAAACGACATAACAAAATCACAGAAAACAGGCTGACCTTATTCCCATTAAAGTCAGGCTTAGCAAAAGGGAGGTCATTATCACCACTCTTCTCCCACACAGTTTATAAATATTTTATTTATTTATTTTTATTAGCAGGCGCCACACCCAACATGAGGTTTGAACTGATGACCCTGAGATCGAGTCACATGCTCCCCTGACTGAGCCAGCTAGGCGCCCCTCCCGTGTAGTTTAGATCAGCCTAGCTAATTCAGTAGGATGAGAACATGAAACAAGTGCTATAAATATTAGAAAGCAGGCAGAGTGCAGTGAGTGGTCGCCAGCGATGCCGGACAGTCTGTTCTGAGGTGTGGCCAGCAGAGTGATAGAGTGGGCCAGGAACCGCTTATACCTGAGAGGGACTACAGAACAACAGCACGCACCAGAGGGGGGAGTCAGCTATACCCAAGGTGATGTCAGCAGCAGCAAGTACCTGGGGTGGATTTCCAGCTGGAACAGAGACAGGCATTCTTAGCTGAGACACCAAGAGGTGGTTAAAGCAGGACTGGAACATCCAGGGAGCTGACTTCCCAGTGAAAAATCAGGCTCCATTTACTGTTTGGAGCCTCTGCCCCAAGACTGCAGTGATTGAAAGAGAACCTGCATCATACCTTTACCTGGAGCCTTCCCTTGGGTCTTAAGGATCTGAAACCTTCCTGCAGACACTGGATTTGGTGGAACACAACCATGACTGGGAAAGGGCCAAAAGGTGCTGCAGCACGTTGACCACAGAATGAGATGTATCCTGCAAGATGGGCAAATCTTCATTGGCATGATTTTGTTTTTTAAGTAATCTCTACAGTCAACATCGGACTTGAACTTACAACCCCAAGATCAAGAGTCACAAGTTCGACTGAGCCATTGGCACATTCATTGTTACCTTTAAGGCTTTGACAAGCATATGAACCAGATTCTCTGTGATTGTGATGAATTCAGGAAGATCAAGCCCACAGAATGTGAAGCAACCAGACAGTGAAGAAAAGCGGATTTTGGGTCTGGTGTTGCTACATGGGGAGAACTTGGTTTTCATGACTGTGGGATACTGGCATTGCTCGGATACCACTTGTTGGAACTGCAGGAGCCCCTGGGGTTGGTAGGGCAGCTGGCAGAGGAGTGCCAGCTGGTGTTCCAATTCCCTAGGCTCCTGTTAGATTAGCAGGTCCTTTCAGAGGGGTTGGGGGCCTATCCCAACAAGAAATGACTCCACAGGGAAGAGGTACTATAGCAGCTGTGCAGTTGCAGCTCCTGCCAACAGTGCTGGACTCCCAACCCAATACCCAACTAAATGGGGGCCCCACCCACTTCTGAGGGCCTACCAACACCACCTCCAGGTGATGTGGCTCCTCCCCCTGGTATGAGACCACCCATGGGGCCACCAATTGTGTTCCCCCTGCTTGAAGGACACCAATAGGCACACCCCTTCAGGAATGAGACCCTCTCCACCAGGAATTAGAGGTCCATTTCCCCCAGGAATGCATCCACCAAGACCCTAGGATACTGTTGATCCTTCTAAGTCACTTTTCCCCCTGCAGTGTGTCTTGTGAAACTGTGTAGAGTGTGTTTTTGAGCTTGTGTTCCCTCTTTGCAACATTAATATTAGCTAATAAATGCACAGAGCAATTAAAAAGTTTATCAGAAAGCAAAGGAATGCTTATTTGCATGTTATCCAAGTAGAAAATCCTAACCAACAAGGTGATTAGACACAAGTTTAAAAATAAAGATCAGGGATTCCTGGGTGGCTCAGTGGTTAAGTCCCTGCCTTCGGCCCAGGGTGTGATCCTGGAGACCCAGGATCAAATCCCATGTCGGGCTCACTGCATGGAGCCTGCTTCTCCCTCTGCCTGTGTCTCTGCCTCTCTCTCTCTCTCTCATGAATAAATAAATAAAATCTTAAAAAAAAATAAAAATCAAGTTTTAAAAAAATCAATAGATCAATATAAGCATGGAAATTCTGTATATGATAAAGATGACATTCATATTAAAAGGAAATTGCCACACCTTCAATAACTGTTTTGGGGACAATTGGATATCCATTTGGAAGGAAAGAAAACTAAATCTCTACTTCATGTAAAACATACTTCAGATAGATCAAAGGGCTTAACATGAAAAATAAAACTACAGAAAAAAATAGAGGATTATTTAATAATCTTACGTTAAAGAAGGTCTCTAACAAAACTCAGAGTTTTGTTTTTGGTTTTGTTTTTCTTAAAGGGCAGACTTGACTATTTGCATTTTTAAAACTTCTGTAGAATCAGACTTGTGGTATTCTAAGTCTGGTTTTGCCACTTAGAACTGGGAGACTCTGGGCTAGTTCCTTATCCTTTGTAGTCTCCATTTTCTCATCTACAAAATGGGGATAACAGTAGTACATACCTTGTAACGTAAGATTTAAATGAGATAATCCATATAAAGCACTTAAAATGATGTCTGCCATATTATAAATGCTCAGTAAAATTTAGCTATTAGCGTTATTATTACCACAACATTTACAAAATGAAAAATGACATTTATGAAGTTAAAAGATAAGTCACAGACTAGGAGACATTTGTCACATAATAAAGAGACAAAGGGTTGATGTCTATATATACAAAGAGCGAGCAGCCCAGGTGGCTCGGTGGTTTGGCGCCGCCTTCGGCCCAGGGTGTGATCCTGAAGACCCGGAATCAAGTCCCACATCGGGCTCCCAGCGTGGAGCCTGCTTCTTCCTCTGACTGTGTCTCTGCCTCTCTCTCTCTCAGTGTCTCTCATGAATAAATAAATAAAATCTTTAAAAAACAAAAAACAAAAAACAAAGAGCATCTACAAGTCAATAAAACCCCCAACAAACCTGATAGAGAAGTGAACGAAGATTGTGAATAGATAATTAACAGAGGAAATTCAAATGGTCAATAAACAATGTGGGAAAAGTTCAACTTCATTAAGATTGAAAGAATGCAGTCACAATAGATACCATCACTATTTATTTATTTATTTATTTATTTATTTATTTATTGTCTCTCACATTGGAAATATTTGGTGTTGGTGAAAGTGTTGGTTGGACTAAAATTATTCCCTTTTAGAGAGAAATTTGGCAATGTCTATTAAAATGTAAAAAATATAAACTCTTTGAGCAATGTCACTTCTAGGATCCTATCCAACAAATAGAACTGTATTCAGCATGTATGTAATACCAAAACTTTGGAAACAAAATGAATTATTACCAGTAGGAGAAGGAGACATTTAATGGAATCCTACTTCACTGTTATAAGAATGGAGTAAGTCATTATGAACTCATCTTGAAAGATGTTAAGTGAGAAAAAGCACATTGTAGAACAATATGTATATTATGATCTCATTTCTGCAAAAATTAAAAGGATGTGTATGTGCATATATATGTATGCATATAACTTTACATCTGCATAAACATTAAAAAGTCTGAAAGATAGCAACCAAAATGCCAACAGTGGTTTCCTCTGAAGTGTGAAATTCCTTCCTTCAATTGGCTTATTTATTCATTCAGCAAATGTGTATTGAGAACCTGCTAAGCCCTGTTTTAGGCACTATGGATACAGCAGTAAATAAAACGGACAGAATTCCTGTCTTTTTTTTTTTTTTTAATTCAGAAGAGACATAAAAGAGAGGCAGAGACATAGGCAGAGGGAGAAGCAGGCTCCCCATGGGGAGGCCCGATACTAGACTCGATCCCAGGACCTCGGGATCACGACCTGAGCCAAATGCAGATGCTCAACTGCTGAGCCACCCAGGCATCCTCCAGAATTCCTGTCCTCGTGCAATTTACATTCTCTATAGGCAGACAGATAGTAAACAAATAAAATATACAGTGTTTCTGATGGTGAGATACACTATGGGGGAAAATAGAGCAGAGAAGGGCAGCTTGTAATTTTAAACATGGTGGATTGAAAGAGTAGAGAGAACATTTCACATCTTAAAAATGGTAGGATTAGCAAGTGTTTTTCTTATTATGTGAATGATTTTCTGTATATTACAAGCAAATAGCATGGAAAGAGAAGAAAAATTTCTAAGGGCGAAATTTCTGACTTGGGGGTATGGCATAAATTATGGGGACCAATTTAGTTTTCTTCCTTCCACATCTTTGAGTGCAGAAGCTAACCTACAATGTATGAAATTCTCAATCTCCCTCACTCATTTGGTATATTATTGGCTTATCAATTGGTGTGTCATTTTTGTTATTTTCCCCCAAAGATCTGCTTTCTTAATTAAGTTTGCCTAAGGGCATTTTATAAATTGGTTTGCATTTCGAAGAACAAATCTACAGGGAAACCTGACAAAATGCAAATTGTTTATCAGTGTGGGATAATCCTATTAATCCTTGGTGACCTGGATTTTATTAGGTCTCCCCATGAGATAGAAAGGAACCCATGCTAAGGAATAAAACTTAAGAATTTTTTTAAAGATTTTATTTATTTATTCATAAGGGACAGAGCGGGGAGGGCAGAGCGAGAAGCAGGTTCCATGTAGGGAGCTTGACGTGGGACTCAATACCAGGTCTCCAGGATCACACCCTGGGCTGAAGGCGGCGCTAAACCACTGAGCCACCTGGGCTCCCCATAACTTAAGGGTTTTGATGGCTATTAAAGTTAACTGGATTGGTTATAAGTTCTTGGAAACAGAGACCAAATCTACCAATGCTTTTTGTTTGTTTGTTTGTTCGGCTGTTTTGTATAAGGTCTGTAGTGGATGAGTTGGTGAGCCCTTAGAGTCCCATCCCAGTCTGTCCTTCTAGCCCCTCTGTGAGAATTTTAAGGAGTGTGGAAAGGAAAGGGAACAATGATTTGTCATCCACAGGCAGAGCTGCCACAGAAAGAGCAAAAGTTAGACAAGAGGAATACAGTCTTGGGGCACCTGGGTAACTCTGGTTGAGCATTTGCCTTCGGCTCAGGTTGTGATCCCGGGGTCCAAGGATCAAGTCCCACTTCAGGCTCCCTGCAGGGTGCCTGCTTCTCACTCTGTCTATGTCTCTGCCTCTCTGTGTGTGTCTCTCATGAATATATAAATAAAATCTTAAAAAAAAAAAAAAAAAAAGAGGGATACATTCCGGATATATGGTTTGGGATCTACAGGGACAACTATCTAAGTTCTGCATTCTGGGATGCGGGCCTAGCAGCACTGGGACTAGTTTCAGGGGTTGGAAAGAGCCAGATGCATCTCCACAACAGAACCTGTCAGGAGCTGCTCTAGGTGCTTCATTCTCTCCAATTGGTAAATTCACTTTTCTGTCCCCACCCCATTGGTGTAATAGCCCTCTTAACTTCTTCACCTCCATTAACTTCTCTAGGACACTGAGGGCATTTGAGAGAAAAGATTTGTCCTCCACGTAAGCAAAATTAAGCTCGTTGGAATTATATTAATAGCAACCTTCCTGCCAGACAAAGCACGTGGAGGGTACTACACATTGTGTCACTTTCTTCTTATTCTCCTTCAAAATTTATTTAAGTAATCTACACCCAATGTGGGGCCCCAACTCACGACTCCAGGATCAAGAGTCATAGGCTCCCCTCCACTGAGCTTGCCAGGCCCCCCCATCACTATTTTCTTCTTAAATAGACTCTTTGAAATAGTTCTGAGAGATGTTATCATCCCCAATGTTGGAGATCTGCAAAGTGAGCCCTGTGCTCTGGGTGAAAAGATAAACAAGGGAAACCACAGCTCTGAAGTCCTGGTTAGGTTCTCACTGATTTAATCAGAACACGGGGAAGCCAGTTTTCTGTGGGGGAGGTGTTCCCCCCTTACCTTCCATTCACATTTCTTTTATTAGAGCCTCAAGGGGTTATGGATGATCATTGTGTCTCATTCACCTGATATTAATGACACTATTTAAAAAATCATGACGAATAGATTGCATTAGTTAATTCACGTCACAATAAATACTGTGAATGACCCTTTCCTGCCCGGGAAGAAATCCTCCCCTCCTCACCAAATTCAGAGCTCTCCTATGACCCCTTGTGGCTCCGCATCAACTATCTTGGACTACATCTCCCATCGCGCAACGGGAAACGTGCATCACTCCTCCGTGACTCGACGGGACCTCTAACCAATCCAGAGCCACAGCTCTCGTTCAGCGACCTATAGGCTCCGTGCAGAGGCGGGACTCTCCGTTGCTAGGTTGTGGACTTTCCGGAAGTGGTTGTAGGCCGCTGCAGGGCAACACCCCGGCGTCCCTGGAAGCGGGGAGCCGGGGTGGTGCTGGGGGGAGCTGCGCAGAGCCGGGAGCCGCGGCCCGGTGCGTCCCGGGGCGGGGGGCAGGTGAGGCCGTCCTCCAGGGAGGAGTCGGGCAGCGAGGGAAGGAGGCGAGCGGGAGAGTTGGCGCACACTCGTGTGCCCGCGAGCGGGAGGAGCACGAGTGTGGGCGGGAACTGGAGGGAGCAGTCGGGAAGGAGCGTCCGCACTGGGGCGCATCCATCCCGAATCCCGGGCTGAGCCGGGGGGCCGGCGGGGGCGAGCCCGAGCCCGAGCCCGAGCCCGAGCCCGAGCCCGAGCGACAGCTTGTGAGCTTGCAGGGGCGCGCGTTTACCCGTCCTGCCCGGCCTCCGACCCTCGCTCTGATGACTGTCTCGTGGGGAGGCTCCCCCGTACCCGGGTGCAGGGCTGGCCCGACCTTCTGCCCTCTGTGAGCCAGGCTGGAAAGTCAGCAAGTTTCCGAGGTTTATTTTTCCCTTCCTTGCACTGATTGAAAAAAAAAAAAATCTACATCGTCCTGCCGGAACCGCAGCCCTCACTCGGCTTCCGGGACTCCTCGTTCGGCTGTCCCGGCGGGCCCCTCCGCGCGCTCCGCAGGCCTGGGCTGGGTGATTTCGCCCCTGCAAGCTCAGGGACCCGTCTGTGCAACCACGGTGAGCTGCACTCGGACCTCTTTGCTGAGCTCCGACCTCGTCAACGATCATCTCCAGCTGCATGCCTCCCCCACCATCCTGGCTCTCTCCCCCCCCCCCCCAATCTGTTCCTTCTCTTGCAATTCCTGTGTCAATGAAGGACTCCAGGGGTCCACTCAGCCAGGTCTGCACCTAATTCATTCGTGTGACATACGCAGCAAACGTTTGCTGGGCATTTCCTATATTCTAGGGAGTGTGCTAGGTGGGGCTGTTGGCCAAGGCATAGAAGTGAACAGATAACCGCATACCGGCCTAAGTGCCCTGATTTCCCACCTCCCTGTCCATCACTTGCTGCAGACTTCAAGTCCTGTTATTTTCTGCCTCCTAATACCCTGAGCATCTGGTCCTTCCTTTCTATTCTCACCGCCACTGACTTAGTTCATAACTTCTTGCTTGTGCTTTTAGGAAAGCCTCTCAAGTGGCCCCTCTGCTTCTGTTCTTGGCCTCCTCAAATCAGTTCTTATGACGGCTGTCAGAATATCTTTGCTAAACTGCGGATCTGATGATGCCAATCTGCTTTGTGAAATCCTGTGCTGGTTCCTCGTTGCATACAGGATACAACCTAAATCCTCCCCAGCCCTTTATAGTGTGCTCCTTGCTTCCGCTATAGATCTCTCTCCTCCCGTTGGCCCTTGCATTCTGGTGTTAGAGTGGTTAAGAGCTCAGGCTTTGGGGTCAAAGAGACATGGGGGTGGCGTGCATGTTATGCTGTGCCCTTTTGCTGCCTGCAAAGCCTTGGGCAACTTATTCTTTTTTATTTAAACTGGCTGAGCCTCACTTTACTTGTTTGAAAATTAGGGAAAATATGCTTTATTTGATTAAAGATTTTATTTATTCATAGAGACACACACAGAGAGAGAGGCAGAGACACAGGCAGAAGGAGAAGCAGGCACCATGCAGAGAGCCTGAGTGGGACTCAATCCAGGGTCTCCAGGATCACGCCCTGGGCTGCAGGCGGCGCTAAACCGCTGCGCCACCCGGGCTGCCCGGAAAATATGTTTTAATATTAATTTATTTGAGAGAGAGAGACAGAGAGAGTGAGCATGAGCATACAAGCAGGGGGTAGGAACAGAGGGAAAGGGAGAAGCAGACTGCCCACTGGGCATGGAGCCTGGTGCCAGACTCAACCCCAGGACTTTGAGGTCATGACCTGGCTTAACCTACTAAGCCACCTAGGCGCCCCTGGGGAAAATGTTTTCTACTTCTTTAAGAGGATGAGGTGAGATGATGTATATACAGCATTAATCCTGTTCCTGGAACATAGGAAGTGTTCAGTGAATATAAGCTTTTGGTGTCAAAATGAATTCTCTGTACCCACGGTGTTCTTCTGCCTCTTTGCCTTTGTGCATGCTGTTTCTTCTGCCTTCTATTCCCCTATTCCTTTTTCCTGGTGAGCCCCTGCTTATTCTTAAAGAGCTATCTCATTGGTCCTCTATTCTGTGATGCTTTTCCTCATCTTCCAAAACAAGATTAGTGGTCCTTACCTTATTAGTTTCCCATTGTAGCTCTTGTTACTTCCCTTAATGTGCTTCATACATTCTAAAACCATGTCTTTGTATGTTTGGCTTCTCAGCGAGGCTCATCTGGCGTTCAGGGCCGTATGTAATCAGACTTGTAGCCCTAACAGCACAGCCAACCCATGGTAGGTGTTCAGTAAGTGGTCACTCTGTTGGAATGGCCTTCCCTTCCAATTCCCTGGTATTAGATCTGTCCTCTGACATAACATAGAATGGGCCTTTCAAATATATAAATAGTAATAACAACAACAGCTCACATTTATTGAGATCTTACTGTTTTTTTTCTTTTTCTTTTTAATTTATGATAGTCACAGAGAGAGAGAGAGAGAGAGAGAGAGAGAGGCAGAGACACAGGCAGAGGGAGAAGCAGGCTCCATGTACCAGGAGCCCGACGTGGGATTCCATCCCGGGTCTCCAGGATCACGCCCTGGGCCAAAGGCAGGCGCTAAACCGCTGTACCACCCAGGGATCCCTGAGATCTTACTATGTTTTAAGTATTTTACATGTATTGAATAATTTGTTTTTATTTTTATTTTTTAAAGATTTTTTTTTTTTTAGAGAGAGAGAGAGCATATGCACCCAAGAGCAAGTGCGAGCAGGCTAGGAGCAGAGAGAGAGAGAGGGAGAGAAAGAATCTCAAGCTGACTCCCTGCTGAGCGTGTGGGGCTTGATCTCATGACATTGAGATCATGACCTGAGCCAAAATCAAGAGTCAATTGAGTCAATTACTGACCACCCAGGCGCCCCCATGTGTTGAATAATTTGATTCTCACACTCCTTGGGGATAGACCTTGTTATTTCTGTTTTACAGATGAGAAAACTGAGGCAGCTTCCCCTGCTGGTAGGTGGCAGAGCTGGGATTCAAAGCCAAGAATGTCCCCAGACTTGCACTTAATTACCACTGTATAATCACCTCTCATATCTCCTGCCTTCTCCCCAGTGCCTTCGCCAGTAAGTCTTTGCTTTTTTCTGCACTTTCTTCGTAATTGTTCAAGCAGAGTGGGAGAAGTAAGTACACAGGGAACTCTCATGCATGCGGTGTGCATGTGTGCTCTGTTAGCACACAGCTGTTTTTACTCATCGCATCTCTACTGCCGGTAAAAAGTAAACTCAGTAGGTGCTCAATAAATATTTCTCAAATGAATAAATGATCTCTAGTAGCCATTAAACACATATGACTTCCCTTCCCACCACCTTCCTCAGTCCTACCACTTCCTGTCCTTTTGGTCCTGCCCTTACTACCCTCATCTTTTCTTAAACCAAGCAAGGCAGAGAAAGGAGGTAAAATATAGCCCACCCACATCTTAGGTTTTTTTTTTTTTTTTTCTGGCAGAAGACTTATCTAATATTGGAATGATCCATGAATTTAGATTTTCCAGGTTCTTCTTGACTTTTAAATATAACTAATTAGGCATTCTGTTGCAAAGAGATTTCACCTGCCCCGTGCTTTCTGGAGTTGGATATGTCTAGGGATAGGTCACATCTCTCAAATGTGGGATTTCTCAAATGCTCTGAGATGGTTGATACAATGCCTTGTGATAAGTCTCTCCCCTGTTGGATTGAATAATGGTTAGCCTGATGTCGCCGGGGATTCTTTCCCTTTCCTTCTCCCTCTCCTCCCTAACTCAGAGAATTCAAGATTCTTGTGGCTCCTTAAGATGCATCAACTGTCCTGGTACCTTTCTGCTTTGCTTTTTTCAGTCAGGGGCCCCACTTAACCTCTGACTGTGTGTGCAGAGGGAATAGTACTTTCTCGAGGTGTTACAGGTTCTTAGGATAGGGAGCAGACCCCCCACTCGGATCTATGTACTGTAGAGTAGAATGCTTCTTCCATTAGCCGGTCTTCCTAAGGCACAACGTTCCTGTATGGAGGTGTCGTGCTGGCAATGAGAGGGAGCAGAGCCTGACTCCCTTGGCTCCAGTGGGTTGGTAGAGGGAGTCATCTCTGGTGAGTCCTAAGGCAAGATACCTTCTTTGCCCATCTGGGGACTGTCAGGGTAGTGAGAGGGCTGCAGGAACGGTCCTCATATATCCTGTTTATCAGGGGTCCCTCTCTGGGGGTCTTGGAACAGATTCAGAACCACCAGATCGGGCCATTTCCTGAGCACTCATTACAGGCTGACCCTGACCTTCTCTGGGATGACAGGGTCTTTCTGCCCACTTCTCCTGCTGTAAGGAGGCGATGCTGTGCCTGCTGCTCCAGGTGGGACAGTACAGCTTCTGAAGAGGTCAGGCCCTGCTTTCCTAGACTCCTATTGGTCACACCAGGCTGGCAACACCTGCTCAGTCGGGGGACGCACTCCTTTACTTGGATGCCCCTTTTCTCTGTGACTTGTCTCTGCATCATTCTGAAGCCTCAGGGCGGGAGCTCCAGGGGGGAGAGTTGTGACCCGGGATCCAGAGGTAGTTACAGGGTGAGGGATTGGAGGGGAGGAGCGGCTCTTATCAGTTGAAGAATCTGACGCTGTCCCATCCCTGGAGCTACAAACCTCGGTTTCAGGTGGGACCCCCCCTCGCTCCCCTTCCTGGTCCTGTGAAAGCAGCCATCCCAGCAGCTGCCCCTGCCTTCTCTCCGCTTCTGCCCTACTTTAGGCCCTCATCGTCTTTCCCCGGGAGCGCAGCCTCCTCAGTGGTCCTCCTGACACCGGTCCGGTTCCCCTGGTCCTGCCATGCAACTCCTGCCAGTGTTTTCATCCTAAAAAAAGGCCACTCTGTGCCACTTCTTTCAGCGAAGCCCTCAGTGGCTCCCCTGTGCCACAGGCTCCCCTGTCGCCAAGGCTCTCGGTGACCTGGCTTTCCAGCCCAGCCCCTGCCACACATGCCGCCGCCCAGCGTTCCAGAACACCTCGTCCGCACCCGACGTCCCCTTGCCTAGAACACCTTTCTCCACTAACGCGACTCTTGTCTGCCCTTGGTGTCAGCTCCCTGAGAAGCCTGCCTTCTGCCCTTCAGCAGGAATGTTCCTTCTCTCAGTGCTGCCGCAGCAGGACGGTTTTCCCCCTTCCCCTGTTGAAGTTGTGTGTGCTAGTCACTAGATCAGCAGCTCCCTGAGGGCATAGTTGAGTGCAAATATGGATGTGTGTTGGGACAGTGTGACTGCACTGGGATGTGTTGATGTATGGGTGTGTGTGTGTGTGTGTGTGTGTATACACGCACCACTAATTCCTTTGTTGTCTCACTAGGGTTTTCTAGCTGGGGCCCCTATACTATGATTGATTGCTCCTGGGTTGGGGAGTCAAACTCTTGAGGGGGCTGGGTTTCCAGAACTTTTGTGGCCCAGTGAGTGTTCAGCAAGCCTTTGGGAAGTGTGTCTCAGTGAACTTTCCCAAGTGCAGAGCCTAGAAGGTCTGAGTTCTGAGCTGTTGGTCCCACCCTTCTCTATACCTGGAGTCTGGAAAATCCCTGGCTAAGCTGGCTCTCAGGGTCTGGTCTCACCCAGGTGCTCCGTGACCCAGCTGCAGGTTTTCCCCTGTTATGCTGGGTCACTGATTTTCTCTTTGGGTAGGGGTCTTTGGGACCTAGGTGTTTGAGCCCAGACCAATCATGGCCGGAAGACCCGTCCGCATCGGCGACCAGCTGGTTCTGGAGGAAGATTATGACGAGACCTACATCCCTAGTGAGCAAGGTAAGAGGCCTGGGGTGCAATGTAATAGTTCTCTGAGGGCAGGAATGATCTGTGATTGACTTTTATCCTTCCAATATAAAGTATGCTGCCTTTGCAGGGCTGCTCCGTATATTTGGTTAGATCAGAGGTTGGAATACGATAGTCCATGGGCCTAACCTGTGCTGTTGCCTTCTTGTAAATAAGGTTTTACTATAAAATAACCATGCTTATTTGTAGATGTATTGTCTGTGGCTGCTTTCATGGCACAAGGGAAGTATTGAGCGGTTGTGACAAACAGTATCACCCACAAAGCCTAAAATATTTGCTCTTTGGCCCTTTACAAAAAAAAAAGTTTGCTGAACTTGGGTTGGATCAATGGTTAATTTAATTTTTTTAAAAAGGTTTTATTTCTTTCTTTGACAGAGAGAGAAAGCCAGAGAGCACAGCAGGGAGGTGGCAGGAGTGGGGGGACAGTAGAGGGGGAGGGAGAAGCAGACTCCTCACTGAACAGGAAGCCCAATGTGGGGCTCGATCCCAGGACCTTGGGATCATGACCTGAGCTAAAGACAGTCGCTTAACCGACTGAGCTACCCAGGCATCCCCAATGGTTAATTTTAAATGATAATATAGGGGTGCCTGGTTGACTCAGTAGAGCATGTGACTCTTGATCTTGGGGTGGTGAATTGGAGCCCCATGTTGGGCGTAGAGATTACTTAAAAATAAAATCTTTTTTTTTTTTTTAAAGATTTCATTTATTTATTCATGAGAGACACACACAGAGAGATAGAGAGGCAGAGAGATAGGCAGAGGAAAAAGCAGGCTCCACACAGGTTGCCTGATGTGGGACTCCATCCTGGATCTCCAGGATCACGCCCTGGGCTGAAGGCAGGCACCAAACCGCTGAGCCACCCAGGCGTCCCTAAAAATAAAATCTTAAAAAATAAGTAAATAAATAAATATTTTTAAAAAGAAATCCATCTTAAAAAAAAATGAAAACATAAGAGGGGATGCCACGATAAACAGTGTGTCCTGAGGCCAGGAGTGACTCAATTTCATTTATTTATTTATTTATTTATTTATTTATTTATTTATTTTATTTTATTTTATTTTTTTTTAGTGACTCAATTTCTTAAGAAAAAAACTAAAGCAGTGTTTTTGTTTTGAAACAGTAATATAGTAATAGTATTTACTGAGTGCTCCTATGTGCCCGGTTCTGTGCTCAGTTTACATCGATTTTCTTTTTTTTTTTTTTTTTTAACTTACTGAGTGATATCTATACCCGACATGGGGCTTGAACCCTGGGATCAGGAGTGGCTTGCTCTTCCAGCTGAACCAGCCAGGTGCCCCATGTGTATTTCCTTTTCAGCCCCTGCAGTAGCTCCATGTGTTGAGTGCTGTTATCATTCCCATTTTACAGATGAGGGACCGAGGCACAGAGAACTAACTTCCCCCCAGTCACAGATCTGCTGAGCTGTGTAGCCAGACCTGCAGCCACGTAGCCAGGCATCCTCACAAAAGGGCCTTCCCTGGAAGCACTGTGCTACTCTGGGGGATGGAGAGACCTCTGAACTTCTCAGGCTCTAGGGCCCTGGGCACACCATTCAGGCGGCTTGCAGGCCTGTTAGAGATGGGGGGGGTGGGGGAGAGGGGGTCTTGCACTCCCAAGAGCCCGTGGATCCCGCATGAACCCTGACTCTGCAGACTGCATGGGATTTTGATTTGTTTGCCATGTGGAAGGTTTTCATTTTTGCCTTAAATGTATCATCAGTCCATTCTCCTGTGGCCTCAGCATTTTGTGTTGTGGTCAGAAAAGTGTTCCCTACTGCAAGGACACACACTTCTCTCACTTGTTCCTCTGGGTTTGTCCCCATGCCGACCATGATCACGGCTACCCCGGCCTCCCCCTGCTGCCTGGGTGCCACCTACATGTTACCCTGGACTGTTCACACGCCGGCACCACACTCTTCCTTACTGAGGCTCCAGCAGGACTGAAGTGCCCTCATGGCTCCTCCTCCCCACTTTCCTTGCTTATCTTGTTCCTTGCTTATCTTGTTCGTCTTATCTCCCCTTGAACTTTAGAATCACCTTGTCCGGTTCTTGGAAGGGCTCTATATGGGAGAACTGTTGGTATTTTGGAGAACATTGTGTTCAATTTATGAATGAACCTAGAGAGAATTGACATCTTCCCAAAGTTTCGCCTTCCTGCCCAAGAAGGTGCTGTTCCTTCCCATTTGTGTCTTCTTTGTGTTTTTTAGGAGTGACTTAAAGTTTTCTTCATGTAGGTTTTATAGATTTCTTGCTCAGCATGTTTCCTAAATATTCTTTCTTTTTTGTTTGCTCTTGTGAATGGAGATCTAAGGGTGTTTATGAAAACTTCCTTATGCTCAGTCCCAAGTTTAGACAGTCTAGGCTCAAGACACCATTTCTCTTCCTGGGCTGTCAGTGGCTTCCTGATTAGCCTCCTTATTTGTGTCATACCCTTCGCAGCATGTGCTCCACCTTGTACCACACTGTTCTTCTTACAGTGTAAAGCAGATCAGATCAGGGCTCTGCTTTTAGTAATATTCTATTATACTTAGCATAACACCCTTAGTGGGGTATGCGAGACTCTGCATGACCCTACCTTGCCACCTGGGGTGGCTCACCTGGTGCCACTCTCTTGCTCACCCTGCCAGTCACATGGCCGTTCTGACAGTTCCTAGATGGGCTGAGCTGTTGCTTGCCACAGGCCCTTTGCACCTGCTCTTCTGACCGAGTACTCTGCATGGCTAGCTCCCTTGTTTCCTACAGGTTTTAGTTGTTTTCCATCCTGAGAGGTTTCCCTTGACCCTTCCTAAGAAGTGCCACCTCCACCTTGACTTTCTATATCTCAGACCTCATTTACTTCCTTCCCTTTATCAGAAGCTTTAATTCTTTGTATATTTATCTGTTTACTTCTTTACTGGTGGTTTCTTCTGCTAGAATATAGACTCCATAGGGCAGAGACCATTTTTTTTATTCATAGCACATAGAAAGCATTCAAAAAATATTTGCGAAAAAAAAAAACAAAAACAAAAAATATTTGCGAGATCAGTGAATAAGTCAGTCTCTGGCTAACCCAGTTCGAGCTGGTCCTTTGAAAAAGGGCTTTTTCTCCCCCACATGTGTCAACCTTTACATTTTGCACTGGTGACCCAAACTGGTGATGTCTTTCTGGCTTGGGCTCTTATCAGCGGAAGCATCGATGCCCCTGGGGTATTTATCCTTCCTGGGGGCTCTGGTAAAATATTCCAGTGGTTAGCTCATCTCTTTTTTTCCTGTAGGTGAGAGAGCTCTGAGCTCAGTACCTCTATCTCCCCTGTTCTCCAGATCTCTGGTGAAAGAACTTTCTAAATGCTTTCCAAAAAAAATATAACCAAGTCCATAAAATTTAGCATAATTGGAAAAGAAACAACTGCCTTCATGGAAGAGAGGATTCAGAGTGCAGAACAAGGCTGCTCTAGTATCATCCCACTTTCTCAGCTCAGATAACCCCTGGCCCTGTGCAGAATAAGTCACTGCTTTGTCTCTGCTCCCATGGCACACAGTGCATCACTCCATTAAAACATGTATCCCCCAAACCACCACCACCACCACCACAACAACAACAACAACAAAACAACCAAACAAACAAAAAAATAAAGCTTGTATCCCATGGTTTAGACTCTGTTCATGTCGTTGGTAAGGCCCTCAAGGGGCTTAGTCTTCTCCAGTTGTTCAGTCCATGCTAGCTGGTTGAGTGACGAGGACTTTTGCTCTAAGATTTTGAAAATCTTGGGAGAGCTTGTGTCCCAGTAAGGCTGCCCTCATTCAGGATGGTTCTGGCTATGGCTGCTGGCCTTCTTTCCCAGGCCCTTGCCATGTTGATGTCTTAGTCTTATATTTTTGCCTTTGTTATACTTGGCTTTAGATTACATTCTTGGAGTATGGCAATAGCATGCCTTGATTGAGGTGTACCATTTGTAATTTAAGAATACAGAATTATGTATGTTTATTATTTATATTTAGAGACTTAACACCTGCTCACTTAGGAAAATTTAGAAAGTAAAGGTGAAAGTAGAAAAGAAGTTGTCTAGGAAGAAAGTTTGCTTTCCTTTTACTCTTACAGTCAAAATACTGGCACCAGGTGTGTGGGGTTTTTTTCCTGACTCCAGCTGCATGTCCTACAATTTGGTTCAGTTCTGATACTGTCCTCCTGGAGAGAGCATCAGATCCAGAGGTTAAGGGCTCAGTCACACAAGACTGGCCCTACCTCAGACATCTGTTGCAAATTCCAGGCTGTCCCTGGTACGTTTTTTTTTTTTTTTAAGATTTTATTTATTTATTTGGGAGAGAGAGAGAGAGAGAACTAGCAGTGGGAAGGGGCAAGGGAAGACAGGGAGAAGCAGACTCCCCACTGAGTAGAGAGCCTGACATGGGGCTTGATTCCAGGACCTGGAGATCATAACTTGAGGCGAAGGCAGATGCTTACCGTCTGAGCCCCCTAGGCACCCCTGTCCCTAGTACTTCTGGCCAACAAGCTATACACCAGAGTCCCATGCCTCCCTCCTTGGGTTCGATAATTTACTAGAACAGGCCAAACAACTCAATAGGCCAAAAACTGTTTTTACCAGTTTATTATATGATGAAGGATATTATAAAGAACACAGATGAGTAGCCAGATGAAGAGATCCGTAGGGTGAGGTCGGACAGGGTCCCAAGAGCAGGAGCTTCTGTCTCTGTGGCGTCGGAATGCACTATCCCCCTGGCACATGGTTGAGTTCACCAACTCAGAAGCTCTCTGAGACGCCAGAGTTTAGGGATTTTTCTGGAGGCTTCTTCACCAAGTCATAATCATTTATGAACTCCTTTTTCAGCTCCCTCTCCAGAGAATGGAGGTGAGGCTGAAAGTTCCAAGCTGCTGCTGCTTTTTTTTTTTTTTTTTAAGATTTTATTTATTTATTTGAAAAAAAGAGTGAGCGAGCATGAGCAGGGGTGAAGGGCAGAGGGAGAGGGAGAAGTCAGCTCTCTGCTGAGCAGGGAACCTAATGTGGGGCTCAATCCCAGGACCCAGAGATATGACCTGAGTCGAAGGCATATGCTTAACTGACTGAGCCATCCCTCCACCCTCCCCTACCCCTCCCTTTTTAAAGGTTTTATTTTATTATTACTAAAAAAAAAAGATTTTATTTATTTATTCATGAGAGACACACAGAGAGGCAGAGACATAGGTAGAGGGAGAAGCAGGCTTCCTGTGGGGAGCCCAGTGTAGGACTAGATAGTTCCCAGGGCCCTGCGATCACTACCTGATCCAAACGCAGACACTCAACCACTGAGCCACCCAGGCGTCCCAAGATTTTATTTTTAAGTAATCTCTACACCCAATGGGATCTTGAACTCACTACCCCAAGATCAAGAGTTGCATACTCTACCAGCTGAGCCAGCCAGACACCACTGAAGGTTCCAATCATGGCTCTGTCTTCTGGTGACCAACCCCCAGAGTCCACCAGAGCGCAGCAGAGTCACCTCGCTGGAAGAAAAAATGCTTTTGTTACACAGGAAATTCCAGGGGTTTTAGGAGCTCTGGGTGAGGAACTGGGGTTAAAGACCAAGTAGTAATAGGAAGTGGGGGGAGAGACCAATGTGTATATTTCTTACTATTTCACAAGGTTGATTGTGATTTCTCTTTTTTCCATCCACATCCTCAACTTTCTTCCTTTCTCATGCTCCTGCCTCTTCTTGCAGAAATTCTTGAATTTGCCAGAGAGATTGGTATTGATCCCATCAAGGAACCAGAACTGATGTGGCTGGCGCGGGAGGGCATCGTGGCCCCGCTGCCCGTGGAGTGGAAGCCCTGGTGAGTCAGCACGCACGTGGCCTGCTGATGTGGCCCGTCACGTGCAGGAGAAGCCTGGCCCTCGAGGTCAGCTTTCACTTGCCACCTTTTGAAGCCTGTCCCACACAGAGCTGGGGCCAGGAGTGCGCCATCCGTCTGCCAGGCTGCCTGATGCTTTGGGCCTGAGCTGAGGCCAACTTCCTGGTCCCTGTGAGACGTTCAGCACTTAGATCCAGGCTGCCAGGAGCTGTTGCCTTGGTCAGGTCCTGCAACACCAGCGTTGGGGAGGTGTCATTGTTACTCTTTGCAGACTGCTATTGAGAGTGACAATATTGAGACCCCCTTCGCATGTCCATGGTCAATGCCACTGCTAAGGAGGATTGTAGTGGGGCCACACAGATTGGCAAGGGTTTCGTCTCCCTTGGCAGCCCGTCCCTGACTTTGCATTGTCTGTTCATGAGTAGGTTCACAGGTGTGGGTTCATTCATATTTCAGCTTTGCCCTGAGCTCTCCTCATTGTGAGGAGTGGACTCGCTCAGGTTGTGTCAGGGAACCAGGTGGATGGTGAGGAGCCTACTGGGGTCTCAGCAGCTCTTGCCAGCCCGTCCACCTGAGGACTGCACCCTGTCCCCGCTCTGGAGATGGTGATGCGTGTTCTTCGTTCTGCACACCTGCTCTGTTATAGGAGCAGTGCGTGCTGTAAGTTTACTTCCTACCAGAGTGGGCCGTTTCTGTATGCCTGTCCTCAGCTAGGGCCCAGGGGCCTTCCAGGGTCCTCTCTTTGGCTGGCATTGCATGGTTTTGGGTGCCAGGTGTCATTATTCTGCACTTATCCATACCATTTGGTGCGTTGGCCGCACTTCAGAGTGACTGCAACTGTGGCCTTTCTCATCCCTGCTGAACGTAATCCTTTTAGCTTCTCCTCACATGGCAGGCTCCCTGTTCGCTTGATCTTTTCAGCTGTGTTTCCTTGGATCTCCTCCAGTTTCATGACATCTCTCTTATAAGAAATCCATCAGCACTGTACACGGCGTTCCGGGTGCTGAGGATTCAACAGTTGTGTTTGTAGGATTGGTTCATGGGATAGTGGTTTCTGTTTTGTTTCCAGTATCCAGCCTGATACCCACGTTTGCCTTATCTATGTTTTTCAAAGGTTAGTTTATTTAATTTGAGAGAGAGAAAGAGAGAACAAGTAGGGGGAAGAGCAGAGGAAGGAAATCTTTAAGCAGATTCCACACCCAGGATAGAGTCTGACTCAGGGCTTGATCCTAGGATCCATGAGATTATGACCTGAGCCAAAACCCAGTTGGCTGCTTTAACTGATGGAGCCACCCAGGCACCCTGACATTTGCCTCATCCATTAACCTTTATCATCTTTGCCTTTGTTTTTAAGTTTGTACCTACCTGTGCTGTTTGGCTTTTGGATACATTTTTTTTTAAAGTCTTTATTTTTCTTTATTCATGAGAGACACAGAGAGGCAGAGACATAGGCAGAGGGAGAAGCAGGCTCCCTGCAGGGAGCCTGATGTGGGACTGATCCTGGGACCCCAGGATCACAACCTGTACCAAAGGCAGATGCTCAACCACTGAGCCACTCAGGTGCCCCATCTTTTACCCTTTTAATCACCTTTTAATCACTATTTACAAGAGTAAATAGTAAGAGTAATTACTATTAATTGGTGAATTCCTGGCCTTTAAAACAGGCCACACCCCACAGACATGGTTTTGTTTGTTAAGTATAAGTACTTACTATATACTTGTTGCTCTTCTCTGTCAGCTTGTGGTCTACATTAGCCTTTTATCAGCTACACACTTTTCCTGTATAGATGTGCCATAATTTTAAAAAATCTGGATTTGTTTAACCACTCTTAAAATTGAAGGGTGTTTAGATCTTTTTCCAAATTGACCCTATGTGTGGGTCTGTTCTGGTTTCTCTGCTCTCTTCCATTGATCTGTTTGTCTACCTTAATTAACACCAATACTGTATATACTGTCTTGATTACCGTACCTTTATTATAAGCCTTGAAGTCATTTAGGGTAAATCCTCCAACTTTGTTCTCCACTTCCAAAGTTGCATGGTAGGTCCTCTGCATTTCCATGTGGATTTTAGAATCAGCTTGTCATTTTCTACAAAAGAAAAATCCTGTTAAGATTTTGATTGGAATTACACCAAATCTATAAATCAGTTTGGGGAGGATTGACCTTTATAACTATATGGAGTCTTCCAACCCCTGAGTGGAGTCTGTCTCTATTTACTTATGTGGTTCTTTACTATATTAAAGAAATGTTTTGGAGTTTTTACTGCACATGTTTTGCCCATATTTTGTTAGAATTATTCCTAAGTAGTGGATATTTTTGACGTGTCTGTAAATGGTATATTTTAAAATTTCAATTTCCTATTGCTTTTTGCTTTTATATAGAAATAAAATTGGCTTTTGTATATTGATCTTGTAGCTGGCAACCTTGCTAAACTCATGTTTCAGTTCTTTTTAAAGATTTATTCACTTTGAGAGAGAGTGTGCTGTTGGGCGTACAGGTGAGCTGGAGGAGTTAGAAGAGGGAAAGGAAAGAAGCAGACTGCCTGCTGATCAGGATCCCAAAGCGCTGGGGGTGGGGGGCAGGGCTCAATCCCAGGACCCCAAGATCATGACCTGAGCTGAAATCAAGAGTCAGATGCTCAATCACCTGAGCCACCCAGGTTACCAATGTATGTTAGTTCTAATAGTTTTGTAGATTTCATAGGATATTCTACATATGTGATTACATCTTCTGCAAAAAGAGACATTTTTACCTCTTCTTTTCCAATCTGGATACCTTTTACTTTTATTTTTTTCCTTACTGCACTGACTGTCACCAATAATAGAAATGGTGACAATGGACGTTTTGTTTTGTTCCTGATCTTAAGGGATTGAGTATGATGTTAGCTGTAGGTTTTTGTAAATGTCCTTGGTCAGGGTGAGGAAGTCCCCTTCATTTCCTGGCTTGCTGAGAGTCTAAATCAGAAAGGGTATTGGATTTTACCAAATGTTTTTTTGGATCTATTGATAGATCATGTGATTTTTTTTTTTTTTCCTATTTTGGTCTTAATATGGTGAATTGTATTGATTGATTTTCAAATGTTAAACCGGCCTTACATTCTTGGTCATAATTATATATCATCAGTTATGATTTTCTAAAATTTTGTTAAGTATCTTTGTTCTAAAGTTAAAGTTTGAAGGGGATGAGGTAGATAGAGTTTGGGTATTTTTTGATTACTGATTTCCCATTCTATTCACATTTTTGTTACAAGCTGAGACCTCATTTCTGGCTCAGTAAGTGATTCTGTTATATGAATGTTCTGGATGTTCTTGATAAGGATGTAGTCTAATTTTGGGGTATAGGGTTCTACAAATGTCCTTTATATCAAGCATGCTAGATGTGTTTATGTCTTTGTCTTTAGGCACGTTTGTCTGGTCTCACTCTGAACAACAGGTTAGTTTAGTACAGAATTGTCTGTTGACTTTGAATAGCCTTTGGCCAATATTATATACTGTTGTTATCTTCTGACTTCGGGTTTTCCTTAATAAGATGTGTTTTCTTGGTTTCTTTTGTTGTTCCTTTGTGGGAAGTAAATCTTTCCTCCCTCTGATTGTTTTTATTATTTTATTTTATTTTATTTTATTTTATTTTATTTTATTTTATTTTTAAAAGATTTTATTTATTTATTCATGAGAGACACACAGAGAGAGGCAGAGACAGAGGCAGAGGGAGAAGCAGGCTCCCTGCGGGGAGCCCCAGGTGGACTCAATCTCAGGATCTGGGATCACATCCTGAGCCAAAGGCAGATGCTCAACCACTGAGCCACCCAGGCATCCCTGTTTTTCTTATTTTACTTTTATTTTTGGTATTCTGTAATTTCATTATAGCATATCAGGTATGTATTTATTTTAATTTCCTAAGTTCAGGATTTGGGGTGCTTTCTTACTTTGAAGACTCCTCTCTCTTCATTCGCCTTACCTCCCCTAATTTAATGATTCTATCAATTCCAGCAAGTTCTGTTATGTTCTTTTCAATGTGTCTGTTTTTTTTTTTTTGAGTTCTGTTCTGTCATTATGGATTCTACTCTTTTTATCCCTACAGTAATTTTAGATGTAGTTAATTTTAGTCTTCTTTTGATTATTCTGCTATGCCAAGTTTCCTTGTGTGCTAATGCTTCTCTTCACTGGCACTGATTTCCTTTCACGGTGAACTGTTTCCCCATGGGGTTTGTTAATTATTTATTGTGAGTTTTGTGAATCCATCTTCTGTAGAGTTATTTTCTATGTTTTATTCCTAGGTTGTTGAGTGACTTTACAGTAACTTGTGCCAAGGATTTTTCAGTGGGTTTAGTACTAAATTTTTACATTAATTTTATGGGGTGGGACTTCCTTACCATAATTTGGACTCTATGTCTTTTTTTAAAAAATTTATTTATTTATTTATGATAGTCACACAGAGAGAGAGAGAGAGAGAGAGGCAGAGACACAGGCAGAGGGAGAAGCAGGCTCCATGCACTGGGAGCCCAACGTGGGATTCGATCCCGGGTCTCCAGGATCGCCCCCTGGGCCAAAGGCAGGAGCTAAACCGCTGCGCCACCCAGGGATCCCTGGACTCTATGTCTACGTGTGTCTTGGTGTTTTAATTTTTCATGAAATTTGATTTTGCCTGCCTAGACTGGGTGACATGCTTCCTCGTCCCACTAGGTTTTTCCATTCATGGGGTGAGTAGCCTTAAGGGCCAAGTGATAGACAAGGGTCTCATTCCTAGTTTCTTTTCCTTTTTTTTTTTTTTTTAAGGTTTTATTTATTCATGAAAAACAGAGAGAGAGAGAGAGAGAGAGAGAGAGAGAGAGAGAGAGGCAGAGACACAGTCAGAGGGAGAGGCAGGCTTCATACAGGAAACCCGACGTGGGACTCGATCCCCGGACTCCAGGATCATGCCCTGGGCCAAAGACAGATGCTCAACCGCCATCTAGGCATCCCTTGATCCTAGGTCCAGATGCGTGAAGGCCTAAGGCCATCTTTTGTGTATGTCAATTGGCATTAAAACCCAGGTTTGGAGGGGCTCCATCCAGGTCAGACACCAACCTTGACCTGTCAGTTCTCATACTTACTAATCAGGCGTTACGTTTTCTTTCTGTTTCTGGCATCTGAGAATTTGGCACTAGGTGAGGAGAGGTCCAATGTTTCCTTCAGTTTGGTTAAGCACATTGCCTGAGATTTTGTATGTGTGTCTTGAGAAAAAATTTCTAGAATTTGAATCAATGTGTTAAAAGAGGTGCAGATTTTAAATATTGTTAATCCCAAGTTGCTTTCCATTACAGTTTAACAGTCCCTCCAGTAATAGTACATGTGGTTGTTCATTTAAAAATATTATCATTTAAAATATTATCAACTCCCTGGAAATGATCAAAATCAAGAAAATTGTCAATCCAAGGGCAGGAAATTATACCTGATTGTTTGAATTTGCATTTCTCAAATCGTTACATTGAGTTGAGCCGGCCATCTGTTGGCCATTTGCTTGCTTATATCCTTTGCCGTTTTGTCTGCTGGGGACTTATCTTTTTTTTTTTTTTTTTTTTTTTTTTTTGGGACTTATCTTTTTATTTTTGTTGAGAACTCTGATTTTTGTCTGTATATTAATCTTATACTACTGTTTCTATTATTTTCTCCCAGTCTCCTCTCTTTTCATTTTCTATACACTTTCTTTTATCACACTGAAATTAAACATTTTTTGTAAGGTTTTTTTTTTTTCCACTAAAACATACATAACATAAAATGTGCTGTTGTAACCATTTTGGGATATACAGTTCAGCAGCATGAAGCACATTCACAGTGTTGTTCAAGTATCCCCACCACCCAGTTCCAGAACTTGTTCAGCTTCCTAAACTGAAAGTCTGTGCCCCCTCCTCTCCCTTCCCCCCAGCTTGGGGTAACCTCTGACCTACTTTCTGCCTCTGTAATTAACCTATTCTAGATTGTTATCAATGGACTCATAGTATTCATCCTTTTGTGTCTGACTTATTTTTACTTAGTATAATGTCTGTAGGGTTCATCTGTGTTGTAGCCTGTGTTAGTACCTCATTGCTTTTCAAGGTGGAATAGAATCCTAGTGTATGTTTCTGCTACATTTTATTTATCTGTTTGTCAATGGACATTTGGCCTGTTAGCACCCTTTGGCTGTTCTGATTAATGCCACTGTGAACATGGGTATACAAATATCTTCTGCAAAACCAGAGCTTTCACAAAGCGTCTTTCCTCCTTACATCCTTTATAAAAATATTAAGCAAGGTCAATCCTAGAATCTATCTCCAAGATCCCATAGCATCTGTATTTATCCATCTGAAACCAAATTTATTTGTACTTCAGTCTAGCATGAATTCCCAGGAATTTTTCTTGAGAAGTCCTTCGGTATCCCAATCCTTTGTTCTAAGTTAACTCCTATCTTAGCCACACGGTACCCTTCCATTCTGGGTTAATCCTCCCTGTGTCCTCCTGATCTTCCTTCTTCTCTCTCCTTCTGCCCCTCTCACGCTGTTCTTCCTTCTTCTCCATCTCTCGGCCATTTCTCTGCTCTTTTTTTTCCCTAAGTAGCTGTGGACCTGATCAGGGACTAATGCCTGACCTCTGCTCTCCGCAGCCAGGACATCACAGGTGATATTTACTATTTCAACTTTGCCAACGGGCAGTCCATGTGGGACCATCCATGTGATGAGCACTATCGGAACTTGGTGATTCAAGAGCGGGGGAAGCTGTCAACTCCTGCAGCCATCAAGAAGAAAGACAAGAAAAAGAAAAAGGAAAAGAAAGACAAGAAGGAGAAAGAGACCTCCAAAAGCCCACTGGTGAGTCCATGGATGCCAGCTCCCAGAGAGGTCAGGGCTGAAACCTGAGGGGGATGTTAGGAGCCTCTAGGTGTTTCTAGCTAGAAGTTAAGGACAGCACCAATACCACAGTGATTTCTTCATAGTACGTCACCTTAGTTATGCCTGTCTTCTGGCAAATTTTCCTTTGAGCTTCTTGAAGTTCTGACTGCCCCTAACAATTCCTTTTTTCTTCCTTGGGAAGCATATATCGTGTAGTAGGATTAGTGAGTGAAAGCGCTCTGCTGAGCATGGTGCTGCGCGGCAGTCCATCTGCCCCTCTGGAGAGTGGGGGACGGAGAACAGTTGACAGAGAACCCAGATGAGCAGAGCGTCTTTCCTTTCAGAGCCAGGCCTTCCCAGTGTGGTGCAAATTTGTAGATGTCAGATGTAGCCCTAATTCAGTTGTCAGAATGCCAGTGCCTTCCAAATCCAAAGAGGAAAGCTTTGGGCTTTATCCACTCCCGTGGATTGTCTTTTTTGCTGGTATCCTCAGCTGGTTATGCGTAATTGAAATTTGACGGCAGTGTGATCACCTTGATCTTGGGTAGCTTTCTTACTCAGGATTGAAAGCGCTCTTTCCCCTTACTGTTTTATTTGTCCCTTCAGTGTGTCTGAACTTAAGGGATGGAATTATTGCCCTGAATGTATAGGTAGAGAAGCTAAGACTTGGAGCCATACCGACATGAGGCCCAGGCTCTCCCCAAGTGCTCTGCTAGGGCAGGGAATCCTTCACCTGGGTTGGGGGGTATTGGGGCATGCTGGAGAGGAGGAGACCCCGTGGGAATGCAGGCCAGTTGCCGGGGTGGGGGGAGGGTTTGTGTGCCAAGAACGTCTTTTCAAACCTCTCATTTGTCCAGTTGTTGTGTTTTCTCTCTATAGTGTTTCCCACCAGTGTCTAGTGCTTGTTTCTCAGTGAAGATCCTCCACCTTCCTTCCTTCCTTCCCAAGGCGCCAGTTCTGGCATCGGATGGTTGCTGGTGAATTTATCTTTTTCCACATTTACCAGCTCTACAGATAGTCTTCCCTCCCTCCCCCTCTCCCACTGATTACTGAGTACTCATGATCCCAAGAAACAAGATAACAAACCCATCCTTGCAGATAGAGAAAAGAGGATGGGTAATTTGCAAATTGGTTGAATTTTCTAACATTACGTTGAATTTTCTAACATTACGTGTTTGGAAGGCCAAAGGTGGATAATGGGCTTTTCACTACTAGACTACTTTAAATAATAACAAGTGTCTGGGCAGGCTCTGGCATGACTTAAAGGTGAGAGAGGGAAAGAAGCCAGGGTTCTAGGGTGGATGGTTGGGTGACAGAGTCCTGGACTGTGTGATCAAGAGCACAGAGCTCCCTGTTAAAAGGATTCTTTTATAGTTTCAGGAGCTGAGGATGATTGGATAGCCTTGGGCTGCCAGTCTGGATGTCAGGGCTCAGGACAGTGCCTCAGAACCGGCTTTGTCTAGAGGGCAGATCTGAGCCAGGTGGGTGACCTGGGCTCAGGTGGCTTGGAATCTCTGGAGGTGTGCATGCATAGACCAGCTGGAACTTAGCGTGAATGTTTGCAGGCTGAGGTTTATCTTTTAGGGTTTCTTCTAGACCCAATATCCTTTGACTGTGTGGACCTCTCTTGAGCAATACCATTTCGCATATTTGCTAGAAGACCTAGATGGAATTCCCAGAACTCAGCTCACTGGCCATGTTTCCCTTCTCTCCCTTCTTAGTTTCTGGTGGTCTTTGGTAAGGCGTTGGATTTTATAAGATTAGCCAATCACAGAACTGAGAGCCTGATGATATCTTAGGGATGACCTGGTTGGTGATTCAGATCTTTGTTAGTAGTGAAGCCCTGTCTGCCAGTTAGTTCCTCTGTGGATGTCTAGCATATCAAGGAAAAGTCAGCCTCAGGGTGTAGGTCTCTGTGGTACCCTTTTTCCCACTACATGTACACTACAGTGGCCTCTGGGGTCCCATGTGGAACTGACCTGAGGGTTCCATGAAGCAGGGGGGTAAGCCTTTGATCAAGTCCAGCCTCCTCTTTAAAGATAAGGAAACTAGGGCCCAGAAACAATGAAGCCCAAGGGAGTTTTTTAGCTTTTTTTGTTTTCCCCTCTTGGTTTGTGTTTTATTTTAAAGGGAGGGTGGGTTTCTGCTAAGGGCTTGCCAAGGGCTGAGGTAGCAAGTATAAATTAGAAGTGCTTTGGCTTAGTTTTCTCTGCATGTTTATATACCTGTCTAGGAAACACAGCCTGAACAGAGACTTCTGCATTCTTCCTCCTTTCTCTGCCGCCCATCCCTTCTCCTAGCACCTGGGCTTGCTGATTTGGACCTAGACCAAGAGATGCAGGCTAGAAGCGAGGGCTCCTTTAAGAAAGGGGAGAGCCCCTGCAAGCTGGGTGACACCCCCTGGCCTCTTGTGGGCACCCTGCCCAGCAAGCTACAGCCACTCTCCAAAGGCCAAGCTTCTCAAAACCACCATATCTTTGCTGACGTGGAGAAAACCTTTGGCAATGCCCTGGCCCAGTGCAGGACAGAATTGTGTGATCTGCAGGGTCTGGGGAAACCCCAGAAGCCAACAGAGAAAATCTACCTGAGGTTTTCAGACCCTGAAATAGAAGAGCTGGAGCTGAGGACCAGACAGCAGAAGCCTAGCATGCTGGGCCCTGAGAACACCAGGCCCCTCCAGAATGGGCAGGAGATGTTGGAAGGCCAGGCCTCTGTCCACTCAAAGCTTTCTGAAACCATCAGGGGCTTACAGCTAGAAGGGGAGCAGCATGGCCACCATGTGGCCAAACGGGGCCCCACTGGCCCCAAGGGAGACAAGAGCCAGAGCCCCCTCCCCTCCTCATCCCACGAGGAGAACCCCTCCTGGTCCTCGTGTTCCTCTGACCACATGCCAGCTCCCAGGAAGAGCCAGCTGCTCTTGTTAGATAGTGGCCCAGCTGAAGATCAGAGCTGGCAGGGCGTTTCTGGGGAAGGTGGGAGTGTGGGCAGGGGAAGGAGGAGGAAAGAGTCCCCAGGACTGTGGATGGGACAGGTCTCCAAGCTTGTCAACAAGGACCCCCCTGGGAGCTGCAACGAGACAGGACCCAGTGACCCTGAGGCTCCCAGGGCCTCAGCTAAGGATCCACCTCAGGAGTGCTTCCTAAGACCGCCGGATGTGCTGGCATTAGAGCCAGCCCAGAATGCCCCTTCAGGGAGTGCCCCTGGAGACTTCCCTGCCAGTGAGCAGAGACGCCCCCGGGGGTCTCTAGAACCCTCTGAAGGAGACAGGAAGCCTAGTGGGTCTGAGCCCGACTTAGAGAGCAACAGTCTGTCTTCCCACCGTGGCTCTCAGATCCTGGGTGAGGTGAACAACTTCCCTTGGGACCTTCAGAGCTCTCAGGGCTCCGAGCAGGGCATGGCTGAGTCAGGTGCCAGGCGCAGAGATCAGCGCTCCAGCCCCTTCCTAGGCCTCCAGTTGTTCCCCATGCAGAACTCTGCTGATGAGCAGTCCGAGAGTGAAGACTCCTCTGAGGGCAAGAGGTTCTACGGGCACATCCTGCAGATGGCCAAGATCTCCAGGCGGCTGGAGGGCCTGGGGCTGTCCGAGAGCATGCAGGAAACACCATGTAAAGATATTGCCGGCAGGGTCTGTTGCATGGCGGCCGAATCTTCCAGGATGTCTAGTGAGGGTGAGCACGAGGCTGTCAGAGCCATGGAGAGGGACTCCAGGTTTCTGGCGTGGGGGCTGGACATGCTGGAGCATCCTCAGGAGATGGCTCTTGCCTCTGCTGAGCAGGAGGCCTCTCAGCAAGCCTGTTTCCAGCCAAGCAGCAGTCCCTTCAGGCAGAGGCTAGTCGAGCTGAGTTCCAGCAGAGGGCTTGCTCCAGAGCCAGGCATGCTGCAGCTTCTCAACCAGGTAGGCTTCCTAGCGAGTATGGCCTGCAGGCCTCACTGGACTTGGCAGGGAGGGAGCAGGGTGAGCTGAGGTCTTCACTCGGCCCTCAGGCCTGCTTTCCTGTTATTTGCTCTCCCCTGGTAACGGCTGATCCCTTACCTACCCAGGCTGGCTGTCTTGTGGGCTGACCTGTATTTTGTGTTTCTTGTGACTGTCACCTGCAAGGTGAGGGTATCTAGCCTTCCCTTCCCTGGAGCTGACTTAGTTCACAAGAGTGGGGTGGGGGTGGTGGGTCACAGGCTTTGCAGATGATCAATTTTGAGGGTGAGCAAGGTGGTACTGTCCTGGTGCTCCTGCAGGATCTGGGTACTCTCCTAGGATTTGGGAAGCCTTTCCCATCAGCCAATGACAGAGGCTTCCCAAGTAGACACACTCCTCACGAGCTCTGAATTTAGCCCCTTCTTGGAATCACACAGAAGGGGAAAGCTAATACGGTCACTGGGGGGCTGAAGCCCAGAATCTCTCTACCATCCAGTGAGCTACTTCTGCTCCTTGCTTCCTGGGGTGCCCAGAAGCCATGTGACCAAACTGTGTCAGGCTTGTTTGTACCTTCACTTCCTCTGCTATGGGGATTTGCCAGCAGATCGTGCTTTCCTTGTCATTCTGATCCTCTTTGTCCCTTGTAAAGAGTCACATCAATTCATTCACAAGAAGTCAAGTTGGATCAGAGACCACAGGGGTCAATCTGAATTTCCCTAGCTATTCTTTTGCTGTCGCCCAGCTGTGTCTTTACCCAGCTGTTCCTCTGGTTTCTAATTGCTAGCGTGTCCTGGTTCTCTGTTGGCTTTAATAACTACTATAGCATGATAAATATCGGATAAGCTGCCAATGATCCTGAAAGTTTTAATTAGCCCAATGGCAGCAAGTTTATCCCCTTGGAAGGACAAGGCTACGCACAGCCTGTAGTCAGAATTAATGGCCAGCCAGAGAAGATGATCAGCTAGGAGCCGGGAATGTGTCATTTCCCTGCCGACCGCTGATTTGGTAAAGGTCTGGGAGAGCAGGGCTCCCAGCATGTCTGCCTCCCTCCCTCCCTCCAGGCCCTAGCACGTCTGCAAATTAGCCACATCAGAAGTCCATACTTTTCCATAAATACAGTGTGGGAGGAGTTTCAGTTGCCCATAGGCTGGGCCTGGTTGGGAGGGCTGAAGTCAGGAGGAGCAGACCATTTGCTCCCATTATACCCCCAGTTTACCTTAAAGAAGCTGTAAGGTACCACGAGGTGGCATAAAATACTGGCTTTGAGATCGCCCTGGGGTCCAGTCCCATATCTGTGCCCCTGTCCTTAGCGGCCCTGTGACTGTGGGCTGTGGTCTTGATCTCCACCATCTCCATTGGTAGAGACTATGGCCTGGGGTTGTGAGAGCAGAATGAGAGATGGCACAGAAGAGGCTCAGCCCTGATGGTTACCTGCTCCTTTCTGCCTTCCTGCTCCTACCTGCTCCCGCTGGTCAGAATCTGCCCAATAGGGATGCCTGAGTGGCTCAGTGGCTGAGTGTCTGCTTTTGGCTCAGGTCGTGATCCCGGGGTCTTGGGATCGAGTCCTGCATTAGGCTCCTTGCAGGGAGCCTGCTTCTCCCTTTGCCTATGACTCTGCCTCTCTCTCTGTGTCTCTCATGAATAAATAAATAAAATCTTAAAAAACACCCAGTGGTTTGGGCTCTTTAGCCCAGGCTGTAGATGAGACAGATGGTGGGCTGCCTGCACGTCCTCAGCCCCACCTCCTCCGGGTCCCCTATTCTCTCTCCAGTCTCCTTGGGATTGGAGAGGAATGGTTTCGTGTTATTTTATACATTTTAAGTTTGAGGAGTGAATTTTAAAGAGTTTATTGTAAATTGTCGCCAGAATATTTTTCTTGCCCCTGCTGCTCGGCCCAGACCATAGGAATGTAAATCTCTCTAAGGGCCGGCCACTCCATGTCACTGTAGCCCTGGACCCCTCCTGTTGTAGCCCCGGACTCCTCATGTTTATTGTTTCTTTTGAACTTCCCAACAAGCCTTCTGAAGTGGCAAGGTGCCCATCATCTCCGTCTTGGAGTAAACTGAGAATCCAGGGTGTCTGTGAATGAGCCAGAGTCTCACAAATTCTGACTCCCAGCCTGATTTCTTTTCCCGTGCTCCCTAGCCCGCAGCCTTCATCTGGCCAGCGTGAGAACAGAACAGGGAAGCTGGTCAGTCCTCTGGGCAAGGCTCCATTCAGCTACCTTTCTTGTCAGGAAGGGAAAGAGAGTTCTTTTGTCGTTCATGTATTTTGTTTTTTAAAGATCTTATGTATTTATTTGAGAGAGGGAGAGAGAGAGAGCATGAGCCGGGGAGAGGGGCTGAGGGAGAAGGAGAAGCAGGCTCCCCACTGAGCATAGAGCCGGACAAGGGGCTTGATCTGAGGATCCTGAGATCATGACATAAGCCAACACTTAACTGAGCTACCCAGGCACCCCCATGTACTTTTTTCAGAGTTGATATGTATTTTGATTAAAGTAGTACATGCCCATATTGAACAAAGTCAAATAGTACCAAAGGGTGTATAATGAAATACAGAAGGTCTCTGGAGTGTGTACCCCTCCCCAGAGGCAACTGCTTTCTTCTGGTGTGCTTCCATATTTGTAAATAATATGCTTAGACTGCTTTTTCTTGGTTCATCAGTTTTAACTTCATCTATTGAGACTTCTCATTCTGGTAGATGAGGCTTTTGTCTCTGCCCTCCCTCTGCCCCCCTACTTCCTATGTGGCTTCTGAAAGGGGAGCAGAACCCTCTGCAGCATCTGCCAGATGTGAGGGAACCGTTGGCTGTGCACTAGCAGTGGAGTTAGGAGAATCAGCAAGCCAGCCTGTGATTTCTCACACAGTTGGCACAATGGTAATTTCTGGATGTTGTGTTTCATTAGCAGCCTCCGAACGGAGGTGGTTTAAATTTGAGCGGGCAGGATTTAGATGTTTTATTTTTATATCTGTCTCTGGCACTCTGAGAGCCATGTGGTTTCTTGGGTTTGTAACAAGATGTTTTGTGTTGCCCAGGTCCTGGGCTCCTCATTAGCTGCAGTCCACGTCCCTCCTGGGGGCCTGGCTCCCTTACGAGGCCTTGTGGATGTCCCGGCCTCTGCTCTTCGAGGATCTCAAAATGTGAACCTGGAGAGCTCAGTGGAGTCTGGTCAGCTCGGAGAAGTCACACTGGTAAATGGTTTCTCTTGCGGTCCGTGTATTTAGTTACTATGGGGTCTACAGAGACTGTGCCATGCTAGGAACTGAGGCCCATAGATAAGAAAGAGAGGCCATGGGCCGAGTCCTCAGAGTTCATAGGCTAATTGGGAAGTTGGGAAAGCAAATCACACTTGTGTGGTGCAAATGTGGACTCTTGGCTGTGGAGGTTAGACCCACGCTGGGGGAGAGGGGTGCTGCAGTATTAATTTCCCAGTCCTTGCAACTGGGGCAGTCAGAGTCAGGAAGGGAGGGATCGCTGTGAGCTGGGGTTGCTGGGGTCAGCTTCTTGGCTGTGGGAGACTTGCACTGGGAGACATCCAAAGAGAGTGGGGAAAGCATTCTGTAGGTCTTTCTAGCACGTCCCTTGACTTTCCTTCTCTACTTTGGAGCCTTCACAGGGTCTCAAGACTTCTGCTTATTCAAGGGGTCTCTTGGGCTCCATCAATGAGGACAAGAATGCTCTCAGCCTCTTGGCTTTAGGGGAGGAGACCAATGAGGAGGATGAGGCAGAGAGTGACAATCAGGTAATGATGAATCCTCTACCTGCCCTGGAAACCCTTTGTGTTATTTAAAAAGAATTATTTTATTGTGGCCAAATATATATAATGTGCAAGCTACCATTTTAACTACTTTTAAGCATGCAATTTGGTGACCTTATTAACTTTACAGTGTTGTACAGTCATCACCACTATCGGTCTCCAGAACTTGCTCGTAATCCCAAATAGAAATTCTGTACCCATTAAACAGTAACTCCCCCAGTCACCCCTCTCCCCAGTCTCTGGTCTCTTCTATGTTCTGTCTTTGAATATGCCTATTCTGGATATTTCATATAAGTGGAATCATACAATATTTGCCATTTTACGTGTACCTTCTTTTTACAGCATGTTTTCCGGGATCATCATGTTGTACATGTATGGCTGAATAATCCATTATATGAATATACCACATTTTATTTAGCTATTCATCTGTAGATGGACACTTGGGTTGTTGCCTCCTTTTGGCCAACCTCTGTGCTGCTTTAAAAATGAGTAGAATGGTTTTCTAGCCCACAGCTTCATTTCTTGCCTAATCTATGTGCTTTCTAGGTCTGTCCCAGAAAGCATAACCAGGAGGGAGCTTCTTGGCCTCTTGGGCTGAGTACCTGTAATCATGTTTGTTTTCAGAGTGTCCGCAGTTCAAGCGAACTTCTTAAGAACCTACACCTGGACATTGGAGCGCTGGGGGCTGACTTTGAGTATGAGGTAAGAGCATACGCCTCTATCCTGCTCTATTCTTCCTTTTTAAGCTTTTCTCCTTGTGGGATGCAGATTTGGGAAGAGAACTGTCTTCCCCCAGTGCTGTCTAGATGGGATTTCTGGGGTTTGGGGAAACACAAAAGGGGACTAGGAATTTGTTCATCTGCTCATCTGCCAGACGGCCACCAGTAATTGGACGTTTAGCTCTAGGTCATGCAAGCCTGAGTGAGATGTGATTACTGCCCCCTGAGGGTTTGTGGCCTCACAGAAGAGAGGCTTACCTTCCTGGAAAACAGAATAGAATGCAGTGAGGCTGTGAGGGAGGTGAGCTGGAGCACCGCGGAGAGAGTATGGGGCCTCCAAGTTATGCAGATCAACCAGGCAGGGTTCTGTTGAGAAACTGCCATGTGAGGGGACCCAGGAAGGATGGTGGGCAGGAGTGGCCGGGCAGAGGTGAGTGGGGGGAGAGAAGCTCATACGCAGGGCCCTGCACAGGCAGAGGCAGAGGGTGCAGGGTGAGTTTGGGGAAGGTGACGGCATCCCCTTTGGCTGGAGCATAGAGCACGTGTGGGAGATGAGTGGGGGACGGTCTGTGGAGGTAGCTTGGGCTGGATCCCAGATGCCCTTGGTGCCAGCTGAGGAGTCTGCATTAGGGGTACCCAGGCACTGGGAGCCATCAGAGGTTTTTAACTGAGGTGTGACACCCAGAGTCTTACCAGTTGTCGAATGGTGGGCCACGTGTGGAGATACAGATTTTGGTAAGATGGCTTTAGGCTGGCCTCACGGAGTTTACAGCTGGAGAGAGACGCCAGGTACTTGGTGTTTGGTGAGTGCTCAGTGTGGAGTAAATGACTCCCTAGGAAACTGTAAAGCAGGGCAGTTTGTGCAAAGACTCTGGCACAGGTGCCTGGCCTAGGGGAGCTCTGAGGGGGAGGAAATTACTTGCCTGGAGATCAGGAAAAACTCAAAAGAGATGACATTTGACCTGGCTCTTAAAGAGTAGGTAAGTTTTAGGCATGGGGGTGTGAGGGATATTTTAGGTAAGTGAACAGCTTGAGCAAAGGCGCAGGGCCTGGGAAGTGCAGACTGTGGATGGGAATAGCTTCCAGACTCTCCCCACGGTAGTCCTGTCACTTCTAATCTCTGTCTACTCACTCCCCCCACCCCCCGCCCCCCGTCTGTCCTTCATCACCACCAGAATGTTCTTAAAACAAACAAAATCCAGAACTCATCGTGGTGTTGTAATACCTACAAACCCCCAGTGTGGCTTTCTACTTGAAAAGGAACATTCCCTTACAGTGTGTCCTTTGTCTAACGTCCAGTTTATTAGTTTCTAGCAATTAAGATTTCTCTCAATATTCCCATGGTATTCATACCACCAGTGAATCATGACATCAGCCACTCAGATTTCCACAAACTTTTAAATACTGATTGCAAGCTGAATTAAACTTTCCATAAGTCTATTCGAATATAAAATTCTTTCACACACTTGAAACACTTCTAACTGGGACGCCTGGGTGGCTCAGCGGTTTGGCGCCTGCCTTCGGCCCAGGGCATGATCCTGGAGTCCCGGGATTGAGTCCCACATCGGGCTCCCTGCGTGGAGCCTGCTTTTCCCCCTGCCTGTGTGTCTCTGCCTCTCTCTCTCTCTGTCTGTCTCTCATGGATAAATAAATAAAATCTTTAAAAAAAAAAAAAAGAAACACTTCGAACTGAAACCAGTCACTCATGTTTTATTAGAATGATCTTGAAGCTAACCAGTAAAACTCTAGTTCCTGTATCATAGATTTAAGTTTGTTTCCTTATTATTTCTTCCTGTGTTCTTATTATCTCTTATGATGCGCGTGTTGTTTCTTGACTTTTCTTGGTCTTCTGCTCACCCCAAGAGCCAGGGTTAAATGTCTCATCGGCGGGGGTCGCAGATCCCAGGCCAACACAGCCCCTGAGTTGTAGGTGGTCCAGCTCTTGCCAGTGGGCAGACTAAGTTTTACTGTTGTACTTCGTCCATTACCCCAGAAACTGTCCACAGTTTTGGCGGTGCATGATCAGATATGCTTTGGTCGTGACTTTAACACTTTCTGCGAAATGTGACACTGTTTTCCTGAATCCCCCATTTTTTTTTAAATTAATTTTTATTGGTGTTCAATTTACCAACATACAGAAAAACACCCAGTGCTCATCCCGTCAAGTGTCCACCTCAGTGCCCGTCACCCATTCCCCTCCAACACCCACCATTTTTATCATCAATCTGATCTGTGTCTACTTTGAAACTGTTCCTTGTGAGCAGGGCCTGGTCTGTTTGTACCGTCTGCAAAGCCTTCAGTGTGCTTGGGTCCCTGAAATGACAACTCTGTTTCTTCTCATCTGCCATTAAGACCTTATCCTGCCAATGTGATCAGCAGCTCGGGTTTGGAGCCTAGAGGGATGACCATGAGCAGTAATGGGGCATCAGGAGGACTTACCTGGCTCTCAGAGAAAGGAGAAAGTGGGAACAAACTAAGAATAGAGATTCGGCCCTATTCATGTGTATATGTTCTGTACCCTCCACTGCCTGGAGCCTAGGAAGGATGAGGTGTGTTTTGCTGAGCAGTTGAGAGAATGAAGGAGAGTGAGCCCTTCTGGGACAAGGGGGCGTCCCTGCGGGTTGTGTTGTGCTCTTCCAGGTCCTGGGTAGGGTGTATACTTATCCCCTGCTGTCAGCTTGGGGGTTGAAGATCCCACCGTGGATCAGTCATGATGTACTCTGACTTTGAGTTAATTTTTACTTCATAATGGATTACAGATGTCAACAAAAAAGGGAACTTCTTTGACCTGTCCTGGATTTCCAAAAGCTTCCATTCTGAGGATTATGTGCTTCTTTGGGGGAGTGGGAGCTTTTAAACAATTTTTTTTATAACCTCTTTAGTATAAATAGACAACCCAGTGTGATGGGGGGAAATGTCTAGAGTGGGAGGTGTTAAATACACCTCCCACCCATGTCTCTAGCATCCCAGTAGATCTCATTCTTTTTGTCACATGGAGTGTTGGGTTCCTATGTTCTAACCCCCGGTAGGAACTAGGGCTTTCCCTGGTGGGGAAGGTCAGTGTTGGGGATGAACAGCAGTTTTAGGATAGACACAGCTGCTGCTGCTTGGACCACACCCTTTGAAAATGGCTCCTGTCCCTCTTTATAGACCTTGGATCCTCTGAGCTGCCCATTTCTTCCCACTTCTGGGCATCCCAGGTAGCCCTAGATGGAGGTCTCCTGCCGTGGTTTGTTCTACCCTTTCTCTGTGCTGTCCACAGTCACTTTGCTCATGATTCCATGAGAGGGCAGTAGGATGGCAGAAATGCCTCTCCTCTCTCTCCTTCCCCCTCCTCTCCTGCCTTCAGTGTAAACCCAATTCTAGTGTATTACGGAATCACAGGGGATAGGTTCATGGACCAGACGCTGAGAGTGGGTGTGAGTGAGGAGGGGAGGCAGCAGGGTGGGTGAACAGGCACTGTGTGACCTGGTGGCGCTGGCAAGAACCCATCCCTGGATGAAGGGAGATGGAGGGAGCTGGGCTTAGACATCACAGGATGATGTCAGTGTGATTGGGAAATGCTAACAACATAGGGTGCGGGGCAGTGCAACGAATTGAGACCAGCTGGGTGGGAATGAGACACGGTGAATAACCTGACCCACGGTTGGCTTGGGGGCTTTAGCATCCCTGTCCTCCACACTCTCCCTCCCAAGCCACGTGGAGTATAGAAGCCCCAGCCTTTGTGCTCTGGGAGGAGGGAGCTGCAGCATTGGAGACCTCACATAGCTTTTGGGGTGTGTATTAAATATTCATGACATGCTCTTAAAAGGACTCTCCGGCATCGCTTTCCTTGTGCAGATGACAAGGTTGTTTTTGAACAGATATTTGCCTCCAGATACTTAGGGGTCTGGGGCCCGGACAGGAGGAGACAGGAGTCTGAGCATGGAGGAGCGGAGGGCAAAGTGGTGCCGAGGGCGCAGCCCCCGCCCTGGTCCATGTGCCTCCCAGAACACCGATGCAGGAGACAATACTCGAGGGCCTGGAGTGTACATCCTGGGGAGGCCTCAGCTCACACTGTGAGGAGGAGCAGGGCCAAGTGCAGGGAGAGGGCCATGGAGGGGGTTTTCCCATACTCTCATTCATACCATGTGGGTAATCTGGGACAAATGTCTAGTCTCTCTCTGCTATCCTGACCTGCAAGATATACGTCTGGCCGTCAAGTTGTTGCACTTGGTTGACAGAGGCTCGGAGAATGCAAGCTCCTTTATTTTCATATTAGCTATGTTTTCATATCTTAATATTTAGGTAGATAGAATAGGACAAGCTCCATAATGGGAGAATCTTCTTTTGAAGAATTTAAGCTTGAGGATCGCACAGACTCGGCCTGATATTCTTGTAGCTTGACTACATTTTGTCATGAAGAAGAATGGGAGTCTCTTCCTATGTCTGATGTCCTCTGATTTTTGACAGGTTACTTGTTTTTCCCTCATCTTGAATATTAATAGTTAACATTTGTTTAGCATTTTCCATTTAATAAGCCCTGTGACAAATGGAGTCTAATCTCTGTGTAACCCTCGTGAAATAAATAGTTCACCTCCATTTTACAGAGCAGGAGCTCCTATATCTGCATGATACACTCACTTAAAAAAATCAATCAAAAAGTATTTGCTGGGCACTTATTATGTGTCAGAAATTAGACACTGAGGATGGCAGGTAGCTGATCTGGTGAGGGAAACAGACAGGAAATCAGCAGTGATGTTATAGTAGTTGTTGTGACAGGTCGGGAAGGCTCATCTCAGGACAGCTGTCCCGGGGATCCAGGAGGGCTTCCTGGAAGATGTGATACTGTGAGGGCCAGTAGGGGTTTGTCAGGGTAGATCGCCAACTTGTGTGGGTGCATGCATGCATATGTGCGTGTGATGCTCATGGCATCTCAGGAGCGGTGAGGAGTCTGTGTGGAGTGGCCTCGGCAGGCAGCTCTTGAACACTGGAGGGTCCCCCCGCAACCACCTTGGGAAGGGTGCCTGAGGATGCAAGTTGTGATTTTTTTTTTTTTAATTTTTATTTATTTATTTATTTATGATAGTCACAGAGACAGAGAGAGAGAGAGAGAGAGGCAGAGACACAGGCAGAGGGAGAAGCAGGCTCCATGCACCGGGAGCCCGACGTGGGATTCGATCCCGGGTCTCCAGGATCGCGCCCTGGGCCAAAGGCAGGCGCCAAACCGCTGCGCCACCCAGGGATCCCCCTCAAGTTGTGATTTTGTTCTGTGCTGTGCGGTATGTGTTGGTAGAGAAGGAGGCTGCCTGGGGAATCTGGGCCTTCGGTTGCCCTCTGAGCTTCTTCCTGAGGCAGACCCTCGAGTAAGGCTGGAGGAGCAGTTTGTTGGGGCTCAGAGTGTGATCGTTTGATAAAAGAAGTGCAATAATCAACCTTAAGGGAAAAAAAAAGATCGAGCATGCCCAGGTAGCGAAATGGCACAATGTTCATCCATAACCTGGAGGATGCATATGGGGTGTGGCTGCCCACAATCCTTGAGAAGCAGGCAGGGCTGGGCGGGAAAGGCTCTGGGCCGTGTGAGGAGATGTGGACTTTATGTGGAAGGCCATGGTGCTGTCTGTGGTCTGACCCTCCTCTGTCTCCTAACCGAAGCTCTGTTGCTCTTTTCATGAGATGAACAGGGCCAGGGTTGATTGGCTCTGCTTGCCGCATGAGGGAGTGTGGCTGGCCAGAAGCCCCTCCATCACCCCAAGAGACTCCCACCCCCCCAGGGTCTGTGGAGCCCCGCAGACTGGGTACTGAGCTCCTGCTGCATGCTGGGCACTGTTGCAGGGATTGAGAAGAGCAGGCCTGGTCTCACCTTGCTCATGCTGCTCTTGAAGAGGAGGGGCTCATCTCCCCCTTTCTGTTAGCCCAATGGTCACAGTGGATTTCTCCCTCACTCCAGGCTACGGATGTTGAGAGGATGGCCGGCACTGGAGGGTACTCTGCCTTTGTGCTCCAAGGCATGAGAGAAGCCACCCGTTCTCTCTTTCACCTTCTGCTTTTCTCCTGGGATAGGCCTGGGGCTGAGGACAGTATGTACCACCACTGTGTCCAGTGCCCTCTGCTTTGGGCAGCAAAGGCTCATGACCAAGGCTACCTGGGACATTTCTCTTGTCTCAGATTCAACTGAGTTCCTTGAGGGCAGGATCTATGTCTAGTTCATATATGGGTCCCCAGGGCAGTGCTTGGCACATAGAAGGCACGCAGTGAACGACCATGTGCATTTCACAATAAAATGTTAGTTAACATTATGGGACGCAAATGGTCCGCCAGGCACTGATCTCACTTCTTTAGCTCACGTAGTGAGTGTTAACTCATTTACTCTACCCCCACACCCAGTGAGGTAGGCCCTCCTGTGTCCCCATATTTTAGAGGAAGAAACTAAGGCACACAGAAGTTAAATAATTGGTTTCAGATTAATTTAATTGATTTCAGTTAAATAATTGGCCCCTGTAAGTGGGGCCAGGATCTGAACCCAAGTAGTGTATCTCTGAAGCTAAGCTCTGAACTGCTCTACTCTCCTGCCTCTCTTCACCATCCTTGAAAAGTTTGGGTTGGCTTGTTAGTAGGCTTCCAGACCTGCAGGCGGATGGTTATGTCTTGGTTTTAGCAGTACTTATGAATGCCATGTTCTCCAGTGGCCTCTGGACTCTAGTCACCATGCTCCTTGCATGAGTCTCCAGGATCTGGAACCTGGGAAGTGTCAAAAAAATCTCTGCTCAGAAGCCATTCATGCTGGCAGCCCAAGTGATGTTTTCTGGGAGGAAGGCTTCTCTTAGCCTGGGATAGAGCTCTAGCTGGATTTCAAGGAAGGGATTTTTTTTTTTCTACCTTGGCTCGCTTTAAAGTTTTTTCCTAGTCTTTAAAGTAAGGTTTCAGCATAAAAGCAGGATGTAGCAGCTGGAGAGGGTGCTCCTTTTGAGAGCCCTACCCAGGGGACCTTAGCAACAGTAGCCTCCAGCTGTGGCACCTTTGATCCACCCTGGCTCATGCCAAGGCCACGCTGTCGACCGAGAACAACAGGCCCTGGAGCAGGATCATTTCTGTCAGACATGGGACTCTGCGGTGCAGGCCAAGACTTTCTCAGAATGGTGCCATGGCCTGAGGCCCTGCCTGTTTCAGCTGCCCTTTCCCCACTCCCCCACCATAGGTCAGACCTGTGTTCTGAAGGCCTCCTGACCTCTTTATCCTTCAGAACCATTTTCCCCAGTAAGTCTTGTCTTGGCTTCTGCTTTTCAGAGCATACAGCTCACAGTGCTCCAGGGGCATGTGTACAGGGGAGGCCCTAGGGAGAGAGCCACCCTCATCGCCACTGATGAAGGGCACTCTCCTGTTTTTTTCCTCGCTGCCTTTTAAAAATGAAAAAAAAAAATGAAAATAAAATTTTAGACTTTAGTACTTCTCTCTTATGTGATTTTCCATGGTCGTCGTCATTGTAAATACCTACTGACTTTCTAAAAAAATAAATACTGTTTTCCAAGTCTGCAATCTTATGAATTGGTTACCAGGGCTGGAATGAGACATTTATTACTTGAGAACATGGTGGTGGTGATGGAGTTCAGCGCACTGGTTTCCACACCTGTCAGTGAATGGGGCGGTTGGATGTATTTAAGTCACCATAGACATTTAGATGCAGCAGATGTGGAGTGGAACGAGGAATCTGTGTTTTAAATAGCTCTTAGGGTATTTGATAACCATTGGTGTCAGAACTGGAGCGCTGGCCCAAACGAGTCAAGGAATGACCGTTTTATCTTGTTGCAAGTCTCTGAAATTATTTTATTAATTCTTGACATCTTGTCTGACATGGTCTGCTGCTGACTAGGAGTCTCCAAGAACAAGCCAACCAGAGGAGAAGAAGGACACTTCTCTGGATTCAGATGCTGCCAGGCCCCCCACTCCCGGCAAGCTCTTCAGCCAGGGTGCAGACAACAGTCTGAGCAGCACTGATGGCACAGGGCAGCAGGGAAGAGGGGCGAGTGCTTGGCATCTGGAAAAAGAAAAGGTTGAGAAGAGTGATCCTGGGATGTCCAGGAGTGGGGTGGACCCTGGGGGTGGTCAGCCTGCCAAAGCCAACAAAAAGGAGGTACCAGAGAACCCAGTGGATGCAGGAGAGGAAGGTTCCAGGAACAGAGAGGCAGAGGAGCCCAAGGAGGAGGCTTCTGTTTGGAAAGAGAGCCAATCACAGGCGAGCCAGGTAAGTCTCCCTGTGCCCTGGGGAGTTGCGGCTTCCTCACTCTGCTGCTTTTTCAAACCCTGTGCAGATCTCTGTCCCCACACCTTCATTTGTAGGCCCTGCTATGGGCTGTCAGCAGCACCCAGAACCCTTCATGGTGATAGATGTGCCCAGACCCAGCAGGCAGCCAAAGCCTGAATGAAACTCCAAACTTGCTAGCATTAGAAATTCAGAGTAGAAATTTGCCTTTCCATTGGCACCCTCCTGGGACATTCGTGTTCTTCTGTTGTACCTGCTTTCTCTTTTAGCCTCTCACTCCTACTTCTTGACATCAGCTAGTCAAGATTGCTGGGGTCTGTGGTCTATATTTCCCTGTAGAGAGGGGAGGATGTTGAGGGGGTGGGGACCACCACCGGGAGTTCTTAGCCCCAGCTGTAGTAAGTTAGTGAATTAGGTTACCAGCAGACCCCTCTCACGGATGGCATGGGAGTCTAGCTTTGGCAAGACTGGGCCAATGATCCAAACGCACAGAAGTACTTCCCAAGGCCTTTGGCACTTTCAGTTTTCCATCCCTTAGGCCTATTCCTCTTCCCGGTAGATGGTGAGAGAGTTAATTTAAAGAGTTTTAAGCCACTTCCTGGAAAAGATACTCTCATTCTGTTTTTTATTTATTTTTAATTTTAATTTTTAAAAAATATTTTATTTATATATTCATGAGAGACACACACAGAGAGAGGCAGAGACACAGGCAGAGGGAGAAGCAGGCTCCAGAATCAGGCCCTGGGCTGAAGGCGGCGCTAAGCTGCTAAGCCACCCGGGCTGCCCTAATTTTAATTTTTAAAAAGATTTTATTTATTTATTCCTGAGAGACACAGGGAAAGAGGCAGAGACATAAGCAGAGGGAGAAGCAGGCTCCCAGTGGGGAGCCTGTTATGGAACTTGATCCCAGGACCTCAGGATCACGACCTGAGTCAAAGAAAGATGCTCAACCACTGAGCCACCCAGGCGTCCCTCATTCTGCTTTTTAAGGACAGCATGAAACTTGCCTACTGCCAACTCCCTAGCTGCCTCCACTTCACTTCACTTGGCTCTCCTTACATGTATAAATACTGTTGACCTGAGTCAGTGTGGCCTCAACTGGGCTGTTCAGCCTGGGCGAGGTGGGGGCTGGTGCACGTGTCTGGAAGGAATGGGAGGGTCCACAGCCCTCTTGCAGGTTTTCCAGATGTGGATTTTGGTTAGGGCTCGGCCCTGTGTTGGCACCGTGGCCCAAATGGAATTCCCTGGGTGGTGATAGCAACTCTCTGTCCTCTGCCCTGGCTGACTTCTCTGTGTGTCTGTTTCCCTAGGAGTCGGAGATTAGTGAGCACATGAAGGAGCTGCAGCTTTCAGACTCCGCTGCTTCTGACCCCAAGCCCTTCCTGGGCCTGGTGAGTCCAAGGTGGGGGGCAGCAGAGAGGGGTGGAGAGTGTGGGTTTGTGAGTCCCTGTGGTTCATTTGCCTGGTGTCACACAGTTTGTAAGCGGGGAAGGTAGAATTTGGTTTTGGGTCTTGTCTAACTTTGGGTTTGCAGCCCGTCAGCTAACACTACGTACTTCATAGGTTTATTGTGAGAAGATGGTGAGGTGAAGAATGTAAAACATTAGAAACATCCCATAACTATAAGTGATTGTTACTCTTTTTCATTTCTGCAGTATAGACTGTCTGGGAGATATGTGATCTAGAGCATCTGGACTGTAGCAGAAGCATTACATGAATCTAGGAAGTTAGAGACTGGGGTGGTGTGTGTGTGTATGCGTGTATGTCTATGGGATCACCAAATGATGGCAAGGACCAGGTCTCAGGCTGTAGCTAGGAGGGAAGCCATGGTTACATTTACAAAGAGAAGACAGTGTCCTGGAATGTCAACATGTATGGATGGTTGCTTTGTCCTAGGCCTTCCACCCAGCCTGCTGTCTCCTGGCTTCATTTGCCAGGTCTGTATCTATGGGGAGTAGTTGAGGGTGCTTTTTGGCAGAACATCACCTCTGGAAACCATGCTCCATCTGTCTGGAGGAGGCAGATCAAAGGGAAGGGATTAGCGGGAGGGTCAGGGATGAACAGTAATGATAGGAGGGGGTGCGGAGGAATTAGGAGGCTGTGTGCTCTGGCCCCTCACTGAGCCATGGGCTTAGGAGGCAGATGGCAGCTGCATTAAGTGGAGTAGAACTCAAACTGAAAGGAAAATGTCACCAAAAAAGAAAATGCACAAGCTAGGACAGGAAGGCAGAAAGTCATTGTTGGCAAAAACCATCGTGAAGAATAATCATGTCATAGGACTCTCTGGTGCAAGGGCTCCGTCCCTCCTAAGGGAGTCGCCCATGGAGCAGTGTGCCCATCAGCATTTTTCTTCTCTACGGGATTGAGTGGAGGAAGCCATGGACAGCAGGACCAGACCTTGGCCCGGGCATCCTGCCATTTATCAGGGTTGATGACAGAGCTATCCCTATTAGCACGCTGTCAGGTAGCAATCCTTCACTTAGCCCAGCAGGGCTCTTAGGCTCAGAGGGGGCAGGATCATGGTCCTGTGGCAGTCAGAGGGCAGCAGGGAACTGGCACTTGTGTGGGCACTTGCTGGCTGCCCCCAAAGAGAAGCCTGCAGAGGAAGCGCCGCTAATGAATCCCCATTGTCTGGAGAAAGCAAGCTGTGAACAGCCCACCATCCCTCGCTTCCAGGCTGCCCACAGGTCTTCTGGGCACTTTTTGGGTACCCAGTTTGGGTACTAGGAGGGCGAAACAGCTGCAAAGTGACATGCTTTGCAGCATGTATCATGCAAAGAGCTTGGGCTTTGAAGTCAGCCCAGGGTACATCTGACCACCAGCCCCATTGCTAATCAGCTCTATGACCTTGGGCAAATTACGTGTGCTCTCAGACCTGCTTCCCAGTCTGTGAGAGGCTGCGAGAGTATCAGTCTCACAGGCTTATGTTTCCCCCATGGTTTTATTATGAAAAATTTCAGACATACAGAAAAATTAAAAGGATTTTTAAGTGAATCCATACATCCTGACCACCTAGAGTCTACAGTGAACATTTTAACTATACTTGCTGTATGATATGTAGCACATACCTTTCTAGACTTATTTTGAAGACGAGAATAACTAGTAGAAATGGAAATGTTTTGCACAGTGCCTGGCCTGTAGTAGGCAGCTGTCTGGAAGGTGGGGCGGGGTGGAGGAGAGGCCCCAGTGGATTCTGGGACAGGTGCAGCGTTGACCTGCCCTTCCACTGTCTCTAGGACTTTGGTTTCCGCAGCCGGATATCGGAGCACCTGCTGGATGTTGATGTGCTTTCCCCAGTCCTGGATGGAGCCTGCTGGGAGGTGAGTCTCTTGGGGTTGTGGATAACCCCCAGCTGAGCCCTGCCCATTCCTGGGTACATTTCTGGGAGCTCCCTCCCTTCTAATTCAATAAGGTATGGCCCTGACTGTGCCTGTGATGGGCTTCCAGTCATTTCTCCTCTTGGCTGCTTTGAATTAAGCCATCCTTCCTGTCCCTGCAACATACATCAGTTTATTGGTTTATTTAGCAGCTGAGGGCTGACCACTTGCTTATGTGCAAAGCACTGTGGATTTCAAGGCATTTCCCAACTTGGCCCATCCAGCCTCTGCAGGCTCACCCTCAGCCCACAGGCCATGCCCTGGCTGTGCCCACCACTCACCATTCCTGGGGCACCCCAGCCACCTCCTTCACTGCTTCACCTGCTGTTCTGCTTCCTCTTTTGTCCGACCTCTTTCTTGGTCTTGGAGGCCCACCTCTGATGTCACCTCCTTCAAGTAGAATGGATTGTTCTGTCCCTTGGCTCCCCTCATTGCTGCTGCTTTTGTTTTATGGTTCTTGGGTTTGTCTCCCCATTAGACATAAGCTCTGTGTGGGCACGTGGGACGTCTGGCACCCAGAAGGGTACAAAGGTGACTCACACACAGATCCTGTCCTTAAGGAGCTTGAAGCCAAGAAGGTGGTTTTTTTCCTCCTCTGTGGGCTTATTTAAGAGAAGATTCTGGCACATGGTCCCTGCACATTTAAGGGAATATTTGGTTTGGGTGAAATGGAAATTTGTTGGCTGGAACAAACAAGCTATTCATGCTGGACCTTGGTCACCCCTGTTGGTAGCACTGGAGGGATGGAAAGGTGCAAACAGAGCCAGTGGGATTGGTCAGGAGGGGTCCGGAGCAGGGAGGTTGTAGGCACCCTTCCCAGTAAGTAAGTGGGGAAGTTACTGAGCTGGCAGGAAGTTACTGAGCAGGCAGCCACCTGAGGTGGCAGGTAGATTTCCATTGCTCTGCCTCCAAAATCTGGCCAATGTCAGCATCAATGAGGGCTTTAAAAAAAATATTTCTGGGGCACCTGGAGTGGCCAAATTGGTTGGGTGCCCAACACTTGGTCTCAGCTCAGGTCTTGAGCTCAGGGTTGTGAGTTCAAGTCCTGTGTTGGGCTCCACGTTGGGTGTGAAACCTATTTAAGAAAAAAAAAAAGAAAGAAAGAAAAGGAGGACCAATTGCTAGGTCCTACCTAAAACCCAATGAGGCCTGCAGTGTTTTTTGAAGAGGTGGGAGGAATTGTGCCACTTGGTATAAAGGAGCAGCGGGGCCTGGCTCGAATGTGGACAGCCCTAGCAGAGGAAGCCCAAAGCTGTAGCTCGTGCCCAGCATCCTGGGGCACAGAGCAGTGCCAGGCGCTCTGGCTGGCAGGCCGTACAGACACCTCCTCTGCCCCGTGGGCCTGAGTCCTCAGCCCTCTCCTGTCTTCCGGGCATGGACGGGTTGAGCGGGGAGGTGGAGCTGGAAGAACCAGAATCAGCCCTTTGTGGGTCAGACAGAAGCGTAGGTATGGTCCCTGTTGTCTTTCCTGTGGGCTCTGGCCATTTCTGAGAGCCTCTGGCCCCTTAGGGTTTGAAACTGAACTAAACTAGTTTCTGTTCACTTAAAAAAAATATTTATGCAGCTTGACCAAGATGCAGTGGACATATTTTAAACCAGACATATTTAAAGTGTACCATTTGATGAGTTTTACCATACGTATATAGGTTCCAAACCATCACCATAGTCAAGGTCATGATTATAATGAATTATAAGTGTGAGCTTTATAATACACGACAAAAGTGACCATAAAGTTATTTCAAATGATGTGGAAGATCAATGTCCACTTCCCGCACAGGTGGGGGTTGAGAAACAGTTGCCATGAACATTCCTCATGGCCTATTCCAGGAAATTTTCAGTGTGCACAGTTATCTATGTCTGTTTTCTATTTCTCTTTCCTCTCCTCACAACAATTGGGACCGTGCCACAAACACCACTTGGGAAGATGCTCTTTAAATGAGAGAATAGTTAGGGAATAGACCCATGACTTATTTCTGAGTTATTTCAGCTCCATACCTTGCTCTTTGGACTAGTTGCCTACCATTCTGCTTTACGAAGGTTCCATGATGTATTTAGCTGAGGGCCAGCTCGTTAAAATACAACCCTGGAGCTGAGTTAAGGATTGGAAGGTGGGGTCTCGAGCAGCCTTGGGCCAGAGGCCTCGAGTGTGCTCACTGTACCCCCATTCTGAAGAGTCTGGTGGTGAACTACCACTCTGCTCCAAGGACCTCTGTCCGGGCATGGTCCCAGGGTGTCCCCTTCCCTCTAGTAGGTGTGCCAGTGCAGTTTCCAACAGGAACATAGAAGACGAAACAAGAAGGAAACACAGGGACTATGCCTCTCATCTTTTCCAACTCAGGGCTCGACCCCCGCCCTCAATTTTTATTATGATCACCCCGCTTTGTTATCCATTTTACATTTTAGTTTGTTATATAGATTGGCCTGTGTGATTTTTTTTTTTCCTTGAAAGTGAGAGAGGGAGGTATCTGCTGAGCTTGGTGTGATTTGTAGGGGAAGACAGTAGTGAGTTGAACACTGGGAGGGATGAGGGGGGGCGTAGGGGCTGTTATGTACAGGCTCTGCCCAGGCTGATGCGATGAGGAGTGGCAGCACTGGCAGGGAGCCTTCTGCTGCAGGCACCGGGAGGTATTCACAGGCAGCATTTCTATTTTTAATGTAATTTGGGGGAGCTGGCTGTGAGTCGGCCCTGCCCTTCCTCGCCCATCCAGATGGGAGAGTCAGCCCCAGCTGCTCGGGCTCTGGCTGCCAGTGGAGCGGCGTGGGAGGCTATGGGCACAGGGCTGGGGACACTGCAGTATGCCAGCCGGGCCGGCCCCCCACCGGGGAAGATGGAGTTCGTTGTCTCCTTCCCTGCCTCTGCTGTTAACCCTTGTGTCCCAGAACAGACGGGGCTCCTGTGAACATGACAGAAGGAGTGTGGGTCCTCGGATGGGGACGGACGCTGGTAGAGCTGGGTTTTTGTGCCTTAGGCTGGGGAGAGGGGAGGAGCAGAACAGGGGAGCTGGCATTTGTGGCCTGCCTTCTCTGGGCCAGGAGTTGGGCTTCACGTACATGATCTAATTTAATCCTCACCATGAGCCCTGTGAGCTGCGGTTTACTGTCCTATTTTGTAGTGGAGGAGACAGACTTCCCAGCTAGGAAGTGATAGAATGAGAGCTTGAGTCCAGGCCAGCCACACTGCTATCCCCCTGCCACCCCACCCCTGCAGGAAATACTTGAACTTATCAAGGCTAGCCCTCTTTTTGACCAGCTTGCTAGATTTGCCTAGACACCCAGGCTTTAAAATGAGATTTTTAGGGGGGACACCTGAGTGGCTCAGTTGGCTAAGTGTCCAACACTTGATTTTGTCTCAGATCATACTCTCAGAGTCATGAGATGGAGCCCCATGTCTGGATGCATGCTGGGTGTGGAGTTAGCTTGAGATTCTCTGTCCCTCTGCCCTTCCACCTCCTATCCCTGATCTCCCCCCACCCCACACACATACACAATGAGATTTTTGATTTTTTTTTTTTTTTTTTTTCTGATAGACGGTGTAATCATTCCCTCACTGGGAAGGAGGCATCATTGACTACTGATGGGATCCGGGTGCTTGGGGGAGCTGGAGTGGAGTGGTGGAGCACTGTCTTCCTCCCTTCGGGTGCCCAAACGATACCCTTTCTGTCTGAAATATAGCTGTCTCTCATTTCACTGTCCTCGTCTCTCCAGGGACCTTTGTCTTCAGTGTGCTGGGCTGCTGCCTCAGTAACTTTTGCCCACTTAATTTCAGCATCCCTTTGCATCACTGGTACTGAAGGTCTGGGGCCTCTATGGATTTGAGGCATTCACAGATGTCTCAGCTTTTTCTTTGCAACTGCCAGTGAAGGCTTCTAGTGGCAGGAGGCAGGATTTTCTTCTTTGTGTGCATTCTCCCTTAGCCTCTGGCTTCTGGCTCTGCATGCAGTGGTTGTGGCATCTGGCTCATCCTCCCTAGGTCAGCCAGGCCAGCCCTGGGAGCAGCTGCGAGCCTGGGGGCTTAGCCAAAGCCCCCGGAAGCTCCATTATACAGTCGATAGGCCTTCTCTTCTGTGTCCCAAGTGGTCCTCATCCTACTCAAGAGCCACCTCTCAGTACTTCCTCTTAGGCACAAGAGTTGGTTGGAGGATTAAGGGACCCAAAAGCAGACCTCTCCAATATACACTTTGCACTGCTGCTTGCCTACAGGCCCAGAGGCTGGGGAGAGAAGACAAGGATGGCAGCCAGTCCAGCCAAGATGAGCTGCAGAACAAGCAGTCCAGAGGCTCAGAGAGGTACAGTATGTGGGAGGCCGCCCTTCAGGGACCTTCGGGATGTGTGAACTTGGGCAGAATTCCTGGCTTTGGTGTGCATGGCTCAGTGTGCTCCTGCCTGAAGGCAGATGGTGAGCTGACTGGATGGCCTTGCAGAGTCTGTGTGTGCTCGCGCATGCACGTGTGTCCATGAGTGCACCCTCTGATTCTGCACCAAGACAGGAATGCGGGTATGTTTGGTGGGACTTTGTGCACCACTGTGGGCCAGGGCTGGAGGAATCTGCCAGAGGCTCAGTACTGCAGCTTGGAGCTGATGCTCTGCTACATCAGAAATGGCTGCAGCCGTGTCTGTGTGTGTGTGTGTGTGTGTGTGTGTGTGTGTGTGTGTGTGTGTCTGTGTGAGGTACGGAGGGAGAGCAGAGAGACTGGGAGGGAGAGATAGGGCCTTCCAGCTTCTGAGGCCCGAGCTACAATGAGAGGTACTTCCTACCCTGGGAAGAGGAAATGGGGCAGTTGTTCTGCTTTTCAGACCCTGAAGAGCTGTCAGTGTTCCTACCAGCTGAAAACTACAGCTTCGTGCATTTTCTGTAGTTTGACCATTCGAGTCTGTCTTCTCTTTTTCTCCCTGTTTTTTGCTCAGTTCTTCTACCCCTGCCTGACCTCAGAGATGGTGAGCACTGGGTGTGGACATACTCGTGAGAGGGCCCAGCTCTCACCCCTGGGCCAAGCAGGTGCAGCACAGGGGCCCAGGAGGGCTGAGTCTGATCCAGGGCAAAGGGAGTGCTCAGTGGGGAGTTTCCCCTTCCCACTTTGCTGGCTGCTTTGCCCTCCTTGGCTCCCCGTGGGTATAGGGCCGGGGCTGCAGCCCTGCCTGGGAAGAGGAGGGGACCTAGGTCCACATACTAGTTCTCTCTGTTCTCTCCCTGCTCTCTAAATGGTGGGTCTTACCCTGCTGCTCTGGCTGGTCCGACCAGGTTGTCTCCTCCACTTTTGCCTGGGAGGTGGCTCCAGAGTCCCCTTCACAGCCAGGCCACCGAAGAAGGGCCTCCTCAAGCCTCTGAGGGGCAGTCTGAGCAGGAGCAGAAGCGGGCAGAGGAGCCTGGGGAGGACTCTGCAGGCAGCCTGGTCCTGCCCAGTTCCCTTCAGAGGTAAGGGGGAGCTGGCATCTAGTTGTGTGTGCAGGGACTGAGAGTGACTGTTGGGGGTGCCTGGAGAGGTGGAGGAGCTGGGCTGGGTTCACAGGTTTCCACTTAGTGCCTCATGTGAGCCGGGTGATGAGGAAACCTTCTTTCTAGTCCTTCATCTACAGCTACATTTGGAGTGCACCATCTGATTCGGGGAGCCTAGAAACTCTTAAACAAGGAAGCATATCATGTGACCCAGCTGTCTTCCTGCCCAGGGGCTGGGACAGAGACTGTCTTCCCCCCTGGGCTGTGCTGTCAGGGTCATTTGTCTCAGTCCCCACCTGCCAGTGCTCCCCCCACCTCAGTAGTCATCCCACTTCCAGTCCTTTAGCAGACCCAGGTAGAGCCCCGTGGTGTGCCGGGCCCCTGCGGGAGGGAAGTGCAGAGTCCTAGGCTTCCTTAGGCCAGCCGAGGGGACCTCTGTGCTCCAGCCTGGCCCAGAGCCTGGCTTGCATCTGCTAGTTCTTGTGCTCCCCTGGTGAGAGGAAGGTGCTGGTGTCAGAGCTGGTTTGAGAGCACATCCAGTTGGAATGAGTCACTGGGGGCAGCCAAGCAGCAGCGACGTTCAGTCAACAGCTTCTGCTGATGACCTGTCGCGTGCAGAGTTTCACCTTGGGTGCCATGACCCTGGTTTGGCCCACATGGATGTGTGTGTGTGTGTGTGTGTGGGTGTGGGTGGGTGTGGGGTTCTTCAGTGTGAACAGCTAGGGAAGAGGCGGGCGGGGAGAGTGAGGCCTGAGATAGGGATGTTTGGTTGGGGCTGATTCCCTTGCCCTCATCACCATTCTCTGATGGGTGCACCTGGAGCCTCTTGCCTTCTCACCGGCCTTCACACAGTTGCTTCCTTCCTGCTCTCAAGGGAGGAGACTCCAAGCCCACCTGCTGCCCAGGAGAGGGGCAAGGAACAGTGCTCTGGGGCCACGGAACTGGGCCCTGGGCAGGAAGAGGCCCAGGAGCTTGAGAAGCAGGTGGCGGCCAGCCCTGCCCCACCAGTCTCTCCAGAGCTGTAAGGGCCAATTATATGTGGGTCCCTGTCCTCTGTGGTGTGTGCATTGCTTTAGGGCCCACCACGCTTGGGGGGCCGGGGGGATGCTCTGGCCCCTGCCCAGGGGTTGGAGTGGGGGGAGACCAAGCGTGCCCTTCATTCTGTGTGCCGCTTTGAGATCCCCAAGTGGGTCCCAAGTGGTGTGGTCACAGATTGAGGGTGGGGCTGGCTAGGTCCCTGGAGCTCCTAGTCAGGCCCGTATAAGGGTGGAGGTGACGGGGTACCTCCCGGGCTAGGAGAAACCTGGTAATCATGTTTCCCCTTCTACGAAGCACTATTTTTTGCTTTCTTAGAAACATTTTTTTTTGAGGTATTTATGTACACGAGAGTACATAAATCTGAACTGTACGAATTGGTGCACATTTATGCTCAGGTCAGATATAGAACATTTCTGTCCCTTCAGGAAGTTTCCTCATGCTCCTCTCCTCCCAGTCACCTGCCCCAGGTCACCACTCTTCTGTCTCATAGATTCATTTTCCAGTTCTCCAACGTGACATAAATGGAATTATATAGTCTCTGGTGTCTCTTTCTTGGGCCTGGGTCCAGAGCTCATATGCGTTGTTATAGCAGCACTGTTAACACTTAGAGATCACTGAGCTTTCCTCCTCCCACTGTTCCCTTCCCTCTCCCCCTTTTACAGACGATGAGACTGAGGCTCACAGTGAAGGGGTTTGCCCAAGGTCACATCGCTGGTCAGTTGCATAACCAGCACGAGACTCTGGTCACTGGAGCCCTAGACTTCCTGCTCAGCCTGGAACCCCTGTTCCTTTTCTCTGCGTGGAGAGACAGGAGCCAGGGTGAAGCAGTTTTTCCTGCCTGTGAACCTAGTGCCACAGAAGGATTACAAGTCCATGGGATTTGAGGGAACCTGTAGACACAGGTTCGCACACTGGTTATTTACAGGCGGCGCCCCCCAGAGCTGGCAGGGTGCTTGGGCTCCTGACTCTGGTGCTCATCGTCCCCCTGCAGAGTGATGTGGGGACGGCGCAGCCCCATGTTGAGGCAGCTCTGATGCTGAGGAATGACATGGCCTTCCCAAGTCTCCTTGGTGACTGTGGACACTGGGTCAGGGTACTTTCTATGAGGACGGGAGGCCTCTGCTTTCAGAGACTGGAGCCTCTGGGCAGAGGTGAGAGGGCTTTGTCCTGGCACCTCGGGGATGGAAGTGGGGCCGTGAGTGTTTCTTTGTGTTTCTTCTCCCAAACCAGTGAGGCTGCCCCTGCTGGGTCTCAGAGACATGTTCCTCAACCATACGCTCTCACTTTACAAGTGCGCTTAGGGGAATATCTTCTGTTCCTTTCCTGAGTCTTTTTGGGCCCCCTAACTTCCTGTTACTCATCTTCACAGCTATGTTTCTGTGTGTCAGGAGAAGTAGCTCTGTGTGTCTTATTTGTATCCATGGGATTTTAATTTATGGAGGTGACTGAGTGACAACACAGGCCAGTGCCATTCAGGAAGAATTTATTACCTACATTTCCAGAGAGAAGAGGGCATGCCCAGCCATGGCAGGCCACTTGGGGAAGGACCAGGGTGTGTCAGGAGACAGAAGAGTCAAGAAGGGAGAGCATGGCACAGAGCCTTTATTGGGGTTCCCGTGGGAAGGAATGGATGAGGCAGGGTAAGTGCCTTGAGTGAGTGTGGGATTGGATAGTTGGAATAATTTTGGTGGGCTTTGGGCTGTGGGGGTGGCCCTCCAGTTGCCTGGTACCCAGCCCTGTGTGATTCTGTGTGTTTTAGAAGGACATGGTTCTGGTGTGGCCTCCCTGGGAGACTGGCTGGTTTGCATATGAAAGACACATTCTCTGTGGTCACTAAGGGCTGGCCAGTCCTGGGACTGGCAGTCTCTCCTCCACCAGCAAACTTTTAAAGATGTCAAAACAGGGGATCCCTGGGTGGCTCAGCGGTTTAGCACCTGCCTTTGGCCCAGGGCATGATCCTGGAGTCCCAGGATCAATTCCCACATTGGGCTCCCTGCATGGAGCCTGCTTCTCCCTCTGCCTGTGTCTCTGACTCTCTCTCTCTCTCTCTCTCTTTCTGTGTGTCTCTCATGAATAAATACATAAAATCTTAAAAAAAAAAATAATTAGGGATGCCTGGGTGGCTCAGGGGTTGAGCATCTGCCTTCGGCTTGGGGTATGATCCCGGGATCTGGGATGGAGTCCTGCATAGGGCTCCCTGCATGGAGCCTGCTTCTCCCTCTGCCTGTGTCTCTGTTTCTTTTTCTCTGTGTCTCTCATGAATAAATAAATAAATCTTTAAAAAAAAATTAAAACCACCAGGCCAAATGTGAGAGTGGACAGGATCTCTTTGATTGCAATCCTAATGGTGGTGCAGCCAGTTGAGAATGTCCTGAATGCCACCGCCTCCCTCTGCACTGCCTGCCCTCCCTGCTCCTTCACTTCCTTGAAACTCCTTGATGGCCAGCCTGAAATGGTGATGCCTCTATAGAGCATCCTCTTGGCCACCGACTGTTGGAAACTGGGTCTCTCTGATGCTGACACCTGAGGAGTGGCCTCGAAATCAGACCTGCCTCTTCCCTGGAGGCCTCATCCTCCCCATTGTCTCCTCAATCAGCTGGGGCATCGTTGACGGCCTGGGACCTAATCAGGGCGTTTGGGATGCTGGAGCTCTAAAACAGGGACACGGAGAAGAGGAGGCCTGCTAGAAACCAGCCCCTCCTGCCTGTGTGCCAGGTGTACGGGCACGCTCACTGGTGCATGTCGCCTGGGCACACGCTGCCATGCTGCCCAAGGCCCCGTCTTTCTGCAGCATCTGTCCCCCGGGCTCCACATAGCTACGCAGCCCACAGGGGAGAGAGACATTAAAAGGTACCATCTCAGGGAAAAAAAGATGTTTTCAGCCAAGGCTGGAAATGAGTTGGAGGGTTGATGAGGCGGAGAACTATGAGGGGAGGCTCTTTCAGGGAGCGGGACTCTCAGAGGAGGTGGCGGCCTCATCTCTTACATCTGCATCAGTTGGGGCTGTGCCAGGGGACCTGAAGCAGAGCTGGCCTGGGAGGGGGGCAGAAAATGGGTTGAGAGCAGAAGAGAACTGAAGGCCTAGCTCATGGCTGTGTCCGGTTGGGGTTAATGATTTTAGGAAATGATTTAGGAAAGAGGGAAGGGAGAAATCTTATTGGTATTTCAGAGACATCAGGAGTCTTTTGTGTCTTCCTTCTCTCGCTGGTCTCAAGGGGCCAAAATGGAATTCCAAAGCCCTTCTTTTCTTCTAATCTGATCCTGCCTCCTGCCTTCCATCTGCTGTGGTGAAGGAAAGGGGGTCCTGCGTCCCCAGCAGGAGCACTGGCTCCCTTCTTTGACTCTTGCCCCAGTGCTCCTTGATGGGGACTGTACCCACAGGCTGCAGAGGCTGATGCAGAGGCTGCAGTGCCTGGCCTCCTGCACCCAGGCATGGTCGGGGAAGGGTGGTGATTGTGTGGCCATCTCTCATTTCTAATGTAAGATCAAAGGACCTGACCTAGGAATGCAAACATGCGCTGGCCTTAGGAGAGTTGCCCCGGGAGGCCAAGTACTTCATCCCGCTTATGCTCTCACGCCTCCAAATGTTCTTGGGTTTTTCTCTGGGCCTTTCCTTCAAGAATGAGAATACAGGGACACCTGGGTAGCTCAGCAGTTGAGCGTCTGCTTTCAGTTCAGGTTGGGGTCCTGGGATAGAGTCCCACATTGGGCTCCCTGAGAGGAGCCTGCTTCTCCCTCTGCCTATGTCTCTGCCTCTCTCTCTGTGTCTCTCAGGAATGAATAATTAAAAAAAAAAAGAATGAGAATACAAGGAACATAACATCCTTTATGACTTTATAGACATATATTTTTTTAAGATTTTATTTATTTAGTCATGAGAGACACAGAGAGAAAGAGAGAGAGGCAGAGACACAGGCAGAAGAGGAAGCAGGCTCCATGCAGGGAACCTGATGTGGGACTCGATCCTGGGACTCCAGGATCGTGCCCTGGGCTGAAGGCGGCACTAAACCCCTGGGCCACGCAGGGATCCCTATAGACATTTGTAACAGTATCATTATTCCTTATCTCACCACCCACCTTATGGATCCAAGTTAGCAATGAATTTCTTTTATCTCTTAACATTGAGTTAACTCTAAGCAGATGCAAACATGGCATCATCAGGGAGAGATGGAGCGGGACATTGTTGCGCTCTTGGTACTGTCTTTGGCCAAGCGAGCCAGGCAGGTGACTACTCCCTTGGCCTTACTGTTCTGGACCTCCATGGACCATTTTGGGTGTCAGGGTAGGAGACACACATGCTGCTTCTCCTGCTGGCTCCTAAACCTTGGCCTGTGTTCAGTTCGGGAGGCAGAGCCTCTGGGGATGCCCTGAGCTGCTGGTGTGAGCCTCAAGTAGCAGGCAGAGCCCTAGTGGGGAGACGGGAACAGGGTCATGAACCATCCTGGGGAGGAATCCATTAAGGACAGAGCTTTAATCTCCCTGTTATTGCCAGCTCGTGAGCCACATCTTCAGGTTTTTACATTGCTCTACAGCCTACCCAGGTCCACTGAGCCTAATATGGGGTACCCTTCTCCTGCGGCTCTTGGGGCTTTAACCACAGTGGAGCTTGCCCTAGGAACCAGTGCTCCCTGTATCTTTGAAGGGGTAACCCTCCTACTGGCCCTTGGGTGGCCTGATTTGCATATGTGATTCCTGACTGCGGGCCCTCCTTTAGGATTAGTGTGTGTTTTTCTGTATCTATATAAAAGATGAGATATTAAGTCTAATGAAATGCTGTCCCCCACCCTCGGTAGACAATCTACAGAGCCTGCAGCTCCCCCAGAGCAGGCTTCGCTGAAGGCCATGGAAGAGGCCATGGCCCAAGAACTGGAGCAAGACTGGAGGCGGCTTCTGGAATCGAAGCAAGAGAAGATGCAGCAGTTGCGGGAGAAGCTGTGGCAGGAGGAGGAAGAGGAGATCCTCCAGCTTCACCAGCAGAAAGAGAAGGCTCTCAGGTCCTGCCCTTCCCCTTAGGCAAGCGGTTGGGCCTTGCAGTGACATGGGGAGCAGGGGGCACCCTACCCCTACCCCAGGGCCCTGTGGCCCCACTGAGACTCCTCCTCGGTGGTCTGTGTGGGGGAAATGGGCTCCCTGGCTTGTGTTTTTGGGAGTTGGGAGGCATGATAATAGTGGAGGTAGCGAACTTTTTGAGAGATTAAAGTCCCTGTGCTTTATATTTGTTAATTGGTTTAGTCCTGAGAGTGGCTCCTATGCAGTGTTGCTACCAACCCCATCTTATAGGGTCTGTTATACAGATGAAGAGACTGAGGCTCAGAGAGGCTAAGTGACCTGTCCGAGGTGTCGAAGTTCATAAGCAGCAGAGTCTGATTAGCTTAGGCAGTTGGTCCCTGGAGCCCATTTTCCTAACCACTGTGTTGTTTTCTTGGGAGTCAGGGCCCTGTTGGGACCCAGCGAGATTGGTAGGAACCACACAATCTAATGTGAGGGACTGTTTCCTGGGACACAGAGGTTTCCATTTGGGTTCCTGCTCTTTGCGTAGCTGACTGGGTAGCCCTTGACAAGTAAGACACTTAAGGCTAGGCTGGTCTGTGTGGATGAGATTGTGTGTACATGAGGGCTATGGCCATCTCTACTGTGAAACTTCCACTTGGTAGAAATTTCTGGAAGCCACAGTTGAACTCATAGCAGGTACTTCTTGAACGGGAAGGCAGGCAGGGCCACCCTTAGTTTCTTTAGTCCTAAAGAAGAAGAGATTGAATTGTTTGTGCGATGAAAAAGAGACTGTGGTAAAAATGAAGGACTTAACCTCTCAGGACCCTTCTAGCTCTGACATCCTGTGGTGCCGTGTGGAACGTGGAGCCGTTGGACAAGGAGAAAGGATTTCTGGGGAATCCAGGAGGGAGGATTTTTATTTAACTCAAATTTTCTATTATAATGGAGGAGAGCAGTGGTGCAGGTGACTTGAAACAAGAAAATGACCCTAATTCTTTTTCGGCTTTGGAATTCACTAGGCAGCTTTTCAAAGACATTGTCTTCTGGATCATGTTTTTCTCAGGCTTGAATTCCCTGACTGCACAGCACATGGCCCCCAGTCATGTAGGGGCTGCATGGGCAGGGGGGTGTCTACCTCAGATGAAATGGTTACTGTCGTTTGCCTGTAAATAAGATGTCCTTCATGGATTGTCAGCTCTTGCTCATAGTTTGGGGCTGGGTGATGCTGTTGAGATTTCCCAAATATTTATGGAGCACCTAGTTCGTGTCAGCTACTGTGTTCAACACCTCGGATATAACAGACTTTAAGACATGATTCTTTCTCTGGAGGAGCTCCCAGACTTGTAAGGAAGGGAGACATGTGAAAGATGAATTGTGATATATGGTACAGAGTGGCACAGGATAAGGAAGGGCAAAGGGAACAGGTTGATCAGTGAACCCGGCAGCTCTTGGGAAGACTTCTCTGAGAGGAGGGAGCTGGGTATTGAGTGGTGAATATCGTTTTGTCAAGTCAAAAACGGAATTCTAGGGAGAGGCTCCAGCACAAATGAGGGCCGAGGCGCAAGGAGGTGTGTGGCGGGACTGAGAGGCGGTGGCTCCTCTGATGTGGCTGGAACGGTTGGTTAGGTGGGGAATGAGAGGACGCAGCACCAGAGCCAGGTTGGAGTCAGACTGGATCTGTCCTTGAGTGAATGCCATGCCGAGGTGCATCTGTAGGCAGAGGGGAGCCTCTGGCAGAAAAGTTGTTCTGGGATCAAGCAGCCTGCCATCCTCTTGCTGCAGCAGAGAGCAGATAGTGTTCATGGTCCGTTCTTTACCCTGGAAGGTATTGTAGGGAGGTGGAAGGACCCAGATTTAGGAAGCTCTGCAGGCGAACTACAGGTTTTTGGAGGCCCAGAGTCAGAGACTACAAATACAAGAGTGGTTCCTCTGACAAAGTTCCCTTTCTTTTCCGTCCCAGTTCCCTGAAGGAGCAGCTGCAGAAAGCCACTGAGGAAGAGGAGAGTCAGATGAGGGAGGAGGAGAGCCAGAGACTGTCCCAGCTCCGGGCCCAGGTGCAGTCCAGTGCAGAGGCAGATGAGGGCCGACTCAGGTGAGCACGCACTGTGAGCCAGCCGCCCCGTGGTGATACCACTGGAGTGCACGGGTCTGTCCCATTCTGTCCTGTCTGTCCATCAGGGCCGAGCAGGAGGCTTCCCTGCAGAAGCTGAGAGAAGAATTGGAGTCTCTCCAGAAGGCCGAGAGGGCCAGCTTGGAACAGAGGAGCAGACAGATGCTGGAGCAGCTCAAGGAAGAGATGGAGGCCTCGGAGAAGAGAGAGCAGGCTGCCTTGAACGCTGAGAAGGAGGCAGCTTTGTGGCAGCTCAGGGAGCAGCTGCAGGGGGAGAGGAAAGAAGTGAGCCAGCAGCGTGGGGCCTCCCGTCTGACATGCCCCTGGGCTACGTGTGGAGGGGCTGGGTGCCAGGCTGTGTGGGGTGGGGGACCAGGCACAGAGGAGGTGTCTACATGGCTGGCAAGGGAGATGGTAGACAGTGGGTGGGCCAACCGTCTGGGCCTACTGCTCTGCGTGGGCCTTGCTGTCCAGGGCAGGTGCTAGCCTGTCTGCATGGCACAGTGGAGAGTGTGGCGGGTGTCCAGGGCACTGACCAAGGCCAGCAGTGGCTGGGAGCTGTCAGTGGAAGGGGAGAGGTTGGAGGGGAAACGGCCTGTGGATTTGGGAAGCTTTTGCCACTGAAAGAACTTAGACCAGACCGGATGTCTTGCAAAAAAAGGTGCCCTGTCCCCATCCTGGGCCCTGAGGGGCAGCTACAATGACCTCTCATCTCTCTCCTGCTGTAGAGAGATTGCACCCTTAGAGGGAGGTTTTCTCCTTTGCCTTTAAGCCCTGTGCCTCCAATCCTGTTTCCTGACGGTCTGTCTCTAGATAAGAGGTGGAAGTAAGGAACAGGCCACATGGAGATTTTTCTCTAGGTGATGGTGAGCATCAGTGCTTAGAGAAGGAGAGATTCCACAAGGTGGGGGAGGGTGCCCAGGGGCTCAGACAGATGGCACTGGACCTCCAGCCCTCACAGCCTTGGGCCCTAGTCATGGGCATGAGTGTGACCTGGTACCCATGGCCTAGCCTGGGGGCAGGGGGATGGGTGCGGTGACCTGAGACTTATGAAATGCCCCTCCACTCTGGCCTCAACTTGTTCATTTGCTAGTTGCAGACTTTAGGGACTGAGTTATTCTGGGGGGACAAAGATGTGCCTGTGGTTTCCCTTGGCCCTTTAGTTGGGAGAGAGTCTACATGGTCTTCCTTCCCCTGGGGCCCATGCCCAGCCAGCCTTCCCTGCCGTGCCTCCCTCACAGGCTCCTTGTTGCTCCCCAGGCGGTGGCAGCCCTGGAGAGGGAGCACAGAGCCGAGCTGGACCGGCTCTCTTCCTCGCTGGAGGCCAAGCACAGAGAGGTGAGAGGCAGCCGGCCCTGGCCTGTAAGGTGGGGCCCGCCATCCTGGTGTCTGAGTCTGGGCCTCAAGGCTCCTTCAGTGCTACCAGGCAGAAGAGCTTGACCCGATGCCTGCCCCTGGGGCGGGAGCCTTCCTCTCCCTGCAGCCCCATGAGGGTGGGCACTGGGCCCCTGGGAGGTGAGCCTCCAAGGCGGCTCTGCAGCGCCAAGTCACATCCCCTGTGCTGGGGCTTCCTCAGGTTGTCTCCAGCCTCCAGAAGAAGATAGAGGAAGCTCAGCAGAAAGAGGAGACCCAGCTGCAGGAGAGTCTCAGTCGGGCAGAGCAGAGGGCTCAGCAGAAGGTTCACCAGGTCCTCCAGTATGAGCAAGAGGTAAATGCTGGCAGACTCTTGTGGCTTCCTGTATTCCTGCCCTGGGCACTCCATCCTAGCCCAGGGGTCCCTGCTTTGCTTTGGATGGCTCAGCTGGGGCTAGAACTCCTCGTTGCATTTTTATGCCTCCATTCCCTTGGGGCCAGGCGCTTCTCCATCCTGGCACCCCTGTGCATGAGTGGGGTGTGGTGTGCATCTATCACTTGTCATGCTCGTGTGATGTGTGCAGGTGGGGGAGCACCAGGGCGGGCGTGTACTCTGCCTTCAGGGGCTGGTCCCCCCTTAGGCCAGTGTGTCACATCCCTGTCGCCTACCCTGCAGCTCAGTGGCCTCCTGCGGGAGAAGCGCCAGGAGGTGGAGAGGGAACACGAGAGGAAGCTGGACAAGATGAAGGAGGAGCACCAGCAGGTGGTGGCTGAAGCCAGAGAGCAGTACGAAGCCGAGGTGACTTGCCCCTTCCCCGGCACACAAACGCACCCATCCTGTAGTCCCTGGCAGCTGGCTGGCGCCCAGCAGTGGTGCTGTCCCAATCACCTGCTTACTACTGCTGCAGCGGAGGAGTGTCTCCCCCATAGCAGGCAGGCTCCTTCCCTCCCTGAGTGGCAGCGGCTTACAGATACTGAGCTTGTACCCTGTGCCCACGTTCTTCTCAGCTCTGATGTTCACGAACTTGTTTAGTGCCCTCAGCACCCCGAGAAGGTGAGGGCTAGAGTGACCTCCAGCTTGAAAAGGAAACAGACCTAACAGTGTGAGCCCCTTTCCCAAATGCACCAGGCTAGTAAGTCAAGGAGCTGAGATTCAAGCCCTGACGGTCTCCTTCCAAGGCCTTTAGCTTTAACCACCCGACACCATGCCATTGGGGTTAATCAGAATTCCAGGACACCAAGAAATAGCCTGGCAAGAGCCACACACTACTTAGAGCTGATCTGCCCATGTTCCCCCTTCACCCATAGGTGAAGGTCTACCCACGCCGGTGGCTGGCTCCCACTGCAGGTGAACAGGGGTGGCGGTGGGGCCTGAGGTTGGCTTACAGCTGGGCCTCTGCCTGGGATTTCGAGGCTACTGTTTCTGTAACTGGACCCCGTAACCCAACTTCTCCATACGGTCTTTCCCACACAGAAATAGCTGGCCCATGATAAAATGTAGTTGTTTCCCTTCCCAAACCGAATCTGACCTCGCTGAAGATCAGTGATAATTTTTTAATGAGTGCTCTTCCCTGGAGGAAGGAAGCTGGACCCAGTAGACAGCAGGACGGGCTGATCCCACAGGGGGTTTCTCATGGCATCCAACCAGTGCCTGTATCAGTGGCAGAAAGGGGCGCAGGTTTTCTAGGGCCTAGAAAGCTCCTCTTCTCGAAGGGCTGGCCCTAGGGAGCCTCTGGGGTCCTCTGCCTTACTGACCCGGAGCCACAGGCCTGAAGGCCTCTGCAGTTTCCCACCAGCAGCCTCCCCTTCTGGGCAGGAGAGGAAGCAGCGGACAGAACTCCTGGGCCACCTGACCAGGGAGCTGGAGCACCTGCGAAAGTCACACGAGCGAGAATTGGAGGCCGTGAGGCAGACACAGGACAGGCAGCTTGAGGACTTGCGGCGTCGGCACCGGGAGCAGGTCAGGGCTCTGGGCCATCGAGGAGCCCAGGGAGGAGGAATGGACATGTGTTGGGGGCCAGCAGCCGTGGCAGCAGCAGATCGGAGCCTTGATAGCTGCAGGTGTGGGGTGTCTTTCGCTGGCCATCCCCCAGCCAGGACACATGTGCTCCTTTGTTTTCTGGGCCAGGGAGCATCCCCCAGATTAGAGGAGCGCAGTCCCCTCCCCCTGCCCAGGGCCCTGGGGTTAGCGCCTTTCCCTCTCTTTGCCCTGAGAGGAAGACACAAGGTGTGGTACTTTCCGGGGAGCCTGCAAGGGCAAGTGGAAGAAGGCCTGAGCCTTGCATGGGGGTGTGTGGTATGGAAGGGTAGGGTGGGTCGGCCCCCCACCCCCCGCCCCGTGCCCTTAGCTGACGCCTTGCATTCTTTCCACACTTATATTTCTCGTGCTGCCTATTTCTGTGCAGGAAAGGAAACTCCAAGATTTGGAGGTGGAACTTGAAACCAGAACCAAAGATGTCAAGGCCAAATTGGCTCAGCTGGATCTCCAGGTGAGAGTGGACGTGGAGGGTGGGATCTCCAGGTGCCGTTGACCTTGGAGTCCCCTAGGGGAGCACAGGTCCTCCTGCCCTTTAGACCCGGGGCGCCTGGAGATGGCCAAGGGCCCCACTTCTATCCCCCGCCTGCCCGCAGGAGGAGACTGCCCGAAGGGAGCAGCAGCAGCAGCAGCTCCTTGATGTGCAGAGGCAGGTTGCGCTGAAGAGCGAGGTGAGCCGGCCTCCCCTGTGCTATCTTTCCTCATTCCTGTCACCCTCCCTGCCCCTCTCCCCATAGCATCCCGCCTTTGGCTCACCTGATCTGCTGCGAGCACTAGGGTTCCCAACTACATTGGTGGTATCCCACAGGTAGCAGGGCCCTCTGGCTGGAGCCCAGCTGAGATCCCCAGGGAGTGGGGCTGTGGAAGGTAGGCAGAGCCTGCATGCTTCCTGACCTGGGCACAGGGACTGCAGTGTCGTTGAGGTCCACCCTCTTTCCTTGGCTGTTCAGGCTTCCCTGTCCTACTTCCCGCCTTTGTCCCACATGTCTCTGGGTGCTTCTCTCCCACCAGGAGGCCACGGCCAACCATCAGCATTTGGAGGAGGCAAAGAAGGAACACACCCATCTGTTGGAGTCCAACCAACAGCTTCGGAAACTTCTCGATGAACTTCGGGCCCACAAATTGGAGCTGGAGTCCCAGGTAGATGCGCTGCAGACCCAGAGTCAGAGGCTGCAGAAGCAAGTCAGGTACGTGAGCACTCTGCACTTGGACTTGCCTGCTGCCTCCTGCCTGCTGTCTGACACGCCTGGGTGGGCAGAGGTAGAACTAGGCAGAGGGGCCTTGCTGCATTTTGTAGGGAGTAAGGGGTAAGAGGCTGTGAACACCTAGGGGTCCCTGGTTCTACTGGTCATGCCTCGGTCATGCCTCAGCCCTCCCCCAGCGGCTTTGATGGATGTGGGCCTGCTGTCTCCCTAAGACCAGGGCTTGAAGTCCCCCCCTCCCAGCAGTCATGACGGTGTGCTGCCTGCCCTGCTGCATCATATGACCCTGCTTCCCCCACCCCATCCCCCACTCCCATTTCCAATCACAGCGACCTGGAGGCTGAAGCCCAGAGGAAGCAGGACATACTGAAAGAGCTGGCAGCTAAGGAGAGTAACGCTTCTGCACAGTGTGAGCTGGATCTTCGCATTGAGGACCTGAGGAAATCCTTCGGGACAGTGAGTTTTCTGAGCCTTGGAAGGGACAGTTTGGTGGGTCTGGGGCAGGGCTCTAGGAGGGGTCCCAGCTCTGCTTTATCTATGACCTTGACCTTAGCTTCCTGTCCTTAATATTCCCAGTCCTCCATCTCCATCAGTCAGACAATACTGGTGAGTGAATAGCGCCCAGCAGCCCCCAGAGCCATTACCTGTTTAGGCCCCTGGTAGGAGCTTTGAGGGGTCCCTTGAGCCTGCAGTGTATCTGATATTCAGTGGGTCTTTTCTACTGTATGTCCTTAGAACCAGACCAAAGAGGTATCCTCTATTCTCTCTCAGAGCAAGGAGGAGACCAACTTGTCCTTGGACAGGTGAGTTCTGATGCCTTAGTTTGGATCCAGGGTTCCATGAAGGGGTGAGTACCTGCATCACAGATCTGGGGTGAAGTGAAATGAGTTGACTGTGATCGCCAGTGGGGCTTGGTTTGGGGACGAGGACCTGAGGGACACACAGAATTTCTTTGGCAAGCCAAGAAGGTGCCCGTTATGACCACTGATCCAGCATGCTGGGATCTGCTACCCTCTGGTTGAGGATCAGGCTGGTGGGAGTGTGTGGCCCTCTGTCTGGAAGTCCTTTAGAGGCAGGGTGGGAGGACTGTGCAGGGTGCCGTGCAGTAGAGTGTGAACACCAGCAATATTCAGCCCAGCATCATTGTGTGTGCTCAGGATGGGCCTCGGTCGGGGCAGCGCTCAGGGGACCCACAGCAGGAGGTTCTCAGAGTGTGTCTTTTCCCTTCCCACCCCTCCTGTCCTGGCCACCCACAGTGTCCGACACTACCTCTCTGCTGAGGGCATAGCACTCCGTAGTGCCAAGGAGTTCCTGGTGCAGCAGACACGCTCCATGCGGAGGCGGCAGACGGCCCTGAAGGCCGCCCAGGAGCACTGGCGCCAGGAGCTGGCCAGTGCTCAGGAGGCCACCCAGGATCCCCCAAGCGCCAAGGCCCTGGAAGATGTGCGCAAGGACCTGGAGGAGGTCAGGAGCCTGGAGGAGAGCCTGCCTCCCTCACAGTGGGGGGACCTGGGGGGTGCTGGGCAGGTGACGCGGGTTATCTGTGTCCGTGAGGATGAAAGTGCCTTATATTTATGAGTCAGGGCACAGGTGCAGAGCGCTTTCTTCAGCACTTGATCATTTGATCCTCATGATAACCACGGATGATGTACAAGGCAGGGGTGTTACTCTGGCTTTCTAGGAGAGAAGTACAAGGGAGGATTTAAAAATTTCCCATCCAGTGTTTTGCTTGTCCTTTCCATTACACTGAAGACTTGGTTCATAAATGAATCCTCTGAGCACACTGGGCGCCAGGCTGACATGCTTTTCTGATCACTTGATTTCCAGTGAAAAGGCAGAGACCTAGTGCTGCCTTCTGAGGGTCTTGGTGGAGCCTGCTCCCTTAGAATTCTGTTGGCGCTCAGAGCTGGCATGGGGCAGGCTTCCCAGAGGCATCGGCCTGCCACCCTCAGGCCCTCCCTGCTCTGCTGAACGCTGAGAGTGCAGGGAGCGGGAGCACTGACATGATAACCCTGCACTGAGAGCAACCCTTGGAGAGTGTTAGGTATGGGCCCGGGCGAAGCATATCTCTACCTCCTCCAATCCTTACGACCCTAGAAGACTAGTATTTCTCTTCTGCAGATGACAGTCTAGACTGAGAGGTCATTTGCACAGACTCACCTGGCTAATGACATGCAGAGCTAGGGCTCCAGGATCTGTGCTTAGCACCCCCCTCCCATCTCTCTGGCTGCAGGAGACCAGGCATCTGGACGAGATGAGGTCAGCCATGCAGAAGGGCCATGACCTGCTGAGGAAGAAGGAGGAGAAGCTCATTCAGCTGGAGTCCTCTCTTCAGGAAGAGGTGCGACGTGGTGGCTCCGGCCCCCCTGCTTCTATTCCTGGGATGCAGTTGGGTTCTTTGGTCCCATGGAGTGGGGAGCTGGGCCTCTGGGGCTCCTGGGCTGGTGATGTGGCAGTGGCTTTGGCCTTGAGGTTTCTGACTACATCTGTGGGTTTGCATATCTGTGCGGAGTGGTTGAGCAAACCTGGAGCCTCTTGTTGTGGGTTCTTGAGAGGCGCTGGCCCCTGCCCAGCCCCTGCCTGGCCCCTGAGGAGAGCTGTGCCCGGGGGGGTTGGAATGGACAGACCTAGGCTTCCCTGGGGCCTTGTCCCCTGATGCCGGAGGTGTGGGTGTGGTTGAAGGAAAGCCCAGGTGAAGAGACCCTGCAGGGGGGAAGGGGCCCTGGTTCTGGGGCCCTGCTGCCTGTGTTTTGGGCCCATGGTGCCCCCTAGCCCTGCCTCCCTTCCCCCATGCCGTAAGGCAGCCAGTATGGTGTCCCTCTTCCTGAACTTTGGGTCCCAGAGAGTGCCCACCCATTGCAAGGACTGCGGGGAGAATGCACTGGGCAGGCACCAGTACTGACTGCTGCTTGTACCCCTCAGGCTTCGGAAGAGGACACTCTGAGAAGAGCCCCCACCAAGAAGGTGGTGACTTTTGACCTCAGCGACATGGAAGACATGAGCAGCACCAGCTCTGAGGCCTGCTCCCTGCCTCACAGTGAGTGTCAGTGGCTGCAGGGGGTGGGCCACAGTACCCACTGAGAGGGAGGGATGTGGGGAGGGGCAGCCCCCCTTCTTCAGCCCTGCATGGGTACACCTCTGGGAGCCAGCGTCTGGAGTAGGTACTCAGTAATGCTCGGAAGGAGTGACCCAGCACACAGGGACCACGTGAATGTGCACAGACCTTCCAGTGCCTTCTGGGACATGTTCTCCCTCTGCCGCTCTGGTCTGCAAAGGACATCTCCTCCTTCCTTGCTGCTCTCTGGAGAGGCTTTTTCCCCTGGCCAGCTTCTGGTCTGCGCTATCTGGAATTCAGAAGCCCTGCCATCCCTGTGACTTCCGTCAGCTGAGGGGCTGTGGTCCTGCAGACCAGGGAGGGGCAACCAGTAGGGTGCCCGGGGCCCTGAAGCCTAGTCCTTTCCTTTCAGTCAACCTGACCACCAGTGCCGCCTTCCCCAACGAGTTCCACTATTTGAGCAATTCCCTGCATCAGATCAGCAGCCAACTGAATGGTGTCCTCAGCATGCTGGGCAGTCTCAACCCGCAGCTGCCACCACCGCTCTTCACTGCTACACCGGTGCACACCCTGGCCCGGGACCCCAGGAGTGCCCCCACGCACACCTGCCCCTCCCTGGCCCGGGTCTCAGCCTCACCGCTGGGTAGGCCTACATCCACCCAGTGGGCCTGGGACCCCGGGTTGGGCCCCAGGCTCTCCTCCTCTGTGACTCAGACAGTGGACGACTTCCTGGTGGAGAAGTGGCGCAAGTATTTTCCAAGTAAGCCTCCCTCTTATTGCCCCTGGCTTGGGCAAGGTCCATCCCATTATGACTTGCTGGTTTCCCTGTAACCACGGGCTCCGTGGGTCTACAGTTTGCCTGGAGCTTGGGCTGATTGGAGCCTTTCTGATGTGATCCAAAGCTTAGCAAAAGCTTAGCAGAACCTGAAAGGTCATCCCTGTCATCACTACCATCTTGTGCTTTGTGTGAGGGGCCAGGCATGAGTCCTTCTGATAAGCCTCTGAGGTAGTGACATTTATCTTACCTTACAGACGAGAAAAACTGAGACTCAGAGAGGTTAAGAGATATGCCCCAGGGTTTCTAGAGAATAAGTAACACACTGGGTTCTGAGCTCCCTGTCTCTGTGACTTCAAGATTCTGCTTATAACCCCTCGGCCATATAGCTTTGCCCTGCCTCTGGGCGAGAAGGCCTCACCTGGTCTCTTAAGTCCTGCTGAAGAATGCAAAAAGCCATAAAAACATAGTTATTTGGGGGGAAAATTTACATATCTTTTTTGTGAATCCTAAAAGAAAAGTAGCTTCAATTTTAGAAGTAAATAGGACAAATTCCTGTCTCTCATCTGTGTCTCACATCCAACCACCGAAACGTTCCCTGTTGCTGGTGTCTGCGGGAGGTGGGAGGGGCACAGATGGGTTTGGGCTGGCTTCCACCGCCCGTTTCTGGACAATTGCCTCCCACTTTTCCAGCTGGAGTTCCGTTCCTCAGCAGCAACCCTGCCCCACTGGAGAACAGGCTGGGTTATGTGTCTGCCAGGTAAGCCTCACCGTGGGCTCAGGGTGGGAACCACACAGCCCTGTCGCTTTCCTGCACCTCCCTGGACAGGTGGCACCTCCCAGGGGAGAACTCTGGTCACGTTGCCCAGAGAGCTGGGATAGGCTCCCAGGCCACAAAGTTGCCTGGGTCTGAGGTGCCTCTGCGATCAAAGCCCAGCCCACCCCAGTGGCGGCTGGTCTCACCTGGCCTACCTGTATGGGGAAGGTGCCTGGTAGCACCTGCAGGGAGAGATGGGCCCTTCCTGCCCTTGAGCATGGCTTTTGTCTTTGCCATTAAGCTCATTGTCTGCTTTGTAGGTTCCCTTCTTCCCCAGGTCCTGCTGAGCAACATCTGGAGTGAGAGGGGCACCCTGTGGGAGAGACAGATGGGCAATTATTTAAACCTGTTATTAATTTCCCATTCATCTTCTTCCTTGCCAAATTTTCCCCTGCCCACCCCCACTCCCTCACAGGCCCCCTGCCATAAGCACCCCCACTTACCCTTTGACCCACTGGGGAGCTGATGCTAGGCAGGTATTTGAGTCAACAGAGGGGAAAGCTTTCGCTAATCGGCTGGGCTGGGACCAGGCAGATATGGGAGGGCTGATGCCAGGAGTGTCCACCCAGGGGAGGGGCGGAGGGGTCCACCACCTTGTCCTTGGGGAACAGATGCCCATCCTTCCAGAAGAGCATTCCTGCCAGTAAAGGAAGCTTTGAATTGCTGAAGCAACCCCTCACAGCCCCTGGCTGGTGTGCATAGAGGAGGAGGGAGATGTGCCGGCCTGTGGCCCGTGTCGCACGGCCCCTTCTTCCAGTTCTGTCACCTCCTTCCCAGTGAGCAGCTGCGCCTCCTGCAGCGGTCCCAGGCCCACGGCCCCGGGGTGGGCAGCCCTGACTTTCAGAGCATGATCGAGGCCAACCGAAAGTGGCTAGAACATTACAGGAATGACCCCACGCTGTATCCTTTGACTGCTGCTCCCCAGGCCGTGGGCCCTTCCTGCGGTCAGTGCCGGGATGGCTGAGTTGGGCTTCGGGGCTTGTGTTTGTACCCCGGGTGGGTCCAAGGAGGACCGTGTGTGGCCTTTGGCCCCTCCCTGGATGTGCTTAGTGGACTCCACTGCAGAGATTTCCTTCACTTAATGGCCAGACAGCTGTTCTCTTCAGTGCCCAAGCCAGCGGCTAGCTCCAGACTCCTGCAGCTGGGCCTGGATGAGCACAACACACTGAAGGTGTATCACTACTAGGGCCCCAACCTCTCCCGCGCCCGGACCAAGTGCCTGAGGAGCCGCCTGCGCTCTGTTCCTTCTGAGCGAGCGTTCTCCTGCCCCGGGTGCCCTATTTGCTGCCTGCCCCAGTCAGAGGAACCATGGAGGCCAGGGCTGGGTGGAAAGGATGGTGCCACTGAACACTGTAAGCTGCCCCTCTGAGCCCACATGTATCACGCTGAAGAATGTGGACTTCTGGGAACTCCCACCTGGATGAGGCAGCATTGACATGGGGTGATGGAGACCCGGGAGCCTTCAGGAGGGAGGACATGGTATTAGGAGTTGCCTCCCAAGGCCAAGGGCCTCCCGTTGGAGCTGAGTTGATCCCCTGGACCTGCAGGGGGCTCCATGCTTAGTGCTCCTGCAGTGATGTTCATATGGTCCTTAATTCAGTAGAACAAAGCCCCCCAGCATGTCTGTACCCTGGGGGACCAGGCTTTAATACCTCAGCCTCAGACAGACCCTTTTCTTTCTTTTTTCAAGTCTCCTTATTGAGCATTCTATCTCAGGATTGGGCCCAGAGCTCATACAGAGGTTGCTGGTAGTTGGCCCCCAGAAGCTCTGCTGCCTCTCCTCCCTCTGCTGGCTCTGTGCTTTCCTCAGGGGCACCCCCTTCCCTTCCCTCAGGCTCCTCCCTGGAGCCTCCCCCTGACCCCCAAGTCTCAGGTTGCAAGCATACAACTTTCAAGAAACCAACAAGCCCTAGGAAAAGCCTGGGATGGCTTTGGGTCCTCATCTTGGTTTTGTCTTTCTGGGCCGCCACGGAGAGAGGGGGGGTTCTTGTTTCCACCCCTCTAGCATCCGTCCTCAGAGCTGGTAGGCTGGTTCTGAAGGCAGCACCTGGCACTGGCAGTGGGGATCTTGTGCCAGGTCGAGCCGCTGCCATTCTGGCACGGCTCCCTGCGGTCCCGCTTCCCATCAGAGGGCTCCTCGAGGGGCTGCAGGCCATGTTCTCGGACATCTGTCCCATTGTTTGAATAAAATGTCCCCATATTTGTCTCAAAAGCTATGGGTTGCCCTCGCCTCTCCACTGCATACAAACCAAGTCTCTGCCAGCCTCTCACTCAGTTCTTTGTCTGGGACTAAGAAACTTTTTACTTCCCTCCCCCTCCACCCCCACCCCTTAGGCATCAGTCTACCATAGAGAAAAAAGTCCATTTTGTTATTTGGCTCATTCTGTGTGCTTCGGGGCTAGCTCATGTGTTACAACCAACTCTGGTGACAATCCTGTGTTTTCTACAGCAATTAAATCCCTGCAGGTCCATTTGCCACAAGGCAGCTGTGTGAATGTGTCTCCTCCTCTTTGAAGGCCCTGGCCTCCTTCTTCTTAAGAATAAAGGAAGGAAAAATTAACATTCTCAAACCCCTTCCTAGGTGGTCTAATCTACTCACAACAAGCCTGTAAATACAGGTGTGGGGAGGAAAACCCAGGGGCTCAGAGACCTGCAGGTCCCGAAGGAAGTAGCCTAGTTTCTGCCACATGAGAGCCCTTGGCCTCTCATCTGTGCCCCCAGAGCTGCCTGTCCCTGCTGCGTGGAAACCTCAGGAAGCACTGATATTCTTCATTCCCCGCCCCACTCTGCCACCTACCAGCTGGAGACTCACCATGCCATCTCCCAAAGACTACTCGGCATCGTTTTCTGCATGTACACAAATGAAAGCCAAGCCCCCTGAAGCCCTAAGCTGGCAAAGTTAGGTGGGTTTTGTTTTCTGCTCCAGTGGTGTGAGCAGCCAACATAGTTTTGGATTTATAGCAACAGAATTGCTAGGAGAACCAACCCAGGTGGCTGTGTTTCACAGATTTGCATGAGAAAACCACTTCAAACATACAGCTTAATGGAGCCTCCTCTGTGTCCCAGTGTCCTACCTGCTCTGATGAAGGGAGGGAGGAGAGATGCTAACATTGGTCGAACCTTCCGTGTGTAGGTGCCTTTCAAATATTACCTAATTTAACCCACTTAACCTGTGAAGTTGGTATGTTTTATAGATGGGGAGCTTCAGGCTCAGAGAGATTAAATGACCAACAGCTCAGGGTCACCCAAGATTTGAACCTAGATCTACACATCTCCAAAAGCCGAGTTATACTGAGCCTGCTCCCCTATGTCAGCACCTTCTGTCCTGATCACACAATAGTCCTGGCCCACTTGGTTTGAAGAGCTGGGTCCCAGGGAGGGAGGGCCTTCTAGCTGGGTGAGCAACCCCCCCTTCTCTGCCACTGCCCCAGGTTCAATTTTACAAGGCAGACTTTTTCCAAAGACTAAAACAGTCCTGTCTCTCCCCTTTGAGATGATAGAGTCTAGCTGGGGAGTCTAGACTCATAGCCCTTTGTAGCTGAAGGGAACCTTGCCCATGACTGGTCCCCTCATGTTTACAGTGGCAGAAATGGCCTAGAGAGATTATGAGAGTTAACCAGAGTTACAGTCAGGGTGTGGAAGAAGCGGGAGCTCTGACGCCCAGCCACTCTTCAGGAAAGAGTGTTTTTAAAAAGATAGTTACTTTGAACAGGCTACATGTATCATTTGAGTACTGAGCCATGTGAACAAAAGTCTGTCCATCCTTGGGCCAGTCTTCTCTTCGAAGGTTCCTTCTGGAGATTTTATGCAAATACAAGAAAAGAAAGGGCGGTGTTGTGATTATCTTCCCTTTTACTGGTCTAACCTAGGATCAGACAGTCTCCCAAAGCTCTTCTGTGAGATGTTCATTGAGTATTTTCCGAAAGGTACAAGGTTGTCAATGGCAGCCCCCACCCCCACCGCCATGAAGACTTCCACACAAAATGGCAGCTTGGGGAGGGGGAGATAATCTTGGCCATAGGACACCTGGGTCTACCTTTGGCTCTGACACCTGCAAGCTCTGTGACCTGAACAAGTCCTTTCCAGGCCTGTGCCCCCTCCACCCCCCCCCCCAGCCCTGCCAGTTAAAAGCTCAAAGCCTAAACCCTATTCTAGGAATGAAGCAGGGCGGCTGCCTTGGGTGGAACGTTGCTCTAACCCAGGGGGGAGGCTGGAAAGTCTCCAGTGGTCTAAATTAGACTCTGGTGGGGGAGGGTGACTGGTGGGGTTTCCAGTCCCACCACCAGCTTTTTGCAGGTTAGGTGAGGGGATGATGATTAAAAAATGGATCCCCTAAAAAAAAAAAAAAATGGATCCCCTGACATCACCAGTGTCCTGGATAGAATGGGAAAGTCTTTTCCTCCTTTCCTCTCGCATCTCCTGCCTTGCTGATTGAATCTGCCGTCTCTAGCAGATACGTTCCACAGAGGGCCCAGTGAAGGGCAGAAGAGCACTGTTTGCATGATGGAGGGGAGGGATGCCTGCCCTTGGGAGCTAGGGAGCGGAGGGACAGTGGGATGAGTTCCACTCACATTTAAAAAAGCAAAGGGGATGTGAGTCAAACAAGAGTTCCCACTTTATCCTCTCTGTGCCTCAATCTTCATATCTGTGAAATGGGGTGACTTGTCCCATAAAGTGGTTGGGAGGATTAAAGAAGTTAATCCATATAAAGTCCTCAAAACAATGTTCAACACATAGTAAGGGCAAGGACACCACCAAGGTAGCAACAGAGGCCATTCCTGACCACTCCCCTTCATAAGAATACTAGCAGCTATCCACGGATGACACACGACGGAGAGAATCCTAGAACCTGGGGTGAGGCTGAAGCATGCCTTGCAGAGACTAGACAGATAAGAGAAGGGGCTACAAGCCCACTTTGCTGCCCCTCCCCCACACTGAGAGTTCCCCTGAACCTGCAGTTCCTCCAAGAAAGAGGAGTTTAGGTGAGACATCCAGTTCCTCCAGCACTGTGGGTCACTTTGTGGGAGCCCCTACTATGGTTTCACCCCATGGGGATTGCAGGGGAATCTGTGACATCAATGGGGAAGGACTTCCAGCAAACAGCACATGGATCTTGGCCAACCAAGTTCATACTTGCAGGGCCCAGGTAGTAATCCCAACCAATGGCTTTACTTACCGGCAAAATCAGGTTAGTACAGTCTGACCAGGCAAGCTGTGGGTCTGCTTGATTCAGGTCTTCCTCCTCAGGCTCTGTAGCAGAAGCCTCCCCCATGCCTGGGCAGAAGAGCTGGGTGATAGCCACACCAGCTGTGAGGTGTGGCTCCCAATCCATCCTGACCAGAAAGCCTGTTTGGGAAAATTTGAGAGTTGCCTGAAGGAGGCTCTCCCAAGTCCCACTGAGGCAGGATAACTGAATCATGGCTACACTCGCTATGGAACATGGTCCTTGGCCCCATCTGATAAGGAAAGGCTGCTAAGAACACCTGGAATCTTCACATAACCCAGCAACACTTGAGCTGAGAGGCAAGTGTGCAGAACTGACCACCCCTAGAGCAAAGCTAGTGGCCCTGTTTGGTCAGGGAAGTTGGGCATGGGTCAGCTTGAGTCAGGACCACAAAGAGCCTTAATGACCTTGGAGCTGCTTTTCCCACTGCACCTCAGCAGGGAAACTTAAGTTCATAGTCCCACTTACAGCTGAATATGGCTTTAGCCCACCTGACTAAGGAGCTTTACCAGAGCACCGAGGAAGCTGCATGGTCCACCCAACAGCCCTATTTACAATGGCATTTGAACAGAACATAGCCCGTGGCTTTCCTGTCTGCAGAGCAAAATTGGTGGCCTCATCCAACCAAGATATTCAATACACACTCTTGTCTGATTTGGGTCCCCAAACTGAACCATGACCCTGGGTTTGTCCTGCTGCCCCGCCAGGGCAGGGAAGCTTATGCATGGCTTCACCTGCTGCTAAGTATAGCACTTGGTCCCTAGGAAGCCTGACCAGAGAATTTAGGCAACCATGGAACTCAACCTACAGCTTCATTTGGAAGCAAGCCAGCAGTCTTATCCAGCTGTTTTCAGCCAGTGCAATCCCCAACCCCCATGATCTCTGAGCTTAAACAGTTGCCTTGTCCAAAAATAGACCCTACTAGCAAGCTTCACCTGCCCAAGGCATTATCAGAAGACTTGTCCAGAAGCCCAAGCTTAGCTGACCGGCGAAATACTGTCTCTGCCAAAGCAAACCTGCATAGCCTGGAAGAGAAGACCACTTAGCCAAATGCAGATACCAACATAAGGAGTAAAGGATCATGGAAAAAAAAAATCAGACAAATGTGATACAACAAAAGGAAGCAAAGCTTAATAACTTACTTTAAAGAAATGTAATCTAGGAACAGTCAGAAAATTCAGAAGAATCCTTTTAAGGATCCACAAAAGAACACACAACTAAATAAAATTAGGAAAACTATTCATGAACAAAATGAGAAGTTCAACAAAGAAACAGAAACCATCAAAAAGCCCAAACAAATCTTAGGGCTGAAAAAATACAATAACCATATTGAAGAATTCAGCCAAAGCTGCAAAAATAGACCCAACCAGGCAGAAGAATCAGCGACCTGGAAGATAGGACATTTGAAATTATCCAGTCAGGGGAGCAGAAAGAAAAAAGACTGAAGAAAGCCAGTGGAGCTTAGAGGATACAATGAAAGAAAGTGATATTCATTATGGGAATTCCAGAAGAAGAAAAAAAGGACAGAAAATATATTTAAAGCAATAATAGCTGAAAAGTTCCTAAACCTGGGGAAGTAGACATTCAGCTCTAGGAGACCCAAAAGACCCCAAATAGGAACTGAAATAGGGGTACACTGAGACACATTAAATTATTAAAAGCTAAACACAGAATTTTATTTATTTTTAAAGATTTATTTAAGAGAGAGAGCAAGAGAGTGTGTGCACATGCATATGTGCTCCTGTACCATGCAGCTTCCTCCTGTAGGGGGAGGAGCGGAGGGGGAGAGAGAATCCTAAGCAGATTCCCTGCCAAGTGCAGAGCCCAACCTGAGATCATTACCTGAGTCAAAACCAAGAGTCAGGTGCTCAGTCGACTGGGCCACCCAGGTGCCTGTAAACACAGAATTTTAAAAGCAGCAAGAGAAAAGTATACACAAATGACCCTCCATAGGACTTTTTGTCAGACTGCTCAACAGAAAACTTTTAGGCCAGAAGAGAACAGGGTGCATATTTAAAATATTGAAAGGAAAAAACTGTCAACCAAAAATATTATACCCAGTGAAGCTGTTCTTACAAATGAAATAGGGATAAAGACTCATCACCAATAGACATGCCTTACAAGAAATAATGGAGTTCTCTGAGTGGACATAAAAGGACACTAATTAACATAAAAACATAAGGCAGTGTAAAATCCAGTGATAATGGTATATATAAAGTTAGATTCTGTAATATGATAAAGATGGTGAATAATTCACTTACAACCAAGGTTTAAAAGTTACCAACAGAGTTCTGGTCTAGGACAGCAATGTTGGAAGACCTTGAATTCACTTCCTCCATGGACACACCCAATCTATGCCTATTTATAAAGCAATTCCTTTCAAAGAATGACGGAGTGATAGAACCGCTTCTGCACAACAAAAGATAGAGAGACTATATAGAGAATGGCGAGAGAGAGAGAGAGAGAGAGAGAGAGAGAGAGAGAGAGAGAGATACAAAGGGAGCCCCCATGCCCTATGTTGTGAACTGCAATGAGGAGGGATAGGCTGAATGACCTAGAGCAGATTCATCTGCCCTGGGGCACAAGAAAAAAGCCACAGTTTAAAAGAGCAACTAGAATAAAGGAATCACCCCTGGGACCTTGCCAAGTGGCTGAGAAGCTATTGAAGCTCTCTCTGGGGGGAAGGGGGTGGCTTATGAACACCACTGTCTGTGTTCCCTCTCAGTCTTGATATCATGAACAGGAGCAAGGTCTGGGCACCCTAGCTGGCCTACCACCTCAGCAAGCACCAGGGCTCTAGCCTGCACCAGCTCCAGCCATCCCACCAAGGTGGCCCCAGTGCAGCACACACCAGGACACCTCTAGTCAGTGTTCACTATAGCTCTAGTCATTGCACCTAGGTTATATAGACACAAAGCACCCCAGAACACTCCAGGCCTATACCATTTTGGCTCCATTTGCCCTGTCATGTTATGTCCTGTGCTGAGCACTTTGGGACATCCTGCCTTGCACCTATTTTAGCTTCAGCTGTCCTCCCAGGGTCTCCTCTATGCATAGAGCCCAGGACCTCCCTGGCCTGTACCTACTCCAACTACTTCAGATGTCCTGTCAGGGCTTTTCTTGCACAGACAGCCTTGGGACTCCCCCAGCCTATGCCCACTTCAGCTTTGGACATCCCATTAGTGGAGTCCCAGAACAAGTGCCCAGGATTCTCAAGCTGTACCAGCCACAGTTCCAGCCAACCAAAGTCACTATGTGCAGTATACACAGGGATGACCATACAACAAGACCATTCAAGTTTAGGAGAAGTGGCTATTCCACCTAATTCAGAAAGAAGAACAGAAAAGCAAAATGAGGGGACAGGAATATGTTCCACATGAAAGATTAAGACAAAACCTTGGGGAAAAAAAAACCTAAATGAAACAGAGGTAAGCAATATGATTGATAAAGAGTTTAAAGTAATGATCATAAAGATGCATATCAGATTGGAGAGAAGAGTGAAATAACTCCGTGAGACCTTCGACAATGAGACAGGCAGTATAAAGAACCAATCAGAATTGAAAAATACAATCACAAATAAAAAGTACACCAGGCAGTGTGTCTCTGCCTCTCTCTCTCTCTCTCTCTCTCTCTCTCTCTGTATGACTATCATAAATAAATTAAAAAAAAAGTACACCAGGCAGAATCAACATTAGATTAGTAGGGGCACAAGAATGGATCAGTGATCTGGAAGACAGGATAGTGGAAAGCACCCAAGCTGAACAGCACAAAGAAAAAAAAATGAGGATAGGTTAAGGGATATCTTGGACAGCATCAAGTAAACAAACACTTTCTCTATCAGGGTCCCAGAAAAAGAAAGGGGCAGAAAACTTATTTGAAGAAATAATAGATGAAAAATTCCCTAACCTGGGGAAGGAAAGAGACATCTTCCTTGTTCTGAAGGAACTATGGAAAAACATAGTTCCAGACAAGAAAAACCCAAGGAGATTCAGTGCATGATATATAATAATTAAAATGTAAAAGGTTAAAGAAGAAAAATTTTAAAAGCAAAAGAGAAGCAACAATTTACATATAAGGGAAACCCCATAAGGCTATCAGCTGGGGTTTATAGCAGAAAGTTTGCAGACCAGAAGGGAGTAGCATGATATTTCAAAGTGCTGAAAGGAAAAAAAAACCTAAAACCAAGAATACACTTAGCAAGGCTGTCATTTAGAATTGAAAGAGAGAGAGTTTCCCAGATAAAAGTTAAAGGAGTTCATCATCACTAAACTGGACTTGCAAGAAATGTTAAAGGGACTTTAAGTGGAAAAGAAAAGGCCATACTTAGAAGAAAATCATGAATAAAAATATATAAAATATGACAATAAATGCATAAAATGTGGAGGGGTTGAATAAAGTTTTTTTTTTTATAAGAATGTGTTCAAACTTAAGTGACCATCAACTTAATACAGACTACTATAAACTTAGGATGTTATATATGCATGTCATGGTAACCACAACCCAAAAAGTATAGTAAAAAAGAAAGAGAAAGGAATTCAAGCATAACACCAAAGAAAATAATCACAAGGAGAGAGAGCAAGAAGAGAGGAACAGAGAAAAACTGCAAAAACAAGAAGCAGTTAACAAGATGACAATAAGTACCTACATATCAATAATTACTTTATTTTATTATTTTTTTTATTTATTTATGATAGTCTCACACACACACACACACACACACACACACAGAGGCAGAGACACAGGCAGAGGGAGAAGCAGGCTCCATGCACCGGGAGCCCGACGTGGGATTCGATCCTGGGTCTCCAGTATCGCACCCTGGGGCAAAGGCAGGTGCCAAACCGCTGCGCCACCCAGGGATCCCTCAATAATTACTTTAAATGTAAATGGTCCAAGTGTTCCAATAAAAAGACATAGGGTGGCAGAATGGATTTAAAAAGTCATTATATATATGTATGTATGTATGTATGTATGTATGTGTATATATATATGTGTGTGTGTGTGTGTATATATATATATATACATTGAAAGCAAACGTATGGAAAAAGGTATTCCATGCAAATGGAAATGAGGGAAAAAAAATAAAGCTGGGTAGCATTCTTATATCAGACAAAATAGTCTTTAAAACAAAGACTGTAGGGGGGCAGCCCCGGTGGCGCAGCGGTTTAGCGCCGCCTGCAGCCCAGGGTGTGATCCTGGAGACCTGGGATCGAGTCCCATGTCAGGCTCCCTGCGTGGAGCCTGCTTCTCCCTCTGCCTGTGTCTCTGCCTCTCTCTTCTCTGTGTATCTCATGAATAAATAAATAAAGTATTTAAAAAAATAAAAAAAAATAAAAAAAAAATAAAACAAAGACTGTAGGGATCCCTGGGTGGTGCAGCAGTTTGGCGCCTGCCTTTGGCCCAGGGCACGATCCTGGAGTCCTGGGATCGAATCCCACATCGGGCTCCCGGTGCATGGAGCCTGCTTCTGCCTCTGCCTGTGTCTCTGCCTCTCTCTCTCTGTGTGTGACTATCATAAATAAATAAAAATTAAAAAAAAAATAAAACAAGGACTGCAATGAGAGACACAGAAGGACACTGCATAAAGAGAAAGGGTCAGTCCAACAAGATATTAAAATTGTAAACATGTATATACCCCAAATTGGAGTACCTAAATACATAAAATAAATGTTCACAGACAAAAAGGGAGAAATTGACACTAATACAATAATAGGAAACTTTAACACCCCACTTACATCAATTGCTAGATCAACCATGCAGAGAACCAATAAAGAAACAGTATGTTTGACACAATGGACCAGATGGATTTAACAGATACATGCAGAACATTCCATCTAAAAACAACAAAATACACAGTCAAGTCCATATGGAATATTCTCCAGGATAGATCACATGTTGGGCCATGAAACAAGTCTCAATACATTTCAGAAAGTTCAAATCATATCATGCATCTTTTCTGACCACGAGGATATGAAATTAGAAATCAATAATAAGAAAACAATTGGAAAAACAGAAAAAAAAATGGAGGCTAAACAAGATACTGCTAAGCAACCAATGTGTCAACAAAGAAATCAAAGAGGAAACTTAAAAAATACATGGAGACAAATGAAAATATAATGGTCCAAAATCTTTGAGACACAGAGAAATTAGTTTTAAGAAGGAAATTTATAGCAATACATGCCTACCACAAAAATAACCACAAGGAAAATCACAAATAATCTAACCTTACATCTAAAGGATCTAGAAAAAGAAGAACAATCAAGGCCTAATATTAGTAGAAGGAAGGAAATAAAGATCAGAGTAGAAAGAAATACAATAGTTTTAAAAAAAAGATAAAAGAAACCAAGATTTGGTTCTTTGACAAGATAACCAAAATTGATGAACCTTTAGAAAGAGTCATCAAGAAAACAAGAGAGGACCCTGATAAATAAAATTGGAAAAGGAAGAGGAGAAGTAACAACTAACGCCACAGAAACACAATGGATTATAAGAAACAACTTTAGGAAATTATGTGTCAACAATTTGGACAACATAGAAGAAATGAATAAATTCTTAGAAACCTATAACTTCCCAAAACTGAACCAGGAAGGAATAGAAAAAAACAGAACGGATCAATTACTAGTAATGAGATTGAATTTGTAATAATAATAATAATAATAATAAAAAACTCCCAGCAAACAAAAGTTCAGGAACAGATTGGATACACAGGTGAATTCTATCAAATATTTATTTTTTTTTAATTATTTATTTATTTATTTATGATAGTCACACAGATGGAGAGAGAGAGAGAGAGGCAGAGACATAGACAGAGGGAGAAGCAGGCTCCATGCACCCGGAGCCCGACATGGGATTCCATCCGGGGTCTCCAGGATCGCGCCCTGGGCCAAAGGCAGGCGCTAAACCGCTGCGCCACCCAGGGATCCCCCTATCAAATATTTAAAGAAGAGTTAATACCTATTCTTCTCAAACTATTCCAAAAAATAGAAGAGGAAAGAAGCTTCCAAGTACATCCTACAATGCTAGCATTTCCTTGATACCAAAACCAGACAAAAATACTGAAGCAATGAAAGAAAAGAAAGGAAGAAAGAAGGAAAACTACAGGCCAATATTTCTGATAAACGCAGATGCAAAATTCCCACAACAAAAGTTAGAAAACCACATCCTCAATACATTAAAGGGATCATTCACCATCATCAAGTAAGATTTATTGGGAATGCAAAGACAGCTCAATGTTTGCAAATCTACCAATGTGATATGCCACATTAACAAAATGAAGCATAAAAATCATATGATAATCTCAATAGATGCATAAAAAACATTTAGCAAAATTCAACATCCTTTCATGACCAAAACTCTCAACAAAGTAGGTTTAGAGGGAACATACCTCAACATAATAAAAGCCATATATGAGAATCCACAGCTAATATCATACTCAATGGGGAAAAACGGACAGTTTTCCCTTTAAGATCAGGAAAAAGACAAGTATGTGCTCTCTAGGCACTTTCATTCAATATAATAATAGAAGTCCTAGCCACAGCAATCAGACAAGAAAAAAGAAATAGAGGCATCTAAATTGGTAAGGAAGAAGTTAAAATTTCACTATTTGCACATTATATAGTACTATACATAGAAAACCCTAAAACTCCACCAAAACACTATTAGAAGTAATAATACACAGTAATACACACAAATGGGTTGAATTTCTATACACTAGAAATGAAGCAGCAGAAAGAGAGATTAAGAAAAACAATTCCACTTATATAACTGTACCAGAAAGAATAAAATACTTAGGAATAAATGTAACCAAGGTGTGTGTGTTGTGGGGTAGAAGACCTATATTCTGAAAACTATGAGACATTGATGGAAGAAATCAAAGATGACACAAATGGAAAGATATTATACACTTATGAATTGGAAGAATACTGTTAAAATGTCCATACTACCCAAAGCCATCTATAGATTTAATGCCATCCCTATCAAAATACCAACAGCATTTTTAACAATACTAGAATAGATAATACTAAAATGTATATGGAACCACAAAAGACCCCAAATAGCCAAAGCAATCTTAAGAAGAAGAAGCTGAAGGTATCACAATCCCAGATTTTGAACTATATTACAAAGCTGTAGAAATCAAAACACTATGGTGCTGGCAAAAATAGACACATAGATCAATGGAACAGAATAGAATTTGGAAATAAACCCACAATTATGTGGTCAATTAATCTACAACAAAGAATGCAAGAATATACAATGGAAAAAAGACAGTCTTTTCAATAAATGGTGGAGAACTGGACAGCTACAAAAGAATGATACTGGACCACTTTCTTACACCATACAGAAAAATAAACTCAAATGGAGTAAAGACCTAACTATGAGACAGGAAATCATAAAACTCCTTGAATAAAACAGACAGTAATTTTTTTGACTAATAACATTTCTGTAGATATACCTCCCTAGGCAGGGGAAAGAAAAACAAAAAGAAACAATTGGGATACACCAAAATAAAAAATCTTTTGCATCGCATAGGAAACCATCAACAAAATGAAAAGATAACCAACTAAATGGGCTAAGAAATTTTGCAAATGATATATCCAATAGGGATTAATATCCAAAATACATAAAAAAAAACTTATACAACTCAACACCAACTCCCCCTGAATATTACGATCAAAAAGTGGGCAGAGGGGATGCCTGGATGCTTCAGTGGTTGGGCATCTGCCTTCAGGTCAGGGCGTGATCCCACGGTCCCAGGATTGGGTCCCGCATCGGTCTCCCCTCAGGCAGCCTGCTTCTCTCTTTGCCTCTCATTCTGTGTCTCTCATGAATAAATAAATAAAACCTTAAAAAAAGTGGGCAGAGGATCTGAATAGACATTTTCTGAAAGATGACATACAAATGGCCAACAGACACATGAAAAAAATGTTTAGCATCACTAATCATCAGGAAAATGCTATATTACCTTACACCCATCAGAATAGCTTAAATCAAAAAGACAAGAAATAACAAGTGTTGGCAAGGATGTGGAAAAAGGAAAACCTGTGTACTGTTGATGGGAAGGTAAACTGGTGCAGTCACTGTGTAAAACAGTATGGAGTTTCCTCAAAAAATTAAAAATGGAAATGCCATGTAATCTAGTACTTCCACTATTGGATATTTCTTCAAAGAAAACAAAACACTAATCAAAAAGATATGTGCACCCCTCTGTTTATTTATAGCAGTATTTACAATAGCCAAGATATAGGAGCAACCCAAGTGCCCATCAATAGAAGTATGGGTAATGAATGTGTGGTCTTATATATAATGAAATATTAGCTATAAAAAAGAATGAAATCTTGCCATTTGCAACATGGGTAGACTTAGAGGGTATTATGCTAAATGGAATAAGTCAGAGAAAGACAAATACCATATGATTTCATTTGTGGAATCTAAGCAACAAAACAAATGAATAAACAAACAAAAAGCAGAAAAAGACCCATAAATACAGAGAACACACTGATGGTTGCCAGAGGGGAGGGTGGTGGTGGGGAAAATAGGTGAAGGGGAATGGGAGATAAAGACTTCCATTTATGGAATATGTCACAAGGATAAAAGGTATATCCTAGGGAATAGTGTTATTGTAGTAGTGTTGTATGGTGATAGACAGTAGCTTCACTTGTGGTGAGCATAGCATAATATATAGACTTGTTGAATCATGATGTTGTACACCTAAACTAATGTAATATTGTGCATCAAGTGTTCTTCAATAAAAAATAAAAACAAATTAGCAAAAATAACTATAATGATAATAATCTGTTATTAGTTACATGATATAAAGAATATATAACTTGTAACATGAATGACCTAAAATGTGAGGAGGAGAGAAAAATGTAAAGCTTAGAAATTTTATTGAAGTTGTCATTAGTTTAAAATTAGTTAAATATTATAGGGCAGCCTGGGTGGCTCAGCAGTTTAGCGCTGCCTTCATCCCAGGGCCTGATTCTGGGGACCCGGGATCGAGTCCCATGTTGGACTCCCTGCATGGAGCCTGCTTCTCCCTTTGCCTGTGTCTGTGCCTCTCTCTCTCAGTGTCTCTCATGAATAAATAAATAAAGTCTTTTAAAAAATATGATATTATAGTTTTAAGGTATTTTATGTAAGCCTTATGGTATCCCCAAGAGAAGAGCTATAATTACACAAAAGATCATGACAAAGAAGTCAAAGCATATTAATACAAGACATAAAAAACTTCAAAACAACTAAAAAGCAGGGTAAATAAGAAACAATGAACAAAATGGCATTAGTAAGTCCTTACGGTCAATGATTACTTTAAATGAAAACAGATAAAATTCTGCAGTCAAAAGTCAGAGAATGGATGACTAGATAAATAGACAAAATAACAAGGTCCAATGATATGCTGCCTACAAGAAACTCATTTGGCTTTAAAGGTACACAAACTGAGAGTGAACGGATGGAAAAAAATATTTCAAGAAATTGTAACTCCCCAATAGGCAAGGGTAGCTATATGTATAATGGATGAAATAGATACAAAGATGGTCAAGATGACAAGATCATCATATATTGGCAAAGGAGTCAATATATCAAGAAGACACAATAGATGTGCTCAGTATCAGAGCATCTAAATACATAAAGCAAAAACTAAGAGCTATAAGGAGAAATAAGGAGTGGCACAATAATAAATGGGGACCTTAATGCCCCACTCTAAACAATGGATAAATCATCCAGACAGAGAATCAATAAAGACTCAGCAGATTGAACACTATATACCAAATGGATCTAGCAGACATACACATAACATTCTATCCAACAGCAGAATACACATTCTTCTCCAGTGCACAGGGAACATTTTCCAAGACAGATGATACGTTAGGCTGCAAAACAAATCTTAGCAAATTCAAGAAGACTGAAATCATACCAAATATATTCTCTTACCACAGAGGTATGAAACTAGAAATCAATAATGAGGAGAACTGGAAAATTCATGAATACATGGAAATTAAACAACACTCTCCTGAACAATGCATCAAAGAAGAAATTAAACAGGAAATAGAAAAGTATCTTAAAACAAAAATGTAAACAACATACCAAAACTTATAGGATGCAGCAAAAGCAGTTTTATGAGAGAAGTTCATAGCAATAAGCTTCTATATTAAGAAGCAAGAAAGCTCATATATAAACAACCTAGATCTACACCTTTAAGGAACTAAACAACAAACTAGCCCAAAGTTAGCAGAAAGAAGGTAATAATAAAGACTGGAGTAGAAATAAATGAAACAGAAGCAGAAAAACAATAGAAAAGATTAACCAAACTAAGAGTTGGTTCTTTGAGAAGCTAAACAAAATTGACAAACCTTTAGCTAGACTACCTCAGGAAAGGAGAGAGAGAGAGAACCTTAATGAACAAAATTATAAACTAACACCACAGAAATACAAAGATTGTAAGAGGCAATTTTGAGTAAGTATACACCAACAATCTGGGCAACCAAGAAGAAATGGAAAAGTTCTAGAAATGTACAGACTGCCAAGACTGAATCAGGAAGAAATAAAAGTCTGCACAGCTAATCACTAGAAAGGAGATTAAATCAGTAACAACAACAACAACAATTTCCCAATGATGAAAAGCCAAGGCCAGATGACTTCACTGGTGAATTTTATCAAACATTTAAAGAATTAATGTCAGGGGGTGCCTGGGTGGCTTAGCTGGTTAAGTGTCTGCCTTCACCTCAGATCATGATTTTAGGGTCCTGGGAAAGAGCCCCACATCAGGCTCCCTGTTCAGTGGGGAGTCTGCTTCTCCCTCTCCTTCTGCCCCTCCCCTTCACTCATGCGTGCATGTACAGGCATGCTCTCTCAAATAAAATCTTTCAAAAAGTAAAGAATTAATGCCAATCATTCTCCAACTCAAAAAAAAAAAAAAAGCCAGAAAAAGATATTATCAGAAAACTATAGATCAATATCCTTAATGAATATAGATGTAAAAATTCTCAATAAAATACTAGGAAACAATTCAGCAGCACACTAAAAGGATTACTCACCATAATCAAGCACAATTTATGTCTGAGATGCAAGGATGGTTCAACATTTGCAAATCAATGTGATGCATCACATTAATAAAGAAAAAAAGTCATACAATCATCTTATTAAATGCAGAAAAAGCATTTGACAGAATTTAACAACTGTTTGTAATAAATTCGGTAGGAAAGGAATGCACCTATAAGGCTGTATATGATAAGCCCATAGCTAACATCTTACTCAATGTTGAAAGGTTCAAAGCTTTTCCTCTAAGATCAGGAATAAGACAGGGTGCCCACTTCACCACTCCTATTCAATATAGTACTGGAAGTCCTTGTCAGAGTCATTAGGCATGAAAAAGAAAAAGAAAAAGAAAAGGCACCAGCATTGTTAAAGAAGAGGTAAAACTGTCGCTTTTTGCAGATGACATGATTTTATACAGAGAAAACCCTAATGATTCCACCAAAAAAAAACCCAAAAAAACAAACAAAAAAACAAAACCTGTTAGATCTACCCAGTAAATTCAGTTAAGTTGCAGGATACAAAATTAACATAAAAATCAGTAGCATTTCTATATACTAACAACAAATTCTGTGACAAAGAAATAAAGAAAATGACCCATTTACAATAGCATTGAAACAATAAAATATTTAGCAATAAACTTAACCAAGGAGGTGAAAAAAATCTCTACTCTGAATACTATAAGACATTGATGAAAGAAATCAAAGAAGACACACAAATAAATGGAAAGTTATTCCATGTTCATGGTTTGGAAGAATTAATCTTAAAATGTCAATACTACCCAAAGCCATCTATAGATTCATTGTAATCCCTGTCAAGATTCCAATAACATTTTTTTTACAGAAGTAGAAAAAAAATCTTAAAATTTATATGAAACCACAAAAACTCCTGAATAGCCAGAGCAATCCCTATAAAGAACAAAACAGGAGGCATCATATTTCTTGATTTCAAGCTAAACTATAAAGCTATAGCAAACAAATCATCCAATGAGATTTATTGTGGGGAATGCAAGAATGGTTCAATATTTGCAAATCTACCAACGTGATATGCCACATTAACAAAATGAAGTGTAAAAATCATATGATCATTTCAATAAATGCATAAAAAGCATTTGGCAAAATTCATCCCTTCATGAACAAAACTCCCAACAAAGTGGATTTAGAGGGAACATACCTCAACATAATAAAAGCCATATAGGAGAACCCACACCTAAAATAATACTCAATGAGGAAAAACTGAGGTTTTCCCTTTAAGATCAGGAAAAAAACAAGAATGTGCACTCTAGGCACTTTTATTCAATATAGTACTACAAGTCCTAGCCACAGCAATCAGACAAAGAAATAAAAGGCATCCAAATTGGGGAGAAGGAAGAAAAACTTTCATTATTTGTAGATGATATGATAGTGTACATAGAAAACCCTAAAACTCCACCAAAAAACTATTAGAGCTCAGGAGTGAATTCATAAGACTGAAGAATACAAAATCAATATACAGAAATTCATTGCATTTCTATACACTAATGGAAGTAGTGGAAAGAGAAATTAAGAAAACAATTCTATTTATAACTGACCAATAATAATAAAATGCACAGGAACAAACTTAACTAAGGAGAGGAAATAGTTGTACTCTGAAAACTATAAAATCTTGATGAAACTGAAGACAACACAAATGAATGGAAAGAGAATCTATGCTCATAGATTGGAAGCATATTGTTAAAATGTCCATACTACCCAGAGCAATCTACAGACTTAATGCAATCTCTACAAAAATACCAACAGCATTTCCCACAGAACTAGAACAAATCATCTTGAAAGTTTTATGGAACCACAAAAGAGCCCAAATAGCCAAAGCAATCTTCAAAAAGAACAAAATGGAAGGTATCATGATCCTAGATATCAAGATATACTACAAAGCTGGAGTAATAAAAACTGTATGATACTGGCATAACAATAGACACACACACACACACACAAACAATAGACACAGAGGTTAATGGAACCGGATAGAAAGCCCAGAAATAAACCCAGGATTATATGGTCAATCTTTAATAAGGAGGCAAGAATATGCAAAGGGAAAAAAGACAGTCTCTTCAACAAATGGTGCTGGAAAAACTGGACAGCTACATGCAAAGAATGAAACTGGATCATTTTCTCACACCATAGACAAAATAAACTCAAAATGGATTAAAGACCTAAATGTGACACCTGAAACCATAAAAATTCTAGAAGAGGCAGTAATTTCTTTGACATCAGTCATATCAACATTTTTTGTAAATATGTCTCCTGAGGCAAAGGAAACAAAAGCTAAAATAAACATTTTCTCAGCTGTAGCCAGAAGGAGAGGTTCGGGGGTGGGCGCAGTGGCGAGGTGACACCCATCTTCCAGAAACTTCTTCCTGGGGGGTGTTAGGCTCCTGGAGGAAGGCCACTACAGACTGGGGCAGAATCAAACAGATTGGCTGTCCGACTGCCACTTACTGCTTCTCTGCTCTGGCCAAGTGACCATCTGGAAGCTGGGCCTCCATTTCTTCACCCGAGGACAGGATGACTGTACTCACCCCAGGGAAGTCCACAGACTCCTTGTCCTCACTCCATCTGCTAGAGTAGTGGTTCCGGAGCTTTCCTCCAGGAAGGGTCTCCATCTATTCCTTCTTTTCCTGCTGGTTTGGTGCCCTCTTCCTGAGGTCTGGCTGCCCAGGGTTTCCCTGAGATCTGGCCCCTGACAGGATGGTCTTCATCTTGCTAATCCTCAGTTCACAGCTAAAATCATCCTTACCTGCATTAGGGCCTTCCAGTCTCTCCCACCTGGCAGCACAGGGACTAATTTCCCATTGCACAGAAAAGAATATTGACGCCCATGAGGCTGAAACCTGTTCACAACCATTCACACTTACCCCAGGTCACAGAGTTGGAAGAGGAGCAGTGAGCTTTGTTTCCCCCATTCCTTGCTTTTCCCTCACTGGGGTCAGCACAATTCCTGTCACGGAGTAAGTGTGCAAACAAATGCTGCCTCCAGGTGTTACCTGGGTTTCTGTAAAGCGTCCCGAGAGGTTTGGTGAATACTGGCTTTGGATTTCAAACCCTGGCTGTGCCTCTGGCTAGCTGAGAGGCCTTGTACAGCAAACCCAACCTCCTTGACTTTTTCTTAGCCAATACAATGGAGACACCTCTTTAGGGCAAAAATTATGAACACATTTGTTTTGAGCTGCTTCCCGCTCACCACCAAGAAGATTCCTGCCTGCTGCCCCTGGACTCAGCCTTTGCTGTTTTGTGATGCAAAATTGGGAGAAAGGAGGGTACAGGAAGAAGACCACTGGGAGAAATGGAGCCAGAGGTGTGGCCGTGAGTGCTGCGGGGTGTGAGGACTTGGGCAGAAAAGCAGGGTTACTGTTTCTTTCTACTCACACTCCTGACACCAAACATGTGGGGGTTTTCCAATTCCAACGACCAGTTCTCCAACTCTGGACACCAACTGGGTGTCCCAATGCTTCAGTTCAATTCTGACACTCTCTGAAGTTAGCAGACCTCACACGTTGAGACTCAGTCCCACCAGACTGCACCCCTCCCTTCTTCTGATGCCACCCCCAGACCTCCTGTACTTCTGATTGATAACTATCCATCAGGAATTTTCTCTTTGAGTTAGAAAATTTGCTAGAACAGTTCATGGAACTCAGAGAAAACACTTTATAATGTCCTTTCGACACACCATAATAGTAAAGGATAAAAATTAACACCAGATGAAGAATTACATAGGGTGAAGTCTGGAAGGGTCCTGAGCAGAGGAGCTTCTGTCTCTGTGGGGTTGAGGTGCACCACCTTCTCTGCATCCAAATGGATTTACCAACCTGGAAGCTCTCTGAATCCTGTTATTTAGGGTTTTTATGGGGGTTCTACTACACAGACATGACTGAGTAAATCATTGTTCATTAGTGATTTACTCAATCTCCAGCCCCTCTCTCCTCCCTGGAGTTGGGGGTTGGGTTGAAAGTTCCAACCTTCTATCACATGGTTGTTTGGTTCCTTTTGGCAACGAGCCTTCATCCTGAAGCTATCTAGGGACCCACCAAGAGTTACCCCCTTAGCACAAATTCAGGAATGGTTGAAAGGGGCTTATTACAAATAATAAGAGATGCTCTCTTCTCACATCCATTCACTCAAGAAACTTCAACAGTTTTAGGAGCTCTGTGCCTACAACTGAAGATGGAGACCGAGTAAATATTTCTTATCATATCACAATATCACAAAGGTGTTAATGACTATTACTCTCAACTGTTCATTCAGATCCCTTCAGGCTCATAAAATGAAAGCAGATAATGAGTTATTTACAACTTTTCTTGTGGTTTCTGGGCTGGTTCTTTGGCCAGAACCACTGCTCTGAGACTGAACCACATGGGTGTTTGTGTTCACAGGAATTATGCTTTCTTACAGGGTCATTGTAAAGGTATGAGAGTATCCATGTTAAGTGGTTAACAGAGTGTTTAACACAAAGTCTCAATAATGCAGCAGTTATTACTATATTTTGTCACATTGTTTTATTATTTATTTATTTATTTATTTATTTATTTATTTAGTGCATGCGAGTAGGGGGAGGAGCAGAGGAAGAGAGAATCTGAAGGAGACTTTCTGCTGAGCATGGAGCCCCATGAGGGGTTTGCTCTCAGGACCCTGAGATCATGACCTGAGCCAAAATCAAGAATTGGACACTTAACCACTCAGGCGCCCTCTATTGTTTTCGTCCAGCCTCGGACAGCATGCTGAGAGAACCAACATTTCATGAAACCTCCATATACCACCTGCCCATTTCTCCCCGTCTTTACCCTTCATGCATCTAACACATGTTCCACTCCTTTGAGTAGGGCTTGGTTCTAGGTATGACTGGGAAGGAATAGAACCGTCCTCTGCCCATGGAGAACTTATCAGCTAGGAACAATGCTCGAGTACCTCATGTGGACAGCTGCCACATTGAGGCAGAATAAGACTTGTTCTTTGGGGTCCCCCAGAGGGGGTTCCAAGGCTGTTTGGTGAAAGTTAGAGGGGCAGATGGAGCGTAGTGTGAGGGAGGCTTCCTAGCAGAGATTTCCAAAGGTGAAGTGCAGAGTCCTCTATCAGGAGGGATACACATGAAGGACAGAGGACCCTTGCTGACTACAGAAAGGATTCAAAATTAGGATAGAAGCCTGGACTAGGTGACCTTGAAGGCCTTGATTCCTGAGATTTTCTGATTCTTAGGGACACAACAGCCAACTGTGGATCACCTCCAGGGTAATTCAGAGCTGGCAGCTGTTCCCCTTTCTGCCTGGGAGCATTGCTGCCACTGCCTAGAAGATGTGGATTCCAGGAGGAAGGACAGAGCCTCGGTCCTCCCAGGTTTCTGTCCTATGCACACAGCTGTCCTCCCCCTCTCTAGTTCATCAGCTGCTGTTCCCCCAACTCTGCCTGCAAAAATATAGGGGAAATGGAAGGAGACACAGGGAAGGAGGTTTGCCCTGGATCTAGGTTATGGAGGGAGGGTTCCATGGGGAGCCAATTTCCCCCTCATCTCCTGCATAAGGTAAGATGCTGCTGGCTGTTGTAAGGATAAACTCCCAAATCTCAGTGGCTTAATTCATTACAGGTTTATTTCTTGCTCACTTAAGGTGCAGTTGACATTAGTGTGGTAGAGGGACCTCTGATCTGCACAGATGTTCAGGAACCCAGGTTGACAGAAGCTCTGGCATCTTCAGTGGTTTCCAAGCTGACCTTGGGCACAGACATCCAGTTGGAGAGAGGGGAGGGTGGTCAGGTAGATTTTTATAAGCCAGGCATGGAAGTAGCATATATCGCTTCTGCCATATTCTAAGTCAGAATTTGGTTTTAGGGCCATATCCAGAAATCAAGGGGCTAGGAACTGTAGGCCTGGGCAGGGTAGCCACTTCCCAGCAACAGCTGCCCTGTGGATGGGGGATCATGAGGCATTGGCAAGCAGCTAGCTATCCCTGACATATTCTTTGCCATAAGCCTCCCTCCTCAGGCCTCTGCCAATTTGCACACTCACCAGATAACGAGCCCCTTGAGCTCAAGGACAGCCTTGGCATCCCCAGAGCTTAGTTCCATGGCAGGTCATAGGCAGAGCTTTGGATATCTGGTGGGTGATCAAAGGTTTGGGGATCATCTTGTTTGTTGAAAATACAAATTTCTGGTAGAAAACACTTTGGCAGTCCCTCAAAGGGTTAAACATAAATCATATCCTCTTGTTGGATTGACCCCTTTATCGTTATGTTGCCCTAGTCTCATTTAAATCTTTGTGTTAAAGTCTGTTTTGTCTGATATAAGGATAGCCATCCCAGCTTTCTTCTGGTTTCCATTTGTGGGTTATCTTTTTTCATCCCTTCACTTATAGACAGTGTATGTCCTTACATCTGAAGTCAGTCACTTGTAGGCAGCATATAGATGGATCTTCTTTAGTTTTTTGTTTTATTGATTCATCTACTCTTTTTATTGGAGAATTTAGTCCACTTACATTAAACGTAATTACTGATATGTAATTAATGTCCTCTTATTCATTGTTTTCTGGCTTTGTTATAGTTCTTTTCCATTCATTTCTTTTGCCCTCTTCCTTTGTGGCTTGATGACTTTCTTTAGTTGTATGCTTAGATTTCATTATAATGATCTTCTGTGTATCTGCTATAAGTTTTTGCCCTGTTGTGGCCATGAGGCTTACATATAACAACCTATGTTATTTTAAATTGATAACAACCTAAGTTTGAATGCATTCTAAAGCTCTGTATTTTTACTATTCCCCCACCCACATTTTATGTTTTTGATGTCACATTTTACATTTTCATCTTGTGTATCCCTTAACTAATTCTTGTAGTTATTTTTGCTATGTTTGTCTTTTAACTTTCACACTAGCATATTTATGCATTGAACACAGCTGCACCTACGTATAGAAAGCAAATACTAACAAGTCCTGAAAGAAAGACAGCAATGCAATAATAATGGGGGACTTTAATACCTCACTTACATCAATGAACAGATAATCCAGATGGAAAAAATCAATAAAAAACATCCACCTTCAACAACACATTAGACCAGAAGAACTAACAGATATATGCAAATATTCCACCCCAACGCAGCAGAATAAGCATTCTTCTCAAGTACACCTGGAGTATTTTCCAGGATCACATGTTAGGCCAGAAAACCAAGTCTTAATAAATTTAAGAAGTTGATATGATGTCAAGCATCTTTTCCAACCACAATGATATGAATCAATTACATGAAGAAAATTCACAAATATGTGGAGATTAAATAACCAGTCATTAAAAAGCCAGTTGGTCAATAAATTAAAAAAATTGAGACAAGTAAAAATGGAAATACAATACACCAGAAGTTATGGGATGCAGCAGAAGCAGTTCTTAGGGGGAAGTTCATAGTGACAAATGTCTACCTCAAGAAACAAGAAAAACACCTCAAACATTCTAACTTTACACCTTATGGAACTAAAGAAAGAAGAACAAATGAATCCCTATTAGTAGAAGGAAGGAAACAAAAAATATCATAGTGAAAATAAATGTAATGAAGACAATAGAAAAGATCAGCAAAACTAAATAGTTTTTTTGAGAAGATAAAATTGACATACTTTATTTTTAAAAATATTTTATTTATCTATTCATTTGAGAGTGAGAGAGAGAGAGAGAGCGCGCGTGCAAGAGAGAGCACATAAGCAGGGAGAGGGTGAGAGAGAGAATCCCAAGCAGACTCTGCATTGAGCATGGAGCCCAATGTGGGGCTCAATCCCAAGACCCTGAAATCATGACCTGAGCCAAAATCAAGAGTCAGATGCTTAACAAACTGAGCCACCCAGGCATCCCTAAAATTGACATACTTTAGACTCACCAAGAAAAAAAAAAAGAGGGCTTAAAGAATAAAATCAGAAATGAAAGAAGTGTTAAACTGATACCAAAAAAATACGAAGGATCATAAAAGACTGAGATGAACAATTATACCAACAAATTGGACAACCAATAAGAAATGGTTATAAAAAGTCCTGAAAACATACAAACTTCCCAGATTAAATCATGAAGAAATAGAAAATCTGAACAGACCAGTTTCTAGTAAGGATATTGAATCAGTAATCAAACCCCACCCCCACAAATAGTCCAGGACCAGATGGCTTCACTGGTGAATTCTACCAAACATTTAAAGAATTAACACCAATCCTCAAACTTTTCCAAAAATGGAAGAGTAGGGAACATTTCCAAACTCATTTTGCAAGGCTAATATTTTCCTGATTCCAAAACCGAACAAGGACACAACAAAAGAAAATTACAGGCCAATATTATTGATGAACATAGATACTAAAATCCTCAACAAAATATTAGCAAACCCAATTCAACAGTACAGTAAAAGGAGCATACATCAAGATCAAGTGGGATTTATTCTAGGGATGAAAATCACAAAATCGATGTGATACACTACATTAACAAATGGCTAAAAATCATATGATAATTTCAACAGATGCAGAAAAAAGTATCTGAAAAAAATTCAACGTCCATTTAGGAAAAAAGTATTCAACAAAGTGGGTATAGAGGGACTATACCTAACCATAATAAAGGTCATATATGCCAAACCCATAGCTAACATCATCCTCAATGGTGAAAATTTGGAAGCTTGTTCTCTAAGGTCAGGAACAAGACGAGGATCCCCACTTTGTGGCTTTTACTCAACATAGTATCGGAAGTCCTAATCAGAGCAATTAGGCAAGAAATAAAAGGCTTTGTACGGAACCACAAAAGACCCTGAATAGCTAAAGCAATCTTGAAAGAACAAAACTGGAGGTATCACAGTCCCAGATTTCAAGATATACTACAAAGCTGTTGTAACCAAAATGGTATAGTACTGGCACAAAAATATATACATAGATCGATGAAACAGAATAGAGCCAAGAAATAAACCTATAATTATGAGGTCAATTAATCTTTGACAAAAGAGACAAGAATATTCAGTATGGAAAAGACAGCCTTTTCAAATGGTGCTGGGAAAACTGGACAGCTACATGCAAAGAATGAAATTGGATCACTTTCTCATACCACAGACAAAATAAACCCCAAATGGATTAAAAACCTAAATGTGACAACTGAAACCATAAAAATCCTAGAAGAGAGTGCAGGCAGTAATTTCTTTGACATCAGCTGTAGCAACATTTTTGTAGATGGATCTTCTGAGGCAAGGGAAACAAAAGCAAAAACAAATCAATGGGATTGTATCAAAACACTTCTGCACAACAAAGGAAACAATCAACAAAATTAAAAGTTTACTGAATGGGAGAAGAGATTTGCAAATGACATATGTAATAAGGGTTAGTATCCAAAATATATAGAGAATTTTTACAAGTCAACATCCCCAAACTCAAATAGTCCAATTAAAAATGGGCAGAAGACATGAACAGACATTTCTCCAAAGAAGACATACAGATGGCCCTCAGACACATGAAAAAATATCAATATCGCTTGTCACCAGGGAGATGCAAATCAAAACCACAATGCAATATTACCTCATATCTGTCAGAATGGCTAAAATAAAACACATGGGACACAACAAATGTTGGTGAGGATGTGGAGAATGAGGAACACTTAAGTACTGTTGGTGGGAATGCAAACTGGTATAGCCACTGTGGAAAACAGTATAAAGTTTCCTCAGAAAATTAAAAATAAAATTACCTTAAGATCAGTAATTCCCCTAGTAGATATTTGCCCAAAGAATATGAAAACACTAATTCAAAAAGAGATACGCATGCTTGTGTGTATTGCAGCATTATTTACAATAGCCAAATTATGGAAGCAGCCCAAGTGTTCATCAATAGATGAATGAATAAAGACAATGTGGTATATATGTATGATGGAATATTACTCAGCCATAAAAGAATGAAATCTTGCAATTTGCAACAACATGCATGGATTTAGAGAGTATAATCCTAAATGAAATAAGTCAGAGAAAGACAAATGCCATAGGATTTCACTCATATGTGGAATTTAAGAAATGAAACAAGTGAACAAAGAAAAAGAGGCAAACCGAAAACAGACTCTTAACTATAGAGAACAAACTGGTGGTTGCCAGAGGGGAGGTGGGTAGGGGGATGGGTGAAATAGATGACAGGGATTAGGAGTGCACTTATTGTGATGAGCACTGAAAAAGGTATACAATTGTTGAATGACTATATTGTACAGCTGAAACTAATATAACACTGTATATTTATTAAATGGGAACAAAACCAAAAGTAATGAAAGACATCTAAATTGTTAAAGAAGAGGTAAATCTGTCACTTTGGCAGATGATATGTTATTATACACAGAAAACCCAAAATATTCCACCAAAAAACTGTTAGAACTAATCAATGAATTTGATAAAATACAAAATCAATATACAGACATCTTTTGTGTTTCTATACAATAATAGAGAAATTAAGAAAGCAATCCCATTTGCAACTGCATCAGAGAGAATAAAATACTCAGGAATAAATTTAATTAAGGAAGTGAGAGACCTGTATACTGAAAACTGTAACACTGAGGAAAGAAATTGAAATGGAGAGATATACCATGCTTTTCAATAGGAAGAATATTGTTAAAATGTCCCAAAACAATCTAAAGACTCAGTGCAATCCCAATCAAAATTCCAATGGAATTTTCACAGAAATCAAACAATCCTAACATTGAAATTGAACTACAAATGCTCAGGAACAGCAAAGCAATTTTTTTTAAAGATTTGTTTATTCATGAGAGACACACAGAGAGGCAGAGACACAGGCAGAGGGAGAAGCAGGCTCCCTGTGGGGAGTCCAATGTAGGACTAGATAGTTCCCAGGGCTCTGGGATCACTACCTGATCCAAACGCAGATGCTCAACCACTGAGCCACCCAGGTGCTTCCAGTCAAAACAATCTTGAGAAAGAAGAACAATGCTGGATGCATCATGATCCCTGGTTCCAAACCATACCACAAAGCTATAGTAATCCAAACAGTATGGTATTGGTATAAAAACAATACATAGATCAATGGAACAGAACACAGAACTCAGAAATAAACCCACATATACATGGCCAGTTAATTAACAAAGGAGGCACAAATATAAAATGGGGACACAACAGTCTCCTTAATAAACGGTTTTGGGAAAACTGAAAAGCTGCACACAAAAGAATGAAACTAGATCACTATCCTACACCCTGTGCAAAAGTTAACTCAAAATGAATTAGAGATTTGAATGTAAGACCTGAAACCACAGACCTCCTAGAACACAGGGGACAATCTTCTTGACATTGGCCTTGGGGATGATTTTTTTGGATCTGACAAAAATATGCAGGCGGCACTACATCAAATTAAAAACTTCTGCCCAGCAAAGGAAATCATTAATGAAAAAAAAGGCCACCTATTGAAGAGGAGAAAATATTTGCAGATTATGTATCTAAAAAGGGGCTAACACTAAAAATATATGAAGAATGCATACAACTCAATAGCAAAAAACCTATCCAATTAAAAAATGGGCAGAAGACTTGAACATTTTTCCAAAGTCGATATACAAATGGCCAGCAGACATATCACTTGTCAGAGAAATGCACATCAAAACCACAGTGAGATGTCAGCTCACACCTGTTAGAATGGCTACCAAAAAGACAAGGTAAACAAGTGTTGGTGAGGATATAGAGAAAACGGAACCCTTGTATTGGTGGGAATATAAATTGGTGCAGCCACTGTGTAAAACAGTATGGAATTAAAAATAAAATTTAATTAAAAAAATTAAAACCAGAACTACCACACAATCCAGCAATTCCATTTCTGGGTATCTATTCAAAGAAAGTGAATACATTAATTTGGAAAGATTTATGTACTCCCATGTTCATTGCAGCATTATTTACAGTAGCCAAGATATGGAAACAACTTCCCTTGATGGATGAATAGATAAGATGTAGTACAATACACAATGGAATTCTATTGGATACAATAGCATATACAGTGGAACACTATTCAGCCATAAAATAGAATGAAATCCTGCCATTTGTGATGATTGGATGGACCTTGACATTGTGTGCTAAGTGAAGTCAGAGACAAATACCATATGACCTCACTTGTATATGGAATCTAAACAAACAAAAAAACACCAAGCTCATAGATACAGAGAGCAGATTAATGGTTGCCAGAGGTGGGGTCTGGGGCAGGTGGAATGGGTGAAGGGGATCAAAAGGAAAAACACTTCTAGTTAGAAAATAGTTAAGTTGTGGGGATGTAACATGCATGGTGACTGTCATTTATATAACTGTGTTGCATACTTGAAAATTGCTAAGAGTAAATCTTAGAAGTTCTAAGAAAAAAAAATTTGTCACTAGATATGGTGACAGATGTTAACCAGACTTGTGATCATTTTGCAATGTATACAAATATTGGATCATTATTCTGTACACCTGAAACTAGTATCATATTATATGCCAATTATACCTCAATATAGTTTCTGCGTAAAAACATTAAACATAAAATTATCATTTGATCCAGAAATTCCACTCCTAGTTATATACCCAAAGAATGGGAAGCGGGGATTCAAACAGGAACTTATATACTTATGTTTATGCAGTAGTATTCCTAATAGCAAAAGAAGCAACTCAGTGTCCATTAATGGGACTAAAAATGTGATCTATACATATAATGGAATATTATTCAGCCTTAAAAAGGAGTGAAATTCTCAGACATGCTGCAATATGGATTTATACTTGGAAACATACTAAATGAAATATGCCAATAGAAAAAGACAAATACCAGATGATTGCATGGAGATGAAATACCCGCAGCAGCCAGCCTCACAGAGACAGGAGTAGAATGGTGGTTGCCAGGGGCTGGGAGGGACAGGGACATGGCCAGTGAGTATTTAATGAATGTTAACTTTGTTCTTAACAAAGCTAACAGTTTGTTCTGGAAGATGACAGGTTAGGTTCTGAAACTGGGTCGTGGTGGCCGTTGCACAAATAAGGTGAATGTACTCAATGCCATAGAGTCTGTCCGCTTAAAAATGGTGAAAATGGGGGGACGCCTGGGTGGCTCACTGGTTGAGCATCTGCCTTTGGCTCAGGGCATGATCCTGAAGTCCCTGAATCAAGTCCTGCACTGGGCTCCCTGCATACAGCCTGCTTCTCCCTCTGCCTGTCTCTTTCTATCTCTCTGTGTCTCTCATGAATAAATAAGAATAAAAATCTTTTAAAAAATAGTGAAAATGGGAATTCTTATTGTGTATCTTTTACACAATAATAAAAAAAAATACAAATGCTGGGAGCGCAGGCCCGCAAACTCAGTTGGGACTGAACAAGTTCTCCAGGTGAATCTGATGCGTGACTAAGTTTGAAACCCCCTGGCCTAGCTCTGCTTGTTGGCAGGAGAGAGCAGGGGAGTGGTCTCTCTGAAGGCCTTCTAGAGCTCTAGCGTGCATGCAGATCCTCTGGGGCTTCTGCTAAACTGCAGATTCTGGGTCTGGGGGGAGGCCTCAGAATTTGCATTGCCAACAAGCTCCTGGCTGATGCTGTTACTGTGGCAGGAGCTTTGAGGATCAGTGCTCTAGAGACAACCGCGCCCTCATCTGCGGTGGACGAAGGAGAGGTCTGCAGACGAGCGAGTGTGTAGTAGGATGATTGCTCCAGGTGCAGAGTTTAGTGGTGACTAAATGGGGAGCAAGCAAATGAGCGGGCGGGGGGTTTGGCTGACTTGGGAACTAGCTTTTGGGTACAGCTCAGAGAGGCGGGCTTGCAGGTTAGCTAAAGGGCGTACGGAAGTCAGATACCAGCATGTAAAACCGTGTGGATTCTCCACAAATCTGTTCAAATTTCCGGACGTTGTGTTTTATAGTCAAGGGTCCAGCCCCATGGACAGCAAATTACACTGGCTCGTTCACCTTTGATTCTCTGTGGCCTCTCTGAATCCGCCTCATCTTGCCTGGTCCACCGCAGCCCCCAAGGCTGAGTCCGTCCATCCATCTGTCTGTCCTTCCCTCCCATCACGGCCTCTCAGCAGAATGAAGTACATCAGGCTCCCCATTCCATCCAGCCCAGCGACCGGCTCACCTCTCGGGGTCACTCACGCTCCCACAGCGACTGCCTCTGGACAGTAAGGATAGCTGGTCCCTGGTCCCAGCAGATGCCTCACCTGTCTTAGGGGCCAAATTGAAACTCAGTCTCTGAGCAGCAGAACACCATGGGGCAGTGTGATTCTGTGGTTAAGGATCAGAATTCACCACTTCCTGTTCCTCTAACCCTGGATGAGTTACTTAACTCCCCAGAGTGCCAACCCCCTTACGGGGCAGATGGAGCCTGTGACACCCACCTCCTGGGGCTGCAGTGAGGTCACACGGGCCAACGCGAGGAAAGTGCTTTGCTCAGGGCCTGGCACACAGCACAGGGCTCTGCAATGTACTGTCATGATTGGGCTCCCCTCTGCAACCTCAGGCAGGTGGCTCCGTTCTACTCCAGCCTCTGGGGACCTGTTCATCCTCTCATGCTGGTCCAACTAGGTCTGATTCGTGTTTCCTGGTGTCCAGTGGAGGGTTCTAGAACCAAGTTCTAGAAAGGACTGGATCATCGTGCTTGCAGTTTGGGAGGTGACCTGCAGATGGCACACGCAGCCCTGGAGGAGCCCTGTCTTCCCGCCGATGGAAGGGGCTGGGCAGTCAGCAGGTGCCTGGCCCTTCTCACTAGTCTCATTACCGCTGTTAGCCAGTTCTCCCAGCTGGGTCCTGAGCGGGGGTGGGGGGCTGAGATGGAGTTTCCCCTCGGGCTAGAAGTCACCTAGGAGCACAGGCCTCTGCCCCCTTCCCTCTCGCAATGGCTATCCCCTTACCTTGCACTGGAGACACTCACAGGCCGGGCTCCTCTGTCTCCCAGATTCCCTGGGTGCTAAGGTTGTGTATGAGGAACGAGTCACTTTTTGGAAAGTGTTTCTATTAAAGGTCATGCCTCCCAGGCAGGATCTCGCTGTGGCCCTGAGGGACAGGGACAGCCCACCAGCAACCTGCACAAACCCCTCCCTCCCTCTCCAGCACTCTGGTCCCCTTCCCAGTACCTCCTCTCTGCTTCCAGAGGACAGCAGGCCCCAGACTCACCTTCCTTCCAGATTCCCGATCCACAACTCAGCCTCAACCTGAGGCGCTGACACCCCCTTTGTACTTCTTCCGTGCATGTGCTTTTCACCCCCGGGTTCCGGCCCTGGTGGAGGGAGGAGGGAGACTGCGACCTCTGGTCTCTCCCTCTCCTCTGTCTACTCAAACCTTCACTGTCCTTGGAGGCCCAGCCCACCCAGCCTCTCATGCCTTTCATCAGATATGGCCCCTCTGCACACCTGCATGAGTGCACATTTCCTTCCACCTGGCCACCGGATTGCCAGCTCCTTCCAAACCAGGTGAGGTACCTAGTGTGCCTGCTGGCCTGATTCTCTTTCGGTGCAGCTCCATTTCCCTCCTCCATGAGCCCCTTTCACCTATCCAGCCTCTGATAACCTCACTGCTTCTCCTTGGCCTCACTATGCCCTAAAGTTCAGCCCAGAATTTCGGGATCTGGCTGGAGCCCCAGGGCATATAGAATCTCTTTCTCCCTTCCCAGTTTGTAGGTACCTCTTACAGAACTTAAGTGCACACTTGTGGCTTGCCTCGCTTCGCTTCTTGGGCTACCCTGTGTTCTCCCGGAGGAGAAAAGTCAGCAGACACCTGTCCCCAATATCCCCCAGACCAGGCATCCCAGAGCTCTCAGCAAGGTTGCCCCATTTTAGAGATAAGCTGGCCCAGAGGGGCTCAGGAGCTTGCTCAAATTCACACAGCTGGCCCCCTTGAGAGGCCAGCCCAGGTCTGCAAACACAACAGGTACTCAAGGATGCAGTTGGCTAATTGAAAGCCTTTAAAAAAGTTTAACCTGCTGAGCTAAAGCCGGAACTTCTCAAAGTGTCTCCAGGAGAGATAAAGGGGCCAGGTAGAGGGGACTTTCCTTTCCACCCGCCCTCCCCACTGGCCCTTGCCAGATGGGAAAAAAGCTACCATGTAGAAACATAACCTTTATTGCACACGGCGCTGGGTTTTTTTTCATAGAAAAAGGTATTAACACATAAGCATCTGCAAATTGAAGCAACTCCTGGTTTTCTTGGAACAGTAAAATCGCATGCAGTGTCTCTGAGTCGGGATTTTGGTCTTTGTCAAAACCACCTAGACTGAAGGGAGGGTGAGTGAGTAGGAGGGAAAAGTTGCTGAATCTTCCTGCCTCTGTCTCAAAATAAGGTGAGAGAAATATATAGATATATAGCTTGTCGCTGTGTGCCTATCTCCCTATATATGTATATATATCTCTCCACGCGTATTTTGTGGGGCCGGGGGGTTGGGTGGGGTTGATTTGTACTGTCAAATTCTTTGTGCCCTGGCTTCATGGAGAAGAAAATAGTTTCATTTGTACAAAAGAGTTCTATGTACAAGTGTTCATGACTTGGGGGGGCGGGGCGGTTTCTTTTCGTTGTTGGTTGGTTTTTGTCTGTCAGTTTAATATAAATAATGCAGGAAAACAGCCAAGTTGGTGTGTGAGGGCCGGAGGTGCAGACGGGTCCGAGCGTAGGGCTGCTTTTCTCGCCGTGCCCCCTACACCAGGGTATAGGATTTGGAGTAGGCCCCCGCCCCCTGCTTCTGAGACCTCCCCACCCCCGATGTGCTCATCTCGAGAAGCGAGTCCCTGGAACCCCCCATTTTGGTGTGTGGGCCCCCGGCCCGCGGAGGCTCGGTGCTGGGGGCCGGAGGGGCAGCACTGGGGGCGGCAGGGGGCTCGGCAGGGGCCGGGCCGGGAGCCGGGGGTGCCGTGCCGGCTGGGGGTGCTGGCATGGCCAGAGTCCTCTGAGGTAAAGTGGCTGTGGAGGCGGCAGCAGGGGCCCCTGGATGCGGGAGGCCCAAGGGCTTGCTGGCAGGGTCCAAGGTCAGGTGGCGAGCCTGGGTGTGGTAGGTTCGAGCCAGGTTCCGGATGGAAGCCTCTCGGGGTGGGACCACGGGACAGGGCTCACGGCCGTCTGCCTTTCGGAAGAAGGCCTCCGACTTGGCATACAGGGGCAGGTTACAGTAGTCACCTGGAATCACAGAAGCAGAAAACGTTGGAGGCAGAGGCTTCTGGGAACCAGCTTGTCCATCCTACCCGACTCCCCAAGCTCTTCCTGGATCTGACCTAGGAGTCCCTGTACGAGCTAGGCACGGAAGAGTCCAGAAAAGATCAATTACTTGACCAGATCTCTGAGCCTGCAGAGCATCACATTTCCCTACAGGGTTACTGTGAGTACTGGATGAGATAAAGCAAGGGAAGGGCCTCAACACGGTGGCGGGCACACATGGCAGTGATTCAATAAATTGATACTTATTGCTGAATGACCGATTTGGGCTGGTCAGCTTCAGCTGGTGGACAGTTGTTTTCATTTCTGAAAACATGACTTCCTAAGAGCTCTGGCCGTTAGAAAAGTTTTCTTTACCCCGAGGAGGGGATGCTTGTCATGCCCCACGTTGAGCCTTCCGAGGACCCACACAGCAAGCGCTCCTGCCACCCTTCACTACCTTTCCCACAGCAGCCTTCCAGATGTCTGAAGTCAGCTGTATTTCCTCATCCCTCTCCTTTTTTCCAGGTGGTATGTTCCTGATTTCTTAAACTGCCTCCATATGACAGGCTTTTAGGATCTCCATGTCCTGATCCCTGGGCTCTGTGAGCATCCTTGCCTGTAAATGTGCCTCTAACCTATTGACTGTGTTAGGATCTTTCTTTACATGATCTCATTTAGTCCCTGCAGCCCCCTGGATAGGTGAATACCTGCCTACAAGAGTGCCTGGGTGGCTCAGTGGTTGAGTGTCTGCATTTGGCTCAGGTCCTGATCCCAGGGTCCTGGGATCGAGTCGTGCATTGGGCTCCCTGCAGGGAGCCTGCTTCTCCCTCTGCCCATGTCTCTGCCTCTCTCTGTGTCTCTCAGGAATGAATAAATAAAAAAATCTTACTCCCCTCCCCCACAAATCTGCCTACATTTTGCAAGCGAGAAAACTGAGCTTCAGAGAGATTAAGTAATTTGCCCTAATTCACCCAGCTAGAAGGGGGGCAGGGGTGTCATTCAGGGCTGCTGATCTCCAGAGTCCTTGTACTTTGTCACCCTGGGCTCTTCTCTAGATGACCCTGAGTGCCTTGATTAGCACGGCCACTTAGCAAGGCCAGTAGCCAGCAGACTAGACCCTGCATGGTGTGACATGACGGTGTGGTTCCAGGGTCTGCAGATGGACCCACCTCACATGCCCTCTGGGTATCATACAGCTGCCCCACCAACCCTGAAGGGCATATGCTCTGGCCAGGCTCCTGGGGTCACATGGTTCCTAGTCAGGTGAGGTCACTGCCCTCATGAGGTTTGGTACCCCTGGAGCTGCCAGGATTGCTCCTTTGGGTCTGGAACAATTTTGAATTGGCACTGAGACCGATGGCCATTGGGCAGCGGACCCCCCTAACGGCTGCCCCTCACTACTGACATAGCTGCAGAGTAAGGGAATGACCACTACGTCCTGTGACCCTACTACGTGTCAGGCACGTACAGCCTTTCTAGTGCTTACTACGACAACGCAGAGTATGTGCTGCCATTTGCATTTTACCAATGAGGAGATGAAGGCGAAGAGGCTGAGCCAGGATATGGACCCTGATCTCCCGAGTACTTGCTCTGCGCTGCCCGCCCCCCAGGCAGCCCTGCCGGGCTGGCCGGCCCCAGGTGCCTGAAGGCCGGGGCTGCAGCGGGGGAGGTGGGCCAAGCACTCACTCTTGCTGGCCCGGTGCGGGATGGGCACAGCCACGTTCTTGCCTCGGTCGGCATCCTGGGGCTTGGGCGGGGAGGCAGTGAAGCGACAAATGCCGGGCTCCGAGGGCGTGCTCATGGACGTCATGCTGTCCGCATTCTCGTTGGTGCCCGTGGTCATCTGGTCGGAGGAGCTGTCCGAGATGAAGCACTCGGTGATCTCGAACTTGGCGTGCTGTAGCTGCTCCTCCAGCTTGGCGTGCTCATAGGCCCGCGCCAGCTCCTCGTAGGTGGAAGAGGCGCTCTCGGTGGACACCATGCTGTTCCGTCCTTTGTCTGGAGACACGGAAAGCCCGGGGTTAGGAGGAAATGAGGGGGTCGTGGGGAGGAGGGTCTCCTCTGACCAGCCTGACCAGTTCCCCTACCCTTGAGCCCGGCAGTCATCTCCGCAGACCCTGCTCTACCCCTGGGAAGGCAGCCGTGGTGACAGAAGGGGGGTCTTTGGTAAGTCAAGGGCAGAAGATTTTCCATTCTTGAAAATGGGCACCCACCCCCTGGAACACTCCACTCCTTCTCCAACAAACATCACGTGCACCATTTTCTCTGACCTCTCTTGGGACAGCGAAATGAAATCCTTGACTAAGCAGAGCTTGGTGAGCTCAAGTGTTTCTGTGCCAGCCGCATGTAAGTCAGTGGCCGGCTGGAAGCGAAAGTGACTTGTGCCCTGGACCCCACGAGCTGGTGGGTGGGACTGGGAACGTGGGAGGGGGAGCTGGCTGGTAGGGGAGCTGGAGGAGAGAGAGCACGGCTGCAGGCTGAGCCCTGGACTCACCTGTGTCCTGGGAGAGGCTGGCGCTGTAGCTGTCACTCTCAGTGACAGTGACACCGTGCTGGGATCCCACGGTGCGCCAGTCAGAGGTGAGGGTGCGGGCAGGTGTGGAGGCCTGGCACTTGGTCAGAGTCCACTGGCTTGAGTACCGGTTCCGGGTGCTGTGGGCTGACTTCACGTTCTTCCTGGACACTGGATCTGCCCAGAGGAAGCAAGAGCTAGTGCCTCCAGAGGGCACTCAGCCTCGGGCAGCTGGCACTTACCAGAAGGGCAGTGGGGAGCAAGGGAGGAGGCAGAGACAGCCACAGAAGCTCCCCGGGGGATGCTGGGCATGCTGCCTTTCCTGACCACACAGCTGGCCCCGGAGGAGAAGAGCAACAGTGGTGAGGTGTGGGGGCAGTGGGTGGCATCCTGGTCCTCTGCACCCACCCCATGTTTTCCTTTGGCTTGGGGAAGAAGGTCACGCCCTGTCCTGCTGCCTCCATTCTTCCATGCTGCTCTGAGCCTCCCATTCCACCCCCTATCTTTTTTCACCTGTGTCCCATGCTGTGCCCAGAACACCCTGTTTGGGAGGGGGTATGTCTCCCTGGGGATAAGGCATACTGGTGCCTGGCCGGATGTCAGACATGTCGATGAGGGGTCCTGTGCTCTGGATGAGGGCTGGGTGGTGCAAGGAGACACCAGTGCAGAAACTCTGCGGGTTGACAGCTTGGCTGAACTCAGCATCCGTCACGGGGATGGTGGCTTTGTCATCTCCTGGGGGAAGAAGGACAATGGGTAGGAGTCCTCTTTGGACTTCCCGAATTTCTTTTTTGTCTTTATTCAATGTTGAGATGCAGAAATGACAGAATAATTCTTGCAGTGAGACAAAGGAGGAAGCTCAGCCCTCAAGAGAAGCTTTGGTGAGTTCTGAGGTTGCTGAGTTGTGAATGTGGCTGCTGTTAGACCCCTGGGCACTGCTGTAAGGGCTGGGGCTGCCCTTTGTGGGCTGTGGCCTGAGGAAGACCAGGACAGGGAACTTGTGGCACCTGTCACTCACCCAGCTGCTTGATGCCCTCCTTATCCTCGATGAGCAGCTGGACCCTGGGAATGTCAATGTGTAGCCGCGGGCCTTGGGGTGGCCCCTTCACAGGGGTGTCAAAACTTCGGTTGTTCTTACTGTGGGGAGAAGGATCAGAGGCGGGTGACTCAGTAGCCACAAGGGGCTGGGGGAGAGGGTGTTGCAGGACAGTGGGGGTCCTAGAAGCCTGTCCTCTGTAAGGGAGGAAACAGCGATGTGACACCTACCTTATCAACATTTCTGCCAGACTCTTTGCATCTGCAAAACAGTAGAGAGAGGGACTGGGTGAGAATGGCGTCTGAGCGGGATGCAAACTGGAAGAGGCATAGGGAACAAGGTGGGAGAATTTCCTAGACTGGGACCAGGGCTGGTCTCCTGGGAAGAAGGAGACATGAAAGGCCCTCTAAAATAGTCTAACATAGGATAAGCTCTGGCTGCTGCTGACACAAGATTTGGCTCAGGTCTGTTTTTCTTTCCTCAGATTTTTATCTAATAGGGAGGTCCTTCCCAGAGGAGAGGGTATATAAAGTGCTCCATCTGTTTCCTGAATTGACTCTAATTAAACAAGACATCATAGCAGGCTGGGAATGGGTACCAGTGGAGGGTCTATCCTCAGTTATCTTCTGGGAAGAGAAGAGAGTGGAGGATGCAGTAGAAGTGGTCAATGGGCATCCTCAGATGACTATCAACCAAGAGGCTTTATGTCTTCCTCTTGGGTATCTGTCCCTAAAAAGTCATGGATGAATTTGGGGGGGTCCCTGCTTTGTCTCCAGAGAGGCCTTGAATAGGATCAGGATCTCAGGAATTGACCAAAAAAAAAAAAAAAAAAAAAAGGCAGCAAGGATCTAGTTAATGCATTAGACCTCTGATGAGAATGAGAATCATAAGAATGATCTGTCAGAATGAATCTAGTTGCATGTATGTATCCAACCATTGACTCACCCATCCATCCATCATTGATCCATTTACCTGTCAATCTTTTCACTTCTCCCCCCACCCATCTGGTCACTCATCCAGCATCCACCCATTCAACTATCCACCCATTCAACTATCCATCCATCTACCCAATCTTTCATACAATCATCTATTATCCATCCATTCAAGTATGCATGCATCCATCCTTCTACCCATTGGCCCAACCATTAATCCATTCAACCATCAATCCACCTAACTAATCATCCATCTGTCCGTCCATCCATCCACCACTCCTCCATCTATCTATCCATCCAACCACCTATCCATCCAACCATTCATTTAGCCATTCATCCAATCATCCTTCCATCCAAGCATCTAGTCATCCTTCCAATCATTCAACCATTCATCCACCAACTCCTAAACACTCTAGGTAGTGTTACTAATCCCCTCTTCTGTGTTACTACTGTATTCTGGCTTCTCACATTAAACCATGAATTCTATGAGGACTAGACTATGTTTCACAAGACTATGGACTATTCCTTCTTCATTAATCTTTGTATCTCCAATGTCTGGCAGTATCTACAATACAGTAGATGTTCAATAAATGGTTTCCAGATGAGTGAATGAGCATCTGTTAAGCAACTACTAGGTGCCAGACACTGCACTAGTCCCTGGGAAAATCAAGCGAAGGAAGACTCATTCATGCCAGTCTATGGTATCGTAGATTGGGAGGGGGGGATATTCAAAATATTTAACATCTGACATGTCATAGAAGCCACACAGTCAGAACTGAGCAAGGTCCTAGAGACCACTTGCAGGTCTATGCTTTAGTGGCCAGCCCCTAGAAGAATCTCAGGGATCCTGTGAAAGAGAAGGAGCATCCAGGGTAGAAGGGAGTAACAATTATTTACCAAACAAATAACATGGAAATGTTTCAATATTTTAACCAATATTGCTTTACCAGTGCGTACCTCTAAAATTCAGCCCTCGTTAGGTCAGGCACAAAGTCTTGGGTCAGGCACAGAGGAGGAAGCACTGATAGCTAAAGTTCAGAAGGTTGGAGAAGCAGCCCTCCCTTCAATGGGACACAGGCACTCTCTCTTGTCCAGATGATGCCACAAGCCAATGAAAGGTGGCCAGTGTGGCTGAGGGTCAATACTCCCTCCCTCGAAGCCTGTAGGAAACTCGCCTACCTCGGAGACGCTTCAGCCTCTTTTCCTTCCTTTTCTTGCGAACGATGAAGAGCAGTGCCACCCCCAGGGTGGCCAGGATGACCGGGCAGCCGATGGTGAACAGCTTCTTCACATCATCTCCCTCACCTTGAGCAGACTTGATGGGAGGGATGGTACCTGAATGGGGTGAGGAAAGGAGTCGGATGTCCCTTATGAGTAGGGTCTGTTCAGAGTCCCCTGGGTGGGGTCACTTTTGAACCTCTCTTGCTGCTCTTGGATTCATTCTGGCCTCCACTTCTTGGCACAAAGCCTCAATCCTCCCACTTTACTTCCCCAAATTCTTCTACACCAGGAACAGATGAATAGTCGTGGAGTTTTTACGCTGCATCATGATACCAATGACCCCGTGGGCTTATTTTAGAATTATCCCGAAGTCTCTCAGAGAGAGTCTCCTGCCTGTTGGAGTTCAGTGGTCATTTCTAAAGGGTGGACTGACCAGCTTAGATTCCGCCATCCAGCTCATAAAGTGGGGGAGGGGAAGTGAGATTCACAGAGAGAAGTCAGAGCAGTGGGATCCCTGGGTCTCAACACCCATGGGCGAGATCTGCTAACCTTAGGTGCCTGCGGGAGTCAGTAAATTCTGCTGACATAGCCCTCTGCAAAGTCCGATCTGTGCCAGTTTCAGTGCCTCGCATAAGAGCCATCTCCTGTATGAAGCCTTCCTTGTTTGAACCTATCCCCCTCTGATACCACTTTTATTCTGTTTCCTTAACACCTAGGGAGGCTTACTTTACCTTATGGCAACTGGTCTCTATGAATTCAGCCTTCTATGTGTCCTTAGTGTATGCGTGCACCTGTGCATGTGTGTATGCATGCGGATGTGAGTGCATGAGTGTGTGTGCATGTGTACGAAGTGCCCCATACAGCAGACACCAGTTAGTGCTCACCAAATACCGTGTGCTCATCCACACCTCCCAGACTTCCTGGCAGTTAGAACCACATAACTAGTTCTGGACAACAGGGTGGCAGCAGAAGTGCTGAGCATCACCTCTTGGCCAAGGCAGTGAAGAACTGGGATGCCTTTTCTACCTCGCTCTTCTTGGTGACCTTGGAGGCTACACGTTCAAGACGGCATAGCTGAAAGATGGTGGCCAGCCAAGCCTCACAAGATGTGATGGGAGCAAGAAGCAAATCTTTACTGGGTTAAGCCCTGCAGCTTTCCGTGTCTATCTGTTCCTGTAGCCCAGGCTATCCCATCCTGGCTAACGCATCATATTAAATGCAGAGGGTTCTCAGGGGACAGGGCCTCAGCTACCCCCCTACATCATACTCTCCATCTCTCCCAAGCAGCGGAGAGCAAGGATCGCACCTTCAAAAGACCCTCTATCTTAGTGTGATGGGTTTGCTTATCAGTCTGTATTGGCCACTGGTGCCCTTGCTCACCTGCCTGCCCCCCTACCGGTCTGCTGCTCCCTAGGCCCGCTCCTCTCCCTGTCGCCGGCCTTTTCCTGAGTGGCAGTCCTATTTTTTTTATATGTCCTCTCTTTCATGCGTCCACCTCTCTGCCAGCTCCCCGGGGACACCTTGCTGCGGCCCCAGTGCCGCCCCTCCCACCGGCCCCACTCACTGCCGTCATAGTCCAGGGTGGCGAACTGGGCTGTCTCGTTGCCGCAGCCGGCGCTGTTGCAGGCCCGCATGCGCAGCTCGTACCATGTGGCCTCCCGAAGCTCGGTCAGAAAGACCTCCCCGGAGCTGTTGGCCCGCAGCCCCTGCCAGGCCCAGGTGCCCTTGGGCCGGTACTCCAGCACGATGGCTGTGATAGGGCAGCCCCCGTTGTTCCAGCCCTGCAGGTTAAGCCGAGCATGCGTGGAGTTGATGTGGGTGAACAGGTGCTGGTCTTTGCTGAAGGAGGGCTCTGGGGGGCCACAGGGAGAGAGCGAGGTTAGAGACGGAGAGGAGGAGGAGGAGGGCTCATTCATCTGCACTGGGGCCAGCCGGGGGTTCTGGGGAGCATTGGTTGGCACAGATGGGGAGTAGGGATGCCCTGGGGAGTAGGGATGCCCCAGGGGCCAGAGGAGGAGGCGGAAGAGGGATGGACATGGAGAGAAGGCCTCAGTAAAGGAGGAAGAGATGTGGGAAGAAGGAAGATACTGCCACCATCTGCTACCCGGTCAGGGAGGTGGGGCCTGTTTCTCCTACTGCGATGGGCAATGGGCGATGGGCCCAGGTGCTGTCCATGGTGGTGGGAACTAGGCTGAGTCTCTCCCTTCCCTCTCCGCCACTCCCCTGTGCCCTCCTTCCCCACCCCAACCACCTTCCATCCCCATATCCTGGGCCCATCTCTCCCCAGCTGGGTCATCACATGGCCTCACCCCGCCCATGGGTCTTGGCCTCGATGATTTCGCTGATGCGCCCGGAGCCCACGCTGTTCTTGGCTGCCAGCTTCACCTTGTACCACGTGCCACACTTGAGGCTGTCCAGCTTGAAGGACCGCTCGCCTGAGCTGATGAACACATCCTTCCACTCCTCGCTGTTGTCTACCGAGTACTGCAGCACGAAGCCTGCCCGGGAGGTTTGCCTGGGTCAGGGTGGGCAGGGCTGGGCCTGGGACACCCCAACAGGTGGCGTGGGGCTGGGCTCCCCGTAGGGGCAGAGTGGGGCCTTTGGTGATGGGGAGGGTGGCCAAAAAGCCATAAGGAGTTTAAAGCTCTTTCTTTAGCAGCCAAGGTGGGGAGGGGAGCAGAATACAGGGCTTTGAGGCTCAAAAGGGATCGTATTTAGTTAGACCCTACTACTTACGGGGGGTGTGTGTGCTGACAGTAGGATTAGGTCACTTGGGTACTTGTCATATCCCACCCCAGACCTCCAGAATCAGAATCTGCATTCTTTAAGATCCCCTGGTAATTCATGTGCATATTCAAGGTTGAGAAGCACTATCCAGTACATTTGTTACAGATTTGGAAACTGAGGCCCAGAGAAGAAAACAGATTTCTTCAGGTTGGCACAGCTCACCAGCAGAATTGGTTTGGGCCTTCTAAAACCCGGACACCTACGCTGGTGGCTTTCTGTGGCACTTGGGTAACTTCCTTGTGGTTCCAATTGACCCCCTCTCCAATTCCCCCCCCTCCGCCTGCCATGGGAACAAGTGGTGGGAGTGGGTAGATCCCTGCCCCTGCTCCTGGGCCCAGAATTTCTTCCCCTCTTTCCCCCTCCTCATCCAGACCCCTCTCACCTCGGATGGAGCTGCCCCCATTGTCACCTGGAATCCAGGTCAGGGTGATGGACGAAGCGGAGGTTTTAGAGACAGTGAGGCGGGGCTGGTCCGGGGGAACTGTGTGGGGGAAAGCCACCAGCCCTCACCACAAAGGGTTAACACGGATGGTAGGAGCACGGGTATCCCAGCTGCTACTAGGGCCCGGGCCTGGCTTTCAGGCTCTCTTCCTGGGGCCTCCCCAGCTCCTGCTCCTCTCCATCCCTCCCGCCTCCTCCTCTTCCATGTGGCACCTCTGTTCCACTAAGGGTCTGTCACTCAGGTGGCTGGGAGGCCTTCCAGGGTCTTACCTTGCACCAGAAGGTTGACGATGATGGTGTCGAAGCCCCCAGTGTTGGTGGCCGTGCATGTGTAGTAGCCTGAGTCCTCAGCCTTCACAGCACGCAGCAGCAGTGTGCCATTGGTATGGATGAGCCGGTGCCCATCCATGGACACGGGGATGGCCGAGTCTTCACTGCAGGAGTTGGGGGGCAGAAATGGATTATGGTAAGCACCCCCTTCTCCTGTGGGCTCCCCCAGGACTAAAGGGAAACAGGGACGGAGGTAGAAGGAGGCTTGCTAGGGCGTCTGGGACTCTTGGGGTTTTACCCAGGGCTTCCTGGGGATATCCAGTAACCCTGGCCTCTTCAAGCACCCTTGGCAGCCAACAGAGGGGAGCCTGGGAGGCCAGGCCTGCATGGGAGAGCAGGAGCCATGTACTCAGCAGGGCCTCTGGTCAGCTGAAAGGAGGGGTACCCGATTCTCTTCTTCATGGCTCCTCTACTACACCCATGTCTGGGGTCCCCCATCCCTCCAGGGTCCCGTGCACACCTATCCTTGGTCCACTTCACAGCCGGGGCTGGGTCACCCACTGAATTGCAAGGCAGTCGGACATCTTTCATCCAGGGGGTTGTCACGGTGCCTCCAAATGAGATGATCTTTGCTGGGGCTGCAGGGAAAGCGAATATGAGGGCCACCCCACTTCTACCCTCAACACTGTACTGGCCTGCCTTTCATGGGGCTCTCCAAGTTTACAATTCAAGTCCCCCATCTCCTACCTGACCTCCACCCTGGGCTTGGGGCAGGGGTGGGTGCAGGTACTTTCAGATGAGAGCCTCTTATTTAACAAACATTGATCAAATAAATACCTTTTATGGGCCAGGCATCAGGTGAGGCTCTGAGGAGTCACAAAATGAACAAGATCTAGTCCCTGTCCTCAAGGCGCTCATCATCCAAGAGGGGGACAGATACTTAAAAAATATCATTACAGAGTAAAAATACTGTGATAGGGGTAGGTACAAGTAACCGTGGGAGCAAATGGAGAGGAATGAACTCTGGTGGTTTAGTGGGGGTGGAGGGGATGGCTGGAGAGGCTTCTGGAGTTGGAAGCTTTGACTTGAATCTTTTTTTTAAGTAGGCTCCGCACCCAGCATGGAGCCCAACGTGGGGCTTGAACTCACGACCCTGAGCTCAAGACCTGAGCTGAGATCAAGAGTCAGAGTCTCAACCGACTGAACCACCCAGTTAGAAGGCAGTGGGACATATGTGTTCTGGAGCATGAGAGAGATGACTGGGCCACAGACGCTGATGTGGGAGTCCACAGCAAGGTGACTGAGGTCACCAGGAGCTGGAATGCAGATGCACAGAGAGGAAGCAACAACACCCAGGCATGGTGGGGAGAGGAGCATCCCCAGGAGCCCCGGGGGCGCACTCAGGGGACCAGGATGCACAAGCGGCACCGTGGAAGGCAAGGCAGGCAAGGGTGATGCCAGCTACCTCACAGATCTCTGGGCTGTGGTGGCACATTAACCAAGAGCTGGTACCATCATGTGGCTGGGGTTGGTTCCCTGGATTTCGTGGTGTCTCAGGTGTGAGTGCATGTGTGTGAGTGTGAGCGGGGTGACAGCAGGGCTCGCCCCTCCTACCACATGGGGCTGCCGTAAGGAAGAAGAGGAAGACGTGTAGATGTGTTCTGGAAAGTACAGACTCTGGGGATGTGTCCTATGTAATGTCCTCAGAGAAGGGGCCAGGCTCTCCTGGGTCTCTGGGCCAGTGCCAGCTATCCTGGGGGCATCGTAGGTTCCAGGCCCCTGGGCTCCAGAAAGGATGAGCCCAGGAGAAGGGGCTGGTGGCACCCTGGAGGAGGGATAAGGGATGTTAGAAATGCTGGGGCGGGTGCCCAGGAGGAGCCCACCTCGGAGCCAGAAGGGCTAGTGTGCCATCGCCGTTGTTGGGACTGTTTGGTGGCCGTGCCAGCCCTGCCTTAGTGCTTAACTGGAAAATGGAATAACCAACCCTGCTGGTAGGGTGGGGAGGCCCCCTGCAGGCTCTCCATTGGGTGCCCGTGGACTCTGAGCCTGGGGCAGGGGAGGGTTGATGTCTCTTGTGTCCCCAGAAAAGGAAGCTTGTCACCCCAGGAAGGTGGCAGGGCCGAGGCAGGCACCGCCCCATCCAAGTCCTGGTCCTTGAGCCCCAGGGCCAGACAGTCAGGTGGCTGTGGGAGGAGGCCGGCCTGAGAAGGGGACTTTCCAATGGAGGCTGAGAGTCAGGGTAGAGGACCTGAAATTCTTGGCTGGTTGTGGCTAAATGCCCCGTGGCTGGCCCCAGGGGTGGCCCCGGGGGTGGCGCAGAGGGCAGACGAGCAGCTGTGCAAGGCTGCCTCTTTGGCATTGGGGTGGGGCCTGAGAACTGTCATTCCCTGTAAAGTGGGGGGTGCATATGCCCTGTGATACCCCTATGCCCGGGCCAGGGATTCGGTGGGGTGCTCCCTAAGAGCACACACAGTCTTGTTCACCCCTGCACACATCTAGCCCAGAGCCCTCCCTAAATGTCTGTTGCCCGAATGGATCGGCAGTCAGCGGCGCCACCTCTGCCCGAGGGGTCCAGGCTTTGAGATGAGGGGGATCCCTCTGTGGCTCTCTGCTCCGTGGAAGCAGTGAACCCTGCCAGCACACCCTCCAAGGAGCTGAGCCTTGGGACAAACGTTCTGCTGTGAGCTGGGAGGGGGCTAATGCCCCTTCTTTCAATCCCCGGGTGGAGTTTGGAATGGGGGGACCGGGGTGCTCCGTGCCGTCCGCCCCTGGGGAGCTGTGCTGCCTGGAGCCTGTTGTGAGGCTTTCTGGGAGTCAGGGGGCAGCAGAGGCCCAGTCTTGGTGGATGCGGGAGGGAGGCAGGCGCCAGCCGGCTCCCCACAGCCAGGTCAGAGAGAGAGAGGAAGGAGAGACCCCCTATTTGGGGAGAAGCAGAATTCTAGAAGGGGGCTTCAGGCTGCTTCTGTCCCTCCGGCCCCAGCTGCTCACCCTTGCCCGCAGGCTCAATGGTGACCTTCTCGCTGCTGTTGCCCCGGCCAGCAGAGGTGACAGCGGCCACCCACAGCAGGTACTGCTGCCCGCGGTTCAGGTGCGCAATCCGGTAGAAGAGCTGCTCTGGACTCGTCTCGTACTCACTGGGAGCCTGCGGGAGAGAGGCAAAGAAGTGCTAAGACCCCAGCTTCTGGGCCTCCAGCCTGTAACCCCAGCCTTCCTCGGGGACCTGGGCTCAGCATAGGGGGTGGCCCAGTCCGGGGGGTGGTGGGATGGGGTGGGAAGAGGAGGCAGGATCCTGCCTCATTTGCCCTTTCTGGTTTAGGAGCAGAGTTTGTACCGGACCTGGCCTTGGGGGCTCATGGGTCGGCCCTGGGGTGTGGCTGGGCCAGCCTCAGTTTACCTCTTTGACTGATCCAGCCGCTGGCAAATGCGGCTCCAGGCCAGGGAATGTGAGTGATGGAGGGAGTCAGGAGAAGGGGGAACGGAGGAAGGAGGGTCCCAGGAAGACCCTGACAAAAGGGAGGCTCTGGGAAGAAGCTAAATTATCGCATTTGCTGTATTAGGGTTGTAGACACGCTCCCCAGCCTGTGCGGGCTCTGCTGGCTAATTACCACTCCTTCCTTCTTCTGCGGGAGCAAACCGTCCGGGGGAGGGTGGGGTGGGAGAGGCAACTCTGGAAGCTTCACTGGGCAACACTTTATTAATGATTATTAGTGGTATAGATCACCGTATGTATTTGTAGGTTATATAAATCTATAAATTTTTTTTTAACCAAATGACAGTTTTGACAAGTTGCCAACAAAACAATATCGGATCCCAGTGGTTTTACCAGTTGCTTTGATGAAAAGATTATGTTGCCTTGGAAACCAGAGGCTCAGATATTGAAATGAATTTGAGAAGGAGCTTTTGATAAGCGCTAGTTTGCAGACCTCCTGTCAGCCCCTTCCCTGGTCCAGGCGGGATGGGGCGGACTTTCATTTTATTTTATTTTTTGGTCAGCCGCGGGGAAGGGAAAGGAGGACAGTACTAGGGCCTCTTTGAAATCAGGGCAGAAGTCTAGGGAGGGAGAGGAGCCCCTGGAACAGATGGGGGGCCCTGAGGCCAGAGGGAGCTAATAATTAGTTATCTCTGCAGTCACAGGATCTTGCGCGTGCACACACACACGCACACGCTCACGTGCACATGGACATGTAGATGCATTCATGCACATGCTGAGGGACAGACCTACAGACAGAGATGGTGTTAAAGAGGGGCATTCTCTATATCCCATGGGAGGGCTGAGGGGCCCAATGACTTACAACAGGAAAAAACATCCTTTCTGGCCCCAGGCCACCTGCAGGCAAATGTTAGGGAAGAGGCACGGGCATTCCCTCAAAACACACAGAGCTCCTGGCAAACTGCTCCTCCTGCCTCCCTCATGGAGATTTGGCCTTGACCCAGGAAGTCCCTGCTGTGACAGGTGCAAGAGCCACCCTGAGCCCTGGTAGTTGGGAAGTCTTTTCAGGCAGCAGCACCCAGGGGACGGTGTGTGTATGCGTAGTTCCTGTCTGTGTATGAGATAAGTGGCTTCCACACCCTGCCTGCCCTTCTTACTAGGTGTATGTCCCATAGGTCATATAACTTTCTTTCTCAAGGTTCCCGGGGCCTCAGCTTTCTGTCCTGTGAACTTAAAAGCAACACAGCTCTGCTTACCCTGTGTGGTTATAGAGAGCCACGAATGAGGCAAGGGGTGGGTGAGTCCTTTGTAGACTGGGGCATGTTCTTCTCCTGGTTCATTGTTCTGTGAGGACTGAGGTGTGCATGTGCATGTGTAGAGAAAAATTGAGTGTACTTGTGTGTCAGTGTGTACCTGAGTGTACATTTGTGTCTACACAGGGCAGGAAAGGTTTGGCTTCCCTCTGAAGGTGTTAGAATCATATCCGGATCCTGAGGTCCTCCTTTTAACCCAGACTCCCCAAGAATCTCCTGAAATCATTTTTAAAAACACATAACCATACTCCCAAATAAAGTCCCAGTGAATCAAAGGTTAAAAAGAAAAAGGGAGAACTATGAAAATATTTGTCTTTCTCACCATAAGAATGAAGGCAAAAATCATAAATGGAAATGATTTGTAAGTTGGAATTCTATAAAAACAAAACCTATGGCACACCAAAAATAGTTTCAAAAGGCAAGCAGTGAACCGGCAAAAAGCCTGCAACCAATATGATTTAAAAATAGTTATTATCCTTATATGAAAAGAGCACTCACAAATCAATAAGACAAAAAACCAGAATCACCCAAATGAAAAGTGGATAAAGGACATGAATTGACAATTACCCAAAGAAAAAAAAAAGAAACCTAGCCAATAAACATATAACAACAATCAACTTAACTAATAAAGGAAAATACCTAAAACAGGACAGCTTTTTTCAAATCCATCTGGCAAAAATGAAATATGTATAAAACCTTGGATTAGCATCAGCTAATCCCAGTAAATAAGAATGTACTTTTAATGCTGGTGGAAGTATAACTTGGTTCTAACTTTCTGAGGGGTAATTTACAAACGTATATGCACGTCTTAAGAATATCCATACTTTTTGTGCCCCAGAAATTTCTATGGAAATTTACCCTAAGTAAGTAATAAAACAGGTGCATAAAGACTTTTAGAATGTTCAATGAAGTATTATTTATAATATTGAATGCTGGAAAATAGATTAAATATGGAATGAGGGCACTGGTTAAATGGATTATATATATACAGGCATTCACGAACATGTTTGAAAAGAGTATTTGGTGGTGTGGGAAAGTGCCTACATACATTACTTGAAAAACACAGATTATATGACATTATGCAAAATTTCATTTTCATTTTATTAAAAAAACCCCATAATATGTATACAGATCAAAAACTGGAAGGCTATATACCAAAACATTGCCAATGTTTACCTTTAGGGAATGAGTACAGTGATTTTTGCTTTCCCCTCTACTCCTTTGTATATTTGCCGAATTTTCTACAATTATTTTGATAATCAGAGGAAAACAACAACAAATGCATTAAAATGTTGGGTAATTTAAAAAAAAAGAAAATGTTGGGTAAAATTTCTAATGGAACTAAATGCAGCTCTGGCTGCCCCCTGGGGTGTCACTTCTGGAAGCCAGATGCAGTTCCCATCTATTCCGAGGATCGCACACATGCGTGTTCCTACGCTCTAGTATGTATGTACATGTTAAGACTCATGTGCGTTGCCTCTGACCTCACACTCATACCCACAGCTTTGCAGTGTCACACACATGCATGTATCCTCTAGGGCTCTTTCGGAAGTGAATTTGTAACGCAGTGTTTGGAATTTGGAATATATTTGTGCAAAGTGATAGCATCACACAGTCACATGTGGTGGTCAGGCCCCGGGTCCCTCACTGAGGCATTCCCTGCCCCACAAGATGGCTGAGCTGAAGTTCTCATCACACGAGGACACTGGCCTCTTGTGTGACTCTGGCCCCTGGGGACACTCCCCAGGAGAGAGGATATGAAGAGAAACGCGGGGGACCCTGGGAGCTCTGTTCTGGGGCCTGGGAGAGAAGGCCCTGGCCGGTTGACTGGGGATTCCTGAAGCCTGAGTTAATGAGGAGGCTTTGTTGTTGGAGGGCGAGCTGACTGCCCTGAAGCCACTCTTGGAATGAGTCCCCTCTCCCAACAGTTCATGAAGGGAAACCTGCCCAATGTCTAAGGCTTTACATTTGTCAGGCTGCTGGTAATTCATTCATCAAACATGTATTTAGTGACAATGATGTTGCAGGCACAGTGCTCGGCAGCTGGGGACCCAGAGATGAAAAGATGCTAACCCTGTCCTCACGGTGCCACGGACCAGTGTGGGAGACAGCGACGTGAACAGCTAGTTGCCATCTGATGCAGTCAGTGTATGACAGAGGATGAAGAGCATGCCACGGCAGGGTCAGCAGGGGCAGGGGTGTGTGCTGTGAAGAGGCACAGCAGGCGTCCAGAATGGTGACGAGCTTAGAATGTGCATGTGTGTGCATGGGGTCAGGGGACAGGGACAGACAGCATGGCTAAAACGCTGATTGGAAAACTGGCACAACCACCCAACAACGGCAGCGCGTTCTCAACTGGACATGTGCAGACCCCACGGCTCAGCAGCTCCTCTCCTGGGTGGGTACACACTCAACAGGCACGCACGCCCACGTGCACTGGGAGACACATGTGAAGATGCGCACAGCAGCGCCGTATGTAACAGCTTCAAACTGAAAACTACCCAAATGCCTATCAATGGGTAACGAACTGGGTAAAACAATTCTATATACGCGCACAGCAGAAGCCTACGCAGGAGTGACAGTGGACGACCTACAACCACACACAACTGTATGGATCAAATTCACAAATTCAAAATAACATCGAGTGAAAGAAGCCAGATAAATGGCACGACTTCACTTACATAACACACAAAAAGAGGCAACACTAATCTGAGGTCATGGTGGTTGTCACCAGGGCAGGGGGACGGTGGTGACCAGAAGGGTCACGAGGAGGTCCTCTGGGGTGTTGTAATGTCACGTTCCCTGCTCTGGGCCTGCTTGCCCAGTGTGCTGTGAAAGTTCGTGGAGCCGTGCGCTCCCGATAGGTGCACTTTTCTGCATAGGGGCTGTGAGGATGGACGGGAGGACACTGAAAAAGTCGCTGAAAAAGACATTTCTGGGCTTCCCCTTCGGTAATAGAACTCTGGCCTCCCTGGCGTGGAGCCGGGCCACTTACGGCTCAGACGGTAATTCAGAAAGACCACAGGAAAGCCGAGCGGAGGAGGAGATGGCACAATTACGGAGCAATTTCAGGGCAGCGTTCCCGGCTGCCGGGAGCTCATCTGCAGATGCGTGGGCTGCCGTCCCATCACCAGCTGCCGGTGGAGGGAGAGGCCGGCCTCCTCCCGCGCCTCGCTCCCCGCCCGAGATGTCCTGAGCACATGGCCCGGATCATACTCTGGGCCCGTCCGCCTCCCCCTAGACTGGACACCACCCTGACGACAGGTTCACCTGCTCACGAGACTAGAACAGGTGTGCTCCAGAGTAGTCACCCAGCAGAACTCGGTGGCTGAGTGGCCGGGGATCATTAGGGAATGCAGAGGGAAGGATGCACATCGCGGGACACGGGTGCACAGACTGCACCCACCCTCATGGTCTCTTCATGTTCCGTGGGGCCCCTCTGAGCAGCTCGGCCCCTGGGACCTGCTCCAGAGCTTCCTCGGCCACCCAGACCTGAGGAGCGGAGGCCTTGGTTTCCTCTCATGTCTGCTTGGTTGTGACCCCTGACTCAATGAAGCCTCCAGAGCTTGTGACAACCTTGCAGCCTCCAGAACAGAGGACTGATCCAAAATGGACACCAGTAAGGCTTCAGCTACTCTTGGGTGGCCAACCCCGTTCTGATCCATGAATTCAGGTAGAAACACAGATATAAGTACCCCCTGGTTTGACCTGGAAGCCCGCGAGAACTTTTCCCTTTCTCCTATCTCCCTCCTCATTCAACCCTGGGCCTACTTACCGGCTGGCCAGACCCTGGGCTGGAGCAGAAGATGGTGTACTTGCGGATCACCCCATTGGGCTTGGTTGGGGGGAGCCAAGACACGACCACGCTGCTGGCGGACGAAGGGACGGCTTTAATGCCAGCAGGAGGACCTGGAACTGAGTAGAGAGAAGGCCAGGTCAGTTTAGAGAAGGGAGCTCAGGGATACCTGGGTTGCTCAGTGGTTCAGTGCCTGTCTTCGGCTCAGGGGCTGATCCTGGAGTCC